>NC_090274.1:58917500-59601500 GCF_040414725.1 Anabrus simplex
GTAGTATGTTATCCTGCATTTCATCCATTTATGATCCTTTGGGACTCTTAGGTCCAGTAATAATAAAATGTAAAATTTTCTTGCAACACTTGTGGCAGGCAGGCGAAAGTGGACTGGGATCAGAGTTTGCCTCCTGAGCTATTAACTACTTGGGAACAGTTCCATGCATATTTGCCATCACTCAACGACATTCGCATCTCTCGAAGAGTGACGGGAGACGGAGAAATTAAACAATATGAGTTACACGGATTTTCTGATGCTTCAGAAAGAGCCTTTGGAGCATCTGTTTACCTATGGAGTATAGATGTCAAGGATAATGTAACAGTAGTGCTGTTAAGCTCCAAATCCAGAGTAGCACCACTGAAACAGATTTCCCTCTCTAAACTTGAACTATGTGGTGCATTACTCCTTGTAAAATTAATGGATAAGGTTAAAACTGCACTTAACCTAAAAATTGAACAAAACTACTCTTGGACTGATTCTACTATAGTACTAGCTTGGCTTGCAGGTGAGCCCGGATCTCAGAAAACGTTTGTTGGTAACCGAGTGTCTGAGATACAACAACTTTCATCTGTAGAACAATGGAACCACGTGACGTCACAGAACAATCCAGCTGACATCATTTCGAGAGGGATTGAACCACATCTTCTCCAAGACAATCTGTTATGGTGGGCGGGACCATCCTGGCTCTACCAGCCACCGTCAACCTGGCCTGTCAGCGACATGAAGAAAACTTCCGAACTCACTGATGTACCAGAGCAACGGAAACCAGCTGTTTGCTTACTTGTTGTCAGTCATTTCCTTGAAGATTTAGTCCAACGATTTTTTTCTTGGTCACGGCTGGTGAGAGTCATCGCCTTCATACTGAGATACATGAACAACCTCAGGCTTGCTGCTTCAAGGAGACAGGTGGGAAGTCTGACTGTAGTAGAACTTCAAGAGGCATCGCACAGGATCATTCGTACTGCCCGAGAACGAGAATATGGTATGGAGCTTCAAGATCTGCGACTTGGCAGACCGATCGCAAAGGACAGCAAGTTGAAGTCTCTTCATAATTTGTAGATGCAAACCAGATGCTTAGGGTGGGCGGCAGATTGGAACAATCTCAAGCTCCGTACAGCCAGAAACATCCCATCATCCTACCACCTAATCATCATGTGACCAGGTTGTTAGTAATGTGCGAGCACATGCGACTTCTGCATGCTGGACCCCAACTTTTGCTTGCAACCATTAGACAACGATATTGGATACCTAATGGTAAGTCTGTCATTAGGCACATAACATATAAGTGTCTCCCTTGCTACAAATTGAAGGCAAGTACATCAACTTAACTCATGGGCCAGCTCCCACACCACAGGGTAGAACCCAACAGACCATTTTTGAATTGCGGAGTTGACTATGGGGTCCACTTTACATTAAGCAAGGGACCCGTAAGAGCAAAACAAAGGTAAAATGTTATATTGCTCTATTCATCTGCATGGCTACCAAGGCAATCCATCTTGAACTTGTCTCTGACCTGTCTACTGTTGCGTTCCTAGCTGCTCTGCGTAGATTTACATCGCGTCGGGGTATCTGCCAGAATATCTACAGCGACAATGGAAGTACATTCGTGGGAGCAAGAAACGAGCTACGGGAGCTTCACACCCTCTTCAGATCTCAAGTACATCAGAGGAAGGTGGATGACTTCGCATCTCAATGTGGAATACAGTGGCATTTTATTCCACCGCATGCCCCTCATTTTGGTGGGCTGTGGGAGGCTGGCATAAAATCTACTAAGTCCCATTTGAAGAAGGTTGCAGGAAATCTTGTACTGACATTTGAAGAAATGTCCACGTTATTAGTCCAGATTGAGGCATGCCTGAATTCGAGACCAATAACCAAATTGTCTGATAATCCTGATGACTATTCATTCCTGACTTCCGGTCACTTCCTGATTGGAGAACCTCTCACAACCATCCCAGAGCCAGATTTACTTACAGTTTCAGGTGCTCGTCTGTCCAGGTGGCAACTACTTCAGCGTTGCAGGCAGTACTTCTGGAAGCGGTGGTCAAGGGACTATCTATGTCAACTCCAGCAGCGGACTAAGTGGTCAGCAGGAAGGGTAAACCTTCAACCCGAAACTGTGGTTCTTCTCAAGGAAGACAACCGGCCACCTCTCGTGTGGCAGAAAGGGATCGTGGTAGATACGCACGCAGGTGCTGACGGCTTGGTGCGAGTTGCCACTATTCGCACTCCCAAGGGGACCTTCAAACGCCCAGTTGCAAAACTTTGTGTCTTTCCAGAAGAGGTTGAAACTGTATATAGTGAAAAAGTGTAATTAGTAAAAAGGTGTAATCTTTCATGTGCTGAACCTTTTTTTCATTTGACTTTCAATGTGAGTACTAATTTTTATTGTTCTTAATACTATTTGTGTTTGTAATTTATATATAAATTAGGTGTGCGGTATGTTGAACGCCATGTGGTTTTCTTTTTTCGTCAGAGGTCAACACAATCAGACTGCTACAGCCTCAGTGGAAGGGGGACAGAGTCACGCGCCTCACCGGCGTCAGTGCGTTCCGAGACTTGGCCTAGCGTGGGTAACGGTATTGTGTTTGGTGCGCTACATCATGGACCACCGCGTCCTAATGTATATTTTGTACAGTGTAATTAGTTTTAATAAATTAAGTATGTAATGTACATTATGTTGGCCTTCCCTTTGCACTTAATGATGAAGTACATTTCGTAGACTGTGGAAAGAGCTAGGCCTCGTTCAACATGAGTAAACAACTCGAAAACGAGACCGAACACTTGTAGCTAGTGTGCGTAGATAACCCTACTTTTTCAACATATAATTATTTTATGAAGTTTCTTATGTCTCCTGAACATGTTTATATTTTGGAGTTGTCTGGTTCTTACGCCGGGCTCTTCAATTATCGGACATCAGTAAGTCCAAAACAACATCCAAATGTTGACGACAAGGTTCCATCTCAGGATCTGCGTTCTGGAATTTAATAGCCGACGGCCTCATTGATACACTATTAGAGCTTGAAGACAATCTTGGAATTGTTTTATACGCAAACGACGTTATGATGCTTATTAAAAGGATCTTCTCGTGCACACTTGAATAAGCCTTCTCATAAATGCAAGACTGTAATAAGGATAACAGATTAGAACCACCAATAAAAGTCAACTATACAGCCAATTTTCTGCCGGAAGTTTCAACTTTATTGTTCACACCCATTTGTGGGAGATTCATGGATACAAGTGGTTAACCAACTTCCTTACTTGGGTTTTATCTTACACGGAAACCCTTCCAAGTGTAAGTTTCCAATCTGATTGAGATTTGGTACTGACTCCAGTAGGAATGCTGTATTCAGCGATATCGAAATTAGATGCCCAGTCGTGTATCTAGCACCTGTTTTGGGGTGTCATAATTTGCTCATTTAAGTACCGCGTAGACGGGAGTGAACGGTCTTTATTTTCTTTCATTGTGAACAAAATTGTTAGCGGAAATACGCGCCGATTTGTATAGCGCCACAGCAAGTAGTGGAGACTTTGCATGTGCTGTGTGGAAGGGTAGCAGGGTATATTATTTTTCGCCAAGGTCATGGACGCTGAGGTATGATTCACTCGCTTTTTTTAAATGTATTTGGCTTTAGGTCCGTGTTAGACCAAACAGCCATTTGGATATTACAACATGCTGGTTTGAACTTCACATTTCATTACAATTAATTGACACAGTTTGGTGTGTATATACAGTATATAATTATATATATATATATATACATATAGACGTATTTGTTCCATATCTTCCCATTATAATCAAATAGTAAATATTAGGAACAATGTAATAGAAACTTGCCTACAAATTTGACTGATTTTATATGGATTCACTCCCTTGCAGTGCGCATTCGTCAGTCTGGCAGTTTCTTTAGTGTCTGCTAGTTTCTTAGCATCTTCGGCAAGTATGAGGTAGGAAAAGGCAAGGACTGGGTTAGCGTTGATGATATCAGATTTTGTTTCCATCGAAAGCAATATTCTTATCCGTGGGCAAGTTATACTCATGCTTAGCCATATTTGAGTAATGTGTAGGAAGACGACAACTGACTAACGTTTGGTGCATGCACCGACGAATTTCATCCGTTCGTCAATATGTTCAATAATCTTCAGGATATCAGCATTGACGGAAATATAGCTAGGAAAGTAATGAATTAACTGGTTAAGATTACGAAGGGTTTGGGAGGGATATATTGAATTTAGCACACCAAACCAGATGATGATTATTGCCTAACGAAAGTGAAAAGGATGCTCGACAGAATTAAGAATGGGAAAATACTGGGATAAAGAGATTCACAAGAAAGATAATAAATTCAGCAACGAAGTAATGATTTGAGTAAGGATATTGAGAAGCAGATGATTATGGCAGAATGTGAGACTAAAGGAACATAATCGGAATTCTGTGAAATTATAATGAATACGACAGTAAGGAAAGAAAGAAAGGCTTCCAAACAGAGAAGTAAAAGGTATGGTATGGTGGCTAATGAAGATATATATCTATTGTACCAGGCAAGCCTAGGTCCTGGCCCATATCAATCGAAAGAAACGTTATTCCAGCATAAAATATTCGTCCGACGTACGAACAATTCAAAGGAATGTTCCAGCATGTACCAGACTCCACGAGTGCACTAGGCGAAGTCAAGTGACGTCACCTGTCGCTCGAAGCTCACCTCCCCTAGAGATATTTCTCGAAAAGAATTTTCTTTTCGCAAGCTTTTCAACGCCTTAACCAATTTCAACGGGACAAACGCTGAATTGTAGCGGACGTCATAAAAGTTAATCCCTGTGAACTTCGAATTAATCCATCCCATAGTTGTTGAGTTATAATAATTTAAAGTCTAAGAAAACTACGCACTCACGGTCACATGACCAAGAGAAACACCCCTCCAAACGCCGGTATATATGTCAAGGCTAACAAGCAGAGCAGAGCAGTACAAGGACGAGTACACAGACGAGTGTGTGAGTGAGACAGAGGGGAGACCGACCCCGTACAGTATGTCCGCGCAGTCACGGTGAAAGTACTTGCCGTCGCGTTTCCGGAATACGAAGTTATATCGCCGACAAAATTATAAAAGACGTCGCACTGTATTTAGTATATCGCGTCGCGACTACGGTCTAATTCTAAAGACATTTGAGAATATAATACGAGTGAACTTATTGAAGTGCAAATATCAAAATATTTAACGTTCACAGAGTATATCATTACGTGTCGACTTAGTTTACCTTACATAATGTTGAACTTCTACCATGGACAGAAATTAATGTGTAGAATTACCAGGACTCATTTCTTTTCGAGCATTGAACTGTGTTTCTTTATTCACGTAGTGTTCATGCCACGACTTACAGTAGTAAACTGGGTGAATACTAAGAACTTTTTCTGAAGTAATATGACGTTATAATAACCAGATAATCAGAAAATAATCCTTAGTGACTTAATGACCGTGTTCAAAGACTGTGATTATAGACTATGATTTGCCTTTTTCAAGTGTGAACTGTGTAATTATGGACATTCTCAGTAACGACTTTAAATAGTATTTCATACAGAAAGGACTGTGGTTATTCATTTTACGTCTTAAAGTTCAATTACGCCATAAACTGTGTTCGACAGTAAATGACAGTGTCAGTGATAACTACTCGCACTAAGTGAATTTTTCGTGTGCGAAAAATCACCTTAACGAGCTACAGTTCTACACGATCCAGTTCCAGCTATCATCACCTCATCGAGACGTCAACATGGTGTGTTAATGGAACATCGCCGATCCTGATTCTCCACGGAACGTTCCACATGTCCGTCCTTCAACATTTGTAACAACATTTCTTTCATTAAGTGAGTAGTAACAAACTGACTAAATTTTTTTTATTAATTTTGAACAGTGGAAACTTCAGTGCCGCGTGTGAACAAATATTTCAGAGTTCTCATAATTTCTCAGAAGTTCATCTTTTGTGATTAATTTAATTTTCAAATTTAATTTTCATGTCTCGTAGAAGAACTTTAGGCTTCTCAAGTGTGCTATACATCAAGGTTTACAAACTGAAAAACTGAAAAAACCTTCAATTAGAAATTTAATTTCCTATGTCAATTTGCAATTACAAGTGTGTGCTCATATTTAGAAAGACTTTAGGTGGAAATTTAATACCTCGTATTTTCACATATGAAAGACTTTGGAATCAGTGATATTTAATTTTCATGAACAGAATTCAAGAAGATTACGTTCAAACTTTTAATTTTAATGCCAGATTTGAGTCTAATAATCATATTGCAGGGTGAAGAATCAATAAATAGTTTTTTTTTAATCTATAACCATCTATTATTCGCTCTGCGAGTCTATCCTACTCTGTATCGGCTCCAAAACCAAGTTCCACTCCCTGAGCCCCTACTCATGCCCTTTACCCAAGAACTTTTCCTGGTACAATATATATATATTGTCCAGAATTTAAAAAGGATGGTATTTCTGTATCAGTCATGTCCACAGTAACAAGGAAATTAACTTTTTAATTTTCCATAATGTCTGTCTGTCTGTCTGTCTGTCTGTCTGTCTGTACACGCATCACGAGAAAACGGCTGAAGAGAATTTAATGAAAATCGGTATGCAAAGTCGGGGAATAAGTCGCTACAATCTAGGCTATAAATATTTGTATTCACGCTAAGTGAAATGGTAGTTTAGTGAAATGCCTAAAATTTAATTCTCAAATAATCATGTTATTAGTGGTCGTATCGATATAAATACTACATAACGAAAGTTATATAGTATTAAATTTCCGATCATTTATCTATAGGCCTACTAATATTATAAAGAGGAAAATGTGTATATTGTTTTGTAACGGATAAACTCAAAAACTACTGAACCGATTTTAAAAATGACTTCACCTATAGAAAGCTACATTGCCAGTGAGTAACATGGGCTGTATTTTATTTTCAAAACAATTCGATGAGGGGGCGGGGGAGATATAAAAATATAAAAGTAATTGGCTAATACAGGCGAAATCGAATTTGTCGTAAGGACGAGACAAAGCTCATTTTAAGCCCCTTGACGCAAAGAAAAAAACTCGGTAAGTCCTACGGGCCTGAAAACCATGTTTTAAGGCCCTAAAACCAACCGTTATGGAGATATTGGAACCACACTACCCCTGCTCCAGGAATCGGATAAAGAAACGCACGGCCGTAACCATGGCAACGTCAGCTCCAGGATTCTACAGCAGTGAGATTATGCATGTACGTCTGGACATAGCTGCCAACCAAAATTGATACACACATGCCTTATTATCTGGAAAAAATAAACTGTTGTGTAAGACGCTCATAGCACTCCTTTGGGCGGGGATGGAAAAGGGGTGAAGTATAAAAATAATACATATAAATGTCATTGTTTGTTTGTTTGTATGTATGTATTACATCTCCTCCTAAACCACTGGAGCGATTTCAACCAAATTTGGTACAATTATGACTTAGTATCAGGAGACAAATTGCGTGGGGGTGAGACATCCCTAGCAACCTTACGGGCAGGGGGCGAGGAGTAAGTTATAAAAATAATCTAGAATAGTATCGAATCCATAGTTTTCGTGGTGGCTGAAATAAATAGTGACACTCAGAATTTTTTAAAGTTCATGTTCATCTCCTTTGGACTGGATGTGAGGGGGGAGTGAGATTTAAAAATAATCGAAAATAGTGTCGAATCTACATTTTTGGGGTCACTGAGATGAATTGACAGTTGAAATCATGTACATCGTATCTATAGTGCGACGGCTAAATATATATAATTATCACTTGTTAATTTTTGACAGGATCAAATACTTCCCAGTCGATTCGAGCTTCCATAAAGACAAAGTTTTGCTCGAAAATTAAAAAAATCTAAAACTTGAAATCAAACATATTTAAATAATTCTGAAATAACATAATACGAGTACATAGTAACATATCAACCTGCAAGTCAAAAGGAATTCTTTAAAAATCACTTCACATATAACTAACTGATAATACAAATCTTGAAGGTAAACATTCAGAAACTATTTGGGCAACGCCGGGTACTACAGCTAGTGTCTTATACATTGCTACCATACCAGCTATTATCACAGAGATATTCATGAATTTGAATGTTTGTTACTAAGTCCATATCAGCGCCTTCACGAGAAAATGGGTGAACAGAATTTAATGAAAATCGTTGTGTAAACTCGGAGAATAAGGAACTTCAGTCTACACTATAAATAATTTTATAAGATGCCCTAACATCACAGAATCGAAAGAAAACTAAATGTGAAGGCCTACAATATAGAAAGCTCATAAAATGGATCAACAATAACATTATACTGACCATTGTTTTTTGTGATGTGCTTTGTGTCTTCTGTTGCCACTCATCTCCGATAGATAGGATTACTGCTACGTACCGAGTACTTTTTAAAAATTTGCCTTACTTCGCACCGACACAGATGGGTCTTATGGTGACATTGGGATAGAAAAGGGCTAGGAGTGTGAAGGAAGCGGTCTTGGCCTTAATGAAGGTACAGCCAAAGCATTTGCTTGGTGTGAAAATGGGAAACCACGCAATACCATCCTCAGGGCTGCCGACAGTGGGGTTCGAATCCACTATTTCCTGGATACAAGCTCACAGCTGTGCGCCCCTAACCACATGGCCAACTCGCCCGGTGATATAAATAATTGGAATAGTGTTACACTGTATAGAGTAAAAAACAAGATACAAGATGGTAAGCGACCGCAAAAAGACCTCGACAGTGTTGTGAGATGGACAGCAGACAGTGGTATGATGGTACATGGGATGGAAAGTCAGGTGGTGAGTTCCACTAATTGGAAAAGTCCTCTCAGCTTAAATTGTTGCGTTGATGTGGTGAAAGTTCTTCCTGGAGATCATTGTGTTAAAAAACGTCAAAGATCTCTTCATACGGTTATGCGGGTATTCAGGGGTTGTATTTGTCCCCATGTGGGTGGGGGCGGCAGAATAACACCCACGGTGTTCCCTGCCCATAGTACGAGGCGAGTAAAAGGGGCCTCAGGGCCTCTGAACCTTGGAGTGTGGGTTGGCGATCACGGGGCCATTAGCTGAGTTCTGGCATGGCTTCCGCTTACTTGTGCCTCACTTTCAGCTATCCTATCCGACTTCCCTTGGTCACAACTCTTGTTCTTTTCCGACCCCGACGGTATTAGAGCACTCGAGGCCCCGGGAGTTTTTCATTTTCACGCCCACCGGGCGAGTTGGCCGTGCAGTTAGGGGTGCGCGGCTGTGAGCTTGGATCCGGCAGATAGTGGGTTCGAATCCCACTGTCAGCAGCCCTGAATATGGTTTTCCGTAGTTTCCCATTTTCACACCAGGAAAATGCCTTAATTAAGGCCACGACCGCTTTCTTCCAACTCCTAGCCCCTTCCTGTCCTATTGTCGCCATAATACCTCTCTGTGTTGGGGCGACGTACTGCAAAACCACTAGCATATATATATGTGTGTGTGTGTGTGTGTGTGTGTGTGTGTGTGTGTGTGTGTGTGTGTGTGTGTGTGTGTGTGTATCACACCCTTCGTGGCCCTTGTCTTTCTTTGGCCGATACCTTCATTTTTCGAATTGTCAGATCCCTTCCATTTTTTCTCTCTCTGATTAATGTTATATGGAGATGGTTGCCTAGTTGTACTTTCTCTTTAAAAGTAGTAATCACCACCACCACCACCACCACCACCACCACCACCACCTCAGGGGTTGTAGTAAGGCTGTAAAGGACGGGGCATATAAGTCTGGTAAGAAATGGTGGTGGTGGTGGTCGTTTTAAGAGGGAGTTCAATAGCGCAACCGTTACCTATTAACACTAATCAGAGGGAAAAAGAAGAAGAGATCCGGCCAAAGACAGAAAATGGTGACGAAGGGCGTGAAAATGACAGACTCCCTAGGCCTCGTCACCTAATACCATCGGGGTCGGAAAAGAACGAGAATTGACCATGGGAGGTCGGATAGGATAGATGAAAATGAGGAGCCTGGCACAAGTAAGTGGAAGCAATGCCAGGACTCACCTAATGGCCCCATGATTTGACAACCCACACTCCCAAGTTAATAGCCCGTGGGGCCCCTTTTAGTCACCTCGTACGACTGACTGAAGATACCGTAGGGCAGAGCCTCTCAAACGCCCAAAATCTCACGCCTGCAAATCGAGGCGCAAGAGCTCCGTGCATTGTGCATCGGTTCCACTCGGCTTGGCTCGGACCAACGCTTCGTCTCTGGGCTACTCGGCTAAGCTCGGCTCAATTCGGCTCAGATTTGGAGCGCTACGGAGCAAGTGTGGAAGAGGGAGAGAGGGGGAGCGAGCGAGACAGGCGTGGGGAAAGAGACAGACAGGGCTATTGCTCCAAATCCAGGAGTGGGGGTCTGCACTCTGGGCAACCAAGCGAAGTCGTCTTTTGCACCGTGCACAGTGCATGCACCAGGCGCATGCACCCTGAGAGGCCCTGCCGTAGGGTGTTATTCTACCACCCCCACCCACAGAGGGCTCTCTGGTAAAACCACACTTCAGGTATGGTTCCGGTGTATGGGACCCTCACCAGAAGTACTTGATACGAGAACTGGAAAATATCCAAAGAAAAGCAGCTCGATTGGTTCTGGGTGATTTTCGCCAAAAGAGTAGCGTTACCAAAATGTTGTAAAGTTTGGGACGGGAAGACTTGGGAGAAAGGAGACTAGTTGCTCGACTAAGCGGTATGTTCCGAGCTGTCCGTGGAGAGATGACGATAGTAGACAAGTATACCTGAAGGGAAGATCACAAGATGAAGATAAAGTTGAATTCAAGAAGACACATTGAAACAAATCTTCAGTTTTAGGATGAGGATTTGGGATTGGTATAATTTACCAGGAGAGATGTTGGATAAATTTCCAAATTCATTGAAAACAACTGATAATGAATCTGTCATCCGAGCGAAAGCCCTAAATACTGATCAGTGGCGACTGGCCCGGATAGGGAGGACCTACTGTCATTTTCACACCACAGCTGACGTAAACAGGAGGTAACTATTGTCTCCGATTCCAAGTGACCAACGCTAATGTTAAGTAAAATAATAAAAATAATAATACCGAGCTCGATAGCTGCAGTCGCTTAAGTGCGGCCAGTATCCAGTATTCGGGAGATAGTAGGTTCGAACCCCACTGTCGGCAGCCCTGAAAATGGTTTTCCGTGGTTTCCCATTTTCACTCCAGGCAAATGCTGGGGCTGTACCTTAATTAAGGCCACGGCCGCTTCCTTCCCACTCCTAGCCCTCTCCTGTCCCATCGTCGCCGTAAGACCTATCTGTGTCGGTGCGACGTATAACAATTAGCAAAATAATAATGATAATAATAATAATAATAATAATAATAATAATAATAATAATAATAATAATAATAATAATGGGACAGCAGGCGAGTAGAAAAAATGAAGTATCTGGGTGAGATCATCATGAAATAATGTACTGGACAAGGAAGCACTTAGGGAACGAATACGCAAACTTTAAATAGCCTACCCAGCGTTGCCAGGTCTCCCGAAATTTCAGGAGATCTCCCAATGTTTTTGCAACACAACCAGAAAAAAAAAAACTTTTTAAAAATCTCCCGAAATTTCTTCTAATCCAAAGTTAAGGAAAATTAATAATAATGATTAGGGTAATTCCGGGAGAGTTGCCGCACTTTTTATGTCTTTTGTTATATCTCGGTATATTTACTTTAAAAATTGTTGCAAATTCATCGAGCATAATTTGAAAACATGTACATTTGATCAGGGATGAACAATATATTGGCAATTGAAAGTAAATGGGAGAAAGGAGTGAACAAAGGAATTGTTGCATCTGCGGCGTCTCTCCCTGGATCCCGGTATAGATGCCGACTTTGCTCGAGAGAGATGCCGCGAGTAAAATAATTAATGACAAAATCAAATTTAAGCCAATTTCTTCAACTTTAATATAACCGAACACTAGAACGTACTACAAGACAATTATATCCACATAATATAATCATTCAATGGAAAAAATCTATCTGATAATTTACAACATTAAAATCATATTTTAATTTCGATTTACTATAAATGTGCATGTGCAATGGATTCTTCACTGTGTTATATAAAACCCCACGGCACTTAACACCCTTGAAATGGCTCTGGCCTGCACAGCAACCGCTGCTCAGCCCGAAGGCCAACTATCAGGGAGAGACGCCGCACCCTCCTGTTTTCATACCTCAAGGCTATCATGGCCCAAAATTAGCTTACTCTCAACTACAGTTATGTTTCTGACGTCTACTGTACTAAAAACGTCTGATTTAAGCATTTGAAGCCAACTTAATATACAATAAATTAACACACGCAAAAACTTTGTCAGGAGGAAACATGTACTCGCCACATGATATCGGCTATAATTGGCGTAATATACGAGCAAATTTCGTCACACTCGCAGACAGTAGTTCTTCCTTAGAAACTGAAAAACCACACATATTGCCATCTAGCTGTAACGATGGGAACCTTTAGCTACAGTGTATGCGGCATCTCTACCGGGGCGGCATCTGTCCCGGATTTACCTTAATGGAACATAATCGATTTGTGCCGAAAAATTCTTTCCTCGTCTCACTGCGTGACGTTTTATCGATAACATCATTCGTTAGGCACTTCTTAGCATTGGTTTTAGGCTTGAATTATCTAATCTCTCCCCTCTTATTGAACTCAAAACTCAACGCTTGACTGCATCATTCGAAGGGAAATCCCCGACCAGCACATAGAATATAAAATCTGCATCCTGCTACGACTTCAAAATTGGTACACAGTTTGTACGCTTGATGAATAACTACATCTACACGAAGAGTAGGGAGGAGAAGAAGAAGAAGAAGAAGAATAAGAAGAAGAAGAAAAGCGTGGCCAGATAGTACGGGTGAGTGAAATTGTATATTTTTCTCACAATAACTTCAAATGACTATTGCATTCTTTAATTTCGTTTAATTATAACATTTCAGCGCTCGAGAAACTACAGAAATTTCCATTAAAACTCCCGAAGTTTTTGCGTACAATCTACCGTTTTTTTATTTGTAGACCTGGCAACACTGAGCCTACCAAACGTCACCCACGATGTAGGCCTACAACAAAAATGCCTTTACCAAAACATTAAGATACGTCACTAAGAAACGGTTTTGAATCCAGTAGTTATGTATCCAACCGTAACTCTATCCCTAAATGCTAATAAAGGACTCCTCGAAGAACTGGAGAAATAGGAGCGCGGAATAGTTAGGGGAATCATGGGATCCAACTACAAGAATGGCATCCACCAAAGAAGATCCAATAAGGAAGTCTATAACAAAATAGAGAATATTACAGACACGATCCATAAAAGACAGGCATGCATGATTTTACGGTTCAAACGAATGGACGGAAACAGTTTGACCAAACAGAGCTTTCACTTGTTTGATTCAAAACCTAACACCACGATGCCTTTTAGAAACACCAAAGAAAACCTTCAGTTGCTACCGATCAAATCGGATGACGCCTTTTGACAGAGGTCTTTTCTGAAAGAAAAAAAAATAGTGACGAACGGGCTAAACCGAGACGAACAACCGAAAAGAATACACAGTTTCCCTTGGACAGAGGAACGCAAGCAGCCACACGCAGAAAGGATGAGGAATTCTAGACTCAAAAGAAAGTAAAGCAATGCAACAAGACGTCGGTGGATGCAGAGTGGGTTTCAGCCCTTGGGTGTCCTCCCTTAAGAGGCCACGGCTCTACCGTGGCTCTACGTCTCTGCATTCGGGAGACGGGCCTGGGGCATAGTGCCGGATTTCACGCCTGGCCCCACCCGTCGGCTGTCCTGAGAATGGTTTTCCGTGGTTTTCCATTCTCCTGCACTAAGGCGAATGCCGGGACAGTTCGTAGTATATGCCACGGCCGCCAACCCCCTCCCCTTCTCCGCACTTCTCCTTCACCGTAACAAATCTCCCGGCCTGAGAAACGGCGTCACCGTCTAAGAGGCCCGCCTCCCCCTTCAGGGGAGGAATGAAAACGTTTAGTAGTAGTAGTAGTAGTAGTAGTGCAACAAGACTTAACGTGGTCCTCGATGGCCCCAGCGAATAAATAATAATAATAATAATAATAATAATAATAATAATAATAGTCTCTACGAAATAGTTCTGAAGTAGGTAGTTCTATATGCAGCCGAAACCCTGTCTCTAAATGCCAACAAAGGGCTCCTTAAAGAACTGGAGAAAAAATAACGCAAAATTGTGAGAGGAATCTTGGGATCAAAGTACAGAAATGGAATCCATCAAAAGAGATCCATCGAGGAAGTCTACAGCAAAATAGAGAACATTACCGACACAATCCGAAAAAGACGGGCACGATTTTACGGTCATCTGAAAAGAATGGACGGAAGAAATTTAACTAAAGAGATCTTTCACTTTTTTATTCAAACCCCAAAGCCACTATTTCCTGGTTTAGAAATACCAAAGAAGACCTGCTAATGCTACACATCTTAGCTGAAGACGCCCTTAACAGAGATCGCTTCCGCAAGAAAATATTGACGAACGGGCTAAACCGAGACGAGCAACCGAAGAGAAGACACGGTGCCCCTTGGACAGAGGAGCGTAAGCAGGCCCACTCACAAAGAATGAGGGAAATTTGGGCTCTAAAGAAGGCCAAGTTCAGTGTCAAATGCAACAAGACTTAACGTGGTCCTTGATGGCCCCAGCGAATTGTATATAATAATAATAATAATAATAATAATAATAATAATAATAATAATAATGAAGTCAATGAAGAAAATAAGACTCATATTTTATGGACATCTATTTAGAATGGATGAGGAGAGGCTGACAAAGCAGATTTTTAAAACGCTTGACAGCAACTTAGACCTAAAGTTTCCGACAAACGATTCAGGGAGGTAAGAAAGGGTCTTTGAGCAGTCTGGATTAAATCGGGAAGACATCCTGAACGGAACAAAGTACAGATCAGTGATCGACAGCTTCAGAGTCTTCCATGACGAACAGAAACTGAATAGGGAATGGACAGAGGAATGAAGACAGACTGTCAAAGAAAGAATTTAAAGACTGTGGGCTTCAAAGAAGGCTTCCGGTAGTGTGTGATTGTTGCTTAACGTGGTCTCAAATGGCCATAAACGAATATAATAATAATAATAATAATAATAATAATAATGATAATGATAATAATAATATAGTTCTTATCATACGGATGTTGTTTCTTCCTGTCGTTATCCAACATTATCGCTCGTCCATATATCTCGCGCAGTGATGGTCAACTCTGGTCTCTAGCTAATAAACAAACAATGACAGTTCGGTCTACTTACTTTGACAGGTGCCAGCAGGAGTGACGTTCAACTAACATGAAAACCAGTAAGTACTGGAGCTAGGAGGACGCAGGCGCTTGGGTGACGCCTATTAAATTCGTGCTAAAATGTGTCTTTTAGCACGCAAAGGTTCGAGGTAATTCTGTAAATGGTTTTCTCTTGTAATCTAAAGATGACATCTCAAAATGTTAACGATTCCGAGTAAAGACCAGGAAAGATGCGGTATACAACTGATGCCGCGCTGGGGCCGAAAATATGAGTTTCCTGAATTTTATTTTATTACTATCTTTTAACAAATTTACTGAAAGTCCGCCTCTGTGGTGTACTGTTTAGTGTGATTAGCTGCCACCCCCGGAGGCCCGGGTTCGATTCTCGGCTCTGCCACGAAATTTGAAAAGTGGTACGAGGGCTGGAACGGGGTCCACTCAAGCCTTGGGAGGTCAAATGAGTAAAGGTGGGTTCAATTCCCACCTCAGCCATCCTGGAATGGTTTTCCGTGGTTTCCTCACTTCTCCTCCAGGCAAATGCTGGGATGGTACCTGAATTAAGGCCACGGCCGCTTTCTTCCCTCCTCTTTGCCTATCCCTTCCAATCTTCCCATCCCCCCACAAGATCCCTGTACAGCATAGCCTGGGCGAGGTACTGGTCATCCTCCCCAGTTGTATCCCCCGACCCAGAGTCTGAAGTTCCAAGAAACTGCCCTTCAGGCGGCAGAGGTGGGATCCCTCGCTGAGTCCGAGAGAAAAGCCAACCCTGGAGGGTAAACAGTTTAAGAGGAAGAACTTTACTGAAATATTAAAGTTTCCATATAAATTCCCTTTGATAAATGAAATGACGTATGGCTTTTAGTGCCGGGCGTGCCCGAGTACATGTTCGCCAGGTGCAGGTCTTTTTGGTTTGACACCCGTAGGCAACCTGCGCGTCGTGATGAGGATGAAATGATGATGACGACGACACATACGCCCAGCCCCCGTGCCACGGAAATTAACCAATGATGGTTAAAATTCCCGACCATGCCGGGAATCGAACCCGGGACCAGTGTGTCCAAAGGACAGAACGCTAACCACTTAGCCATGGAGCTGTCTGCAGAGGATAGCAGAAAGATTTTTGGAAGTAAATATATGTTTGTTTGTCGACTGGTAAAAGGCATTTGACAGAATTGACTGATGTATGCTGATGAAGATTCTGAACGATACTGGTATAGATTTGAAAGGTAGAAGGTTGATTAAGCAATTGTATGGGCCAGAAAGTTGTAGGCCAAGTAGAAGACGATCAAACTGAAGAGATAAGTATTGAAAGAGGTGTGAGACAGGGTTGTTGTATGTCACCGACACTTTTCAATATACTGTATATGCTGAAAAGCTAATCAATAAGGCCTTGAAAAAATAAAAAGGACTTGTAATGGGGGGAGAAAGAATAAAAACCATAAAATATGCTGATGACACGTCTGTGCTAACAGAAACGAAAGAAGAGCTCCAGGTAATGATGGAGAATAGTGTAAATGTAGATAAAGAATTTGGAATGAAACTGAACATTGGCAAGACCAAAGTGATGAAAATAGGAAAAGGAGGCGACACAATAGGGATGTATCATGCAAAACTTGTCCGCTAGGCAGCGTAATGTTAATACCCGGTATGCGCTTTCCCCTGCTCGATTGTTTTACATGAGACCTATATGGAGTATTCCTACATTTTTGATCATTGAAATAAACTTTTACTTTAAATGCGTGAAAATGGAGTTACCATATTCTGCTAACGTTTTTAACAAGACGGGCAATGGTAAATGTGCAATGACGATTGCAGATTTGGAAGCAGAATTGAAGAAAACGGGCGGGAAAATATCCGGAAAAAAGCAAGAGTTGATTGAAAGATAAGGATTAAATGCAGCAACTCCTTCTTTTAGCGTTTTTGTTAATATTGAATTCTTTAAGTACAAATCGCATTTTGAAAACATTCCTAATACGGTATTTTTCTTTTCTTTGCAGGCTAGAGTCGTACATAAGCCACGACATTGGTGTGACAGCAGTGCTTAGGGCTACATCCACGACTGAACTTCATTTCCCCCGCAGCGCACGAGTTTCAGGATCTTGTTTCGTACTATAAGACAAATATAAAGATTTCAGATTTCGAATTCATGAATTATTTCGTTTCAAGAAGTCTGAAATTGATGGTGCTCCAGTGTCAAATTATAGGTCACTGTGATTCAGGGTACTGTACCGCACACGTTGTTATGACTGTTTTCCTACTTCTATGTCTTCTTGCTCTCGGAGTGATTTCCAAAGTACCGGTGCCACACCATGAAAATATCGAAGGTACAGAGTTCTCCTTAAGTCTTCGTCTTTCACTTAAAATTACTGAAATAGGTCATATTAACTTATCAGAATGTCACTACCTTATTATAAAATTATTTCTTAATTAGTACTAATTACCTTACTTACCAGTTTCAGTAATGACATAATCTTCAACTGTAAACTGTTTCGAGCAGACCTTGATATTAGGAGTCACATTTTTATTTCGTAGGTCCTGCCTACGAATCGCATGTAACCACTTTTTAGGAAAAGGATCCTGCGTAGGAAATTGATGGTATGGATACGGTGGACCTTGATTTTGGGACATTGGGACACAACAATAGCTAGGCGTCACAATTTTCTTGTTGTCTTTGTTGTCGTAACGATATATTAAATCTTTAACTTCATCATTTAACTAGGTAACTTCCATTAAAAACACATACAGACAAATGACGATCGACAAGCGCATACCGGGTACTACTCGTGAGACATCTATCGGTAGTGTTTCAGTACATCCCTATTAATATATCAATAGATGGTATAGTATTAGAGCAGGTTCAATCATTCCAGAATTTGGGAAGCTTGATAACTTCCAGCGGAAGTTGTAGAGAGGAAGTGAGGCGCAGAATATCCATGGGAAAGGGGGCTTTCGGAAGAGAGAAAGCTTTGCTGACAGATAAAAGCATACCAATTAAACTTAGGAATAGGTTTGCGAAATGTTGTGTGTGGAATGTGGTGTCTTATGGTTCTGAAACGCGGACAGTCAAACAGAAAGAACAAAAAAATATTTAGAAAGTTTTGAAATGTGGTTATGGAGAAGAATGGAGAAAGTGAAATGGATCTATAGAGTGAGAAATGAGGAGGTGCTGAACAGGGTAGGAGAAAAGAGGAACTTCATGATGATGATACATCAGAGGAAAACATCTTGGATTGGTCACATATTACGAAGAAATGGTCTACCACAGAGAATCATGGAGGGAAAAGTTGAAGGAAAAAGAGGGGAAGGAAGAAGAAAGTTTGGAATGCTGACAGATGTGAAGAGAGGAAGAAGTTACAAGCAAATGAAGGAAGATGCTCAGGCCAGACAGAAATGGAGGACATCCAGCTGATACCTGTCTAAGGAGAGATTTACTGAAAGAAGACCTTAAATAAAGCCACGGCCGCTTCCTTCTGACTGCTAGCCCATTCGTATCCCATCGTCGACATAAGACCTATCTGTGCCGGTGCGACATAAAACCAATTTTTTAAAAAACACGTTAATACGATCCTCAAGGGACTGTGGCCTAAACGCGTTATAAGCGGGACAACGCAATAGAAGGGAAATGTTTAATTAGATGGGAAAAAGCAATTTTGACAGCACTTCATATGAAATGTATTTTATTATTAAATACTTAGAGTGAAAATGCAAATACGATTGAATTTATTACTAAAAAAAGTCTGACTGTAGGTTTGTCGTGAATGCGTATTGCTATTATGAATTATAACTTATTTTCCTGCGTCATCCCTTGATACTGCGCTAGGAGTAACTGTAATGCATTTTCGAAGCAGATTTACTGCTCCGAGGGCTTCGTTTCGTGGGGGTGGAGAAAGGGAGAACATTAACGTTTGCAGATTCAATTTCCTCGCCGCTTTAATCTTCGACAGTCATATTATTATTTCTCTAAGGTAGGTAGCCCTATTTTACGTAAAAGTATGTTAGAGCTATAGTTTATAAGAATACAATATTAAATGTTATTAATGCACTACCTAGTAGAACAAAATACCGCAAGAATATTGCAATGAGTTAAAAACCTTATCTAAGAAACAGATAACAAAATTCAGAAATATATTAGAAACTGGCGGGAAAAAATTTACATTGCAGCAACTTAGGTGTCCTAATAAATTGTTTTTGATAGCATGTACTGAACAATAGAAAATTATATGAGCTATTGTTTGTTCTGATTGGCACTGGTGATTGTATTTTAAACAGTTAAAAATAACTTTTAAACTAGCAGTTTCCCGCTGGCTCCGCCCGCAATGTACAAAGTACCGGTATGGTGTTGTTCGTTACTATCCTCACGGATGTATTTGCAGAGTTTCGAATTAATGAAATAAAGCACATGATCTGCTGTGGTAGTAGAATGTAATATTATGTCAACAAAACACTTGAAAATGCATCACACAAAGAAATTGAATTAAATGTTCCTTGGAACAACACTACGCGCCGAACTGTTAAAACGTCCTTCAAAGATCTTCGTCATGGAGACAAATGTACTCATAACTTTTCTCATAATCTAGCAATTTAAGTAGTTATTACCTCAAAAGAAAGAGCTTGATCCGCTGAATGTTTTTATGCCAAAACGCACTGCGTACCTCAATTAGAACGAAAGATATGATTGCTTCAATGAGAAAAAATGCTGAAGAAATGAGATGTCAAATTGAATGTGCACTCATAACTTTCCTCAGAATCAATCAATTTGAATAGTTAAGAGCTGAAATGAAAGAGATTGGTCCACTGAGTGTTCTTAGGCCAAAATGAACTCCGTACCTCAATTAGAACCAAAGATATAATTGCTTCAAAGAGACAAAAAATTGAAAAAATCAAATAATTTGAGGAAGGCGTAAGTTAAGTGATTTCTAGTACCTGATGACAAATCTGTGCGTGAATACCTTTCAGTTTAAAAAATGAAAAAAATTGACCAGATAGAATGGCCGGACTGACTTACTTTAGTTTTCATATTTTTTTAAACAACAGTCCAGTAATAAACCGTGTAAATATAAAAGTGGTATCGAAGAATTTGAAGTTAAACGTTGATGAACGGTTGGAAAAAAACAACTCCCGCGTGACATGTCCCTTCGTGCTATTTATCCATACTGAGTTTCAGCTCTCTTCCATTTCACTTCTTATCTTCTTCATATGAGATACGGAACACGTGGAGAAGCTGGCATGTGTATCCCATCGAGGCGAGGATTTTGCTAACTTGTCCGCCCTCTCATTTCCAACAGTTCCAGCATGACCTTCTACCCAACTAAAACAGATCTGTAAGTAGCTAGATAAGATGAAATTCTTAATGTTTCAAGCCAATGTGTGTAGGTTATATGTGTCTCTTCCGGCTTGATGGGAGATTCGCAATCACTGAATATTTGAGCACTATAGTTGTTTTGTAAGCATCATCTCACTGCCTGTTTTACAGCAAAGAGTTCTCCTTAAAAAAATGGTGTTATAAAGTGTTAATTCGGTATCCTTCGTCGTCCGACTGACTGCAACACTTCAAGCAGCCACGGAGGTTTATTGCCTCTTGAAAATTGTGGGACCGCCGGGTGGACGAAAGCAAATCAGTGAGGTCCCACCTCGGGACGAGCTCATCGGCTTCATCACATTCCACGTGGATCAGCAAGTATTCCAGCGTCGGTCCATATTTTTGAGCATTCTTTGCATCTCTCTGGGGTCTTCAGTCAACAACCATGTTCCCATACACGCCATGTTTTCCTGCCACTACTACTACTACTACTACTACTACTACTACTACTACTACCAGCACCACCACTACCTCCATCGCCACCTTCTGACAATTCGCCGCAGACACCGCTGCCGTTCCTTTCAACACAACACTGATATCCAGCCACGTAGTTCCGAATTACGAAGACCGCTTTCTAGCAGTGACATCAGCTCATCATCCCTACACCTCATGAGCACCATCCACGAGGACGGTCCCTTGACCGGCGCTTGGAGAAGAACGAACACCACGTCGCCTGGCAGCAGATTCAGCGCCAGCACAGCAGTTGGCCACACCAGACGAAACGCCTCCTCCCATGGATACCAGCATACAGCACTCTCCGCCGTCTTCTACTACTACCGCCACCACTACCACCACCAGCTCCCGGCTTGAATATTCATCCATTTCCGGCACTAGACGGCCCATCACCCCCCTCCGTTTTCTATAACTCGTGCATTTCTCCTCCCCAATCCTTCCCCAGAACTTCAGTCTCCCCAAGCCATTTTCTCGACGCTTCTCCACTACAATCTGCGCCGAGAGGTCATCGCTGTTATCCGGCAGACATCAAAAGGAATAATCATCCAATAATAATAATCGTATGGCCTCAGCTACCGTGTGCAGACATTTCAATTTGACGCCATCATCCAAATCAACGGAGACACTGCAGCTCATCAACTCGCCACCCAAATCGGAACAACCCCTTCACGTCAAACTTCTCTCTTCAATCCCTTCCATCACCACCCATTCAGCCCCCACCTCTCCCACCCCGTTATAATCAGCTAAGCTGCGTCATCCGTGGTGTAGATTCCTCACTCACAGAAGAAACGATTGTCAACCGAGCTCAACGCAGAGGGAATACCAACTCAGAGAGCCTTCCGCATCAGGAATGCAGCGGGGCCAACATTCATGGTGCGGATCCTCCTGCCAACACCAGTCGACGTGGACAGACTACTTGCCAGTGGTATCTCAATCCATCGTCATCATTACAAAGTCAAACCGTCCCGCGCTCCACCTTCGCAGTCTCTCAGATGTGAAAAAATATTTCCAGTGCAAAACAAATCATCCCATCTGCGGTCATTGCATCCAAAATCACTTCACCAACAAGTGCCCCCCCCCCCTTCAACCTCCTCCTCCCCCCCCCCCTATGTAACACCTGCGGTGGCAACCATGCAGTTTATTCTCGCCGATGTGGAGGCCGTCCGGCATCTCTCTCAAACTATCCTGAATTAATATCCCCTATTCGTATTATTGACCCAACAACCACGCCAACCCGTTCACTATTTCCCCATCTTACAAGTGAAGATCTAATCAGATTTATAACAATTTCATTGCTCACTACCCACCCAAACAATAGATCGCCAGTTCTCATTCATCTACAAGCTGCAGCTAACCAGACGCTGAATTTACACTTTCTCACAACACATTCAGGTTTAAATACACATTTCAACTTTACACCTTTAGAAACTCTTGTTTAATCCTTTTCATAGTATTTTCAGCCTTACACACTTACCCAGTAATACAATATGTTTTCATGTTTCATTGCCATGCACTAAGGAGAACCAAATCAAGAATCATAAAGAGGTGTAAGTGCAATCAGAACCACTCAGTTACAACGTTTATACTACTTTTTCTATACTGTATATACATTCATAACTCAATATTGCCATGTTTATCAGGCGTAGGATTATAATGTAAAAAGGAAAAATAGCAAAAAGGAAAAGGATATACGTTTTAAATGAAAAAATAGCCTTATCTTGAATGTATGTATCTAATTCTAAACAATATTGTAATCACCTGACAATTCAATAAATAATCCCCTTCCGTCTCCTTAATTTCTCACATCCTTTACCCACCTCCCTCTTTTAGCACATATCCTCCACCCGCCCACATCTCTTGACCAGAGAGAGGACGTAACCTACTAGATTGCTCGCCCCACCCCTTCAGGGTGGGGAATGAAAACATAGATACATTAGATAGATAGATAGATAGATAGATAGATAGATAGATAGATAGATAGATAGATAGATAGATAGATGTTGACCTGTACCCCTATTGAAACATTCTGAATTATTGATATTCACAACGAATAAGCATCCTACATAGGCCGTTTTGTGGTCCGACGCAATATCCGAGACTAATCAGTGTATATGAAACAGTGATGTATATTGTTGCAGAGCACTCATCGTACAAGCCAGGATAGCCTTACATCAAAAAGTGTGACTTCTTTTCAACTCATAGTGAGGCGTCATATTAATCGTCATATAAATTTCCTGGCACCTTTGTACAAGGGCCTTGCTGATTCCTCGGATTTCTCTTTCGAGATTGCAGAATACAACTGCTAAATTCCTATAGTCTTTTCGAAGGATTTCAGAGCGTTACGCGAGCAACATGAAATCAGATTGCAGAAAAGTCATGGAAAATTGTCATCTGACCGCCGGGTAAAAGCCGTATTCTACATGTTCCAACGACGTCCTCGCCACTCGCCCCAGCCTAGGCAGGAAAACATGATAGTAGAGAGATCAAACGAAGAAATATGATGATAGCAGACGGAGACAAATACATGAATGTAACAATGGTAGAGAAGATATGAGAGTAGTGTAGAAAGTGGGATTCTAAAACAATGGGTGCTGAATCAGCATTTTTCCCACGAGGTCATTGACCCCTGGCAAGGTCACTGACCGCTAGTACCACGTGCTTTTGTTTACAAAACAAGACCCCGTGCTCTTGTTTGACAGGTGTGAGGCGGCGGAATTTGAATAAGTGTGCAAGGCCAACCTCACAGACGATTTCTTCGAGGGGCCTAATTACAGAGGGTGTTGTTTTACGGCCAGATGCCCTTCCCGACACCATCTTTCCAGATGCCCTTCCCGACGTCATCTTGGAGGGGCTTAACCTCACAGGGTGGCGAGATACCTTTCCCGACACAATATTGTCAGATCCCCTTCCCGACGCTATCTTGGAGAGGCCTAACCTTAAAGCGCATAGTTTTACGGCTAGATGCCCTTCCCGGCGCCATCTTTCCAGATGCCCTTCCCGACGCCATTGTGAAAATGGGAAATCGTGGAACGCTATTTTGATAGATAACTTTCCCGACGCCACCTCAAAGGGGGTCTTACCTTACAGCGTATAGTTTTACGGCTAGATGCACTTCCCAACGTCATCTTATTTGCCTGGTGTAAAAATGGGTAACCATGGAACGTCATTTTGCAAGTTGCCATTTCCGACGCCATCTTGGAGGGGGCCTAACCTTACAGCGCATAGTTTTATGGTGAGATGCCCTTCCCAAAGTCATCTTGCTAGATCCCTAGTGTGAAAATGGAAAGCCATGGAACGGCAACTTGCAAGATGCATAGTTTTATGGCGAGATGCCCTTCCCGACGTCATCCCGCCAGATCCCCCTTCCCGACACCATCTTGGAGGCTTTTGGACAAATAACTATGAACACTCATCCTCCTTCCCGAAAAACGCATCCCTATACTTAGTTGCGCATCTGTGTTATCGTGAGGTCTGGTGAAGGCTTTGCGTCTCCATACGACAGATGGATGCCCCTCCCCTCCTCCTCATCATCATCTGGCCCTAGTTTTACGGATAGACGAAATGAATGACATGTTATATGATAGTAGGAAGGGAGAGGGAAGTAACACATATTCCTTCTGTCGAATAGCATCGTGAGGACGGCACAAGGCTTTACGTCCCCATCCGACATACAAATAACTATGAACAGCGCCCCCTCGCTGCGGAGAGGATTTTTTTGAAATTTAATCATGACACACACAATTGTATATACTTACTCTGTTACGCTGAATGGCTCGGACGGCGCTGGGATTCTCGTCGCAAAAAAAACTGGTTCAATCCTGTTTTCAGCTGTGTGGTTAGAGGGAGAGGGACCGGTGTTGAGTTACCTTGTTTTACATAAAATAAAATGATTTTACCCTTTTATTCACTACTTACGACAGGCAGGGGATACCGTGAAAAAATCTCTGACCTATGAATCTAACATAGTCATAAAAATATTGAATAAAACGGAAATCATAAATTTAGTAATGACAACTGATGTAGTAACTGATTGTATGTTACAATCTCTGACCTGGCCATGAATCGAACATAGTCACAAAAACATTATTGAATAGACGGAAAATTATCACCAACCCACGCATCAAACTTCAGAGCCCCTAGACCCCTTTTAGTCGCCTTTTCCACAGGTTTTTGATAGTTAGTACACTGAATTTTTGATTGTAACATTTCGAGCTTATATATTTGAACTGTAAAGACTTTTAGTTGGCTACTGTAATGTTCACATCACTTAGAGATTAAAACTGTGTTGAGAACCGAAAAAACTTAGCGCCATAATCGTTAAGGCTTTAACCCTTTCGTTGAGAGAAAAACCTATAGATTTTATGTCATAGATAAAATTAAAAATCTCAGACCTGAATAACAAAAAGGCAGGGGATACCGTGAAAAAAACATGTTACGTTCGGGAGGGCCTGGTTCAGTTTGCATTGTCATGTGCCTCTATAGCTCAGGCGGCACACTTTTAGTCGCCTCTTACAAGACGTTTTGATGATTATAACACTGAATTTTTTATTGTAACATTTCGAGCTTATAGATTTGAACTCTAGAGACTTATAATTGTATAATGTAATGTTCACATCACTTAGAGATTAAAACTATGTGTTCAGAACTGTAAAAATTAGCGCCATACTTGTTAATCCGTTAAGTCTTTCGTTGATTAAAAAAACTATAGATTGTATGCAACAGATAAAATAAAAAAATCGCAGACCTGAATGGTAGACAAGCAGGGGATATCGTGAAAAAATAATTATGTCACGTCTGGGAGGGTCTGTTTCAATTCGGATTGACATATGCCTCTATAGTTCAGGTGGCAGTGAGCTAACAAGGGAACATACACAAAGGTGAAGTCGCCGATCGCGATGAAACTTAGCAAACACATTGAGGTACATGTAAAAACAAAGCCAGCATCAATTTTAGGCGCCAACATTCATTAGCGCGTTAACTAAGGGACCTAAAAGTTGCGACATTTCAAGTTCCGCGCGATCAGCGATGAATACCTGCTGGCCAATGCTAAGCCGGCACACACACTTCCCGTCTGGAGACACACCCTCTGCACCGCCTTTTACCCTCCAAGTGGTTCTCCCCGGCACGTTCCCCTCCCTTCTCCTCGCGCTGGCCGGCTGCTTGGCTGTGGAACGAGACCGGCGCTATATTTTGCTTCTTTACGTACTATAATTATTGAAATCCTTTAAATCACGTTCCGTTTCACACATAATGATAATAAATAACCTAAACGTATTTACTAATATTTTATGCAAATGTTATATTTTCATTCCTGCTAATTCCGGTGAGTTGTCAATTCGTGGGTACAACCCCGAGTTAAGCACCATCGGGCGTGGACAAACGTGGTATAAGGTACCGCGTCCGACCTAGGCTTAAATTATTATTTACGTCTGAAACACCTTGAAGCTGTCGGTAGTGTCATTTAGAGTGGACATACATATGAAAGTTATTAAAATAAATCACCCACCTTGAAACAACATTACATATCCTTTTATTTAAAGAAATTACGTGCCCGGGTAGAGGATCGCAATGAATGTAATGAGATGTTTTACCTCGGCATATCAAAATATGGTTACAGGTCCAGACCTTCTTTTCATGTCCACTCCCCTACCCCCATTTTGTGTACGCTATCAGTTGTGTCATAACGAAACGAAATCGCGAACAACAGCAATTATAAACTCCGAGTTAGAAACTGCTGGTATTTCCCGTATTACGTACTCTGGTATAAGGAATCTAGATAGAATGTTTTTATTTGTGCTTGTATTGAACGATGTATTTATGTTTTGCAGTGGAAGGCACAACACATTTCAATTGCAGCCATGGTTGTCGAACATAAATCAATTAAATGCATAGACAATTTTGATATGAGTATGACATGGAATGATTGACGTAATAAGCAACGTCTTTAAAAAGAACTAAAGATGTGCATTTATATATGACCGAGCTCGATAGCTGCAGTCGCCTAAGTGCGGTCAGTATCCAGTAATCGGGAGATAGTGGGTTCGAGCCCCACTGTCGGCAACCCTGAAGATGGTTTTCCGTGGTTTCCCATTTTCACACCAGGCAAATGCCGGGGCTGTACCTTAATTAAGGCCACGGCCGCTTCCTTCCAATTCCTAGGCCTTTCCTATCCCATCGTCGCCATAAGACATATCTGTGTCGGTGCGACGTAAAGCAAAATAGCATTTATATATGCAGTAGATATACCATAATCACAGGCAGAGCTGTAGTCCTACTTACTCGTACTTTTGCGCTATAGCTGACAGAGGTCTATGTGTTCAACAAGTAGGCATATTAAAGTATCACACTACAGTCTTCTGGGTAAAATGGCAGTTACATACGTAAAGGTGTATGTTGTAACCAAGGTTGAAGTTTACAGAACACAACTTTTATTGCTTCACTTTATAATATTTACACAAATAACTGAAATTTATTTTGAAGCAAAAAGGAATATTGAATCTTGAGAAAAGTCTGTCTTTATACAATATGTACAGGTTTGCAGTCTTTATATACACTTCTATCTTGAAAAGATAGTCTTTGTGAATTGACACGTTGATAGTCGAGAACTATCTGGCACACTAACATAAATGTTTATGAGAGTCCTTGTTTGTTGAAGTGCCTGAATTCCTAAAAAGCAAGTTCAATTGATTGAAGAAATTCCACCTAGCGAAACTAAGGGAGCTTGCATAAATTAGGGAATGAAAATGGCTTGTAAGAGAATTACGGAACATAGGCAGCGGAAACAGGTAAGGGAGCGGTGACCAGAGGTGAAACCTCGTACTGCCAGAAATTCAGTCCACCTGGTCGAAGCACATTTTCAAGAGGAGTAGCCTCCGTGCTCGACGTAGGGTGTATTCTGGAGCTGGACACCGGGGCAAGTGGGCGAGTGAGCAGGAAGGGAGCTCTTATTTATAGTACACTCGATGGTCAGGCACGCGCACTGAGGGCTGCGCGTCGAAGCTAGCAGAATGATACACAGGCGCGCGTGCAGCTGGCTGGAGGAGCGAGAAGTGAGCGCCGGACATACAACACCCTCCCCTCCTAAATACGCCGGTACGGCGTGAAACGGCGGCGGCGCTGGCGGCGACTGCGATGCTGGGGCGGAGCTGCTGATGTTGCTGTTGTATTGTCCGGAGCTGGAACTGGGCGGAGTGGCGCTGTCTCGTCCTGAAAGGAACCCATTGTTATTAAATGATCTAAAGCGCGTTCAGCAATAGATTTATCAGGTTTAGCAATAGCATCAATAGCTGGACAGGGGCGGTAGCGCAGACGTATCTGATCTTGATGGCGGCAGATACGTTTCTCTGTAGTCTGTATCTCGTATAGACGATGACCCAAAGATCTGCAGATGACTCCAGGTATCCAGAGTGGGTTGGATTTGAATGTCCTGGTGTAGACCTTGTCGTTGAGGGAGAACTTCGTTGGTGAGGTCTTATGCTGGGCCGGAAGAGGCTGTAACAGAGAAAGTAAAGTTCTGTGAGGTCGTCCATGGAGCTTCTGTGCAGGAGTGATATTATCAGCGCCGGGTAGAGTTCTGTAGGTGTTTAAGAGTTGGAGCAAGGCTTGGTCTTTAGTTAAGCCTGAAGAGACAGCTTTCTTCATACTTCTTTTAAATGTTTGTACGAAGCGTTCAGCTTCACCATTAGATTGAGGGTGAAAAGGTGGTGCTAGGATATGACGAATGCCATTATGTGTACAAAAGTTCTGAAAAGCAGTAGCTGTAAATTGAGGTCCGTTGTCCGAAATGAGTACTTGCGGTAAACCTTCTGTAGTAAAGATTTTCTGGAGAGCACGAATGGTAGCTTCGGTTGTAGTAGTCGAATGCATATCCACGACATATGGAAAGTTTGACAGTGAATCGATGACTATTAACCACATGGAATTGAGGAAAGGACCTGCGAAATCGATGTGAACTCGTTCCCATGGAGTAGTAGCAGGAGGCCATGAAGCAAGATCAGAAGACGGGGCGTTCTGATTCGTTTGACATTGCTCACAATGACGTATTAGCTTTTCGATGGCGGCATCAATACCGGGCCAGTAGCAGTGTTGACGGGCGAGTTGCTTTGTTCTGGAGATACCCCAATGGCTTTGGTGTAATAACTCGAGAACTTGTTTCTGTAGGCTAAGTGGGATAACCACTCGGAAGATGGTGCCTGTTTCTAGTAGTACAACTCCGGCACGAGTCGTGAGACGATGCTGCATACGATGATAAGGTGTCAGGTGGGCAGGAAGTGTGCTCTGAAGAGGCCAACCGTTGCGGATGTAATTACGTACAGTAGCAAGTGTACTGTCCTTATCCGTAGCTTTAGCTATGCAGGTAGCATCAATAGGAAAACTGGATACAGTATCTTCAAGTTCTATGTCCAACTGAAGACATTCAGATTCTTGAGAATCGAAGGCAGTATCAGGACCAACGGGTAAGCGGGAGAGGGCATCAGCATTACAATGCTGGGATGTGGCTCGATATACAATCTGATAGGAATAATCAGAAAGGAACATGGACCATCTTTGAAGCTTTCTGAGGGAATTCTCTGGGATCTTATTACCAGGATGGAATAAGTGTACGAGAGGCTTATGATCGGTAATGATCAGGAAATGGTTGCCATAAAGATATTCATTGAAACGGCGAATACCAAAGATGATGGCTAAAGCTTCTTTCTCTATCTGTGAGTATCGACGTTGATGGTCATTAAGTGTTTTCGAAGCGAAGGCGATGGGGCGTTCTTGTCCATGACGATCCTTCTGGGAGAGAACGGCACCGACACCGTAGTCTGAAGCGTCAGTAGCTAGCGTGATGATCTTGTCGGGCTGAAAATGAGTGAGTTGTATAGCTTGAATTAAGGCGTTGTTGATTGTTTTCCATGCCTGTTGGCATTGCGGAGTCCACTGAAACTTAACACCTTTTTTACGTAGAGCGTTTAATGGAGCCGCCACTGTAGCGAAGCGTGGAATGAACTTATTATAATAGTTCGCTTTGCCTATGAAGGACTGAAGCTGCTTGAGGTTCTGAGGTGCTGGCATGTTTACTATCGCGGAGACATTCTGCATACTAGGACGAATTCCATTCTTATCAAGTATATGTCCGAGGTAGTGAACTTGAGGCTGAAAGAAGGTACATTTAGCGAGATTCGCTCGTAGTCCATTGTCTTTCAATTTCTGGAGAAGAAGGCGGAGATTGGTTAGATGTTCCTGATGATCTTTTCCAGTAACAATAATATCATCCAGGTAGTTAGCACAACCGGGAATGGAGGCGGTGAGTTGAGCCAAATAGCGCTGAAAAATAGCCGCTGAGGATGAAATACCGAATGGGAGCCGCTGGAGCTGGAGCAGTCCGAGAGGAGTGTTGAGTGTGAGAAATTTCTTAGATTCTTCGTCTAAAAGTAGCTGGAGATATGCTTCTTTAAGATCAACTCGAGAGAAGAATTGTCCACCAGAGAGACGACGGAATAAGTCTTCTGGACGTGGAATAGGAAAGATATCGGTTTCGAGTTGTGCGTTGACTGTAGATCGAAAATCGCCACAAAGTCGAACATTACCATCAGGTTTCTTGATTACCACGAGTGGAGTAGCCCATTGACTAGAAGTAACTGGTACTACAATTCCAGTTTGTATCCACCTTTCTAATTCTTTCGTGACCTGGTCTTGAAGTGCTAGGGGTACTGGACGTGCTTTGAGGAAGCGAGGCTGAGCTCCGGATTTCAGCTGTATGTGAGCTGTATAGTCTTTTGCTGTTCCGAGCTGAGAGTCGAAGACTTCAGGAAACTGCGCTAGGAGAGCGGTAACATCAGAAGTAGGATGCAATGTAGATACGACGTTAATGTTGTCATGTATCTGGAAACCAAATAAGTTAAATAGATCCATGCCCATAATGTTTGATGCAGTGTAGTTGTTAACTACGAGAAGAGGAATGGCCTTCTGAATTCCTTTATAACTAGCCTGAAGCTTAATTTGACCTTTGATGTCAATTTTCTTCTTGTTAAATGTCACGAGCTGGATGTCAGCTGGAGAGCATGAAGGTGAACCTAAGTCGTGGTAGGTAGTCAGGTTAATAATAGAGACAGGTGATCCAGTGTCTAATTGAAAATCGACAGATCGATCAGAGAATGAGAGAGGAATGATGATTTTGTGAGAATCCTTTGTGGGAAGAATAAGATTGATCTGATCAACTTCCATGTCTTGGCGGGGCTGTATATGCTTCCGGCGCGCTGCAGTAGTCTTAGCAGGGCGGAGCGAACTTTGACAGACAGTCTGAATGTGTCCAAGTTTATTACATCGTTCACAAGTAGCTTTGAAAAAACGACAGTCACGACGTTCATGATGCTTGAAACAACCTCGGCAGGAAGGCAGGAGTTTCGAGGTGCTTTTAGAATTGGGCTTCCGTGTAGCATTACGAGAGGGAACCTGGCGAGAATGCTTGGTGGAGAGCGCCTTATCCGTACGGTTCACTGTAGCAGAGGACTTGCGGGCTTGAGGCGAGACTTGTGCAACTTCGTGTGGAGAAGCTATGGCTGCGGCAGTCTTGGTAGTAAGCTCATAAACCGTAGCAATACGCTGGACGTCTTCTAAAGAAGGGTTACTCTGCTTGACAGCGTCAAAACGTATTTTGTCTTCAGGAGTATGTAAAATTATCATGTCCCGAATGAGAGAATCAGTGTAGGATGAACCACAACCGTCCTTGGAGCAGATGAACTGGCAGGGTTTAGCTAGACCACGCAATTCAGTTATCCATTCAGTATGTGTCTGATGAGGTTGCTTTCTGCTCTGAAAAAATTTATAGCGAGCAGCCACTATGTGAGGAGCTGTGGCATAGTGTTCCGTGAGACGGGCTAAGAGCTGCGTGAAGGGTACCTCAGATAAGTGTTCTTCTGGACTTAATTTACGTAGTAATTCACACGGAGCATTGCCAACCGAACTAAGAAATAGTGCGCGGCGGCGTAGATCATCTGTGACAGAATGGCAGATGAAATGCTGTTGCATGCGGGCTAAATAAACTGACCATTCTTCCTTAGCCGGATCAAAAGCAGAGAACGGAGGAATAGCTGATGGCTGTGTAGAGACAGAAATAGCTTGAATAGCCTGAATTAATGCTGCCTGTTGTTGTTGCATAAACTGTTGTTGTTGCTGCTGTAAGGCTTGGAAGATCGTAGTGAGTTGTTCCGCAGTAGCCATTGCGAGATGCGTGCATGAAAGAGTAAGGTAAGCTGAGTGTCAGAACTGGTTGGAGTGTCGTTGCTGTTTAGCACGTCGCCGTAGAGTTGACAACTGGGCCCGTTGAATTGTAGTGTTGGTTTCGTGTTTACCTCGTCGCTATAGAGTTGGCGACTGGGGCCGAAGAATTGTAGTGTCGCTTTTTTACCTCGTCGCCATAGAGTTGGCAACTGGGGTCGAAGAATTGTAGGTTGTTGCGTTTTTACCTCGTCGCCATAGAGTTGTGTTGTAACCAAGGTTGAAGTTTACAGAACACAACTTTTATTGCTTCACTTTATAATATTTACACAAATAACTGAAATTTATTTTGAAGCAAAAAGGAATATTGAATCTTGAGAAAAGTCTGTCTTTATACAATATGTACAGGTTTGCAGTCTTTATATACACTTCTATCTTGAAAAGATAGTCTTTGTGAATTGACACGTTGATAGTCGAGAACTATCTGGCACACTAACATAAATGTTTATGAGAGTCCTTGTTTGTTGAAGTGCCTGAATTCCTAAAAAGCAAGTTCAATTGATTGAAGAAATTCCACCTAGCGAAACTAAGGGAGCTTGCATAAATTAGGGAATGAAAATGGCTTGTAAGAGAATTACGGAACATAGGCAGCGGAAACAGGTAAGGGAGCGGTGACCAGAGGTGAAACCTCGTACTGCCAGAAATTCAGTCCACCTGGTCGAAGCACATTTTCAAGAGGAGTAGCCTCCGTGCTCGACGTAGGGTGTATTCTGGAGCTGGACACCGGGGCAAGTGGGCGAGTGAGCAGGAAGGGAGCTCTTATTTATAGTACACTCGATGGTCAGGCACGCGCACTGAGGGCTGCGCGTCGAAGCTAGCAGAATGATACACAGGCGCGCGTGCAGCTGGCTGGAGGAGCGAGAAGTGAGCGCCGGACATACAACAGTGTACATGGCTATTGTACGAACTGGTACAACAACAAAAAATTACAAGGCACCACAATAAATGACTCCATATACATTACATCGGGCAAACTCCTCGTCAATAATAGTAAGCAAAAACAATTTATGGTCTATTCGACACATTACAAAATAGTGAAAAGACGACTGAAACAAAACACAATTAACAACAGGCACCATACTTTTCTCAAGGGACGTATGCTTTACAATAGTGGTGTTCCTCGTAGAAGTGTGCGACGCATAAGTCCTTTGTACACTACGCACATTTGACAAAACCAGTATTCGGGCACAAAGAACATACCAAGCCAACACTGTCAAAGGAATACACTACCGGGTGTTCGAATTGTCCAGGATGATCATCAAGGTACCCACTGCGGTACCACGAGTACTTCCACATGTTTATGAATCGAGGAGATGTCAGCTGGAAATGTAACAGTGATTGCAACTTTAAGATGGTGTTACGGTGATGCAGCACGATGCCGGTATTCATAAGTCGCAGCCCGGAATACATTCGTCTGGTGTATGTTTTCCAAATCCGAAACCCATACACGTCAAATGGCTGACAAACGGCTGTAGCGCCGGCTGGAATCTTCATAACTTCAACTTCCGTGCCATGAACAAGCGCATTGTGGCCAGAGAAAGAATCTAACAATAAAATATTTTGTCCATCGGGTAAACTTGGTTTCAAGATGTCATTATACCAGCTCTGAATTTCTGCTTTGCCCATCTTTCCAGACGTGGTGCACACGACATGAATATTTTCGTGTGAAAATATTCGTTTCTTAACAAGGGAACCAAAAACGCCATTTCTTTCCTTTAAAACAATTAGCAACGGGGAGAGTAGCTCACCTTCTGCTGACATGGTAGGCATAATCGTGTAGCTGTGCGTAGTAGAGGGAATTGATTGGACCACCGTGCTAATCGACTTTTCTCCTCGGCGCGCTAATGTTCTGCCGGTGTACATTTCCAAATTAAAGCCGCTTTGGTCGCTGTTAAAAACATGTGATGGGCTGTATAACTGTATTTTTTCTTTTACGTTTTCCACAAACATTTGGGCTTCCACCATAACGTCACTTTCCTTATCAAGTTTTCTCGTTGTTGTCACGACAGTAATTTTTCGGGATGTGATCCCAAATTTCTTTTTGAAGTCGTACACCCAGCGTGAGGACGCTTTAAAGTCATGGAGCCCGCGAGAGCGGGCACTTTGCATTGCCCAGTGTTTGATTGTGGCGTCATGGATGGTAGACGTACGGTACTCCGCGTCAAAGTTTTTCTTGCAATCCATCGCAATAAGACCAAATTTGTCTCGGAGAGAGCCTCCTTCATCCACAACTTTTTTCCAGGCGGAGAGCTGTGACACACTATGTAAACGACGGAAGTGCTTTTGCACAGTTGTAAATTTAAGATTTTTCCGTTTTCCACTCCTCCAGAAGTTGATTGCTCTTGTTTTATACTGTAAGTCTACGGTGTCCGCTGAACTGGCACTGTCTTGGCTTCGTCCCGGTTCTGGCTCGCTATATTCAATATCCTTTTCGGTTTCCTCCGACTGATCAGACTTATACGTCAAACTTGTAACGTCCTCCAAATAGAGACTGTCACCTTCAAGACAGCAACTTATAAGCTCTGAAACAAAATTAAACAAATAACTAAAATACATGTTGTTATGTGTATATGTATTGACAGGAACAACGGAGAACACAACTGTTCGTTTAAAAACAACGAGAGTGTTATCGGTAATGAAATGAAATGTCGTATGGCTTTTAGTGCCGGGATATCCCAGGACGGGTTCGGCTCGCCAAGTGCAGGTCTTTCTATTTGACACCCGTAGGCGACCTGCGCGTCGTGATGAGGATGAAATGATGATGAAGACAACATATACACCCAGCCCCCGTGCCGTAGGATTCAACCAATTAAGGTTACAATCCCCGACCCGGCCGGGAATCGAACCCGGGACCCTCTGAACCGAAGGCCAGTACGCTCAACCGTTCAGCCAGCGAGTCGGACAGAGTTATCGGTATCAACATATCATAAACCTACAATTTCACATGCAGCGCAAAAGACCACGCTTCAAGCTACGTTATTACGGCCTATGTCCGCAGTGTGACATCTCCCCGTGAGCGTCAAAACCTATTTGACAATAGTTGACTGCTTAACACTCACCCTCAATCGCGTCATAAAGCTGCAGCTCCCGAAAGTTCAGCGGACCGTCTTCACCGTGACTTCCGTGCTTTGCTTGAAGATGAAAAATAATTTTTGACACGCTCAGTGACATTGCCCTTAAGGACTCGTCGCAAACGTTTTCATAAATATTTCATAAAATGTACACTGCCCATACAATGTGGAAATTCCAAGGGAGAGCTATGAGGACGGCTGATAGCGTACGCAGTGTAGCACAGGTTCTGTTGGACAGCTAAGCAGACGGCAGCGCGGGGAGAGGGAAACGAGTGGTGCTGAACCAGGCCGTGCGGTGGGGAGGAGGAGCAGAGGTGTGGCACAAAGCAGTGTTCCGGCTAAGCATTGGTCAGGAGGAATTCATCGCTGTTCGCGCGGAACTTGAAATGTCGCAACTTTTAGGCCCCTTAATTAACGCGTTAATGAATGTTGGCGCCTAAATTTGATGCTGGCTTTGTTTTTACATGTACCTCAATGTGTTTGCTAAGTTTCATCGCGATCGGCGACTTCACCTTTGTGTATGTTCCCTTGTAAGTGTACCATGGTCGTTAACCGTCACAGCGCGCGCACGACGTATTTACAGAAGCATTGGCGTGTTTAATTCTCCACACATGCACACATACTTTAATCAATTTTTGGTAATTAATTATATTAAACACATCACACAGCACAAGCATTCGACGACGTAATGAATATACCAACGGAAAAAGATACATTTACACACTTACCGTATTGACGAAATATAAATTTTGAAAAAAAGAAATAGATCATAGCACACCGCTTACCCAAGTAGCTGAGACACTATGATTATTATTATTTATGTGACTGTTGTGTAGTAGATAATGTGATTAGCTAGAACTCTGCTATGTGCACTATGGTCGTTAACCATTACAGCGCGAACACGACGTATTTAAAGAAGCATTCAAGTGTTTATTTCTCTACACATGCACATACGCTTCAGTCACCTTTTAGTAGTTATTTGCTTACCTCAGAATACTATAATATACTTACATATGAAAAAGAAGGGAATTAAAACATGATTTAAAATTTTATAGGTGGTCTTGCGTGTGTTATCTTATCAAATGAATGCGTGTGTCGGCCTGCTGTTGCGCGTGTCTGCCTGTTGCCGCAACAGGAAAGGCGAAGTGTCAAAATTCTGCGTAACAGCACATACATGTACAGACCGCTGTTGTTCGATGTGTCTGACATACAATACAAGTAGAAAGAGAATTGTTGTTAGTCGTTTAGTCGCTTTCGACTCTCCGTGACCCCATAGACCAAAGTGCGCCATTTCTTCCTGTCGTATACTATTTTCCGAAGTCTTTCTAAATTGAGAGCCGTGGCTTCCTTGATGTCATCAATCCACCTCATCCGTTGTCGCCCTCTTCTCCTGTTACCATCAGTCTTCCCCAGCATTAAGGTCTTTTTCAGTGAATCATATAAACATATAAAATTAAACAGATACGATTTTTAAAAAATGTCGCACCGACCGTGTGGTATAGGGGGTTGAGTTCTTGGCTCTTACCTAGAGGCTTCGGGGGGTCGATTCCCGGCCAGGTTAGAGTTTTTACCTGCATCTAAGGAGATAATTCATAGCCGGAGCTCGATTCCCGATCAGGTCAGGGATTTTTCGAGTAGTAGTATATTCGTTTTACATCTCAGCTATTTACGAAGTGGATTTTCCACTTCTCCTCCAGGCAAATGTTGGGATAGTACCTAAGGTGGTGGTGGTGGTGGTTATTGTTTTAAGAGGAAGTACAACTAGGCAACCATCCTCTATATAACACTAATCAGAGAGAAAAATGGAAGGGGTCCGACACTTCGAAAAATGAAGATATCGGCCAAAGGAAGACAAGGGCCACGAAGGGCGTGAAAATGAAAGACTCCCTAGCCCTCGCAAACCTAATAGCTTCGGGGTCGGAAAAGAACAAGAGTTGACCAAGGGAGGTCGGATAGTATCGACGAAAGTGAGGAGCCTGGCACAAGTAAGTGGAAGCAATACCAGGACTCAGCTGAGGTGGTGGTGGTGATTATTGTTTTAAGAGGAAGTACAACTGGGCAACCATCCTCTATATAACACTAATCAGAGAGAAAAAACGGAAGGGGTCCGACACTTCGAAAAATTAAGGTATCGGCCAAAGGAAGAGAAGGGCCACGAAGGGCGTGAAAATGAAAGACTCCCTAGCCCTCGCAAACCTAATAGCGTCGGGGTAGGAAAAGAACAAGAGTTGACCAAGAGAGGTCGGATGCATAGATGAAAGTGAGGAGCCTGGCACAAGTAAGTGGAAGCAACGCCAGGACTCAGCTAAGGGCCCCGTGGCCGCCAACCCACGCTCCAAAGTTCAGAGCCCCTGGGGCGGATAGTACCTAACTTAAGGCCACGGCCTGCTACTACTCGTAAAACTGGGCCCAAGATGGCGATTGTGTAGTTAAGCCCTATGAACGGGCAAGTTGGCTGTGTGGTTAGGGGGCACGCAGCTGTAAGCATGCAACCGAGTTCGATAAACTGGGCCCAAGATGGTGATTAGATAGTTAGGCCCCCATGACTGCGCCGAACTGTGGTTTGGCAATAACAATATAAAATGACTGTGGAATGTGCAATAACTATTTTATAAACTAGCAAATGCTGGGGCTATACCTTAATTATGGCATATTTTCCGAAAATGTGATTAAAATACGTCGATTTATACGATATGTCGTAATAAGCGCCATCTACTAAACGATTTTTAAAATACAGTGTTTATATAGGATTTAGACGGGATTGTTAGAGTTCGCCGTTATATCAAATACGTCGTTAAAAGTGATGTCGCCGGGCTGAGTGGCTCAGACGGTTAAGGCGCTGGCCTTCTGACCCCAACTTGGCAGGTTCGATCCTGGCTCAGTCCGGTGGTATTTGAAGGTGCTCAAATACGTCAGCCTCGTGTCGGTAGATATACTGGCACGTAAAAGAACTCCTGCGGGACTAAATTCTGGCACCTCGGCGTCTCCGAAAACCGTAAAAGAGTAGTTAGTGGGACGTAAAACAAATAACATTATTGTTTATTAAAAGTGATGTCACAACAAACAGTTTCACCTGTATTTCATAACGCAAAATGTATCGCACCTTCGCACTAGAGTAACGAATTGTAGGGAGATTTTCCTACCTAAAGAGAATGTTCTTTATGCATAGGATCGCAGGGACGGAGCTCCCCGAATCGTAGTGAAGTTTTGGCTTAGTAATGGGCTGAAAATTAATGCTATTTTTTTTAACAATTTGTTTTACGTCGCACCGACACAGATAGGTGTTCTAGCGACGATGGGATAGGAAAGGCTTAGGGGTGGGAAGGAAATGTCCGTGCTCTTAATTAAGGAACGGCCCCAGCATTTGCCTGGTGTGAAAATGGGAAACCACAGAAAATCATCTTCAGGGCTGCTGACAGTGGGGTTCAAACCAACCAAATCCTGGATGAAAGTTCACAACTGCGCGGCCCTAACCACACGGCCAACTCGCCCGGTAATAACAACAACATTTTTGTAACGCTACTCTTTTGTCGGAAATCACCCAGAACAAATCGAGCTGCTTTTCTTTAATTTCTTCCAGTTCTTGAATCAAATAATACTGGTGAAGGTCCTATACACTGGAATCATACTCTAGCCGGGATCTGACAAGAGACTTATATGCCCTCCCCTTATATTTCCTTGTGAAAGCTTGCATCCGAGAGATAGCGGGTTCGAATCGCACTGTCAGCAGCCATGAAGTTGGTTTTCCGTGGCTTCCTATTTTATCACCGGCCCCGTGATGTAGAGGTGGCGTGCCTGCCTCTTACCCAGAGGCCCCGGGTTCGATTCCCGGCCAGGTCAGGAATTTTTACCTGGACCTGAGGGCTGGTTCGAGGTCCACTCAGCCTACGTGATAAAAATTGAGGAGCTATCTGGCGGTGAGATAGCAACCCCGGTCTAGAAAGCCAAGAATAACGGCCAAGAGGATTCGTCGTGCTGACCACACGCAACCTCGCAATCTATAGGCCTTCGGGCTGTAGTGCCATGGAAGGTCCTATTTTATCACCAGGCAAATGCTGAGGTTGAACCTTAATTATAGGCAACCATCTTCTATTTAACACTAATCAGAGAGAAATGAAGATATCGGCCAAAGAAAGACAAGGGCCATGAAGGGCGAGAAAATGAAAGACTCCCTAGCCCTCGAATCTTCTTATAGCCTCGGGCAGTAGCGGTTTCTGGTATAGCGCAATGGACCTCCAGTTTATATCAAATTTTACTCAACTACGTATTATCATAACTCCCTTGTCAATCTCTTGTAGTAGGCTATTTGATCACATTTCTGAAACTTCTGTCTTCTTATTTTAGGAGGTTACGGCCCACGACGGAAGAGGTGGTGGCGGTGAGGGGGAGAGGAGGGTTTGGGGAGAGGGCAATTTTCTCTTCTGTTGAAACCCCAGTGATGAAAGTCACGCGCCGCCACTGGCCTCGGGGTCGGAAAAGAAACAAGAGTTGACCATTAGAGGTCGGGCATGAGATTAAAACTAGCCTGGCACAAGTAAGTGGAAGCAATGCCAGGACTCAGCTAAGGGCCCCATGGTTGCCAACTTATGCTCCCAAATTGAGAGCTCCTGGGGCCCCTTTCAGTTGCCTCTAACGAAAAGCAGGGGACATCGTGGGTGTTGTTCTACTACCCCCACCTCTACAGGGACTTTTACGAAGGCAAGGGATACCGTCCTCACCCATAGGGGAATACATATTTTAGAAGAGGTGGTAGTGATTATTGTTTTAAGAGGATGTACAACCGGACAACCATCCTTTATTAACACTAATTAGGAGGAAAAATGGAAGGGACCCGACACTTCGGAAAATGAAGGTATCGGCCAAAGGAAGACAAGGGCCACGAAGGGCGTGACAATGAAATACTCTCTTGGCCTCGAGTGCTCTAATTCTGTAGGTAAGAAGGGAATGCTTAAAAAATAGTAGGTACTGCATTCTCCTTCAAAACAAATTTATTCATGGACCGATCGAACAATTCCGGTTTGAAAAGTGCGGAACATATTCTGGTGTAAGGAGAAGGTATCCAATTTTCCCTTCTAATGGCCTTAATCCACTCTGCTCTCCTTTCTTCATGAACAGGAAACCTCAGGAAAAATTGACGATAAACAACAAGTCTAACCTAAAAATTCTTACGAAAAGTGGACGATGCTTCTGAGACTACGAAATTCTAGCACCAACATCAACTAAATATTAGTATCTATTTTACGTGTTAGCGTGTCGTTCAGTGTTTGCAACTGAAAATTCCCCCAATTACAATTTGCGTTCATCGTATTCACTTCAATGAGCTGTGACAGATTTGACTATCAAAAAATCGCATGCGTTCTCGCGCCTATTTACGACCACGCCCCCTGTGTAGACCACTGCCATTGGGCTTCACTCTCAGAGCTCCAAGGAAGGCATCTCCCTGTATTCTTTACTCCCTGGCCAAGACGCTAGAACCCAAGGGCGATAAGAGTAAAGACGTATTCGGTATGCGAGCTGAAGAGAAGACTAGCGGGACGTGAGGTGGGACACGGGGGAGCAGCTTTCTCTCTCAGTCGTCTCGGCTATGGCTCTTCCTAAAAGTATCGTCAGCCAGCAGCCAGTCTCCCTCTGATGATACAAGTGGCCAGTCGAACAGTTCGGTAGTGTTGACCTTTTAAATGTTGAACAGCGATTTATATATTGAGACTTACATAACTGTGTTATATTGCATCCGGGAGATAGAGGGTTCGAATCCCACTGTCGGCAGCCCTGAAGATGGTTTTCCGTGGTTTCCCATTTTCACACCAGGCAAATGCTGGGGCTGTACCTTTAATTAAGGCCACGGCCGCTTCCTTCCAACTCCTAGGCCATTCCTATCCCATCGTCGCCATAAGACCTATCTGTGTCGGTGCGACGGAAAGCCCCTAGCAAAAAAAAAAACTGTGTTATAAAACATTTATGTTATTATAGTGCTACTTTGTATTGTCCGACTCGTTGGCTGAATGGTCAGCGTACTGGCCTTCGGTCCAGAGGGTCCCGGGTTCGATTCCCGGCCGGGTCGGGGATTTTAATCACTTCTGATTAATTCTTCTGGCTCGGGGACTGGGTGTATATGTCCGTCCCAACACTCTCCTCATCATATTCAGACAACACACTACACTACCAACCACCACAGAAACACGCAATAGTGCTTACATCCCTCCATAGAGGGTTGCGTCAGGAAGGGCATCCGGCCGTAAAAACAGAGCCAAATCCACATGTGCGACGCAGTTCGCACCCGCGACCCCACAGGTGTGGGAAAAGCGGCAGGAAAAGAAGAAGAAAAGAAGAAGTGCTACTTTGTATTACTATTATGGTACCCTGCCGGAAGAAAGGAAAGACTATCCACAGCGAAGCTAGGGAGGTTATCAGACATGTTATCCAATAATGTGATGAATAGGCACGAGAAGGGAAACTGTTTTGTGTGTCACCAAGAAAAGTGACATAGAGACACAAGGATTGATGAAGCTAATTTAGGCCTACAGACTATTGTTTTAATGTTATTTTATTTCATAGTTTTGTGTGTCATCAAGAAAAGTGGCATAGGGACACAAGGATTGATGAAGGTAATTTAGGCCTGCAGTCTATTGTTTTAAATGTTATTTTATTTCATAGTTTTGTGTGTCACCAAGAAAAGTGACATAGGGACACAAGGATTGATGAAGCTAATTTAGGCCTACAGTCTATTGTTTTAAATGTTATTTTATTTCATAGTTTTGTGTGTCACAAAGAAAAGTGACATGGGGACACAAGGATTGATGAAGCTAATTTAGGCCTACAGTCTATTGTTTTAAATGTTATTTCATTTTCATTCAGTTTTGTGTGTCACCAAGAAGAATGACATAGGGACACAAGGATTGATGAAGATAATTTAGGCCTACAGACTATTGTTTTAAATGTTATTTTATTTCATAGTTTTGCCTATCAAGAAAAGTGACATAGGGGCACAAGGATTGATTAAGCTAATTTAGGCCTACAGACTATTGTTTCAAATGTCATTTTATTTCATAGTTTTGCCTATCAAGAAAAGTGACATAGGGACACAAGGATTGATGAAGCTAATTTAGGCCTACAGACTATTGTTTTAATGTTATTTTATTTCATAGTTTTGTCTATCAAGAAAAGTGGCATAGGGACACAAGGATTGAAGCTAATTTAGGCCTACAGTCTATTATTTCAAGTGTTATTTTATTTCATAGTTTTGCCTATCAAGAAAAGTGACATAGGGACACTAGGATTAATTAAGCTAATTTAGGCCTACAGACTATTGTTTCAGATGTTATTTTATTTCATAGTTTCGCCTATCAAGAAAAGTGACATAGGGACACAAGGATTGATTAAGCTAATTTAGGCCTACAGACTACTGTTTCAAATGTTAGTTTTGTGTGTCACCAAGAAAAGTGACATAGGGACACAAGGATTGATGAAGCTAATTTAGGCCTACAGTCTATTGTTTTAAATTGTTTTAAATGTTATTTCATTTTCATTCAGTTTTGTGTGTCACCAAGAAAAATGACATAGGGACACAAGGATTGATTAAGCTAATTTAGGCCTACAGACTATTGTTTCAAATGTTATTTTATTTCATAGTTTTGCCTATCAAGAAAAGTGACATAGGGACACAAGGATTGATTAAGCTAATTTAGGCCTACAGACTATTGTTTTAAATGTTATTTTATTTCATAGTTTTGTGTGTCACAAAGAAAAGTGACATAAGGACACAAGGATTGATGAAGATAATTTAGGCCTACAGTCTATTGTTTGAAATGTTATTTTATTTCATAGTTTTGTGTGTCACCAAGAAAAGTGACAGAGACACAAGGATTGAATAAGATAATTGAGGCCTACAGTCTATTGTTTTAAATGTTATTTCATTTCATAGTTTTGTGTGTCACCAAGAAAAGTGACAGAGACACAAGGATTGATTAAGATAATTTAGGCCTGGAGTCTATTGTTTTAAATGTTATTTTATTTCATAGTTTTGCCTGTCAAGAAAAGTGACATAGGGACACAAGGATTGATTAAGATAATTTAGGCCTGGAGTCTATTGTTTTAAATGTTATTTTATTTCATAGTTTTGCCTGTCAAGAAAAGTGACATAGGGACACAAGGATTGATTAAGATAATTTAGGCCTACAGTCTATTGTTTTAATGTTATTTTATTTCATAATTTTGTCTATCAAGAAAAGTGGCATAGGGACACAAGGATTATTTTATTTTATATTTTTGCCTATCAAGAAAAGTGACATAGAGACCCAAGGATTGATGAAGATAATTAGTTAGGCCTACAGTATTTTTTAATATTTTGTGATTAAATAAAATTCTATAAAATTGAGTTCGTCAGTAAACTAACTCGTCGAATAATGAATAAATTCCCTCCTCTCTCACCCATTTCAGATGGTACAGCGCTGGCTTTATGAGTGTACAATATGTCTGTGGGTTCGACCTCGGCTAAGTGCAATGGTATCTGAAGGTGCTGAACTACGTCAGCGTCGTGTCGACAGCTTTATCGACACGTAAAATAACCTTTGCGGCACAGAATTCGTGACGCACAAGCGAGAATATTGTTATACAGAAGAGTAGAATAGAATAATTCCATCCCCTAGTTCCGGATCTCCTGGAACTGGGGACAGAGTAATCATTTATTGCTATTTTTTTATATGAATGATCTTCTTATATATATTACTACATTAAACATCATAATTACTCCTAATCACTATTTAGCCTACACCCAATCTCTAAATTGTAGTTTTTTAATTTTATTTCTTTTGGTCCTAGACATTAACAGTGTTATATTGTCTAGGATAACACGTATCTTACCGGTACTCCTATTATTAATTAGTGTAATTTGTTTTAGGAGTCCGAACATATTTCTCCTTAGCTTACAATAGACATTATATATTAACTGAATGGCTGAATGAGTGAATGACTGACTGATGTCTGGATGAGTTGAATGATTGGATCGTAATCATAAAATTGTTATACGCGCACATATTCAATCTGGTTCATTATTATTATTATTATTATTATTATTATTATTTTCATTTTCTTCACGTAACGAACACGCCGGGACATGTGTTTGCAATTTTTTTTTGCTAGGGGCTTTTACGTCGCACCGACACAGGTAGGTCTTATGGCGACGATGGGATAGGAAAGACCTAGGAGTTGGAAGGAAGCGGCCGTGGCCTTAATTAAGGTACAGCCCCAGCATTTACCTGGTGTGAAATGGGAAACCACGGAAAACCATTTTCAGGACTGCCGATAGTGGGATTCGAACCTACTATCTCCCGGATGCAAGCTCATAGCCGCGCGCCTCTACACGCACGGCCAACTCGCCCGGTACATGTGTTTGAGAGAGAATGCATTCGTAACTCGGCACACTGACGAGCGAAATTGACCTGCCTTTAGTTCACTTCATGAAACTTACTGCATTTGAAATACAGAAAATAAATATCGTCTTCTTCTAGTAATGTAACCGTCATCGGACGTTGGCGATCATTTTGTAAAAATATGTAAAAAGTATTATAATAATTAATACAATATATATATGTATATATTATATATATTAAAAAATAACAAAAGCTCTTTCGATCTGCACCTTGAGGATGGACTCTGCCCGTGATAAAATCTAATTCTGAAGATGGCATAAATTCCCAGTGTCACTGGAAAATAACCTAGATTACTATTAGTTGGAAACTGCCTTGTCTTAATATTTCGCTGATCAGATGTAGTCTATTAATAGATGAATAATTTTGCCAACCTGCGGTATACAAAAACACATCAAGTGTCTTGCAGGAAGAGACCACCTGAGGACACTGCGACTGCGAGGGCGAACGTTTTCAGAAACGCAAGTACATACACCAGCTTGGTTGACGATAAGACAGGGACGAGGGGAGAAGCGAGGGCTAACGCATTCCCGGCCACATTCCTAGCGAAATTCTTCTCTTGAGCTCCCATCTATACCAGTACTAAACAGAACCATTGCTTACTAGAGCATGCTTCCTTACAAAGCCACCAGGGAATTATTTCCATAACATTCGTTTATTTATTTTTGACATGTTTTCTCCTTGCCCCATTCTTCTTAAATTTTATCGATTCATCTTATGAACTATCGCAGGATTTTATCACAGTGGTATTTATAATAGTCGTAATTTGATCAAGGTTTTACCACCACACGAAGCAATGAATGTTGTTAGAAATGATAAATTCCATAGCCGCGACCCTTCAAATTGGAGAAACATGCCCGCTGTTAAGGCCCAGACAGGTATAATTGAGACTGATATTGTAATTTCTGTAGTGAGCTATCATTACTTTAAATAGAGGACTTTGTCTCCTTTGAAATGGACATTATCCTTTTAATCAACTTAGTAAATAGAGGAGTGTGTCTCCTTTGAAATGAATATTATCCTTTTAATCACCGTAGAAGCCTACCAACATATTTTTCTTACCGTCAAAGGTGTAGAGTAGCCTACATCGTGAATCATTATTGTAGGGTAGGTACCCGCCAAGTGGAATTGTGTGAGGTTAGGGAGTGTCAACATGACACTTACATAGCATAGCGAAAACAAGCGTGTGGTACAGGTGGACTTCATAAAGGCCTACATAGTGTACCGGTACTTCTAAAAAATAAAAAGAGCAGGGTTTAGTGCTGTAGTTCGGTACTGTTTCATATCACACTCTTCTGATTCAATAAATATAAATTTCTTCCTCGACTTCGTACTCCACTCATACGGACACGCCTCATCTCTTTCACGAATAACGTCCAGGCCGATAACTTATGAGATGTGGCCTGGGAGTCTATTTTCATGTATATTTGTACCGGTACTACCGGTATTTAATTTCCAGGCGCTAGGATGGGGAAGCCTGTGGGCTGAAGGCCTAGATTCTCGTGGAGTTGGAAGTACGAAACCACACTACACTACGTACTGGAGAATAGGATTCGAACCCGGTTCTTTCTGTGGGGGTGCATCCCATTCCAAGCTTGAAAGCAGGATTTATTATTTCTGTAGGCAGACTCGAAAGTTAGACTTGGTCTGACTGGGCAGAAAGCCTGTAATCCAATACCGGTACCTTGACCAAGATAGCAGAGGCATTTGTTTTAGTTTAGCTTTTGAATCCCAACTTTTATTTTTTCATTCTGACATCTGCTGAGTGAAGAAATGACGTCAGGGGCTGTATATACAGTGCGTTAAAAATTAAATCCTTTGCCGAAAAGAAGTAGGCCTAAATATTAGGTTAGATTACCAGCCATAATAAAACAAATACGGTAAACTAGGAGTAGCCTACGGTATTGATAAAAGAAACAACTCGTTCACTTCCATAAAATTATAAAAAGGAAAAACATAATTTACTACCAGCACCTAAGATAGTACCGGTACTGGTTATAAGTACCATAACGATTTTATCTGTTAGCAGTAAAGACTGCAGCTCTCCTGTTTTTCAAGAACTTGCTGACATAATATTATTGGTTTATGACCCACTGACTACCGTACCATAGGCCTACTTTTACCATTTTCGGAGATGTGGAAGTGCCGGAATTTTATTCCACAGGAGTTCTTTTAAGTGTCAGTAAAACTAGCACCGAGCGAGTTGGCTACGCGGTATGAGACGTGTAACTGTTAGCTTGCATTCGGGAGATGGTGGGTTCAAACGCCACTGTCAGTAACTCTGAAGATCGTTTTCCATGATTTACCACTTTCACACCAGGCAAATGCTAGGGGCTGTACTGTAATTAAGACCATGGTCGCTTCTTTCCTAATCCTAGCCTTGTCCTATCCCATCATCGACGTAAGTCCTGCCTGAGTCAGTGTGGCATAAAAGAAATACAGTGTCTAGTAATACAGTAAAAAGTAATCTACTAACACAAGGCTGGATTAATTCAAATATCACCAGACTGACCTGTTATCGTACCCACCAACTTGGGCTCAGAAGGCCAGAGTTTATACCACCTGAGCTACTCAGCCCAGTGACTGGCTGAGTACCTGAGTGGCTGATATGTTTACTCACCTTTTGTGTTCAAGGTAACAATGTCTTTCTCTTTTTGAAATGTTGCACCTCTTCCTTTTTGCCTTCTGATTAGTATTAAGTTATTTATTTTATTCGTTTCGACCCTTAGAATCTCACGTGTCTTGTTCAGCACATCTTCGTTCTTCCAATACCTCTTCATTCTTTCACGCTCCTATTTCTCTCCACTTCTGTGATTTGGATTGATCTTAGTATCGGCCTAATCGTGACTTTCGATCTATTATGCCAGTAACCCTCTAATCCTTCCTAACTTCCTTCATCCAGTTATTTCCCGTTAAGCATGTCACGTTCCATATCTTCTTTGTTAACCTGTTATCATCCATCCTCAACAAATGTCCCTTGAAACTCAACCTTCTTTTCTGTATTACACTTGAATTGGTTCTACTTTCTCGTATATCTCCTCCCTTGATCTATGGATCCATATTTCACCCTGCTTTTCTGTACCCCATATATCTCTCAAGATCTTTCTTTCCTCCTTTTCCAATCAAATAGAAGTTCTTTTGCCTAATGTCATGGTCTCAGTAGCGTACAATGCAGCACTCAGAATGGTGATCGTATAGTGTCACAGTTTGGTTTTTCTCGATAGGTTCTTCTTCCCATAAATCATCTTGGCCGTGAATCAAAGTTTCTACAGGAGTTGCGCTTTGTCTCCGCACTCTTATTATTCTGTAGTTTGCCTGTTATAGCAGCAGCAGCAGCAGCAGCAGCAGTAGTAGTAGTATTATGAGGAAACACATTTGGCCCGCTACTCTCTCGACACTAATTAGAGGAAAAATGGCAAGAGGTCCAACCCTTTGAAAAATAAGGATATTGGCACAAAGGGTGTACAAATGAAAGACTAAGCCTTACATGTTTAATACGATAATAATAATAATAATAATAATAATAATAATAATAATAATAATAATAATAATAATAATGTCAGTTTAATTCCTGTTGGTGCGGCCAGTGGAATAAATCCATTGTGTCATCTACCTGTCATAAGAGGCAACTGAAAGGAAAATCTCCAAGGGCTTTCATATCGGGGAAAAGGAATTGTTAGAGAACAAGATTGACCAATAAATGTCAGAGAGGAAAGATGAAATTGAGCAGCGTGGCACAGTAAGTGAAGGCAATGCCATACTCAAGGTTTTGTCACGTGATACTAACAATTCCTTTTCCCTAATATGGGAGCCCTTGGAGATTTTCCTTTCTGTTGCCTCTTATGACAGGTAGATGACACCATGGATTTATTCCACTGGCCACACTCACAGGAGGTAAGCAGACATTATTATTATTATTCTGCACAAATGGGACCACACAAAATCAAAATTTGTTGAGCTTTCCTCCTTGCCCAATAATTCTTCATTTTAATTGATTATTGTGATTTCTGTTCCTCCGACCAAGTACGTGGTGTTGGTTTCTTCTCGTCTTCCTCAGATAACCTTGTATGAATGATTTTCCTGATTGTATTCCTATCCTGCAGATTTTGTGATCCTAATTCAGTAAGGTCCTTCTCTACTTGTTTATACCATTTTGATCTCGTATGTTTGATTTGCAAAAATTTGTGTATTAGATAAACAAGTCTGTTGTTATTCATTTTTTCCAAATTGTTTAAAAATTTAATCCGTTGCAGGCTCATTGTATCAGTAAAATGAGATATTTTGAAATATATTTCCGAGTTGGGTTTGGGGTAATGTATTCCATTTTTAATTCTTGGCCCTAAGATTTTTTTCATGGTTTTCCTTTCTTTAATCTCTAATTGTTCCTTTGAATGTTTTGTGATGTAAATTGAGCATTTCTGAAGCATAAAGAGCTTCAGGTTTGATCGCTGTTAATTAATGAAGAATCTTACTCTACCAGGACAAGCATTTTTTGTTATAAAAATTCTTTGTATGTTGAAAAGCAATTTTCATTTTCTGAATTCTTGAAGCAACTGATTTATTTTCATTGCTCCATTCACCTAAGTACTTAAATTCCTTTACTCTATTATCATCATCATCATCATCATCATCATCATCACCATATAATCTAAGCAGTGTTTAAGAAACTTTGTATTACTGTAAAACGTTAGCTGGTCTATTTAAGAGCAATATTTGATTTTCTTTTTTCTCTTCTGTTAACTATGTAGCATATTACTATCTGAGGATCTTTGTTCATCATATTTCTTCATTTTTTCAGCTGGTTTTGTTCCAAGGATGCGGCTGAGTGGTACTAGGAATCAGTCGATGAAAGTATTATCAAAGATTCCACCAAGACCGTCTTCAGCACCACAAAAGTCATTGTCAGTGAATGAAACAGCTGTTGGAACATCATCATCCTCTGTCTTGTCTATATTAGAACAAGCAGCTGCCAAGAAACTGGCTACACCCAATGCTCCACATTCTTCATCGACCAATCCAAGAACAGGATCTTCAGAAAGATCAAAAACAATGGTGAACTCTGCTAACAGGGTCTTCCAACAGTTATTTCAGTGAGTGTAAAAATTACTTGCATGATAGATATGATTAAGGGGTAAAACTTCTCCCTCCGGGTTGGGTAGCTGAGACTGTAGAGTGCTTCTGAGCCGAAGTTGATAGTGCAATTCTGGCTCAGTTCGGTGGTATTTGACAGTGCTCAAACACGTCAGCTTTATGTCAGTAGATTTATTGGCAGGTAATAGGACTCCTATGGGACATGATTCAGTGGCATATGCTGGGATTAAGACATGGGCTACCACTAGACTTAGGTTACCTCTTTTCGATGGTTGTTTTAGTGAACGTCAAGCTTTCAGCATTTTGACCTGCAGCCAGTAGCCAACGGAGAAGCCTGCTGTATTGTCAAGGCTGCTAAGCTGCTTCACAAGCTTCCCTGGCCTCTGCTACTGCCAATGCTCAACCCCTGATCAGTGGAGATGGTAGCCTAAGGTTTAACAAATGAAAGTCCAGCTTTGTTGCTAAATGGATACAATGTTTGCCTTTGGTCTGATGGCCCCGGTTCAGTGTTCAGAATCAATCCCCTCGTACTGTTAATTCCCTTGGCTAGGGGACTGGGTGTTTATGATGTATGTGCCATTCATTTTATCCCCATCAGATCAACACCAAGCCTACACAGATGCCATGCCCCATTATTATTATTATTATTTTTAAATTATTATTATTATTATAATAAATAAAAATGTTGAATTTTACAGTGACTGTACCCATCGTTCACTGGTTAATTAGCTTCCTTGGGAGATCAGTGGTGGTGTCCGACCCATGATCACGGGTTCGATTCCAACCAACAAAAGAAAACACTAAACTTGAAAGATGGCATTTCATTTTAGCAGATCTACCCAGTGGTTTAGTTGGACCGGAACGGGCCGGAATGCCGTTCCGGAAAACATTTTCCCGCTTTAGAATGACATAACATTTTTACATTCGGTAAGAAAATCTTATAATCCATACATAGCGCTGAAACGTCATGGGTGTACTCTAGCGGACTAATACTGAACCTTACGGTTTTATGTTCATAATTATCAGTGATTCAAAGGTACTATACAAAAATAATTGGTCCTCCACTTCTACTTTGGATATCTGCTATGATGATGAGAGTGTTGGCAACCTTTGTGACTTTTTCCACATGTCAGACAAGAGGAGGTACATTAATGCTTTTAGAAAGTATGTCGAGACCAAGGAAATTCCAGTGGAGCTGATGCCTTTAATCAAGAATGTACAGACTATTCCCATCTTTTCAGCAGAAGCTGAAAGAGTTTTCAGTACCATGAATGAGATCCACACCGAAAAGAGAAATAGGCTGCTTGTTGCAAGATCAAGCAGACTTATTTTCATAAGCAGCGTTTGACCTCCTGTGCATATATTTAACCCACAACCATAGGTCAAGTCATGGCTATGAAAGGGGAGACGTTCATCTGATGAAACGACTTGTCGGAAACATGAGGCCGCTGATTTTGACACCCAATACGAGTCCATCTGGAAATTGCTGAATTAATAAGGTGAGTTCCTGTAAATAATTTTTTCCAACTAAATCACTGGATCTACCAATAAAAATAAAACTATATTTTTCCTATAACAGCAGCCCTGCAGTGTCTTCCTACAACCATATAGAAGTAAACAGGAGTGATCAAAGTATGAAGGCTTTCATGGCCGGTACACGACGCCACAGAAGATGACTACCACAGCAGTAGTCGAAACGTCTGGACGAAATGAGAGGAGTGGACCACGTCATAACAGCCCGGAAGATTTTTATTATATAAATAGGAGTGAAATACCCACACTCTCTTATATATATCATTAAGTTTGAAGTATGAAGTGAGGAAGTATATATTATGAGTAACGCATGGCTGGTAGTCGTGGCAATCTGACGGACCAAAGCCTAGCACACCTGTCCTCCGCCGCTCCCCGCTCCTATCCGATATACAGCAGCAAGCCGTGCGTCGCGAATCAAGGGGAGAGGGGCGAGAGTCTGGGCTGCAATATCAGTCTCTGATGCCTTGCTCTCAGAAATATGTGCAACGTTTTTCTTCTCACTGGTTTCAAGTTTTGTAAATGGAACAATGTTTCAGATGCTTACATTATAAGTGCTTTAGTCTCCCATCATTATCAATTGAGGTTTGGGCTTCACTGATAGACTTGGTAGCCCTCAGTATATACCACTGACATGATTTCAGCATCTCAATGTCTCTGAAAACCTTAAAAATAGTTAGTGAGATGTAAAATCAGTAACGTACATACATTCATATTCATTCGAGACTGCTATGCCTTTCACTGTTAAGCCTTGGAAGCCTGTGTGAATTAACCAACGGCTTCCACAATCCTCTATTTACAATTAACTCTATGACCTCATTTAGTTTCATACCTCTTGCTTCTAAATAATCTTCTTTGTGCAAGTCCATATTCGCATTCAAAGAAAATACCAAGTCTACTTTTGGTGGACATATTTTGTAATACTACAACTTGCTTCATAGCCGTGTGGAGCTTTTATGAAAAATGTTAGTTATATAGCTTATGTGATTTATGTGGAAATGTTGAGTGCTTCTGTTATTTGTAACCTCCCACTAAACATGTTATTTCAACCCTCTCCTGTCCGTAGCATAATAATGTGTACCACAGAAGCTGAGCACCTCCCGCACGTAGTGTAGTAAATCGTACTTGTACTTCCAGTCGCATTTGTAAGCCACCTATCGGCAGACAGGCGAACATAGCTGACTATTACTAGCACATACACTATCTAGAGAGCATACTGTAGATGTCAGTTTCCTTCTTTTAAAATCACTGCCTTCTTTATTTTGTATTAAGCCTGCCCTTGCTTTACTATGCTATGGGCAGGAGACGTTCAAATTCTGCAGTACACATTACTACATTTTTGTACAACATAACTTTTTATAACTATAGACGCTATATTTAGCATGAGATGGAAAAACAGTGAGAATATGGAAAGAATCTGGTGATTGTAGCCTATTCCTCCATCTAGTGAAAGCATCCAATAGTATTAATTGAGAAAAGGTGTGGGATACCCTGGGAAAAAAAGGATGTGGAAAGCAATCAAGAGAATTTGTGAAAGCTATGTATAAAAACTGTTCTTGTTGTGTCCAGACTCCAGTGGGGAGAAGAGACTGGTTTAGAAACCAAACTAGACTACGAAAGGGAATTGTATTGTCAAAAGTATATTGCCTCCACTTATATTTAAATTGGTAATGGATGAACTTCTAAAGGAAACAAAGGTGACATAGTGATCTAGGGAGTCAACAGTACAGAAGTGCAAATCCAACTAGAGGCTTTAAATGACAATATTGAGATATATGGTATGAACATCAGTGTGGAGAAGAGCAAAACAGTGGTGGTGACAAGAGGAGAAAGAGAAGGGAAAGGAATCGTTAATATCAGGGAACAAAACCTTGAGGTTGTTGAATGCATCAAATATTCGGGAAGTGAAATAATGCAGGATGCAAGGTTGGATAAGGAGATCAGCAGAAAGGTACAAGTGGGAAGTACGTTCTACCAGAATGCAAGGAACTTGGTGTGGAACAGGAAAGTTCCTATGAAACATAAAGAGATAATGTACAAGATCATCAACATTATCATCATCATTTCCCATTATCCATCTGTAGCCAGGTAGGGGCAAATATGGTTCCTCTCCACTTTCGTCGTTCTTTCCACCACTCCTCCTCCAACACTGTGTCCCAGTCTGGGTTTCTTTCTCTAATACTGCATTGGATTGTGTCCTTCCACCTCAATCATGGTCATTCACGGCCTCTCCTTCCTTGCATTTCCGTCACCTTATTTGGCATTCTTTCATCACTCATTTGCTTTATGTGCCCGAACCATCTTAGTCGGCTCTTCTCTATTCTATCATTACAGTAATTTTTTCCACTCCAAATTCTTCCCGGATTTGCTAATTTCTTATTTTGTCTCCTATTTTGACGTAGTGATCTGGGGAGTCAGCAATACAGAAGTGCAAATCCAACTAAAGGCTTTAAATGACAATACTGAGATATCATACTCCTCAAGAACTTCATTCCGGCTGCCTGTATTCGACTGTCATCCTTCTTTGTCATTGTCCAAGTTTCTGCTCCGTAAGTTGTTATGGGTACATAATACATCTTGTATGTAGTTTCCTTTGCTTCCATTGGCACATCTTTGTCCTATAACATGTTTCTTACACTATGATAGAAACAGCTTCCAGCTTGAATCCTCTTACTAATTTCAGCATCCAGTCGAGCATTCTCCATTAATTCACTCCCCAGGTATTTGAACGTCTCCACTACTTCCAGGAGCCTGTCTGCAAGTCTAATCTGACCTTTCCCTTCTTTCTCCCATCTAGTCACAACAAGAGTTTTACTCTTTTCTACACTTATTTTCAATCCACATTCTTCGATTTTCCCATTCACCACATCCAACTGTTCTTGAACATTCCTCTTCTCCCCAAATCACAATATCATCTGCAAATAACAACAGGGTCATTTCTCTTCCTCCATATGCTGCTTTTGCTCTTCTCATGATGTCATCCATTACTATTGTAAACACTATCGGCTATAGAATACTTCCCTGTCTCAGCCCACTAGTGATTTTGAACCATCTTGTACTGCTAACTTGTGTGTTGCCCGCAACTACAACATGCCTTGTACATTGCCATGATCATTTTTATTAATTCCTTTCCAATTTCTTTTTGCACCAGACTGTCCCAAATGGTGGTGAAGTACCTTCAACTTGGCAGGAGCTGGACAAGGGGAAGTGAAAATGATAATGATGGTCTTTTTAAAAATGTCTCCATTTTCAGGATGTTGGCTAAAAAGAATTCTTTTCATTCTGGGGATAACCTGTATGGGCAGGAGAGGGTTAAGAGTGTTTTTACAGGGTCGTACTCTGCAATATCTATCTATCTATATATATATAAAATAAAGGTTTTTTTCTGTACATTGCTCAGAATTTAAAAAGGATGATATTTCTGTATCAGTCATGTCCACAGTAACAAGGAAATGCACTTTTTAATTTTCCATAATTTCTGTTTGTCTGTCTGTATGTATGTACATGCATCACGAGAAAACGGCTCAAGGTAATTAAATGAAAATCTGTATGAAAAGTTGGGGAATAAGCTACTACAATCTAAGCTATAAATAATTGTATTCACGCTGAGAAAAATGGTAGTTTAGGGGAAGACCTAACATTTAATTCTCAAATATTTATGTTATTAGTGGTCCTATCTTAATGAAAATCGGTATGCAAAGTCGGGAAATAAGTCGCTAAAATCTAGGCCATAAATAATTTTATTCACTCTGAGTGAAATGGTAGTTTAGGGAAAGGCCTAAAATTTAATTCTCAAATATTTGTTATTAGAAGTGTAATCGATAAATACTACATAACTAAGGTTATATAGCATTAAATTTACATTGTTACCGTACCGGCTATGATCAGAAAGATATTCATAAATTTGGATTTTTGTTACTAAGTCCATATCAGCGCCGGGTCACGAGAAAATGGGTACAAAGAATTTAATGAAAATCGGTAAATAAAATTGGAGAATAAGGAAGTACAGTCTACACTATAAAAACTTTACAAATTACAGAGTCGAAAGAAAACTAAATGTGAAGGCCTACAATATAGAAAGCTTGTAACATTGATCAACAATAACATTACATTGACCATTGTTTGTTGTGATGTGCTTTGTGTCTTCTGTTGCCACTCAACTCCCGTAGATAGGATTACTGCTGGGTACCAAGTATTTTTTTAATTTGCTTTACGTCGCACCAACACAGATATGTCTTATGGCGATGATGGGATAGGAAAGGGCTAGTAGTGTGAAGGAAGCGGTCTTGGCCTTAATTAAGGTACAGCCCCAGCATTTGACTGGTGTGAAAGTGGGAAAAAACGGAATACCATCTTCAGCGCTGCCGACAGTGGGCTTCGATTCCACTATTTCCTGGATTCAAGCTCACAGCTGCGCGCCCCTAACCGCACGGCCTACTCGCCCCATCGTACAGAGTATAACAGCCTACCTGAATATTGGCGGGAAGTAGCTGGGGAGTTAGATAACTTTCTTCTTTAGCATGCCATTCCTCTGTTTCATAAATTTCCTGATACTACTGGTACGTAACACACTGGTTCTTCATACCATTCGAGCTATTCAATCCCTACTCTGAGGCACTGGTTGGAATGAGCAGTGTCTATATTTAACGGAATAATGTCAAAGGAGTGTTCACAGCAATCTGCGGCCTGGTCATTCCCGCTCTGGAACTTTGGACTATTAGATTGGCACTGTAGTACTGTTCGTTAAAAGTGAGAAAATGTGCAGTTTTTCATTTGATTGAGTATTTTATATGATAGCATGGCTTTTAATCGCTACATTCCTACTGATGTTTTTGTAGTGACCTATGTTGACTTCAGTTAGGAAAATCATACGGTCAGTCTTTCTGAGAATCCCGTAACAAAGCACAGGTACATCAGGTAGTATTAGATATAATGAGCTTTGTATTTTTTATAACTTGGCCATTATAAGTATAAGAGATAAATTAAAGAAAATAAGATAGCAATACACTTATGCACTTTTAAATGAAAGTCATTTGCTCTGAAAATTGACCTGGAAATCTTGAATACAGGAAAGTCTTTTCTCTGCTTCATGATATCTGTGCAATATGTGTTAACCATTCCATAATTATTGTAGATGAAAACTGTTTTCCAGAACTCCAGCTCGTGATAGAATCAACACAGAAATTCAACATGTGGGAACTTCATCCTTCAAAACCCCTATCAGAACTCCCAGGTCGAGAACACCAAAGACATCATCAAGAACACCAAATTCAACAACAAGCCGTACTAGTGATAGAGATTCTTGTTGTATTATGGGTGAGTTACTTATTACAACATTAAAAATGATTGAGGAAAACCTCAATTAAGGAATTTGGTGCAAGTTGCAGGCAACTCCATTTTATCAGATTTTTTTTAGGAGAGACAAAAAACTGATTTAAAAATCTCTTAAGGTGTAAAGAAGATACAAATATAAATTGTTGAATTTCTTACTTTGAACAATCTGCAGTTAAAATTTTTGTTTTTATCCCAGGTAAAAGCATTTTCATACTAACACACATATAAAATGTAGTTACTCCATATAATGACTATCTTAGAGTATGTAGAAATTTAATAATAATAATAATAATAATAATAATAATAATAATAATAATAATAATAATAATAATAATAATCATCATCATCATCATAATCAAATTATTTCTTGATTTGCTCTTTCACAAATGACTGAAAATCTCATTTCACTTTAAGTTTGGACAATTAGTACTTCTTGCATCTTTGGCAGGTACAACTTTCCCAGTTACTCTTGTGCATTCTTCACGCTCAACATGTTCCATTACACTAGAGAATTTTAAATCTTTTTTAGCCACTTTGAGGAATCAGATTGTAAATATTCCTCTGAAGATTCACTTTCTGTACCACCATCACTTTGTATATTTTTTTCTCTCTGAATTCAGAAAGCATTCACTAGTAAAGTATGAAATTCATTATCATCCATATTGACAAATATTCACAATTATAAGAATTACACAAATGTCCACCTATTCAGTACTAAGCATTCGCTCACATCACTTTTGGTCACCATTGCTGTTGCTATTATTGCCTCCTGTCGAATAACACCAAGGGGTCTGCTCAAGATGTAACGTTTCCATCCGACGGACGAGTCACCATTTACAGCAGCGTATGCTCTTACTCCGTGTGAACACTGTGGAGAGATTTGGAAATTAATCTAGGCTTCTGTCATGCAATCTAGTGATTAGAAATTGTATACCACCACCTCTCGGACCCTGCCAGCCAACATTTTGATGGTGAAAATATTTTCAACCAAGAGGACTCGAACCGGCTTACCACAGTGTCAGACTTGATGCCTTGATGATCATGGCCACCAAATGGGATGATGATAATAATAATAATAATAATAATAATAATAATAATAATAATAATAATAATAATAATAATAATAATAATAATAATAATTTCCTTTTGAATACTCATTTATAAAAGGAATGGGTTAAAAACATGAGCTCCTGTGGGACTTGATTCAAAATTATTCCATTTCATGAGAAAAGATTGCACTCCTGAGAGAACAGCTGTTATTTGATAGACCATACACCAGGATTTACTTTGCTATAGTTGCAAGAAGAGAAGTATGCTGTAAAGTTATGTTTCTCTAAGCCTTGTATGCTGGTTCCAGCAATCTCCGAAGGAAGAGGCATGGCTCGGGGAGAGGTGGGAATAGCTGCACTCGATACACGATGCCCACATCTCATTCTTTGCCAGATCAGTGACAACCAGACGTACCACAACACCCTCATCAAGATCAATGTACTCAATCCTGTTGAGGTAAGTCAAGACATTAGGTTGTTGGATATAATGCTAAGATTTAATATATATATATATTTCCAATGGCAGGTCACAGTCATTCTTGGTTGTCAGAGCAGCACAGGTTTGCAGATGATGTCTATCAATCATCTCTTGTTGGTTGCAAAGCTTGTGGTATGGCTCGCGAGGAATGCCAAAGCGATGAAGATGTTTCTCTAGGCAATCAATCATATTTTACTCCCAGATAAAACTCAGAAAAGCCTCCATGGCTCAGACGGCAGCGCGTCGGCCTCTCACCGCTGGATACCGTGGTTCAAATCCCGGTGACTCCATGTAAGATTTGTGCTGGACAAAGCAGAGGCGGGACAGATTTTTCTCCGGGTACTCCGGTTTTCCCTGTCATCTTTCATTCCAGCAACACTCTCCATTATCATTTCATAGCATTTATCACTCATTAATAAATCACCTTGGGAGTGGCGACCCCATTGTAATAACAGCCTATATATGTTTCATTCATTACATCCCTGACCCGGTCAATGACTGGAAAACAGGTTGTAGGTTTTAATTTTTCATTTTTCGTGAAACTCAGAAACTACCTCTTTTCATGTTGAGTATGTTGTGGGATGTTGATTATTAGCAGAAAGATCATGTGAATTATCAATCATCATCATCATCATCTTCATCATGATCTCCTCTTCTCCAGGTGCAGTCAGATCATATTAAATGTACCACATTTTACTTCAGGTGCCACCTTCTTAAACTGTTCTTGAGCAAATCTATTCACCAGAGTCTTCTCTAGCTGAGTGTGACATTGCTTCCACATACTTGTCTGGAGTCTGAACTTGGGAGTGTGGATTGGCAATCATGAGTTCTGTAGCTCATCAAATCAAGCAATACTGATCTGCATTTAGGGCAGTTGCCCAGGTGGCAGATTTCTTATCTGTTGTTTACCTAGCCTTTTTGTTAAATGATTGCAAGGAAATTGGTTCAACATTTCCCTTGGTAAGTTATTCCAATCCCCAACTCATCTTCCTATAAACAAATATTTGCCCCAATTTGTGCTCTAGAATTCCAACTTTATATTGTGATCTTTTCTGCTTTTAAAGACACCACTCAAACTTATTTGTCTGCTAGTGTCATTCCATGCCATCTCTGCACTGACAGCTTGGAACATACCACTTAATACCAATATAGTTATAAATTTTCCTGCTAACTCATTCCTTGTTGCCAGCATTTTGCCTCAGTGCGCTAAGTTGGGCTCATAAGTTGGTAAATAGCACACCTACCAAGACACATGGCTAGTGCATACTGTGGGGCCACTGCGTAGGCTACTTGGAGCCACCGCAGTGCCAATGCACTATGAGAGACTTTGTCTCATTTCCAAAAATTGATGCCTGCCTGGCCATCAGATGATAAAGATGATGATTCCATAGCTGTAAAATGTATAATGCCTACGCAGTGGCCCCCACGACATGCACTAGCCATGCGTCTTGGTAGGTGTGCTATTTACCAACTGATGAGCCCAACTTAGCACACTGGGGTAAAACGCTGGCAACCAGGAATGAGTTAGCTGGAAAATTTATGATGTCCAATAATAGATCAACTATACTGGTATTATAAATTTACTCAATTCGGAACAAATATTTCAGGTTCCATATGGGAATCAACATCTTTATCAACATACAACTTAGTCGAGCAGCTCTTCTCCTTTCTCCCAAATCTTCCCAGCCCAAACTTTACAACATTTTTGTAACGCTACTCTTTTGTCGGAAATCACCCAGAACAAATCGAGCTGCTTTTCTTTGGGTTTTATCCAATTCTTGAATCAAGTAATCTGGGTGAGGGGTCCCATACACTGGAACCATAATCTAGTTGGGGTCTTACCAGAAACTTGTATGCTCTCTCCTTTACATCCTTACTACAACCCCTAAATATCCTCATAACCACATGCAGAGATCTGTATCCTTTATAATCCCATTTATGTGATTACTCCAATGAAGATCTCTCCTTATATTAACACTTAGGTACTTACAATAATCCCCATAAGGAATTTGCACCCTATCAACACAGTAATTAAAACTGGGAGGACTGGCCAGTTAAATCTGCTATGGTAATGGAGTAAACCATACAGCCAGTGTCTCCACGCCGAGTGTTGGGCAGCAGTAAATGGCCTGACCCATTATAAGGACCAACGGCTATGGGCAGAGAAGTCCTTATAGAAGGGAAATGGGCCCTCAGTGGAGGAAATGCCACTGAAACCCCACTGTACTCCAGAGGAGTGGCTACAAAAGGCTCTGTTCTCAATGTTAGGAGCGTCCTACAAGTTTCGGCTGGCAGTAGCTCTAAAATGCCTTTGGTAGTGGCGAACCTATGATAATAAAAGCCTATATGATGACAAGTGTACTGAAGCCTCGGAAAACGCTAGGGTTTTCCCCACAAGGGATGTGCAAAGGTCAGATTGAGACTTGAAATTGGTGGAACAGATATAATTGAAGGGTATGCTTAGCAAACAGGAAATACAGATACGGATCTATTGGAATACTTTGAATATCTGGAAGGCCATGTACAGAACAAACAAGTTGTAATCATAGGATACATGAATGTCCAAGTACATACATACATACATTATCATCATAGACTGTTATGCCTTTCAGCGTTCAGTCTGCAAGCCTCTGAGAATTTACTAAACATCGCCACAATCCTCGATTTGCAACTGGTGTTGTGGCCTCATTTAGTTCTATACCTCTTATCTTTAAATCGTTAGAAACAGAGTCTAACCATCGTCGTCTTGGTCTCCCTCTACTTCTCTTACCCTCCATAACAGAGTCCATTATTCTCCTAGGTAACCTATCCTCCTCCATTCGCCTCACATGACCCCACCACCGAAGCCGGTTTATGCGTACAGCTTCATCCATCGAGTTCATTCCTAAATTAGCCTTTATCTCCTCATTCCGAGTTCCTCCTGCCATTGTTCCCACCTGTTTGTACCAGCAATCATTCTTGCTACTTTCATGTCTGTTACTTCTAACTTATGAATAAGATATCCTGAGTCCACCCAGCTTTCGCTCCCATAAAGCAAAGTTGGTCTGAAAACAGACCGATGTAAAGATAGTTTCGTCTGGGAGCTGACTTCCTTCTTACAGAATACTGCTGATCGCAACTGCGAGCTCACTGCATTAGCTTTACTACACCTTGATTCAATCTCACTTACTATATTACCATCCTGGGAAAACACACAACCTAAATACTTGAAATTATCGACCTGTTCTAGCTTTGTATCACCAATTGACATTCAATTCTGTTGAATTTCTTACCTACTGACATCAATTTATTCTTCGAGAGGCTAATTTTCATACCATACTCATTGCACCTATTTTCAAGTTCCAAGATGTTAGACTGCAGCCTTTCGGCACAGTCTGCCATTAAGACCAAGTCGTCAGCATAGGCCAGGCTGCTTACTACATTTCCACCTAACTGAATCCCTCCCTGCCATTTTATACCTTTCAGCATATGATCCATGTAAACTACAAACAGCAAAGGTGAAAGATTACAGCCTTGTCTAACTCCTGTAAGTACCCTGAACCAAGAACTCATTCTGCCATCAATTCTTACTGAAGCCCAATTGTCAACATAAATGTCTTTGATTGATTTTAATAATCTACCTTTAATTCCATAGTCCCCCAGTATAGCGAACATCTTTTCCCTCGGTACCCTGTCATATGCTTTCTCTAGATCTACGAAACATAAACACAACTGCCTATTCCTCTCGTAGCATTTTTCAATTACCTGGCGCATACTGAAAATCTGATCCTGACAGCCTCTCTATGGTCTGAAACCACACTGGTTTTCATCCAACTTCCTCTCAACGACTGATCGCACCCTCCCTTCCACGATGCCTGTGAATACTTTGCCTGGTATACTAATCAATGAGATACCTCGATAGTTGTTGCAATCCTTCCTGTTCCCTTGCTTATAGATAGGTGCAATTACTGCTTTTGTCCAATCTGAAGGTACCTTACCAACACTCCACGCTAATTTGACTACTCTATGAAGCCATTTCATCCCTGCCTTCCCACTATACTTCACCATTTCAGGTCTAATTTCATCTATTCCTGCTGCCTTATGACAATGGAGTTTATTTACCATCCTTTCCACTTCCTCAAGCATAATTTCACCAACATCATTTTCCTCCTCCCCAAGAGCTTGACTGTTTGCAACACCACCATGATGATTTCCTTTTACATTGAGAAGATGTTCAAAATATTCCCTCCACCTCTCCAGTGATTCCCTGGGATCTGTTATGAGTTCACCTGAATTACTCAAAACACTGTTCATTTCCTTTTTCCCTCCCTTCCTAAGATTCTTTATTACTGTCCAGAAAGGTTTCCCTGCTGCTTGACCTAGCCTTTCCAGGTTATTACCAAAATCTTCCCATGACTTCTTTTTGGATTCAACAACTATTTGTTTCGCTCTGTTTCTTTCATCTACGTACCAATCCCTGTCTGCCTCGGCCCTTGTTTGGAGCCATTTCTGATAAGCCTTCTTTTTACGTTTACAGGCTGCTCTCACTTCATCATTCCACCAAGATGTTCGCCTTTTCCCATCTTTACACACAGTTGTTCCTAGGCATTCCATTGCTGTTTCTACTACAGCATCCCTGTATGCCACCCATTCACTTTCTATATCCTGAACCTGCTTACTGTCTACTGTTCGAAACTTCTCACTAATCATATCCATGTACTTCTGTCTAATTTCCTCGTCCTGGAGATTTTCTACCCTTATTCGTTTGCAGACAGATTTCACTTTCTCTACCCTAGCCCTAGAGATACTTAGTTCACTACAGATCAGATAATGGTCTGTATCATCGAAAAATCCCCGAAAAACTCATACATTCCTAAAAGATTTCCTGAATTCAAAGTCTGTTAAAATATAGTCTATTATGGAATCTGGTACCCCTAGCCTCCCATGTGTAGCGGTGAATAGCCTTATGCTTGAAGAATGTATTCGTAACAGCTAAACCCATACTAGCACAGAAGTCCAGCAAACGCTTCCCATTCCCATTAGCTTCCATATCTTCCCCACATTTACCAATCACCCTTTCGTATCCTTGAGTTCTATTCCCAACTCTCGCATTGAAATCGCCCATTAGCACTATTCTATCCTTGCTGTTGACCCTGACCACGATGTCACTCAATGCTTCATAAAACTTGTCAACTTCATCCTCATCTGCACCCTCACATGGTGAATACACGGACACAATTCTTGTCCTAATTCCTCCCACAGACAAATCTACCCACATCATTCGCTCACTTACGTGCCTAACAGAAACTATGTTGCGTGCAATGGTATTCCTGATAAAGAGCCCTACCCCAGACTCTGCCCTTCCCTTTCTAACACCCGTCAAGTACACTTTATAATCTCCTATCTCTTCCTCATTATCTCCCCTTACCCGAATATCACTTACTCCTAGCACATCCAGATGCATCCTCTTTGCTGACTCAGCAAGTTCTACCTTCTTTCTTCCATAAGCCCCATTAATATTGATAGCTCCCCATCGAATTCCATTTCGTTCGCCAAGTTGTTTCCAAGGAGTCCCTCGCCTGTCAAATGGGAGTGGGACTCCATTACTCCCATAGGTCCGAGGCTTGCTTAAAGTGTTCTGAGCTCGGTAAATTCATGAAGCAGGATGCTGCCCTACTTGCACATAGTCCAAGTGAGGATCTCTCCTCTAACGGGTTATGGACCACCGGTGAATTGTGTAGTCCTAGCCGCCTGAGCACAAGGAGGGCCACGACTCAGAATATGTCCAAGATGCCCACTCCCATTCCATAGCAACTGGTATCCCGACTCTCAGGACCACTTACTAGGCCACTCAGCCGTTGCCCATGGTTCACGAACTAGGACGTGACTACAGTAACCCACAAACATGAATGTCCAAGTAGGTCAGGAAAAAAAAGGAGATGAATAGATTATAGGACTATTTGGATATGGGAAGAGAAACAAGGCTGTAGATATTTTGGTAGACTTTTGTAGAAGAAATGAGCTGATCATTGGTAACACATGGTTTCAAAAGAAAAACAGTCAAAAGATAAGATATAGCTGGGATAACAAAATAAAAAATCTGATAGATTACATTTTGGTCAAGAAATGTAACAAGAAAATGTTGGTAGATGTAACAGCCCTCCCAAGTGAATCTTTTGAAGGAGATCACAAAGTTGTGATAGCTAAGTTAAAGATGGGAAAGATTCAAAAGATGACTGAGATTAGGCTTAGACAGAGAAAGCTAAGGGTATGAAAATTGCAGGAGAAGAAAGTGAATAGTTCCAGACACACATTAAAACAAGTATACCTAAGGGCGACTTCGGAAGGGTCGAAGAAGAATGGGTGTACTTTATAACAGTCATGGTGGAGTCTGCAGAAAAGACCTGTGGAAGAGTATCAGGAAGGAAGAAAGATCAAGAAATGCCCTGGTGGAATGACAGGGTAAAATATATAGTTAAATGAAGAAACAAGCTTGGAAAAAAAGGCTGAGAAAAAGAACAACAGAATGCAAAACAGAATACGGGCACTGCAAGATGGAGTGCTCCAAGGTGGTTCAAGAAGAGAAAAAGAAATGCTGGCAAAAATTCACTGAATCTCTGCAAGAAGATACAACTGGAAGCAAAAAGATCTTATTCCAGTGGATAAAAACGAAGAAAAACCCAAGTGAAGGTGCTAAGTTCATTAAAAATGAACAGGAGGAAGTGACGACAGAGAAGCAGAATATATTGCAGAGGTGGGGAAAATACTTTAAACAGCTTTACAATGTGTAAAATACCTTGAAACAAGGAGAAATTGAAGAACCAGATTTAGTGCAGATGGAAAGGAAAACGAGGTGTCCATGGCAGAGATTGAGTGGGCCACTAAAAGGATGAAACGAGGCAAGGCAGCTGGAATTGACGAGGTCACCATAGAAATGATAAAAGCAGCAGGACCATTTGGCCTATAGTGGTTGTATAGACTCTTCAGAGTGATGAAATGAAAATCCACATCCTGTTTCCAGTCATTCGACCGGCTCAGGAATGGAATGAATGAAGCCCCCATCTAGCAGTGAGGATAGGAAATGTGCTGGCTGCCGAAGCCTGTCGCACTCCTCTGGGGCGATGATAAATGACTGACAGATGAAATATGAATGGAGAGCATTGCTAGAATGAAAGATGACAGGGAAACCGGAGTACCCGGAGAAAAATCTGTCCTGTCTCCGCTTTGTCCAACACGAATCTCACATGGAATGACCGGGATTTGAACCATGGTATCCTATAAGAACAAATTACTTTCAATACAATATATCAAGTAAATGATATTACGTAAGACTTGGGACTAGTTTCGGCCACTTAGTGGCCATCTTCAGCCAAATAAAAATTAAACAGATTACGTGATAACTAAAACATCTGTATAACAGACAATGTTGCAGGAACAATTATAACATTAAACTACATATAATAACAAAATTATAACCACGGTATTCAGTGGTGAGAGGCCAGCGCGCTGCCGCCTGAGCCACGGAGGCTCATCTTCAAAGTGATATGGAGAGTAAAGAGTGGACGAAAGCGTCAATATACCAATTTTCAAGAAAGGAGACAGGAAGCAATGTGAAAATTACAGAGAAGTGACACTGATACCTTATACAGCTAAGATCCTTGAAAGAATCTTGGATAAACGAATAAGAGACAGAGTAGAGGGAAAATTGGCAGAACACCAGTATGGATTCAGAAGGGGCAGGTCTACATTTGACCCAATATTTACATTGCATCAGATGATGGAAAGGACATGGTAGTAATGTTTCTAGATACTGAAAAGGCATATGGCAGTATACCAAGGAATTTGGTATGGAAAACATTGACAGAGGACAGAGTCACAGATTGGGAATGAAACAACGTAGATGGTAATAGCACTGTATCAAAATTGCAAAAGCTGTGTTAGAACCAAAGTGGATCAAACTTAATGGTTCAGAGTTGAGACAGGCTTAAGACAGGGAAGTGTATTGTCTCCCTTACTCTTCATTAGCATCATGGATAGAATTCTGCATAATGTCAAGGAGAAGATGATGGACGAGCAAGTAAAGTTCTATGCTCTGCTGATGACATTGTAGTTTGGGAGGATAATGAAGAGGAAGTACAGACACAAGTTGATTAAAGAAATGAGGAGATAAGAAATTTTGAAATGAAGATTAGTACTGCGAAAAGCAAGACTTTGATCATGACGAGAGGTAACAGAAAATCCAGGGGGGTGATAAAAATAGGAAATGAACCTTCTGAAGTAGTGAAAATTTTCAAATATTTGGGTAGCATGATGTTACAAGATTGAAATTTGGATGGAGAAATTGATTTAAGAATACAGCAGTCTGCAAGTTTCTAACAGTGTGTGAGAGACATTGTATGGAACAAAGATGTGCCAATGAAGCGCAAGAAGGTTTTATACTCGTCCTATTATAAACCTATACTGACCTATGCTTCAGCAGCCTGGACATTGACTAAGTGGAACCAAAGTAGGATACAAGCAGCTGAAATAAGGTTCTTGAGGAGCATACAAGGCGAGATAAAATACGAAATGAGGAAATAAGGAGAAGTGTGGGAGTGTGTAAACTTCAAGAAGAGATTGGTGTAGTAAAGCTAAAAAGGTTTGAACACATGATAAGAATGCCAGGAGAGAGATACCAAAGAGAACATTCATGGATACAGAGATTGCAAAGAGGCCTAGGGGATGGCCTAGAATGAGATGGAGGAGTCCTGTTGTGGACTGTATTGCAAATAGAGGAGTCAATAGTGATAAAGTACTAAAAGAGGAGGAGGAGAAGAAGAAGAAGAAGAAGAAGAAGAAGAAGAAGAAGAAGAAGAAGAAGAAGAAGTAGTTTTCCTATTTGTGAAATTCACAACCTGACTTTCAACCCCATTTATTATCAGTCCATTTCCTACTGTCCATCTCCCAACATTATTAAGGTCATTTTGCAGTTGCTCACAATCTTGGAACTTATTTAGTACTCTGTACAGAATAACATCATCTGCGAACAGCCTTATCTCTGATTCCATTTCTTTACTCATATCATTTATATATATATAAGAAAACATAAAGGTCCAATAATACTGCCTTGAGGAATTCCACTCTAAATGATTATGGTATCAGATAAAGCTTCGTCTACTCTAATTCTCTGAGTTGTATTTTCTAGAAATACAGCCACTCATTCAGTCACTCTTTTGTCTAGTCCAGTTGCACTCATTTTTGCGAGTAGTCTCCCATGATCCACCCTATCATCAGATGCCTTGGACAGGTCAATCGCGATAGAGTCCATGTGACCTCCTGAATCCAAAGTATCTGGTATGTCTTGTTGAAATCCTACAAGTTAAGTGTGATGTTCCTTCCACTCATTTATATTAGTCTTATTTATATTAGTCTTCTCACTTTTATCTTTCATATCTGATTTCCTTTGGTTAATTCTTGTTCTCTTCTGACCCTGAAAGTGTTAGGTTTGATAGGCCTGTGCTGACTTACAACAAAACAAACCTATAAATCGTAGAAAGTATCCCACAACCGTATGGCATTGGACAGTTGATGAAACTTAATTTTTTGCTATTATTTTACATCGCACCAACACAGAGAGGTTTTATGGCGATGATGAGATAGGAAAGACCTAGGAATGTTAATGAAACGGCCGTAGCCTTAATTAAGGTACAGCATTTGCCTGGTGTGAAAATGGGAAACCACAGAAAACAATTTTCAGGGCTGCCGACAGTGGGGTTTGAACCCACTATCTCCCGGATGCAAGCTCACAGCTGCGCAACCCTTGCGCCCGGTACTTAAAGAAAAAAAAAAAAAAAAGAATGGTGTGGATATAGTCTTGGATAAGAAGTACAAGATGAAAATTAATCCCAAACTAAAGTAAACTGAATACATTTGAATGAAGTCAGGTGATACAGGAAGTACTAGATTACTACATAAATCTTAAAGGAAGTAGATATTGTTACGTGGGTAGTAGAATGACTAAGGATTGCACATGAAAGAAGGACATAAAATGCAGACTAGTGCAAGGAAGAACTTTCAGCATTGATATAGAGCTGTGTTATTGTTTGGGTCATCAGTAGGGCCCGGATTTTTATGCACTAAAAAACCTGAAAATATGCATGCAAATATGCACTAAAAAGTTACAATATATGCACGGAAAATAAGGAAATATGCTCTTAAAAACATGCAATTTTATTCACTTACCTATTTACAGGTATCATTTATTGCAAAAAGAAGCATCACAATAGGTAACTAGTAGTCTTTCAATGTTTTCTGGAGACAAACTATGTCTGTTGTCCGTCAAAATGAGTCTATAGGCTGAAAATGATCGTTCTACATCAACTGACGTAATTGGACAGTACTTATACATGGGCACCAACGTTTCGGAGCATACATCTGGCAAGGATACCCTAGTTCCACTCAAGTATTGACTAATTAACTTAATCTTCTTCAGTCCTGGGTTCGAATTCAACACATTTTCTAACTTGCATTTAATCTTCTCTCCAATTTCGCCTGGAGCGTAATTCAACGAAGATGCAGCTTTTTCAACGAGATCAAGTGATTCATGGAGGGGAGTACCAGAAGATTCTAAGCTCTCAATGGCTTTTGGAAGTTTAGAAAAATGTGCATGAATGAAATTCACATCTTGATAAACAGTAGCGGTTTCAAACACACCTTTTGCATCACGGACACACGCAATATATTCATCTTCAAGTTTTGTAACCACTTCTTTCACTCCATTAAAATGTTCCTGATAAAATGATACTGCAGATAACCATGTCTCCCACCTAGTCAGGACAGGTTCAGGTGGCAAAGGAACTTCAGGTAGACAATCTTTGTAGAGCTGGACACGAGCTGGTGCTTTCAGAAACAGTTTCTTCCCACATCCAATTAAATTGTTAACAGCTGGAACCTGAAGATGTACAATATTATAGGGAAGGATCCACCTTTCAATACTCCGTAGTAAGTTGAACTAAAATGTAGTTACAACCTGTTTATTGGGACCGGTTTCAACACATTTCAAGTGTCATCATCAGCCAATTAGCGAAGATCTTAAAACAACTAGAGTATTGAAAGGTGGATCCTTCCCTATAATATTGTACATCTTCTTATTTCTCTATTCAATATGGAACAATCATGAAGTTTTTAACTTTAAAAGCTGGAAACTGCGCGTATTTCTTCTGCAATGCGGTGTAATCCATGTGCTAAACAGGTTACGTGTATGAGTTTTGGATAGAATACTTGGAGGGCCTTTGCTGCTTTCAACATATACGAAGCTGCATCTGTGAGAAGTACAAGCACTTTACAACAATTAGTCTCAATTTCAGATGGCCACAATAGTCGCAGAGAATCATTTACAAATCTTGCTATTGTGCTATGGTTGGTTTTCTCTAGTACTTTACAAGCAAGAAGATGTGGCGTACCGGGTTCGTCTGGATGTAATTTACCAACCACGAAATTTGCTATGTAACGGCCACACGAATCCGTTGTCTCATCCACCGATATCCAGACACAGTTCCTTCCGATATCAGAACGCATCAATTCCAGGGTAGATTCATATAGCGGAGGTAGGTAATTTTTCCTAAGAGTTGATTCATCTGATATTTTTTGATTTACGCAATATTTCTCAAGAAATGATCGCAGAACTGGATTGTTTAATTTATTCCATGGAATGTTGCTGCATACGAAAGCCCTACAAAGATCATTTGAAAATGTATTAAGACTACAGGACTTGGGCTTTACCTGTGTAAGAAGTAGTTGTTGTGGTGTGCTGTTCTTCTCCTCCTTTGCTTTAATATGTACAGTTGTTTTTGAATGCTGTTCAAGCTGAAATTTCTTTTCACATTTCACTTCCTTTGAGCAAACTTGATAGTACACGATGACACCATCTGTTGAATAATCCCTATTACCCGACACCCACTGATTTAGTAAATCTCTTCTGCTGCTCTTTTCCTTAGGCATTTTTTAAAAACTAACACTTTTAGAAATGAGATGCAGGGCATTAAAATGGAACGTACCTAGTAAACTGAAGATACTTCTGTCCTGACCAAGTGCCCAGCCCCCTGAGATTATTATCTGCTGTGTTAGAGAAAGGAATTCAGGGAAGTCCAACCTGCCTACCCACACCTAAGCTATCTGTTGCCATTGTCAGTTGTGAAAGTAAAGTGCCGTTACACAGACAGTCGAAAATACCAACTAGCGAGGGATGCACATAAAATAGGCAACTAGCTAGGGATGTACAAAACAGATTTATTTTAGTAGTTCTTGTAATTATCCTTAAATTCAGACATTATATACCAGAATATGCTGTTACGTCTAGAATATGCACTAACCCTCAAAATATGTCAAAATATGCAATTGCATATGCGCATATGCATTTTTTTAAAATCCGGGCCCTAGTCATCAGTCCATAGACTGGTTTGATCCAGCTCTTCATGGTACACTGTTCTATGGTAATCTTTTCATTTCTACACTACTACTACTACCACATCTACTCTACTCAAATCCGTTAGGCATATTCATCCCTTGGTCTATCCCTACCGTTCTCACCACCTTTACTTCCCTCAGAAACTAACTGAACAAGTCCTGTTGCCAAATCGTTCTCCTCTCACCAATTCAATTCGGTATCTCTTTATTCATGATTCAATTTACCCATCTTATCTTCAGCATTCTTCTGTAACACCATATTTTAAAAGCTTCCATTATTTTTCTTTCTGAACTAGTTATGTTTTTGAAGAGTTTTGTCTGTAGTGTGGCATTGTATGGAAGTGAAAAAAGGACAATAACTAGTTAAGACCAAGTGAAAGAAGTGTTATCCTTCTGCAATTTTAACATCATATTTTCCTATCCTCTTTCTTCAATGAAGGAGCAACTCGTTGCTCTTTGCCTTCCTGATAACTCTCTGTACTTCTCCATGTCCATAGTGCCATTCATCAGGTTGATTGATATTGTTTCTTTGTAGTTATCAATTTGATCTTTGTTGAGGAATTTATCAATATAGGATTGGAACTCTCCTGATATGTTATCTTTATCATTACCTCATGTTTATTTCCACATTCTGTATTTTTATTCTTTTACCTCTTATTTATTTTAAGAATTGGAAAGGAGAGGAGGTATCCAATCATCTTGATTTTTCTCTCTCTCTCTCTCTCTCTCGCTCTCTTTATATATATATATATGTCTTATTTCTTTTGATTCTGTTAGCAGTTTCTTTTGTTATAGTCATTTGTTACTGTGTCAACCAGAATTGTTTTGATTTCTCCTTTTCTGGCTTTATCATCCTTTTAACCTAGTTTCTTTATTATCTTTGATTTTAGCTTTTCCTCACACATCTAGACATATCCCAACTTCCTTGCTTTTTTTAATGTTAACTTGACTTGTTTCCCATCTTTTCTGACTTACCTGATGATGTCGTTCCAGAAAAATATTTCTCTAGCTTTCCTTATGCTACTTTACTGTTTCTTGTTCAACTGTAATCACAGTTGTTATTCCTATTACTAACTTTTGAATAATAATAATCTTCATCAGATTTCTTCGCTCCAGCAAGCTGGGTGCAGTTGTGTAAAAACCTCTTCCAGTTTGTCTTGTCCATCCATTTTTGTTTTTTATAGACAAGAATGGAGGAACTTCATTTCTGTTCCCTGAAGACGACTCTTCATTGATCCAGTAAATGCTGCCGCTTTCAAACCATATTTTAACAATAATAATTTAAATACTCTGGTGGAAAATTCAGGAAAATGGAATCAGAACAAGAACAGAACAATAAAATTAGATGCCTTAAAACAGAAACAACATTTCGACTCACCCAATATATCTACTACAGAAATGCATTTCTAAACAAAACAAAATCCAAGATATTACAAGTGATGAGTCTTGATGAGGAAGGAGTCCATATATTTAAAGACGACAGTATGTCCTTTTCTATCTTCACATTTGTTTTTGTTTCAGATCATTGTACCACATACATTCTGTGAAGGACAGCATCAGAACAAACTGTTTACCACAATTAAAGATACATTCCCTGGTGTGACGCTAACAACAGTCCAGCGGAGACACTTCAGTGATGTCCACGGGCTGCAGCAGATCAAACATTTCTGTGCTCCAGAATATGCATCAGTTGAGATGCTGGTCATGCACAAGTAAGTCATCATCTCAAACTAACTGACCATAAATTATATTCTTTACATTTATCTTTGAAATTATATGAGATGTGTCTACAATGCAGGATAACAAAGACTAAAGATTCAGTAATAATTCTTGCACCATCAGATAGCTTATTTCTTCCAGATTATTATAGTGTCACGGGATGTCTGTCATTTTGTTTGTAGAACTTGTCAGGGTCTGGGAGTCATATCAGAGTTTTCCGGGCTTGTAGGCTGTGGTCCAAGAGCATGTGATGGTTCCGACATTTCACCGAAGACTGCGTTCGATATTATTTTAAAATAATGTACATTTTTCAATACGGACCACCATGAAGCTCATTACATGTAATTGTCAATAATTCCGACTGACTTTGATAGCAGCGAAGCTCTCAATGTAGTGGTGTTGTAATTCCACCTCATTATATAATGCAGGCTACGGTACGCTGCTCGCCTATTGGTCCACCATGCTGGGGGTAGGGGGTGGGGGGCGCGGTCACTGATTGGCTGTTCTTTGGCCAATGGTTGAAGCATTAAGGAGCCCGATGTACATCGACCTGCCTTGGCGGAGACAGGTAACTGATACCGTTGCTTTTTCTGTTCTGCCTCGGCCATCGTGTCCTTCAGGATGTAAGGCTTTCAGGACTGGAAGCCTGGCTTTATTTACCCGTTCATATTCCTCCTTATGGTTGAAGCTGTTGATGTGCTTCAGGATTTCAATGACTTCCCTCTGTAATACCAATATAGTTGGTCCGTTATTGGACATTATAAATTTTCCAGCTAACTCATTCCTGGTTGCCAGCGTTTCACCCCAATGTGCTCAGTTGGGCTCATCAGTTGAAAAATAGCACTCCTACCAAGACACATGGCTAGTGCATACTGTGGAGGCCACTGTGTAGGATACTTGGAGCCACCGGCAGTGCCAGTGCACTATGAGAGCTGTGCAGCATAAGACACAGTAATTGACAGTACTTTGGTGTCGCTGTACTGTATGTCATGATCTGCTAGCAGCGAGTGTTCAGTGACTGATGATCTACCTGCTGCACGGGATCTTGTAGACAGCTGCTGGAGAGAGAGGGTGGCACTTGTCTTTGGTAGACCTAACTAATTCCATGCCTACAAGCCCAGAAAACTAGGATATGATTTGTAGCGCTGGCTGTGAAAGCCTCAATTACTATAAGGGTCTGGGAGTTTTATAAATCTCATATTTGCTGTTCCGTATTGACAAATGACCTCGAAAGGAAATGATTCTGGTTCCACCTTATTCAATACCAATCACATTCTTAGAAAATCTTTAAGTTTTTATTAGTATTATTATTACTGTTATGAATAAAACAGCATCTCTTTTATTATTCTAATTTATTTCAGGATGACCCATTAAATGCACTCACACACAGTTATACACACCCAATTCTCTTCAGCCATGAATGACCACCCTGACTAATTGCTTGCTGTTTACAAGTCTCTGCTCCATTCACACAGCAGGTGGTCTGGCTCATTGGTATTACCTTGGGACGGTTTTAATCCTATTCAGAGGCTCGCTTTTACCTTCACTTTTCCGAGTCCAGTCACCCCGCACCACAGTCGTGTGCAGTCAGCTAGGTTTGAACACAGGGCTACAGGCCATACAATGCACGATAGATGTTTGTTGTTTGACTTCAGTAATTTACATAGTTGCATACAGTGAACAACAGTTAAATAGTGCTAAACGGCAGAACAGAACTTCTCAAAAAACGACTATTAACACTGTTCCAATTACACTCATGAAAGCTACTCCAGTCGTTGACTCCACGACTGTCTCAGTCTACAGAAGTACACACAAACACACAGTACTCTCAGGTAGTACAGTCTTCCATTCCATACGCTGTCTTCAGTCCAGCTTCTTTTTGGACAATCCGACACAATAACACTCATCATTCAGACCTCACTGTGACAGTAGCGATTGCCGACACTTCTGTCACCCTCAACCCAGCCACCGAACACCAACACACTGAGTCTCACACTGGACTCTACCATGGAGTCCAACACTAACTGTTCGTGGCTAGCCTCCCTTTTTGTAGCTTGGGTGACGTGTATCGGAATATTAGCAACATGGCTACAGACAGAACATTCTCATTGCATTTCCCAGAAACTCACAGGTAAGCCAGCTGATGAAAACAATATACGGAAATGTTGGATGGGAGATCCTGGTCGTCTGACTCACAAGCCCCTTCCAGAAAGTACTGGAAGGGGCTACCACAAGGCTGGCACATATCATCATCATCATAATAATAATAATCATCATCATCATCATCATCATCATCATCATCATCATACCATTTTTCCCACAATTTATAGGGTCGTGGGTGCGAACTGTGTCGCAAATGTGGATTTGGCCCTGTTTTACGGCCAGATGCCCTTCCTGGCATCAACCCTACGTGGAGGGATGTACTAACAATCGCAGGCGATTAAAGTCCCCGACCTGGCTGAGTATCGAACCCGGGATCCTCTGAACTGAAGGCCACAATGCTGACCATTCAGCCAAGGAGTCAGATATTATTATTATTATTATTATTATTATTATTATTATTATTATTATTATTATTATTATTATTATTATTATTATTATTATTATTAACATTTATAAATCGAACATTTTTTGCTACATGTTTTGTCCTTGTTATAGGACTTCTTTAGCCATTACACTTGAAAACATATCGATGCACGATTAAGGAAAGTTTGTAAAAAAAACCTCGGACATTGCACAATACAAAACTATTTCATGCTATTTGTTCATAAAATTTGAATATTCATTTAAAAAATTGTCTACATAAAATAGTCTTCTTAGAAGAAACTGTCACCAGATAAAATAACTGACTAGATGAGTGAGGAACTTTACAGTGTACATTAGTTATAGTGTCCACTAAAACTGTTGTGATTCATTGGAATGGACATTATTTCACTCTGCTCATTTATTAAAGGCTCACCAGAAAAATCTTCAAAAATGTTACTTCCAAAGTTAAAATGTGGGGAACTTACTGACAACATGGAACAATGTAAATATTAAGTAAATAAAAATGTATAGTGTTCGTAAAAGAAATCTAAAAAGAAAAGTAAAACAAAGAAACAATATGAGACTAAGCTCATTAACTCTTCAGGGTTTTCCAGTCATGAAATTACCAGCATTTCGCCCCAGTGTAGCAGTGGACTCATCAGTTGGAATGCTACACCTTTCCAAGATGCTGGCGCTAGTGCACCGTTGAGATACCACTGCAAGCCTCCTATGTAAGACAATACACTGATGGTGCACTAGGGGAAGCATGTGCCTCCACTTATATAAATGCCTGCCTTTGGCCTATATCAAAAAATACGGTCCCTAGAAGGAACCAGAAGGAAACCATCACCGTCACTGTATTAGTAAAATAGACACTATATTTTTTTGGTGTAGATTTGTTGATGACATTTTCGTCATCATCAACAATAGGTCCACAAATGAAACCAATATATTAGATAAACTCAACACAATAGACCCCCATATAAAATTTACCGCAGAAACCGAAAACAATCGCACTCTGAACTACTTGGACATAACGATAACCAGACATGAAGACCACCTTTCTTACAAAATATTTAGAAAACCCACGCACACCTCAAATACAATCAAAATAGATTCCGTTCACCCCAACACACACAAAAGAGCAGCTTACTACAGCATGATACACAGAGCATTTAATATACCGTTAACAAAAGAAAATTTTAACAAAGAATTACAACTAATTCATGACATAGCTAAAAACAATGGATACAAGAAAGAAATGGTCAATAAAATCATTCACAAAATAAAATCCCAACCCAAAACCAAATTAACAAAAGCAGACAAATCCAACAAAGGTTACGCACTATTCACCTTCAATAATGTACACATATACCCCATAACTAACGTTTTTAAATAACATAACTTAAGAATAGCATTTAAAACTACACACAACAGTACCAACATCATACACAACATCGAGACAATCAACAGCAACAACAAATACAGCCACTCGGGAGTATACCGTATCAAATGCAATAACTGTGAGACAAGCTACATCGGACATGCCGGTACAAACTTTCTAACCCGATAAAATGAACACATAAATACGGTAAAACACAATCATTTTTCCTCAATAGGCATAAGGTAACAGGAGTTGCCTTTGTTGACTTAACAGCTGCCTACGATACCATCAACCACAGGAAGTTACTGAGGAAAATTTACCAGCTCACTAATCATTATCAACTAACATCTCTTATTGGCATTCTCCTGCAGAATAGAAGATTCCAAGTCTCCCTCCATGGTAAGAAGAGCAGATGGCACATACAAAAGAACAGTTTACCTCAAGGCAGTGTGCTAGCCCCTGTGCTCTTTAACATTTACACTAATGATCAGCCCATAACGGAACATACCAGGCTTTTCATCTATGCTGATGATACTGCAGTGGTTGCCTAAGGAAAGACATTTGAAGAGGTGGAGGGAAAGTTGACTTCTGCACTAGATACTCTTGGCTCTTACTATGAAGGCAATCATCTAAAGCCAAATCCCAACAAGACTCAGGTGTGCACATTTCACTTAAGGAATAGAGAAGCTCGGCAGGAACTGGACATTACATGGTAAGGCAAATGACTAGAACATTGTCCAACACTTGTGTATCTAGGTGTTACTCTTGACCGAACACTGTCCTTCAAGAAACATTGCCACAACACCAGGCTGAAAGTTAGTTCACGGAACAATATTTTGAGAAAGCTCACAGCCACCACCTGGGGAGCAAGCCCTCACGTCCTGAGAACCTCTGCTCTTGCTTTGTGTGTGTCCGCTGCAGAGTACGCAGGTTGACATTGCAATCAACGAAACCGTACGAATCTTGTCGGGATGTCTGAAGCCAACTCCGATTGACAAACTCTACCCGATTGTTGGAATAGCTCCCTCCACTATCAGAAGGACTGTTGCTGCTGATGCAGAGTGGATGAAGCAAACTAATGACTCTCGCCACCCACTGCATGATCACCAGGCTGTAATCTGTCGACTGAAGTCGAGAAAGAGCTTCATCACCAGGACTCAACCACTGGTAGGAACATTGGAGTCTAACCGCATCACCAGGTGGAAGAGCTCCAGGAAATGACCTGCCCTACCCTATTTGGAGATCACTTAATCGTCTTAGGGTGGGCGTACCTCTTTGCAAGACCAACATGGAAAAATGGGCCATACCTCCAGCTGATGGAGATGCATCCTGTGAGTGTGGTGTAACACAAGATCCAAACCACCTGCTCGTCTGTCCTCTACTAGAACATCCCTGCACTACACAGGACCTGATCGAGGCGAACAACAAGGCCATCGGAGTCGTTACATTTTGGAAATGCTGACCAGACACAGAATGATGATGAATAGGTCAACATGTCGAAGACTATAAACACAGTTTCACAAACATCGAGAACGACATGCAAATCCTGAAAATAAACCCCAAGGGCCCCCTGCTCAACATAACAGAAGAATTTTACATCTCTCTAGATCAGTATACCAATCCAAATTCCAACATAAATGAAATTACCGAAAAAACTAACATCATCTTCAATACAGTCATCCCCACCCTAAAAAACTGTTACCTTAAGATAATCAATAAACAGAACACGACACATGACAGAGAAACATCAAACAACACACCTAGCTCCACCTCTACCCCCACAACAGCAACTCTCCCTACCCCTCCTTATCTTCCCCTCACAGCAGCTAGTATGAGCCCAAGAAGAACATGAAGCAGAACACAACAAGCTCGCATATCAAACACAACTCAACCACACCAATAACAGTAAGTACATATTCAAATTAACACACACAACCCTTAGACATTCCTCCACCATAAAGTATCACTCACAGCTCAATCTTATCTTCCACAGATAATATAACATCACTGCACAGCTACAAATGGGAAAGGAACCACTACTTTGAATCCAATGCCACTCAAATTTTATGGACATCACAGGACAACATGATTCAATTTTAACATAAAGCAACAAGATTTAACACACTACAGAGCTGTATATACATATTTTAGCCTAATTCTATCCATACGCCTGGCACTCTTTTTTTTAAACTTGGAAAGTGTTTTTCTACGTGTATGCATGAAGACAAAATCTTTTATACATACAATGTGACAATTTTACAAGCAAATCATATCATTCAAGCAACCAAGTGTACAACTATGTAAATAAGACTTGAACACAGAAGTCAACCGATGAACAGAACAACACGCAAGACACGAACGTTCATGTTCATGAAGTGTTCCTACATATATTGTATTTATTTATATACTTATAAGTTAGTTTTAAGTAAGAGATAGTGTTTTACAAACTAATTTTAAGACCTAAAGCATAGCCATACAGTTGCATTGTCGCACATAGTGACATACACGCCAGTTCCCGTTTCGACATGCCCCATTTGGATGTGACCAAATGTTTGTTATCATATGGCATTCCCTAGACAGTGTAATCTTAATCATAGCTTCATGATATAGATGTGAATGTATTGTTCATCTGAAGATGACCCTATGTAGGAGGTCGAAACCAGTACTGTAGCATAATAAGTGCAATAAATAAGTATTGATAGGTGGAAATCCTTTCCTATTTCTAATTGTGTAGTTCGTCAATACGGATATGAAGATTATAGATTACGATCTAGGCCTACTAGACGGCAGAGTGAACTGAATCTCTCTTGTGTGTCTATGGCCGACTTTTTCCTGCCCTTCAAAATTCCGACTACCTCTCCTAGGTTTGAGCCCGCGATCTTAAGATCTGGAGGCTGACAATCTACCACAGATCCACTGATCATCTCTTCATCTCTTTTCTAGCTCTCTCTACCCCTTAATTCATATTTCCAATGTTTCTTTTATTAGCCTTACTTTATCCATAGGTTTCAATATGGTTCATAGGCCTAGGTCAGAAATGTATGTGATGAAATGGAGAAAACCAGATTAATAAGATGTAAAAATACTGACAGTAAAATAAAATGATGAAAATTAATAAAACTTGTGACAAATTAAATTTCTCGTCTATGAGACTGCCTTGGTCTACATAATGATATTATGATTTCCTTCTAGATTACCTATAGTGATGTGCTCCCTGAGGTAGTGAGCCATCATCAGGGGTGGCCATTTTTTAGCATTTTGTAGTGTCTATGTACAGTATTTTTAATTTACTATTTTATAGTATTTTGTAGAAAAAATTAAAATTTGGTCTTAGTCTGATGAATGAAACCTACAGCCTGTTTTCCAGTCAGTGACCGGGTCAGGGATGTAATGAATGAAGCATATATATATATATAGGCTATTGGTACGATGGGGTCGCCACTCCCAAAGTGATATATTAATGACTGATAGATGTTATGAAATGAGAATGGAGAGTGTTGCTGGAATGAAAGATGACAGGGAAAACCGGAGTACCCGGAGAAAAACCTGTCCTGCCTCCGCTTTGTCCAGCACAAAACTCACATGGAGTGACCGAGATTTAAACCATGGTATCCAGCGGTGAGAGGCCGACATGCTGCTGTCTGAGCCACAGAGGCTTTCTCTTATTCTGATATATATGTAATATTAATATGACATTAACCCACGATCACTCGCGCATCGGCAAGTCATGCGATCACTCGCGTTGTTAGGTGGAACCTAATATCTGTATTTCTCTTATAAAATCATTTTGTGTATTTCTTTTCGCTTTTATTTTATTTTAATGTTTTTATTCTATACTGATAATTTTAACGTTTTATTATTTTTATTGAATACGACATACAGTTAAACTTAAACATTACATTTATTTCAAATGAAATAGCGCCAGCTGATAAAAATAGCCTATAAGCTGTAACGGTTCAAATCCCGTTACAAGATGATATCTGTATTTTTATTATTGTATGATTTTATCTGTATTTTATTATTATTATTATTATTACTATGTCAGTATTATTATTATTTTATCTGTGATATTGTTACTATTATTGTAATTATCCGTTTTATTCAATTTTGCAATTGCCTGTTGCTTGCAAGATTGCACTTAGATGTATGCATATATACGTATGTGTAGTATAACACTCAATACCTGTACAGTGAGAATTGTTGTATATATCAGAGATTGAGTGTGACGTTGGGACATTGTGCAAGATTAGTGGCGATTCTGCCAAGTCATCGCCAGTCCATGGCTACGTCATTGTATTTATTTAGAATATGCGCTCAGAGAGTTAGCCGCCGGAGAGTCGATTTCACCACTGGATGTAATATCTGTCGCGTAGGTGGGAGTATGTCATTGTTATTTCTGGAGATTACGTAGTTGTGTCAACCAACGTCTATATAAGGTAGCTCCATATTGTAGCGTCAGTCATTACTTATACGGATGCAGTACAGTGAAGTAGTCTACTAGATCAAGAGGCCTTAAGTGGTCAGCCAACCAGTGTGAACGAGAGATGGTGAAGACTCAGTGAGCCATTATTGGTCATTGAGAGAGTGAGACCAAATGGTTGGTCCGTCACTTAGTGGAAGACGCGGACGCAAGGCTTACCAAGGAGTCAGAGAGGGCAACCCTGGACCTACCAAGAGGTCATACCATATTGACTTACAAAGAAGTCAGATGATATGGAGAAGAAGCAGTCTCAAGGATGTATCACCACGTTAGGCGTGACACATCTACAGTAAACACCAGAGCAATGGATTACGTCGTAATTACACTAAAAGTGTTGAAGGTACAGTCAAGTGAATCAGTGAGGGAAATATTTCGTATAAATTGTTAAATGTCCGGTCAAGAAGAATTCAAATTCATGCCTAGTTTCTTTTAGTTGCAATGTCATGATTTCACATTCTCATCTGTTTTATCGCAACAAGACTCGCTATTTTTTTATATATTATTTAAAGAATATATATTGTTCTATCAAACGAATTCATAGTTTCCTTTCATTGACAGTAAAATATCTTAACCTCAAAATTAATGGGGAAACCGAACGCCAATCTCCTTTTCCCAGAACTTATATGGTATGTTGTCAAAAGTAAGCTTATTACCCCACACCCTGTTAGTTTAGTATTAAATATAAATAGTCTCAAAGTGTCGACGCAACGTGGGACTCGAATAAATTCAGAATTTGTTCTGAATGACAGCATATCATAGGTTCATTTTGGGAGGAGTGTGCGCATTTAAGCCAACGGAAATTATTACCGGTAAATGTCAAGAGTGTAATTTTGTGATATATATTTGTATTTTGGGGATATGTCAAGGGATTTGAAGAGGGAGATTAATTTAAGATCGCGTACTATCACTAGTGAACCAAAGATGGACACGGAAGACAGTAACAAGTCATGTGAGGACGAGGTCATTGCTTCTGCGGACATCCAAGGTGAAATTCAGAGTAAGGAGCAGGTGAATACGATGGAACCTTCTGAGGAAATTCAGGAAAGAGCAGAAATTGAGAAGCACACTGAAACTCAAAAGGAAATCGCGGGGGGGATGAACCAAGATTTTCTAAATTTGTTGATGGCCAGATTTACCGAGCTCAGTAATGAAAATAAGAAAGAGATGAAAGAGATGAAAGAATTAATTAATACTAATAATGAAAATTGTAATAAACGGATTAACGCCATAAGTAGTAAAATGGAAGAAATGATTGTTAGTATTAACGGAAATTTTAATGTGATCAATGATAAAATAGATGGGTTAAGTGAATCACTAAATTCTAAAATAGATACTAAGATAGTAGAGGTAACTAATCAAGTATCTAAGTTAGAAAATAAGTTAAACAAAGAGTGTGTTGACCTTAGAGGAGATATGGAGTTGAATCGGAGCGATCTTCATACTCAAATTGATCATGTCAAAGGAACATATACAGAGAATATCGTAGAGTTAAGTAATAAGATTTCTAATATCCGGGAAGAAATTCACGAGATCATAGATAAAAGACTAGACAAGATCTATAATGCAGTGGGGCAAGATATGAGGGAATGTGTCAGAAAGGTAGAAACGTTTGAAAAAGAGCTTGGGCAGGTCAGAGAACTAAAGAATAAACAAGAAACATTGTCGCAGAAGGTTACAGAGAAAGAGGAAAAATTACAGGAAGAATTGAGAATAATTAAAGAGAATGCGGAGAGAGTGGCGGAAGAAAAAGTTTTGAATTGCCAGAGGGTACTACGGCAAGAAATGAGAGAAGGTCAGATTACAAGAGAAATAATAGTAACGAGTGGTTTATACAATAGAGACCAAGATTTGCCTAAGTTTACTGCAAAACAATTTAATCCTATGGAATTTGTAACATTAGTTGAGAAAAGATTTGCAAATAAGTTGAGGGATAATATTATCGAATGGGAATACGTATTAGAGATCTTGTCTAATTCTTTCATCGGTGAAAGCAAAACCTGGTTTCAAGTGTACCGTAATGATATGTCTAATTTAGGAGAATTTAAAGAGAAGTTCGTTGACAAGTTTTGGGATGAGAATATACAAGATCGTGAGAGAGAACGGATTATGCTTGGTAAATATAGACAACAGGAGGGAGTGTCTATGACAGAATACTTTCTGACACACGTGCTTATATGGAAAAATCTTAATAGTATTGGTTCAGAAGTTGATATCGTAAGGATTATGTTAAAACATTATTCTGATAAGATTAGGGAAGCTGCGTGTATGCAGAAAGTCAGTACTATCAAAGAAATGGAGGTATTGTTAGATAGTTTCGAGGCTCTGAATGGTAGAGTAGTTGATAATCGACCGCAAAGTAGAACTGTAGAAGGAGCGGGAAACAGGTCAGATAATTATCAGAGGAGAGGGAATAATAATGATCAGCCGAGGAATAATAGAAATTTCAATAGTGATAGAGGTCAGCAGAATTACCAGAGAGAATCGGAAGATAGGAGGCGTGCAGATGTAAATTATGTGAGGAATTATAGACAGAATAGCTGGAGAGGGAATAATTATGATCAGCCGAGGAATGATAGAAATTTCCATAGTGGTAGAAGTCAGCAGAATTACCAGAGAGAATCGGAAGATGGGAGGCGTGCAGATGTGAATTATGTGAGGAATTATAGACAAAATAGCTGGAGAGGGAATAATTATGATCAGCCGAGGAATAATAGAAATGTCAATAGTGACAGAGGTCAGCAGAGTTACCAGAGAGAATCGGAAGATGGGAGGCGTGCAGATGTGAATTATGTGAGGAATTATAGACAGAATAGCTGGAGAGGGAATAATTATGATCAGCAGACGAATAATAGACATTTCAATAGTGATAGGGTTCAGCAGAGTTATCAGGGGCAATCCGGTGAAGGAAGGCGTGGAAACTTTATAGGCCAAAGTGACGGAAGGCGTGAGGATTTTAGTCATCAGAGAGAGAGTAATAGGATAAATGCGAATGGTATTCAGGAATAGTCATCGAGCAAGAGTATTCCAAATTCACAGGGAATCGGGTAAATTAAGTGAACAGTCTGAAGGTAGTAGATGAACAGGTATGTAGTATAAGAAGTTATGTAGTAAAAGTAGATTTAAGAGTATAGTGTGATTGTGACCTAAGTAATGTTAAGTGGGATATTTAAGTAGTGACGTAGTCGTAGATAATGAAGTAATTAATGGTAGCAGTAAGTTAGACGTAAGAAGTGATCTGTTAAAGTGATGTAAGTACTTGTGATACCGAAAATATGATGGAAATAGTGAGGTAATAAGTCGATGATGGAAATTGTGAAGGTAAATGAAGGTACTATTAAATATTATAACAGCCGTTGGGTAAGTCAAAGTGAGTAAATAAAATGATAGCGGTACCAATCATAATTGAAGATAATTGTAAGTTTCAGCCACACCTTGTTGTACCAGAACTTGTGTATTCAGTTGTTTTAGGAGTTGACTTGGTTGCAAATCATGGAAGTAGAATAGACTTTGATTTAGGTAGTGTGTGTTTGTTCTGGGAGGAAACTAGCAAAGAAGTACGTGTTAATTATGATGGTCTGAGGTAAGTGTGTTGGTGACGTGTGTTCTTTGAAATATATGAGAGGTAAGTGAAGTTGTTCCTAGTGAGAGGAAATGTGTTGTTGGGTGTGTTACGTGTCTATACGACCAGGATCTGAGGGATCGTCGGTATGAGGCAGTGACGTGAGGTAATTTGAGTGAATTACAGGAGTAATTGTGTTCGATGTTAGGTAAGCATCAAGATGTATTTAGTGGTAAGTGAGGAAGAACACGTATATGAAAATAAATTTGTAGTACATGACCATTCATCGTTTGTGGGAGGTAAGTACCCCAGTCAACTTAAAAATGCTAGTGACGTCTAAGAACAAATAAACATTATGCTGGATTACGGAATAATTGAACCATCTTGTAGCCATGGTATTGATCCTTTAATTGTTGTTGCCAAGTAGGATGTGATTTCTTGTGAGATATGTAAGTTTACAAGGGCAAAATTGATTCAGTTTGAGTGACAGAGTGCTACTCAGAGTTCCATTTCATCATCTGCAGAGGCGGGAAATATGTTGAAGTTATTATTTTGTATCAGGGGTATTTCACTATTGTGAACCGTATCGGGGAGTGTGCATATTCTTATAAATTCAGGAAGGGGATATTGTCGCTATTTATAGTATTATACGTATATGTAAAGAAGTACTTCACGTGAGATTTGTTGAGATAATAATACGATGATTAATTTTGTGAGAAACTGGCAAAATAAAACTAACATCTGCGATATGCGTGTGAACCAAGTGTCGTATTGGTGTATTGGAAGAATAAGTGCTACATTGTCATGTACTGTGTGACAAAAAAACGGAGAACAGGACATTGGACAGTTATCTGCGATAACAATATGCGAGAACAGTTCTCATATAAGTGATATTTCACAAAAAGTTTTGATATGTTAAAAAAAAAGAAGAATGTAGTGTAATCATTTAAAATTATTTGTATGTGTTAAATTGAGTGCTGTACTCTTGTGATTTGTATGAGAGAAAAAGAGAATGGGACACTGAACAGTTATCTACGATGGCAATGTGCGAGAAAAATTCTCATATGTGATGTATTATAAAATGTATGGATGTTGAAAAAGAAAATTATTGTTGTATACTCATTTAAAGTGTTTATATGTGTCAGTGTTATATATATAATTTTGTTCATAAATCAATCGATTCTTTGTTCTTCGATTTATTTATGAGGGAGGCGAATTGTAACGGTTCAAATCCCGTTACAAGATGATATCTGTATTTTTATTATTGTATGATTTTATCTGTATTTTATTATTATTATTATTATTATTATTATTATTACTATGTCAGTATTATTATTATTTTATCTGTGATATTGTTACTATTATTGTAATTATCCGTTTTATTCAATTTTGCAATTGCCTGTTGCTTGCAAGATTGCACTTAGATGTATGCATATATACGTATGTGTAGTATAACACTCAATACCTGTACAGTGAGAATTGTTGTATATATCAGAGATTGAGTGTGACGTTGGGACATTGTGCAAGATTAGTGGCGATTCTGCCAAGTCATCGCCAGTCCATGGCTACGTCATTGTATTTATTTAGAATATGCGCTCAGAGAGTTAGCCGCCGGAGAGTCGATTTCACCACTGGATGTAATATCTGTCGCGTAGGTGGGAGTATGTCATTGTTATTTCTGGAGATTACGTAGTTGTGTCAACCAACGTCTATATAAGGTAGCTCCATATTGTAGCGTCAGTCATTACTTATACGGATGCAGTACAGTGAAGTAGTCTACTAGATCAAGAGGCCTTAAGTGGTCAGCCAACCAGTGTGAACGAGAGATGGTGAAGACTCAGTGAGCCATTATTGGTCATTGAGAGAGTGAGACCAAATGGTTGGTCCGTCACTTAGTGGAAGACGCGGACGCAAGGCTTACCAAGGAGTCAGAGAGGGCAACCCTGGACCTACCAAGAGGTCATACCATATTGACTTACAAAGAAGTCAGATGATATGGAGAAGAAGCAGTCTCAAGGATGTATCACCACGTTAGGCGTGACACATCTACAGTAAACACCAGAGCAATGGATTACGTCGTAATTACACTAAAAGTGTTGAAGGTACAGTCAAGTGAATCAGTGAGGGAAATATTTCGTATAAATTGTTAAATGTCCGGTCAAGAAGAATTCAAATTCATGCCTAGTTTCTTTTAGTTGCAATGTCATGATTTCACATTCTCATCTGTTTTATCGCAACAAGACTCACTATTTTTTTATATATTATTTAAAGAATATATATTGTTCTATCAAACGAATTCATAGTTTCATTTCATTGACAGTAAAATATCTTAACCTCAAAATTAATGGGGAAACTGAACGCCAATCTCCTTTTCCCAGAACTTATATGGTATGTTGTCAAAAGTAAGCTTATTACCCCACACCCTAGAGATGGTCAAGAGTCTCATTCTATTATTGCTGTACTGAGTGACAGCTGGCGCCCTTCAAATAATGTATGTGTAAGTAAGCAGGTAACAAGTAAGTGTGAGTACAAGGTTCGACGAGTGTGTATTTTATATAATGAATATTAATTTCATAATTTCCATTTTAAATGAAGATATTCAGATTTTCAAGTTAAATTCAGATTAATATGTTTGTAAAGATAGATAGCAAGTTAGAAAAATCTCAAAGCGTATGAGCTGACTTACTAAATCACAAATACCTTTTTGAATATTAATGAAGTCTGCAGTATATTGGTTTACAGTCTAAAAGATAGGTTACTTTATTCTATGGTATTAATGTTATTTTCAACATTTTAACACAAGCAACACATAATTAATCCCAGGAAAACTCGTGTGATAAACGTAATTTTTATCCAACAGCCAGCTAATAATTTGCTGTCTTTGACTTACACTGATACTGCTGGTTATAACAATATATATAAATCAAATTGTAGAAAATCACACACACGTGATCACTCGCGCTGTTAGGTCTCCCCTAACGCTACTCACTGGTTACACACACACGACCGTTCGCGCTAAGAGATAACAACTAACACCGTGCATGACACGCGCTCTTTTCTGTACTCTTTCCTCCCCTCCAAAAGATCACAGCTACTACACAAATACATCATGGCGTGCTAAAAGGACCAAATGAGGCATTTTCAAATGGACATCAATTCAAAACTAAGGACAAACGAATTGTAGAAAAATTTGTAAAAATGTTAGATTGAACCTCATATTGCGAGTGATCGTGGGTTAAAATCACATTTGCACAGATCTAACAGAGAAATAAAAATGCATTAAGTGTAACAAAATTGAAGGAATGTACAAGAACAACTCGAAAAACATAAAAATTGGAACCCAGAAGGATAACATACATTTGAACTGTCTAGGTTTTGCTGATGATCTAGCTCTTCTGGCCAATGATATTCAGGAAACAAAACAACAAATAAAATGATTACAGGAAATAGCTCAAAATATTGGTTTGAAAATTTCATTTGAAAAAACAGAAATTATGTTAACTCAACTTCCACTTGCAAACAAAATTAAGCTGGGAGACCAAGAAATAAAAATTGTAGAAAAATGTAAATACTTAGGTGAAATAATCACATATAACCTTAACGAGAAACCAGCGTGGTAAAATAGAACTATCAGTATGGGGCTAATGAGGCTAATAAACTATGATAAAAAGTATAAGACAACAAGAAAGCTTGATAATAATCACAGGATAGGAAGAGAAAGAGAAAAAAGACTAGGGGAATATGAAGAACTATAGGCTTAATATGTATACTAATAAATGGAAGTCAAAATGTAATGATGTCTAAAGATAGAAATAAAAATTAACTGGATGTGAAATAGTGAGACACTTCCTGGTACTCTTGAAAGTTCAAACTCTTTAGGCTGATCTTCAAATGACATTGTTCATTTAACATTGAAGTGGTTTTCAATTGTTGTTTCAGATTTTATGCCTTATCTTCAGCAACAGCATTGCTCAAATATGTTGAGCATATTCAAAACATGATGTTTGCACCAAAATCATTGAAAGTTGAATATCAGGGATCTCAAAACTCTACAGTGATTGGTAAGAACTACACACATCAGCCAATTACTCTGTAGAACCTTGTATAACAAGCCCATGTGTAGATCAGGCTGCGATATATAACTCCATGGTAACGTAATTCATAACTAATATACTGTACTCGGTCTACAACTGTGTACAGCTGTTCAGAGAACATCCAACTTCCAGTGTACCAATGGTCTGTTAGTAAGTATAAAGTTCTGTGTATAAATATAGTTCCAGAATCTAGAAGAAATCCTGAAAATAGTTCTGGAACATCTGGGATTGTAGGCATTGATGGGAGCCAGAATCCTGGGCTTCAAAATGTTAACCGCCTCACGTTTTTATCCAGGCTGATATTTACAGAACATACAGTAAGTATACACATCAAGGATAGGAAACTAAAAAATATAATAGGAAAATATACAAAAATAAATATACTACTAGTTCAGTGTGAGAAGAGGGAGTTACAGAAAGGAGAGATGATTATTCACATGAAGAAAAGAAATGACTAGGACTAACTATACATCTTCACACATAGCTTTCATAAATGGGTTCTCAGTTCTTCTAACTTAAAAAAACTTTTCAGTCTGTCAAACACACACGTTCAATATACAGCAAATATTACCATACACGTGAAAAGAATCACAAGGAATAAAAATACACACTATTAAACAAAGAATGACATGTTTCATTCTTAAAAGAATATCATCAGGTTCTATCAAGTCACACTCAATATTTGGAAATATTTATGTTTATTTCTGTCTAAACACCTAGGAATTTGAAATTTGGAACTTACCTTGAATGAAGTCCTGTTTTGTCTCCTCTCCAGCATCCAATATGAGGTGTTTAAAAAATGTTACTCTTTCATTGGTATCCAAACTGGCTGCCAGTCTGCTGCCTCTCCATTATGTTCATTTTTATTCCTTGTATGTTTTATATGTATGTTATAGTGTAATATTTATATTGAACTTGTGTGTTCAACAATGAAGAGCTTTTAAGTTACATTTAACTGAATTGGCACTGGAAAGTAAGGCTTCCTTCTTAATAAAATAAAAAAAAAAAATAATAATAATAATAATAATAATAATAATAATAATAATAATAATAATAATAATAATTTTTTTTTTTTTTTTTTTTTTTTTTGCGAGGGATTGTGGAAAATCTTCAAAAAGACACTTGTGAAGGGTCCGCACTCCACAAGTGTGTGGGATTCTTACCCACTAAAAACCACACACCCTTTTCCCACGATGTGTATCATCACCCCGGAACCGCTCTCGCATTACTTCAGGGTGATATCGTGCTTTGTCTTTCAGACGTCTTCTTTCTTCATTTCTCCTTTACGAACGTTCGTATGCTTCCAAATCCTTCTTCTTCTGACGAAGGACATTCTCCACGTACACTGCCACGCGAACCCAGGATTCCTGGTTTCGCAGCATCACCGAAATAATGTTATCTGCTGTCAATTCTCCTATTTCAGTTTCCACACATCTTCTCTGAATCGTCCAATGGCCGCATACAAAAAAGGTGTGAAATACGTCATCAATGTCATCACAGTATATGCATGCTGCGTCATTCGCTCTGCCCACTTTATGCAGGAATTTCCGGAAATATCCATGCCCTGTTAGAAGCTGCGTGAGGTAGTAATTTACTTCACCATGGGCCCTTTCAACCCAGATATCCAAGCGTGGTATCAATCGCTTGGTCCATTTGCCTCGAGGGTCACTTTCCCATCTGAGTTGCCATCGCCTCATCCGTTGACTGAAGGCACGCTTCTTTGCACATTTCTTTCCCAGCTCTCCTTGGGTTCGCCAGATTTCATGTCGCTCCAATGCAAGTAGGTCTATTGGGGCTATTGCTGCCACCGTGAGGATTGCAGGCTCGGAGACCGTGCGGTATGCGCATGCAATACGTAAAGCCGCTCTCCGTTGTACGGCAGCTATCCTTCTCCGATACCAAGCGAATCTCAAGGATTCAGCCCAGATTTCAGAGCCATATAAGAGCACTGACTGAACCGTCGACATGAGAAGACGTCGTTTGCTGGATTTCGGACCTTTAATATTTCCCATTAGCCTGCTAAGTGCAGTCATGTATTTTACTGCCTTGTCTGTCGTTCTCTGAATATGATTCCAGAATGTGAGCTTGGAGTCAAGTGTCACTCCTAGATATTTTGTGCTCGCAGATGTTTCAATCACTAACTCTCCAACAGTCATTGGTACAAGAGTTTCAATCCTTTTCCTCGTCAGAAGAACTATCTCCGTTTTGTGTTCGGCTAATGTTAGACTGTGGTTCATCATCCATTCTTTTATGCGCCGCATCACCTGGTTCAGTTTGATTTGAGCCATTTCAACATTACGAACTACTATCAAGGCGGCCACATCATCGGCGTAGCCCACAAGCTTCGTGTCCTCTGGCATCTCCAAACGTAACAAGCCATCATACATTATGTTCCAAAGATCTGGACCAAGGATCGATCCCTGCGCTGCACCAGCCGTCAGGCGTTTTGTCTTTTCTCCATCTTCCGTATCATACAACAGAGTGCGATCTTTGAAGTAATCTCTCATTATGCGCATAAGATATTGTGGTAGCTTGAAAGTTTCCTCAAGAGCTACCAACATGTCGCTCCATCTTGCCGAATTGAAGGCATTTTTCACATCCAGGGTCACAAGAAGTGTCAATTTACGGGAATGATGATTGCCCATTTGTGCCCTTTCTGCTGTATTCACCACCTCCCACACTGCATCCAGCGTCGAGTGTCCCCTCCGAAATCCATGTTGGCGAACAGATAGATCCCCTGCTAGTTGAACTGCTGAGAGGATTCTGGGCTGCAGAAGTTTCTCCAGGCCTTTTCCGGCTGTGTCCAGCATACATAAAGGTCTATAACCGCCAAGTTTTCCTTTGCTGATCAGAACCAAACAAGCCATTTTCCATCGGGGACTAAAAACACCCGTTTGCAGGCAATGATTGTACATATTCAGCAACAGTTCTGGACATAGTTCTGCTATTATCTTTAACACTTCTGTAGGTATACCATCTGGTCCTGGAGTTTTCTTGTTTCTAAGAGAGCTAATAGCTCTATTCAGCTCTTCTACAGTGAAGAGGGGTATGTCATCCAGTTCTTTTTCGTCATCACAGTCAATCCTCTCTGGATGGTCTGGGAATAGTATATCCACAATTTGTTTAATTGTTTGCGGATCCGCACTCGGGGTTGAAAATGTCCCGAGTTTCTTCATTACAATCTTATAACCTTGTCCCCATGGATCATCTTCTACTTCTACTTCTCACCTTCTGACAAGTTTATTTCTTCAGCTTCCCACCTTCATTAGAAGGATGGGCATCCACACTCATTTAGAAGGCATTATTGAGAGTTATGAGGATGAAGCAAGGGGGAAAACACATGAAACAAGTGAGATAGAAAGAAACTGAATTTTATTCAGGTTCATGGGAGATAATGAAAAGTGGATAGATTTAGGATATCATGTTCATAAGCTGGATGTAACAGACTTGAAAATAACAGGAATTTTATTATTATTATTATTATTATTATTATTATTATTATTATTATTATTATTATTATTATTATTATTATTATTATTATTATTATTATTGAATTTCCCATTACAAACCCTATTTTACAAGTAGTATATTAGGGTTATAGATAGTGAGACTAAGTTATTACATGACAATTCAATTAAAATAGAGATGACGTATAAATTAGATGGAGAAATTTAACAAACACTTTATAACAACATCTTCTCTTAAATACCATAGTGAGAGGTGCTTGGTATTCTATATTACACATGTTTAAATGCATTAATAATTCATATCTACTCCTGTTAAAAATCAGACACACAAATAAGAGATGAGGAACAGTTTGTTGCATTTCACAGGTACAACTGTAGGGCTTCTGAACACTGATTCCAAACCTCTCGAAGTATGATCCAAACTTTCCATGTCCTGTCAAAAACTGAGTTGTAATATGTTCATGTTGCAAAAACCTACTTTGTAATCTGTCTTGGATATTTGGAAAGAACAACTCTCTTGTTAGCTGGCCATTATTGCTGGTGATCCATTGGTTGTTCCACATATCTTGTGTATACTCCCTCAGTTCCTTTTTTACATGAGACAAAGGAGACTTTTCATATATCAACAAGGCGTCAGAAGAAGTAGTAGCTGCTTTGGCAAGTTCATCAGCTCTCTCATTTCCTTCTACTCCATCATGACCTCGGACCCATTTCATGCAGATATGGCTACTGTATCCTAATATGCGTGATCTTATATTAACAGCTACCGGATGAAAGTTATATTTTTCTTGGATTGCTCTCAAAACTGTCTGAGAGTCACTCAATATTTGTGCAGCACAATTGTGTTTTTTAATCCACATAACTGCCTGTTGTATAGCGCACAATTTGGCTTGAAAGACTGAACATGAGGGAGATAGTCTAAATTTTTCAGCATGCACCTCACTGTTATTCTGTAGCACTAGAAAAGCACATCCTACAAGCCAGCCATCTTTTTCTTTGCTAATCCGGGATCCATCCGTATAAATATTGTAATGATGTTGTGTGTTGCACACTTCTTGCACAAGATTATTGGCAAATTGACTTGGGTGACCTGCTGTCAATGCATTAGCTTGCAGTTCAGGAGTGACCGTTAATATCCTATCAGGATACAAAACACCTTTTTTTTGTTAATGTGAGCTCAGCTTTGGCAATGGCTGTTAAATACAGAGGTGGGATTCCCGCCACAACAAGGGCTGCTTCCGTGGATATTGTGCGGTACGCACAAATAATTCTGAGTACAAAACCTCTTTGAATTTGGGCTAGTTTGGCTTGAACCCACTTCCTTTTCAATACATTACGATAAGCAGATGAACCATACAATAATAATGGTTCCACTGCTCCATGATACATTGTCTTTAATAGTTCTGGATTAAGACCCCATGTCAGTCTGGTAGCAATAGTAAAGCCAGACAGTAATTTGCTAGCTTTGGTAGACAGAACATTGAAATGACCTCTAAATGTTAGTTTTCTATCTAAAACAACACCTAAGTATGACATTTGGTCCACCAATTTTATAACTTGTCCATTCATGTGTACTACAGGTGTTTCAGCTTTCCTCTTCCTCATAATGAAACCGCTTGTTTTTTGAGGGTTGAACTCCAATTTATTTTCAAATCCCCAGTTGTAAATTTTATTCAGTGCTGTATTAGCTCGAAAAGTCAAATTTGAAACATCATCACTTTTAAGTAAGAGAAGGGCATCATCAGCATAAGCAATTATGTGACAGTCAGTAGGTAATTCCAAAGTCAGTAAATCATCATATAGAATTGTCCAGAATCCTGGACTACATGCAGAACCTTGAGGACAGCCTTTTGTGATATATGTGTAGTACTGCCCATTGTGAGCTTTGCCATTCGATTATTAAAGTAGTTTCTGATTATTATATACAAGTTTCTAGGACAGGATTTTTTCTTCAATTGATGTAATATTTTTGGCCACCAGGCATTGTCAAATGCTCCTGAAATATCTAGCGAGATCAGCAGAGTGGTCTTCTTTTCTGCAAAGACCTCTTCTATCCATTCGACTACCAGTTGTATTGCATCCTCTGTTGACTTCTGTGCTGTGAACCCAAACTGGTTGTCCTTTAAAAGATTGTTACTGCGGAGGTGGAACATAACTCAATCAATTAATAGCTTTTCTAATATTTTTCCTAACACTGGCAATAGACATATAGGCCTATAAGATTTTGCACTAGCCTTATTTGAAGAATTTGGTTTTGGAATAATTTTCACTGCAGCCGCCTTCCAACAGTCAGGGAACACACCAAGTTTCACGCACATGTTAAATATATTCAGAAATAATTTTGGACAACACATTTGGATATTTTTTATTATATTGGCTGATATTCCGTCTATTCCTGGGGATTTATTATCACATTGTTTGTTGATTACACGTTGAACTTCTTCAAGTGTAAAGGGATAATCATTTACCGTGTCTGGTGCAATTTTTGTGGAATTTCTGACATATTTCTGAAAGTTATTATCTTGTGATTCTTTGGGGAAGAATTTTCTCACAAGTACCTCTGCTGTTTCTTGAATGGTTGTTGTGAACCCACTCGCTGTTTGTAAGGTTGTGATAGTATTATTGAAATTTTCAGGTCTTCGTATCATTTTATATACAATGTTCCAAGGGTTACTGGTCTGTTGTGTGGAGCAGAAAGCTTTCCATGCCTCATTTTTGGTTTGAATTATTTTTATTTTATAATCCGATTTAATTCTATTATAAGCCTCTTCATAATGTCGACGAAGTATTTCACAAGTAGATCGCTTATATCTCCTGTATGATGCTAGGACCTTCTTTCTCATCCGATCTAGTTCCGAGTTCCACCAGTAATTTTTTGCAGGTTTCTGCGACACTTTCGGAAGATGCGCTTCACAGATATTATAAATAGTTTGCGTAAGGTCATTTATCATTATATTAAGTTGTTTGCTCGTAGTCACTTGTAGCACCTGCTCTGCTATTCTTTCAAGTTTCCGAGCAGCCATCTGAAAATGAGTCCACTGAACATTTTTTGTTTTAAAAATACGTGTGATTTATTGATTAGCACTAACTGTATTTATGTCTGTTTTAATTTTTATAGTAATAAGTCTATGATCAGAAAGACTAGGAGCTTCACTAACTTCCCATTCCACAATGTGTTTTAAAAGTGCAGGTGAACAGACGCTAACATCTATAAAGCTATTACTATCATTTCGACTGAAAGTTGGAATTCGTCCATTGTTAAGTATTATTAGATTATTGGAGGAGCAAAAATCGAAAAACTGATTTCCACGACTGTCGGTCACAGGACTTCGCCATGCACTATGTTTAGCATTAATATCTCCAATTATTAAGAAGGCCTTGCCTTTCAAATCAATACAGAGTTCGTTGAGGTCATTTAAAACTTCACTTAAATCATCCTTGGATTCACAGTAAATATTACATATATAGAAAGTCCTACCATTTAGGTCGACACCTACTACAACTCTGTCAGGGGAACAGTATTGTATCAACTGAAAAACGGACGTTGAAGTTGTTACGATAGCGGCACGTGGTCTGTCACAGTTTTGCACATTATTATTGGTAATAACTGTACAGTTCAGACCAAATCCTACGACTTTGTTCCCTCTGGTGTTCGGTTCTTGTACACACAGAAGTTTTATAACATGTTTCTCTTTTGCATTATTAAAGTCCGATTTTTGTATGAGTTCCTGCGTTGGGACAATTGATTTATGTAAGTTTTACTGATATATATTAATTTCAGCCATAATTGATTTTCGATTTGATAATATTTACGATTCTTTTATAAATGGGACAGTCAGTTGATGTGGCAGGATGATCAGTTTTCAAGTGTTCGTACCTTGTTCTGGAAGCCATTTTCCGATTTGTGTTCTTGCAATTAATGCATTCAGTTTTACTTTTAGGACAGTCTTTTGTTTCATGTAAATCAGAACATTGAGAACAGATTAAAGGACTTTCACACTCTTGCGCAAAATGATTGAAGCCGTGGCACTTGTAACAGCGTATCACACGTGTATACTCGTTGACTGGACAACTACAATAGCCGATGTATAACCTCTCTGATCGCATTATGATGTTATAAACACTCGGTGACACTTCGAACACAGAGTATTGAGATCTTCCATTCCTTGACTTCCTTACAAAGCATTTCTTCAGGAATGCACTCGTATCTAGCAAGCTGTTCCAATATGGCTTCCGTTAGCTCCTCCTCCGGAAAATCCATCTCGATCCCATGTATCATAATTTGAGGATTTAATTTCTTCGGAATTCGTGCAGGCAAGCTAGATTGCATCTCTTGGAGATGGTTTACAAAGTTCTTACACTCGTCATTATTCCTTAATTCCAATATAACACTCTTATTTGAAGTTTTCTTGATGTTTTTAACTCCTACCTGCAGTGAAGCCAATTTTGTCTCAGATTGCAATATATTAAGGGTTTGCTGCGAATCTTTAACTTTAGTAGCGTCTTTTGGAGTAACCAGCACAGTATTAACTGTTTTCTGTGAAACTGATTGTGTGGACTGTGTAGTGACCTGAAGAACATCCGAGTAGCTCTGTTGTTTGCTTTCAGCTGTAGTTAGTTCTTCCCGTAACTTGAGTATTTCTTCTTTAAATGAGTCAAGAGTTTTCTTGATATGATCTGCTGAATCAAGTACTTTGCTGTTCCAATGTTTGTTGGTCCTTTTGTCAGAATTAAGCACCTCCTTAATGAAATTTATGTGAATTTCAGCACTATGATATAATTCATGCACATCTGTACACTCCGCCATTTTTTTGTTTTCTTGTTATTAATATTCATTCCATATATCTGACATGTTTTATTTAAGCTTGATAAAAATATTTTATTTTTTCACACATAGCGGATTGTTTATTTCTAGATGTGGAAACCAGCCTCAGACTGGAATTAGTTCGGAGTCTACGAGGAAATGGACCTCAACATAGCCTGATGGGAATTCTTAATAACTGTCGTACTAGTGGTGGGATAAGACTTCTGCGTGCCAATATTCTTCAACCTCCATGCTCGCCTGATGCAATCTTAAGTCGGCTCGACTGTGTGCAGGAGATCGTCGACACTCAGGATCTCTATCATAACTTACAGGTGATTGAATGACAAGATATCAACTTACAAGGTGGTTCAAATATAATCAGAACAGTTTTGTTTGTTTCATTGTTTTCCTTCAGACAATCCCACTCAATAGCTTAAGTCATATATACAAGGGGGGATCAAATATAAACAGGACTTTAAAAAAAAAGTTTAATTTATTGAAAAACACAAGGCAATTACAATTTATTTTTCCACATAGATTCCTGCTTTGGAAATGCATTTTTCCCAGCGTATGGGCAGCTTTTTGATGCCCTCATCGTAAAAAGAACAGGGTAGTGTCACCAACCAGTTGCGCCAAGTCTTCCACATTCTTGTCATCTTCAAATCGTTGCCCTCCTAGAGTTTCTTTAAGCGGTCCGAACAAAGGGAAATTGCAGGGCGATAAGTCCGGGCTGTAAGGAAGATGATCAAGTGTAGTCCAGTGAATTTCCTGTAGCTCGGAGACAGTTAGAGCTGCGGTATGGGGACACACATTGTTGAACCGGTTGGTCTCGTCTTTTGCGGCGATATGCAACCTTCGCCTTGTTCTAGAGCTCAGAGTAGTATGCAGCATTGATTGTGCGTCGCTCATGCAAAAAAATCGATCACCAATATGCCTTGCCGATCGAAAAAACGGTTGCAAGAACCTTGCCAGCTGACAGTCACTGGTGCTGCCTCCCCTTTCCTCCGCCACTCCTTACACACACGCGTCCTTGACAATGTTTGATCATCGAACTGTGCAGCCAATCTCTGGAAAATTTCTGCTACTGTAACTCCTTCAAGAGCAAGAAATTTTATGATTATGCGTTGCGCAGTGGAGGGGTGCACCTGTTGCTCTGACATCGTGAGCGTTACTGTCGAAACAGCGGGAAATATATAACAGCACGCTCTCTCCACTCCTAATGGTCCCACCTAAACATAGAAGTGCGGGGCCAATCCTATCAACTGCTGATGTTCAGGAACAACAATCCCGTTTATATTTGATTGACCTTCGTATATAGAGAGAAAAGAACATGAAAAGGAATATAAAATGGGATAACCACAATGACAATTAGTGTGGGAAGAGACAAGGTAAGGACAAACATGAAAACACAAAATGAGAAGGACAATCTCCACATCTTGACACACTGCTGTCTTCAAATTAATGGGGTCTCTCCTCATAGGTCTCCGTTCCTTTACACCTATTTCTTCTCAACCACTGACGAGCTTGTTTTTGCTTCCTGGCTTCATCATTAGGGCAGACATCAACCCTCATTGAGGGCCCAGCTTGACATATCTTTAGTCATGAAGTGGGAAGTGTAGCATAAAAGAAAGCTGGATAAAGACTCGACTTGATCACAATGAACAGAAATGAGTCTGCGCAGACTGAGACGCTCGGAAACTTGGAAGTGACTCACTCATTGGTACTATTGCCTCTTTGGCACATCTTTATTGTATAATTTCCTTATTTGCACCATCACAGCTTATAACACTCGTGATGCACACACATGAAGTAGAAACAAGGCAGCAACTCGCTATCACCCACGTAGTGACTGAACAAATGAGTGGACTGATATACCGAGTCTGTGATCAGTTTTCGAGTTTAGGTTGTCTAACACACCTCAATGTTCAAACATCACCCACTTTGTGACAAGGCTGGTTCATTTATTTATGAGACTCTCCATGTTCATTCTTAGAGCAAGCTCGTTCTTTGATCACATGACCTGAGCAGTAGAAATGAGAGGTATAATCTAATGGAACAAGCTCAGATTTGTTCATTGCACGGCTCTGCTGTACGGCATTCTGTATTGCAAGGACGTAAACTCAACAATTATGTTTGTTGATTGCAATGCAGTGGACTTCCTCATAGACTTTGAAATTTTTGATGGCTAAGGCTGACGATGTCTTGCTCCAGATCAGGTGATGTCTTTTTATTCCTCAGGAGATCACCTTATTGGCAGGAGTCAAGAACATGTGCAGGAGTTTCAGTCTTGTAGCAGTGTCTGTAACAGGTACTATCCTGTTGCCATTGATGCTTTTACAGACCGTACTAACAGACATGTTACTGTATAGGCTTTTGGGCTTATGCCGTGTCAAGAAAATAAGGTGAAATTCTTTACGTTTCGCAGAGAACTGTGTTCTGCAACGTCAGAAGAAAATCTTGACTGTCCACGAGAAAGGCTTCTTAAACAATGATTTTTTGAAATTTAGACGTTATAATAGAAGTGGTAATGGTACGTTCATTCATCACCAGATGGCTCCCCGGACGTGCACAGCACTAGAGTTCGAAGCGGAAGCTTCTATTATAACATCTAAATTTCAAAAAGTCATTGTTTAAGAAGTATTTCTTATGTACAGTTAAGATTTTCTTCTGATGACGCAGAGCAAAGTTCTCTGCGAAACGTAAAGAATTTCACCTTATTTTCTTGACACGGCATAAGCCCAAAAACCTATACAGCATCATGTCAATAGGTACTATCCTGTCTCCTTCAGTGGAGAGCCCTCACAGGGGATACATTATCCTGGAGTTTAATAGTGTCCTGCCGTTCAGAACTACTAGTCCTTGTTGAGAGTTTTGTCTTTAATTTTTGTTTACATTTAATTTGTTAAGAGGTGTTTAAGATAGTAATCACCACCATCACTTTATTCACAAGTTATTTACATTGTATTTCCCTTTGATATCAATTATTCATTAAATAAAGGAATGAAAATAACAATGACTTCTCTTCTTTGCCAGACTCTGATGTGCAAGTTTGCTGATGTTGATCGACTCCTGCAGCTGTGTATGCACATTCCACAACAAGATAATCAGAAAGCTGCTGAAACCCAGATGACATATGTATTACTACTGAAGACCTCACTGGAATTGTTACCATCACTACAGTCTGCTTTGGAGAATGTGAAATCTGCGTACTTGTGCTCAGTCAGAGAGGTAATGGGCTATGATTCCTGTTAAATGTCATTATAAATTGTAATATTTGAACATATTTAGAGGCCGTCTAGCCAAGACCACAATTAGAGTATGGTTCCAGTGTATGGGACCCTCACCAGGATTACTTGATTCGAGAACTGGAATAAATCCAAAGAAAAGCCTCACGATTTTTTCTGGGTGATTTCCGACCAATGAGTAGCGTTATGAAAATGCTGCAAACTTTGTGCTGGGAAGTCTTGGGAGAAAGAAGACAAGCTGCTTGACTAAGTGGTATGTTACATGTTACAACTCTCATGTTATGGTCCATATTGAAATGTACTTAAAGTCAAAGAATATTACTAGATTATAAATTCCACCTATTCAATACATAAGTTTTTTTTATTTAAATTTAAGCAATAGATCTTAATATATTAGATACAGGGACATGTATTGCCCATAATGAGGGCATCGTCAGCCTAAAAATCTCATACCTGAAAGAATGAAAATATCAGGATCCTGAATGTTCTTATTCGTAGTTTTTAATGAGGGTCTAAAATATAAATAAGAGGATACTGTTGTAGATACAAATGTCTAAAAAAAAGACTAGCAAGTGGAAGACAGTAGTTATAAGTACGCTTATGACAAAGTCTTATAATCAATCCTTATTATAGATTTTTTATGAATGTCCTGTTTTTAAATGCGGTAACAAGTAGTGAGTTTAAAGTTCAAAATAAATACGTAAATTATTGCATTGAAATGAAATCTGGTGAATATGGTGCCTTCATTATGGGCAAAACATGTCCCTGTATCTAATATGTTAAGATCTATTTCTTAAATTTAAATAAAAAACTCTTATGTATTGAATAGGTGGAATTTATAATCTAGTATTATTCTTTGAATTTTTAAGTGGGATGTTGCGAGCTGTCAGTGGAAAGATGACATGGAATGACATTAGTAGATGAAAAATTTTGAATGGTGTTATTAAAAGTAAGGAAGATCACAATATGAAAATAAAGTTGAAATTCAAGAGGACAAATTGGGGCAAATTTTTGTTTATAGGAAGAGGACTTATGGATTGGAATAACTTACAAAAGGAGATGTTTGATAAATTTCCAAATTCTTTGAAATTATGTAAGAGAAGACTAGGTAAACAACAGGTATCTGCCACCTGTACGACTGCCTTAAATGCAAATCAGTCATGACTGATTGATTGAAACCGGGCTGTCTGGGTCAGGCAGTTGAGGCGCTGGCCTTCTGACCCCAACTTGGCAGGTTCAATTTTGGCTCAGTCCAGAGGTATTTGAAGGTGCTCAAATACGTCAACCTCATGTCTGTTGATTTATTGGTACATAAAAGAACTCCCATGAGACTAAATTTCAGCACCTCAGACTTTCCAAAAACAGTTGAAAAAAAGTTAGTAGGACATAAAATCACTAGCATTATTATTGATTTATGAAGGCAGAAAAGGGGTGCTCCGTTCACGTGGAAGAACGTGGGTTTGTTTCTCGAAGTGGAATTCAAAATAATAATATTTTGAATGGGACTGTGTCAGGGTCGTAGCCACAAATTTTATGTGGAATACGCAGCGCGTGATGAGTTGCCAAAATAAATTTGGTATCTATTCAGTATGGGCTTGAAATGTTATGGTTGACATTTTATTTGTTAATTATTCTAAACAAATTGATACACTTTCAAGACATAATCAGTAGACCAGGGTGAACAGTATCCATATCCATGAGGTCCAAATAATTCCAACTACTGGGGCAGTAGATGTGCTCGGCCACCGTAACTTTGAGACATTGTTCATAAGCCCAGTTCAGCATTGGAGATTTTGGACTGTTTGGAATTCTGACAAGCTTCTCTATCCTCTCAAATGTGTTTTTAAGACCTTTGAAACCATGTATTGCTCAAATATCACATTTTGTGAAAGAACATTTTTTCACTTTTCTATGCCACAATTTTCTCAAGAATTCAAATCCCTGTAGGTGGGAGCAGTAGAATAACATCCACTGTATCTTCTGCCTGTTGTAAGAGCAACTGAAACACTACACTACCCGGCTCATCAAGAGTACAGTAACGATTGTAACAAATTCTGACTGAGGCTGTGGGCCAAAGCTGGTCTAGAAAACGACTCGTAGTATACAGCATAAGTTCAATACAACGGGAGTAAGTAGACTATTATGCCATAGTTTCTATATTATTTTTTTCTCCTGGTGATGAAAGGTGATATTGTTACCGCTGAAAATCGCTAAAAGAAGTTTGAAATCCGTCAAAAATCCGCTGTCCGCTAAATGGAATTTTTTTCCGCTGTTCTATTTAAAAATCCGCCAAATTTGGCATAAAATCCGCTGAGTTGGCAACACTGTTCATAACTGAACCAGTGTGAGGAGATGGATATGGTTGAAAAGGCTAAGAAATGAATGTACTTAATATTGCATTGATAACTTTGCAAACTGATTTTGACAGCTCATTGCCACAGGTGGGGAGAAAAAACGTACAACTTTATTCTCCATAAATCTTGTTGTATTCATCCTTTATAATGTACTCCTATGAATCTACAGTATCTACTTTTTTTATTTTCTACCTGTTCATCTTCTCTGCCCCCATCATCATCAGCTTCCTGCTACTACGTGTATATTTTCTTCATACGCCCTGCTATTGCTCGCCTACCTGCCTCGTGCTCCGTCAACTGCATGGTCTCTCTATACACTGTGCGCTGCTTGCTCCAACTATTTCTATGCTGCGTCATCGGCCACGTCACCAAACTTTCTCGATATTTCCCGCTAGTGCATTGACCTTCCTTCTGTCCACCTACAAATGGGCCTAGCACTGCCCACTTTAGCTAGTCTAGCATCGACTGTGGACTGGAGTGGAGGGAGCTCCAATATTGTGCGTCTTACTCGCACAGACTTTGATACTATTCCATCTATGTGGACATATCTAACAGCATGAGGATTGGGTGAGCAAAATAAGAACTTAGGTGCTATATTCATGCAGGAACTTTATTCTTCCTGATCGCCTTTCAGGCACTGTCAATTTAAATGAATTTACTGCCTTTTGGTGGTCAGTGATTCGTTCTACTTTTTTTTGGAACTTAATCTTCCAATCTCTTCAAAGTTAACATGGACTTGTTATTTGCAATGTCAAGGTGTGGATAAGAACTTTAAAGCCATTTTTCTAAGCAAAAGTTATTGCACTCTAGTTTAGTACAGTTTTGGCATTTAAGCAGCTCTATTTCCCCTTTTCCTCCCTCCTCTCCGTCCCTCCTCCCTCCATGAATTCCCATTGATCATTTCCTTTATTTAATATTCTTGTTCTATGCTTAAAAATTATCATTTGAAAACACCCTGGAGGTGTAGGTTTTATTGTAGCCTGTTAAAGTTGCATTTTTGGATGATGAATGTTTAATTTCTTCAATGATTGTTACTCATGTTGTACTATAGTACATGTGTTTCCTTGGTGGGATAATCTTATGAATTTAATTCAGCACGAATCTAGTCATGATGTTTTAGAAGTCTCATACAGAAAAGACACTACTCATGCCATTCCAAAACTATTTTGCTGAAATTCTATAAAATTTCAATTGTAAAAGATTGTTTTCATCTTGTTGTCTCGTAATAATGGAAAACAAAATAGGACCGGGCGAGTTGGCTGTGCGCGTAGAGGCGCGCGGCTGTGAGCTTGCATCCGGGAGATAGTAGGTTCGAATCCCACTATCGGCAGCCCTGAAGATGGTTTTCCGTGGTTTCCCATTTTCACACCAGGCAAATGCTGGGGCTGTACCTTAATTAAGGCCACGGCCGCTTCCTTCCAACTCCTAGGCCTTTCCTATCCCATCGTCGTCATAAGACCTATCTGTGTCGGTGCGACGTAAAGCCCCTAGCAAAAAAAAAAAAAAAAAAAAATAGGCTGTATTTGTTAGAAAGTGGTTGTTTAAAATATATTGTCTGTTCTTTCACCAAATTCTAGTCTTTCCCCTCTACTTTCCTCCCCCCCCCTTTTTTGTATCTACCACAGATACCTCTCATCTTTCCAGCATCGCTTCCCTCACTCTGCTCTTATCTCCAAGTTGTGTCATTTCGATTCCTAAAATTACGAGTTTCTAGGATTTACATTTTGACTGTCTCTGAAGCTTGAGTGCAGAACTATATTGATGGCAATCTATCAAATTATGTTTGAACCTAGTACTTCTGCTGTCTGTTGTTGGTTTCTACATGATTTTGAATATCCACTGCAGCTCTATTTTGACCTATAAATGTATTTGTATGAACTGTTGCCCTCACAAAAGGCAGCAACAAAGCTCTTCTTTCCAAAAAGGTGACTGAGCATTCAGTATACAAGAGAGTCTCTCCCTTTTTTTAAATGTCTATTCAACACATGCATAATACCGCAAATACAGACAAATCGTTACACCTTATTTCTTTCTTTATTCTGTTTCTCCTGTATGAAGTACTGTAATTTTATGTGCCCCAGAGCCTGAATGATGAGAGATACAGCCTAATGCTGCAGCGTATCTTGGAGACTATTCACGATGATGCTCATCTCAGCAAAGGCTTTGTCTCAGGGAACATGCAGCGCTGTTTTGCTGTGAAGCCACACCTCAATGGACTCCTTGATGTTGCGAGGAAAGCCTATTGCGAGCTTGTTGATGATATAACAAGTAAGTATTGTTTCTTCAGGTACTCAAAGCTTTGTCATGATCACAGGCATCAGTTGATCTGTTACCGCTTCTCTTTGCTTTGCTCTGGTCTCTTCTTTGCCCCATAAATGGGATATTGAGTAACCACTGTATTTATTCATGTATTTCTCACACTTTTTCATATGAGGTGGTGGGGAAAGCCTTTAAATAAGGGCACATAAATTATGTAGGGTAAAATACACTGTACATAGTCTGTTATAGTAATTCACTTTATTGCAACATACTTACATTTATTCACTTGCTGTAGTGAAAGCCTTTTTTTTTTTTTTTTCTAGTTTCAACTTAGTTAATCTATAGCTATTAGCTTCTTCAGTTAGTCAAAACTAATTTATGATTTTTAAAATTGTAGAAAATACCTGGAAAAAAAAATTAACACCAGATCATATCTGAAAAGAAAACTGTTTAATTAAAAATATAATATTATGTTTCGTCCTTGAAAGAACATCATCAAATTCTATCAAATGAAATTTTTATCTTTTTATTATTTTATGAACTAATTAATGTTGTTAAGAATTGTAAAAGCATTGATCTTAAAACCTGTGTCCACTCCAATGCTATGTGCTCCTAAAACTCTGTCATTAACAAACCAAAACAAATCATACGCCATTAATTATTGTTATTTGATAACCTAGGAAGCGAGAATAATATATTGAGAATTCATACAGAGTATTGGACACGTGTCGTAGAAAATGGTGAATGGGTGTTTTTTTTTTTTTGTCACCACATAAGTAGCCATTAATGATGATTACCCCATTACACTGTAAGGTTCCTGGGTAACTATGAAATGAAATGTTGTATGGCTTTTAGTGCCGGGTTATCCCAGGACGGGTTTGGCTCGCCAGGTGCAGGTCTTTTCTATTTGACACCCGTAGGCGACCTGCGCGTCGTGTGAGGATGAAATGATGATGAAGACAACACATACACCCAGCCCCTGTGCCGTTGGAGTTAACCAATTAAGGTTAAAATCCCCGACCCGGCCGGGAATCGAACCCGGGACCCTCTGAACCGAAGGCCAGTACGCTGACCGTTCAGCTAACGAGTCGGACCTGGGTAACTATGATTAGTACTCACTGTTCTTGACATACTTTGCTCAGAGAACATAAAGTTATAATCTGAAGTACAGCACAGTTCCCGCTCACATAGATCTTTCACCTCCTGAGACTGCATGCACGTTCATTATTTCTGAAGTTCTTAATAATACACAAGATATAATAAAGTAAATAATAGTATGCACTATTTAAAATATGGTATTCTCTAATATACACACATGTTTACAAGCTGATACAAAACAACAGTCTGTCAAAAGCAAATTTTTTTCTTTATTTATTTGTTTAATCAATAAATTTTAGCTGAAATTAAGTCATTTTTACGCAGAGGATAAAAACTTGGAAAAGAAAGCCCCACTGAGCACGCAAGTCCTGGCCTGTCAACATTTTAATGGTATGTGCAGACTGCAGCTTCATCATAATCACCAGGAAAAATAGACCTGGTCAAAAAGTTGTTTGTTTACCCTGTTAAACTGCCATTTCTACCCATTGAACTGATATGGGCTCAGGTGAAGGGCTATGTGGCTGGGAACAACAGAAACATTTGGTTTTGTGAGGGGAAAAAAGAGGGGCTGCCTGGCCGAGGCAGTAAAGGCTTGCTCGGTTCACCCGGAAGGACGTGGGTTCGAATCCCCATCAGGAAGTTGAAAATTTAAGAAACAAGATTTCCACTTCCGGAGGTGCATATGGCCCCGAGGTTCACTCAGCCTACACCAAAAATGAGTACCAGGTTAATTCCTGGGGGCAAAGGCGGCCGGGCGTAGAGCTAACCACTCTACCCCATCACGTGCCGTGGTTAACAATGATGGAAGCCTTTACCTTCCACTCCTCCAAGGGCCTTCATGGCCTGTACGGAGGTGTCTTTGTCTTTGTCTTTGTCTTTGTCTTTGTCTTTGAGGGGAAAAAAGACAGGACTGGTTTAATGAAAATAATGAAGAATTTAAATGTTTGATCAATGCCAAACGGGAAGCCCACCTATCCTATCTTCAAGATCTGTCTTCCAATGTGAAGAAATCACATTTCTTGAAACTTAAAGGAAAATGTCAGGCACAAATTAGGGAAATTAAGAATAACTGGTGGCAACAAAAAGCTGAAGAACTGCAAAGACTATCTGATGCCCGTGACCTGCAAAACTTCTATGCTGGCATAAAGGAGATATATGATCCAATTCGATCTTCATCGGAGTCATTGAAGACTGTTGACAACTCCATCCATTTTAACTGATAATGGAGAAATTTTACAGCATTGGAAAGAATATTTCTCTTCACTTCTAAATCGTGTATCCAATGTTGCTGAGGATTTTCTTCGTAATGTCCCTCAGCAGCCCCAACAACCATGGAGGGCAGTTCCACCTACATACAGAGACTTCACCAAAGCACTCAACCAACCAAGAAAGGCTCCTGGTCCAGATAACATCCCTCTGGAACTGATACAAAATGGAGGCATACCCTTGAATACTAGATTTTTCACACTCATCCTCTTGATTTGGGAAACTCGAGAAGTACCTGACGACTTGAAGAATGCTACCATCATCACTATATTCAAGAAAGGCGATCGTAGTGTATGTGGGAACTACCACGGTATATTGATTTTGTCAACTGCAGGTAAAATTCTCACAAGAATTCTATTAAACCGATTCCGAGTTATCTCAGAGAGGATGTTGCCTGAGTCTCAATGTAGTTTCCAAACCTCCAGAGGCACAACAGATATGATCTTCTGTGCTTGACAACTCCAGGAAAAATGCAGAGAACAACAGCAGCCTCTGTATTTAGTTTTCTATGATCTGGAAAAAGCCTTTGATTCAGTACCAAGATCTGCTATTTGGAAACTATTGAGACATTTTGGATGTCCTGAACATTATGAGGAATTGGTTCAAATTCTTCATGATGGCTTGTCTGGACAGGTTCTTCATGGTAACTCAGTATCAGATTCGTTCCCAAGCACTCGTGGATTGAAACAAGGCTGTGTGCTTGCTCCTACACTCTTTGCACTGTACATGGCTGCCATGCTGCATGAATCATCTGCAAACAACTTAGGCATGGAGATTAAATTTTGTTTTGATGGAGGCCTTCAATCTGGCAAGACTTTGCTCACAAAGACGTACTCTGCTTTCCCGGGTGAAAAAACCGCAGTATTCCAATGACACTGCATCTCCTGCTCTAACACCTGCATAACTACAAGAGTCAGTCAACTGCTTTAAAACTGCATGTGATCGCTTTGGTCTTGCCATTAATGTGAAAACAACAAAGGTACTTGCACAACCTGCCACAGGATTAACACTTCCTGAGTTCAGTATTTCCATCTTAGACACAACACTGGAATAGGTTGATCACTTTTCATATTTTGGAAGCATCTTGTCTAAACGGTGTACCTGTGAACAAGACGTTGATAAAAGAATTGGGGCTGCTCATGCAGCATTCAGACGGTTAATGCACAGAGTCTTCATGAATAACGACCTAAAACTGCATACCAAACTCATGGTGTACAAAGCTGTTGTCATTTCCACACTGCTGTATGGCTGTGAAACTTGGACACTCTTATCGCCATGATATCAAAAAACTTGAGTGCTTCCACCAAGAGAAAATTAGATTTATCTTGAATATTAAGTGGGAGGACTATGTGACCAACATGGCAGTTCTCGACAAAGCGCAGCTAAATAGCACTGAGGCAACAATCATCACTCATCGACCGAGATAGTTAGGCCATGTTCACCGCATGAGTGATACCAGGCTTCCCTGCCAAATTCTTTATGGTGAGCTTTGCTCTGGCAGTAGACCTTGTGGAGACCCTCTTAAGCATTTTAAGGACCAGCTGAAACACATCATGAAGACAACTGGTATAGATATACAGACATGGGAAGAATGTGCTGTGGACCGCTCTCTGTGGTGGAACACTACACCCACCACTGCCAACTTGTTTGAAAGAGAATGCTGCAGACATCAAGAGGCCAAGAGACAAGCAAGAAAATTTCGTCAATCACAACCCCGCCCTGCTCCTTCCATCCAGTGTGATTTTTGTGGGCGTATGTTTTATGCCAGGATTGGTCTGTTTATTCACCGTAAACACATCCATAAACTGAGTTGAACTGGCCAGTGTATACAGGAAGAAGTTATATATATTCGGATTGAGTTACAGCCGACGACGACATTTAGATTTTCAACTATTTGTATCATATGCACACTAAATTGACCTGGCATTAGATCCTATGTTTTAGGGTAAGGTAAATCATTTGTATGCACAAGAAATAGAAAAGGACCTAAGACAGAATCTTGTAAAACTCCATGTTGAATATGAAGTTCAATAGATCGAACTCCTCCCACTTCAGCCGAATGCTTTCAATTGCTTAGGTAGGAAACTAGAATGTATCACTATTCATCCTTAACACAATTTAAATTCAGTTTTAAAAATAAAAGTGAACAGGAGAGACAATCTAAGGCTGTGCTGAAATCATACAGTTGGTCAACTTTCTTGTTTTCTAAACTTGAAATTATATGTCGCAAGATGATTCTATTGTTTCAACACTTCATTTACCTTCATGACATCCAGACTGGTTCTTGCACAGAAGGCTATTAGATTCAAAATAAGCTACTAGTTGTTGTGTCATTACATACTGTTATACTGTCAAAGGGTAGAGAAGGGTCCACCTATTCAATACCATTAATTTTCTCTACCCTTTGATAGTGATCAATTGTCAATATGGATCACAATGAAATTCTTAACTTAACACATATTTAGCTGTTTGATGGTTGTGAAAAATATTGTACATTACAGTAGAACCTCATTAATCCAGACTACAGTAATTTGTAGTGTAATCCATCTATTCTTATCAGCTGATACAGCTGATACATCATGCATCACTTGACCAAAATATAAAACTTATTTTTGTCCATCAACAAAGTTCAGGGGGCTTGCTCCTCCCTTGTCATTGTTTGGCCTGGCATTGCAGTACAGTCAGCACCTTGGAAACAAACAAGCAAAAATCATTACAATGTATTAGCAGCAGATTCAGAAAAGTAAATGAACAAAATATTATGAGTGCTACCTGACAATGTTAAAGAATTAAAAGTGAATGGTAAAAGTTGTAATATCAGAGAAATCAAGACCAATATACAGATAAATGACATCAAAAATCAGGTGAAGAAATGTCATTAGGGAAGTATGGCAACAGATGACAAGAGGAGCATGACATTTTTTTTTGAAAATCATTTGTTGCTTTGTAGAAGAGAAACCTTGAAATGGGAATAACAGGAGGAAGAGCCTCCTTCAAGCAGCAGAAATATGGATGTGGCACAAAATAATAAGAATGTGAAAAACAAATCAGAAACTATTAATTGATGTAAAGAAGGAGAGAATGTTATTATTGAAATGAAAACAAGAAAAATGTATTGGTGAATATTGAATTTTCACGACCGCATTGTAATCAAAATCGACTTTCTACCTATTAGGTTGTGTTACATATATATAGTACGTGATGGAAAGCAACTGATGCAAAATCAGGAGGTTGTGGGTTTGGGTCCCTCTGGTGTCCACTTGGCCATTTTTGTTCTGTACTTAACATCTCTTCATCACGTAGTATAGGTACATAACATGACCTTATAGGCTGAAAGTTGATTTCAAAAATTTATTGGAATTATTGATAGACACAACAGCTTTATCACCAAATTTTTGAAAACGAAGTTGTTAGGAAAGAATGGGAGAGAAATCTAGAGGACATCAAGAGCAAAGTGGGATGTTAAAGTTTATCTTTCTATAGAACTCAAGTGTAGTATCATCTAGAATGTTTCTAGCTTTCCTACAAATTATCACAGTAGAATAAATCAAGATTTTGCATGTTTTAGATATGGTTGCTGAGATGGCTGAGGAGCATAATTTGCCCTTCAAGCTCAGCTTTACTGCTGTCAGAGGATTCCACATCCAACTGAGTGACTCTGGCAAGAAGAAGTATAAAGAAAGTGATGTTCCTAATGGCTTCATACAGGTGAGGTGAACTGGACTTAACACATATTTAGCTGTTTGATGGTTGTGAAAAATATTGTACATTACAGTAGAACCTCATTAATCCAGACTACAGTAATTTGACCGGATGAACAAAGGTCTGGATTAACCAAAAATAACCTTAAAGAGCAGTACAAAATACTTTAACCCTAAATTACAAAACTTATCAAAGACATTGTTGACATTGTTACTGAACATCAATCCAATCTTAATATACACAAATGAAACAATTGAATTTTCTTTCAAAAGATTTTCAGTCTAGTTTTAGCACGTACGTCCTTCATTGCTTTCTGGGCAGATCAATTCTCGGTGCTAAACATCCATGCCTGACAAACAGCGGCAGCAAATAATTTGAGTCATACAATGCTTTCTGGACGGACAAAAGGCACAAACCTTTCTGTTGTACAGGGTCCAAAGTGTGTGTAAGTGATGTTTCATTCAAAGCATTGTTTATACCATTCACAGAGATTGCTTTAAAGTTATTTAGATAACTTGTTAGCTATGGTTTCACTAGTTATTTTGACAACATCTTTGTAAAATGTCTTCTGGACAATGGCTTTTCTTTGTTGCGAAGACCATTGTGGCAATAGATGTTGAATGAATTTATTGTGGCTATATTCAGAAGACCATAGAAAATACAAATTGACAAATGGGATATTCTGCAACTAGTGAACATACCATGACTCATTTGGTCCAGGGGATCTATTGATCCTTTAATTGAATTATAGAATTAAATCATTGTAGGCTTATGGTTGGTTTCATCTATAACTGGTTCTCTTCTATTGAGGAGTCCGGCTCCATGGCTAAATGGTTAGCGTGCTGGCTTTTGGTCACAGGGGTCCCAGGTTCGATTTCCAGCTGGGTCGGGAATTTTAACCATAATTGGTTAATTTCCCTGGCACAGGGGCTGGGTGTACGTGTCGTCTTCATCATCATTTCATCTTCATCACGATGCGTAGGTCACCTACGGATGTCAAATCAAAAGACCTGCATCTGGCGAGCCAAACTTGTCCTCGGACACTCCCGGCACTAGAAGCCGTACGCCATTTCATTTCATCTATTGAGGAGAGGAGGAGGACAACTGTAGTTTAATGTAAAATGAAAATATAACCTTAATGCTAAACATTCATAGCAGAGTGGCTGCATTACGGCTATGGAACCAAGCTTTGCGTTCAGGAGACATGTGGGTTTGAACCCCATTATCGGCTATCCTGAGAATGTTTTTTGTGGTTTCCCATTTTACCTTCCAGGCAGACACCGGGACAGTTGCATTTCACAAACCACAGACAATACCTTTCACCTCCTTAACCATTTTCATTCACCATCATTCATTTCATCTTCGTTAGCTCCTCAACTCCGGCCATAAAATCATGCCAAATAAATACATCTCACCTCATCCCCAACCCTGTACTAAGAAACAACAAAATTAGTTAAAACTCAGCCATCGATTGCCTAACTGAGATCCATTTTGCTGTGACATGCAGGCAGCCTAGATGAAGTCAAATCATAAGGACTGCACACAGTAGCTGAGGGCATATGGTGATGATGATGATGATGATGATTATTATTAGTAGTAGTAGTAGCAAATTCTCCCAATATTGGAAGACGTTAAGCAAATAACTCAATCAATTCTTCTGTAGGTTCTTGTTTTTCCAATAGGTTTTCATTCTTTCCAAGAAGGCTTGTTTTCGTTCTTCAGACCACTTTGGTCTGTACTGCTTTTGTTGTGGTTGCTCTGGTGTAGCTTCCCAATTGTTCACTTTGTGTCTAAATATGTCTCTTTCTACAATATCTGTCGAACTTATGTTTGCATTTTTGAGGTCCTTTCGAAGTTCGTTAAGACAGAATGTTAGTTCTTAAGTGAAGTTACATAATCTATTATCCTTTTAGTCAACCGATTTTCTGGTAATGTAGTGAAATGACCAAAAAATTTCATTTGTCTTTTCCTAATGTCAATTTCGATGTTTGAGAACTTTTGTATTGTTCTGATTGATTGAAACCATCTTGGGTGTATCTTGCTCCTAAGATTTTCCTAATGATCTTTCTCTCTTCTTTTTTGATTTCTTCAAGTTCTTGTTTTCTGTTGAGTGCCAGTGCTTCAGTTGTGCAAATAACTCTTGGTTTTATGACTGTTTTTTAATGCCAAATTCTTTTATTCTTGACATGGATTTTTTGTTGTAGATATTTTGGACTAACCGTAAAGCTTTTTTAATTTTTTTGGAGACGGGTTTCCTGTGAGATATTTTGTTCTCAGGCTCTTGATATCTGTCTTTGAACATAAGAATTTAGTTTTCTCGAATGATATCTGTAGTCCTACCTTTTCTGCACTTTCTTTATCTCGAGCTGTTTAACAGCAGTCCCCTCATCTTCTATTAGTATCACCAGATCATCTGCAAAAGCTAAGTATGGTATGTGGACGTTATCTTTGGGAAAGCCCAATTGGATTGGCTTCCAAACTTCACAATTCTTGACTTCTTTCTCCCATTCTTCCATAATCTTGTCTAGGACAACGTTGAACAGAATCGGAGAGAGTCCATCACCTTGTCTCATGCCTGTTTGAATGTTGAACGGTTCTGAGATTTCTCCCCAATGAGTTTCACTTTAGATTTTGTGCCAGTCATTGTTTGTTTTATGAGTTCTCGACCCTCGGGATCTAGTCCCCTCTCTTCTAGAATTTGGAACAATGAGGGCCTGTCGATGGAATCGTAAGCCTTTTTGAAATCTACAAATGTGCATACGAGGGGTTTTTGTCTGAGAGCTCGCATTTTGAGTACCGTGTGGTTTTGAGGTTAAAAATTTGTTCGGGGCATGGCCTATTTGGTCTGAATCCTGTTTGATATTCAGCTAATTTGGGTTCTAATTGCTTTTGTGTTCTATGCAAGAGACATGCTAATAAAATTTTGTAGGCGACAGATACAAGAGAGACCCCTCTATAATTATTTACATCTGATTTGTCACCTTTTTTATGTAGTAAATGAATTACAGCAATCTTCCGGTCATCTGGGAGCTTTTCAGTTTACCAAATGTTTTGAATTATACGTGTAATTTCTTTGAGTATTTTTGGGCCTTAAGTTTTCAGAAGTTCAGCCACAATTCTGTCCTCCCCTGATGCTTTGTTGTTTTTAAGTTTCTAGATGTGTGAATAAATTTCTTCTTGTGATGGTGGTGACAAATTTTCTAGTGTGATTTCTGGATGTATTTTCAGGAATCTCTGTAGGTTCTAGACAAATTAAAAGCTGTGAAAAATACATGGCTAGTTCCTGGCAATTTTCTTTATTTGTTAAGGCCAGTTTACCATCTTCTTTACGAAAGATGGTGGAGAAAACCCTTTAATTTGGTTCGTGAAGGCCTTGTAAAAATCATGTGTGTTGTAAGTTTTGAAATTGTCTTCAATTGACTTCAGTTGATCTTTGATGTATTTCTGTTTATTTTGTCTTAGAATCTTAAATGCTTGTTTCCAGACTTCAAAAAATTTCTTCTGCGTTTCTTCTGATTTGTTACAATTGTAGTTTTGGAATGCCTTTTTCGTTTCTTCTAATGCGCTCTCACATTCTTGATTCCACCAAGGATGTTTTGGTTTCTTGTGAAGAGGAATGAGACCTTTTGCCATTTTGATAATCTTAGTTTGAAATTTCTCCCAATTGTCTGCAGGTTGTTCTTCCCATTCTTCTGTTATTTTGGAGTCTTTGATTTTATGTAAATCAAATTTTGGGATCAATAAAGTTTTCCTGTTAAATTTTCTTTTGGGTGTGAATTTAATTTTGACCGTGGTTAATTAATGATCCAAATCAATGTTAGCACCTCTGCGCACTTTCACATTGTGAAGTTCCTTTTGATAATTGTACAAAATTGCCACATGATCAATCTGAAATTCTACTAAATGATGGATGGGTGATCACCATGTTTTTTTTTTATATTTTGGGATTTTTCTGGAGTGAAGTTGACGTAATTTTCAGATTGTTTTGTTTGCATAACCCAATGAGACTTGTGCCATTACTATTTGTGAACCTGTGTAATGGAAAGTCTCCTACTGTCTTCTTGTATTTGCATTCCCTGCCAATTTGTCCATTGAAATCACTGAGTAGAATTTTCACATCATCTTTTGGGATTTTGGTTATCTCTGTTTCAAGTTCTTCCCAGAATCTTTCCGCTGTTTGGAATCTTTTCTATTGTCATCATTTGTTGGTGCATGGGCATTAATAAAGGTGTAGCTTTTGTTGGTGTGTTTGATTCTTGAAGTCATAAGTCTACAGTATTGTTGATGGGTTTCACCTCTTTTACGGATTCTAAAACATTTTTGTCTACAATGGAGGTCATGCCTAATAGTGCTGCTCGTTTGCCAATTTTCTTGCTGGTTCCACTTTTGAAGATTCTGTGATTATTATAGTCCATCATTTTGGAAGCTGTGAAATGTGTTTCTTGCAGGGCCAGAATTTGGATCTTCTGCCTCGTGAGTTCTGTTGTGAGATTGTATAGTTTTCCTGTTTGAATCAGTGTCTGAATGTTGAAAGTGCCAATGTAAGTGTGTGTTTTCTGTGGAAGTATACCAAAACACTCCAACTTGCTCTCTCGTAGAAGTCCAAGCTCCCCAGAATCCGAATGCTTGGTTGCCACTTTAGCGTGGGTGGATCGTACACCTGGGGTAATGTTGTCTTTACTTATACAAGTCATGAGAGTCATGATTGCTTGTAATCAGTCTTCTAGCTTTCGCTAGTGATGTAGAACCAGGGATTGTTAGTTCCTGGAGCATGTTTTACAGCCGCACCTCTGGTGAACAGACGCTGACCACTTTGCCGCTTGCTACAAGTCAGACGCGAAGTGGTTTTGAATCGGTTCTTCCATCCTCTCTGCCATTGGGATATAGCCTCTTCTACCGTTGAGGCTGTTGACCATTTTTCTCTTCACCTCAGGTGATCCATGAGTGCTTATTTGGGTAAGCCTTATTCACACCTATCCTGCATATTATTATTATTATTATTATTGTTATTGTTATTGTTGTTGTCACCGGGCGAGTTAGCCGTGCGCGTAGAGGCGCGCGGCTGTGAGCTTGCATCTGGGAGATAGTAGGTTCGAATCCCACTATCGGCAACCCTGAAAATGGTTTTCCGTGGTTTCCCATTTTCACACCAGGCAAATGCTGGGGCCGTACCTTAATTAACGCCACGGCCACTTCCTTCCAGCTCCTAGGCCTTTCCTATCCCATTGTCGCCATAAGACCTATCTGTGTCGGTGCGACGTAAAGCCCCTAGAAAAAAATGTTGCTGTTGTTGTTGCATTTACTTTCTATTGGTAGTAAGGGTACAGTTGTTCCTATATTTCTTTTCGAACAGTACTGTGCACAACACCCATTTTAATGTGCAATGGAGCGCATGGTTTTTGAAGCCATACGGTTCGTCTTTTGACATAAATATATCTAGGAGATGGAGGTCATCTGAAATTTTTTTTCACGAAATAGTGTCATATAACAAAATGTATGACAGAAATGTAACCAGCAGCTGTGCAGCTGTGTGATGTAAGGTATGGATGGATGGTCAGACAGTGTTACCTAGTAACCGTGCAGGCTATGTCTTATGGCTGGCGGTCATCCGAAATTAGCAACCCTTGGTGGATGGCCATTACCGAGAGATATGTAAGATATATTTATGATCAATTCTTCTTCCCATAGGGAAATTTGACTCCATTTTCTTCACTTAACCATTGGAAAAGTCATGAAACAATGTGTGTGTTAGATATCCCCTACACAGGTTTTTGACTTAGTACCACCTTTCTGCTTCCCAGCTGTTTCCTTTAGCTTGTCCATTCATGAACACTATGTTAGGAAGTTCCACAACCTTGCATGATTTGTGCCTGCGCTGATCAAGTGTACCCTTCACCTTGTCAACACATATTGCAATCTAAATTCTCATACATCAGATCTACCTACGTCCAAAGCAAATCATGCCATCTGCATTGCAGTACTCAAGTTTACAACTCATGCCATCCGCCATACATTCATAGCATGTCCTTACCAACCCCCTTTTGATGTACGCTTTCCCATGGCCAGATGCCTACCTGCACTTATTCCTGCAACTTACAGAACACTGCTTTGGCGTATAACTTGTGACTGTGGCATTACCAAACCAGGGTTTCTTATTTCACATTGATACATGTACTCTAAATGTTGGTTTCATCCATCATTATGGAAAGTCCCTGTATGTAGCCCCTTATTGCCTCATTCAGTTGTGGATCTGTTATCCCTGCATTCCCATCCAAATCTTGATGACTGTATGATATGATATTCATGCTGGACAAAGTGGACGTTGAAGAGCTTTCGTCTGAGATCTCTATTTTTTTTATTCTAGTACATTCACTCAATTGTCATTGCTCTGCCTTGTAACTGACCTTGCCAATCATCAAGTTTTGCATAGTTAAAATGGTAGTGTATTAAGATGTAGGCTGTCTGTGACTCAGGTGGCAGCGCGCCGGCCTCTCACTGCTGGGTTCCATGGTTCAAATCCTGGTCACTCCATGTGGACAAAGCAAAGGTGGGACAGGTTTTTCTCCAGGTAGTCCGGTTTTCCCTGTCATCTTTCATTTCAGCGACACTGTCCAATATACTGTAATTTCATCTGTCAGTCATTAATCATCACCTCAGAGGAGTGCAACAGGTTTTAGCAGCTGGCACAATTCCTATTCTCACTCCCAGATTGTAGGTACATTCATCCCATTCCTGATCTGGTCAAATGACTGTAAAATAGGCGGAGGATTTTTCTTTATCATTAGGTTTTGGAGACTGCATTTCCCCTCTTATATTTTCATGTTTGTCCTTGTCTCTCTTTCTGTTATTCCCACACTGACCAGGTCATTGTGTTTATCCTGTTATGTGTCCCTGTCTTTCTGTACATGACTTGATTTGTAATTGGTTTATTCCATTCCATTATTTATATTGACCCATTGGATCCCTTTTCTCCTTTTATGTTTGTCCTTTCTTCCTGATAATTTATCATTTGCATCATCTGTATCCTTTTGTCTCTTCCCTATAGGCTGCCAGGTAGCCATGATCATTTAGGCATCAAGTCTTTAAGGTCTGACACTGTGGTTAGCTCGTTCAAGGCCAGTTGGTGGAAACAGTTTTCACCCTTCAGAATCTTGTCCAGTAGGGTAGGGGAGGTGGTGGTGGACAATTTATAATCACTAGATTACATGCTATAAGCGTGGATTCAATTCCAAACTTCTCTGGAATGAGGGCATATGGTGCTGTTGATAATAATATATAATGGCATGTGGAGAGGCCTGTTGCAGGACTTTGGAGTTGATGCCTGAGAGGCGATCTGCGCATCTGTGAGAATGGGGCCCTTCCTGTGATGAATTCTAATAAATAATAATTTTGTGTGTCTATTTCTAGCCGGGTCCAGCCCTTATAAGGCAGACCCTCCAAAGAGGGTGGACGGCATCTGCCATGTGAAGGTAACTGCATGTTATTGTGGTGGAGGATAGTGTCATGTGTGGTGTGTGGGTTGCAGGGATGTTGGGGACAGCACAGACACCCAGCCCCCGGGCCATTAGAATTACCAATGAAGGTTAAAATCACCGACTTGGCCAGGAATCGAACCCGGGACCCTCTGAACCGAAGGCCAGTATGCTGACCATTCAGCCAATGAGTCAGACATGAATTATAATGCTGAGGAAGGACACACTTCCAGCCCCCAAACCATTGGAATTAACCAGTGAAAGTTAAAATCCACGACTTGGCCAGGAATCAAACCCAGGGCCCCTTGAACCAAAGGCCAGCATGCTAATCATTTAGCCATTGAATCGGACTAAATTGGTGTCTTCGTCCTGAAGTGGTGCAGCACTTTTCAGGCACATCCTCTATCCAATGGAAGTGAGCTGCTTGTATCAATTTAATCACATACCAGCTCTCCTGCCAATCTTAAATTTCTGGCAGTACCAGGAATTGAGCCCAGGCCTCTGGGGATAGCAGCTAATAGTGCTAACCCTTATGCTACAGAGGCGGACACACTGTTGATGATTTGTCCATCAGATGGGGACGTTAAAGCTTGAGCAGACCCCTTCGTATTATTTTATAGGAGTACGCTACGTGCCAACACCGGGTCACTCTCTCTCTGCTTCCTAATCACATGTGCAAGTCACCCATGAGCTTCAAATAGAAAGATATGCACTAAGCAAGCTGAATATGTCCTTGGACACTCCCGGCACTAAAAACTATACGCTAAATAAAATAAATGTATCTTCCCTGTACTTGTTTTCTACAATTGGTTTACGTCGCACCGACACAGATATGTCTTATGCCGATGACGGGACAGGAAAGGCCTAAGATTGGGAAGGAAGCAGTCGTGGCCAGGTCCAGCCTGATGTGAAAATGGGAAACCATCTTCGGGGCTGCCGACACCTGCACACCCCTAACCGCACGGCCAACTCACTCAGTCCCTTTACTTGTTTTTCCAGCTTTCTTCTTATCCTACACTTCCCATATCAAGACTGAAGATCTGTTGATACCCTCGCCCCCTCCTGACTAAGCTGGGAAGCAGAAACAAGCTTGTTAGTGGCTAAGAAAAAATGGATGAAGGAAAATTGGGATTGATGAGGAGTGAGATACAGTAATCTATATGAAGATGTGGAGATTGTCTTTATCCTTTTAAATTTCTATGCTTGTCCTTTTTATCTTTTACTGTCTTTTCTGACGGTAACCTCCCATTGTGTTTATCCTATTATGTGTTCCTATCTTTCTGAATACGAGTTAAACGTTTATCACTTGACTTAGTACTGTCATTTTACATTTTTCAGATCCAGAAAAGTAGAACAATGCTGTCATTTACAACACAGCAATTGATTCACATCGATGAAAGATGCAAGGATATCTTGTATGAGATCCAAATGTTAAGTAATGTGTAAGTAGACTACTTCACAAAACACAGCATAGCATAGCATACATTGTTTCTTCTGTTCAGTTGGTCGGCAAATGAAGCCCTTCCCAAAAGTACTGTTTTTGTATTTATCTCCTTTTTAATGTTATAATTTTTAATTTAGTAGATGAAAGTCCACCACCTGTGTTTCGCCTTTTGGTTATCCATGGTCTTATTCTTCTTCCTGGCATTTTTCCCATTAGTAATAAACTTTTAGAAAGGCTTCTTTAAAATAGAATGGTTCTTAAGTACTTCAGTATGTCTCTATAGAACAAGCTTGTTTTAGACCTCACTGTAGGTGCACAGATAAGAGTTCTTGCCATGGCAACTCATACTGAAGCAGGTTTCCAAAACTTAAAACTTAAAACTTAAAAACTTCAGCAACATTTGTGGATCTAACCACTGTGTATGATACAATAATGAGAAAGGTCTAATTTACAAACATTTTTTCATCATCCCCTGCAAAATAACACTGAGAGAGGCCATAGTACTGTGCAGGCTGAGGATAGGTCATTTACGATCCACGCACTCTTATCTCCTAAAGAGGGAAGACCCCCCAGTTTGTTCTTGTGGTGCCGACTTCACCGTGGCCCACATCCTCACAGAGTGCACCGATCTCTCTGGCCTAAGACGGAGCCTCGGCCTGCAGGAAACACTCGAACACATACTAGCCGATGACGCGACTACTGCTGATCTCGTCATCCGTTTTATGTGCGACAGTGGACTTATCAAGGGTATATAAATTTCAAGTGTACTGTTACTCAGGGAACGTACGTTCCCTTTTGATACGTTAGTAATCCTTTCGGCCTGTTTATATAATTGTTTTTTCATTTTATTTTGTACTGCGTTTCCAAATTCCTTTGTTGAATAAATAATTTTGATTTATATTTTAAATTTCTTTTCCACTTATTTGTTCAGAGAGGATGATTACCTCATTGTACTTCCTCTTTAAACAAAAATCACCACCACCACCACTGCAAAATAACAGCCCGACATGTTGAGTGCTAGGAAATGTCAAGTTGTTATAGGGTTTGACATTAGTAGAACAAGAAAACTGAACAGTGGTGTATCGCAGGGTGATGAATTCTAATGTTAAAGATGGCCAACACACCCAATCTCCGAGCCAGCGAATCTCCCTGACCTGGCAGCGAATTGAACCCAGAATCCCTTGATCCAAAGGCTAGCTTGCTAACCATTTAGCCATTTAGCCATGGAGCCAGACATTTGTCAGATTATGTTTAGTATTATATGTTCAGATTTAATTTTAGTACCTTTGTTTGATGTATTTAAACTTTGTCCTTGTGGCAGTCCAGAATGTCTGGAAAGTCATTGATGTTCTCAATAAATATATAAACTTAAAGTATGTTTTAATCTTCTAGAGTGGTATACAAATTGCTGACAGACCTGCGTGAGCACATTGGATGTCTGTACAAGTTATGCGAGAACATATCTGAGCTTGATATGCTGGTCTCTTTTGCCAAAATAAGTGCCATATCCAACTACACCCGTCCAGAATTTGGTAAAGTACTGGAGTTAAAAGATTCTCGACATCCAATCCTGGACTTTATCAATCCTACTGAGCCAGTACCTAATGATGTGGTAAGTACTTCTAACCATCTGAGTACTTGTTCAAGAGCCTTGTAGTTCTGAGGATGGCCAGTTTATTTACAATAAATCTCTCTTGCTCTCTGTCTTCCAATAAATCCAGTGGTGTGCGATGAATACATTATTTACTCCAGCTGAAAAAACATGAAGTAATCACAACCCCGCCACATTTTTAGGCTTTGGCTTAACAGCAGCTAGCTTTGGTTATCCTTGCAGCTCTACTTCGGGAGGTGGGGGGGCTGATCCCCACTGTCTGCTGTCCTGAGAATGGTTTTCCATGGTTTTACATTCTCTTGTATTAAGGTGAATGCTGGGACAGTTCATATTTTAGTCCACAGCTGCACCCACTTTACCTTCTCCAAATATCACACCACCACCACAAATCTTCCTGGCCTGAGAGATGGTGTTACCATCTATGAGTCCCGCCATGCCCTGTCTGGTTACTCATCTACCCTCCCATTTCCAAAACGGTATTCATAACAGAATACAGAGTAGTTTTTAAACAATATATATACAGTTTCACCCAGTGATGCTTCTTAATCATACAGTCATGGCTGTCACAGAAATATATTCGGACTTACTTTTTTTCCCCCCTCTCTCTTTGATGAGGATGAAATATGTATTTTTATCATTTGTATATATCACTTTTAAATTCATTGGTTGGGTTGGGTTTGTTCTCTGGTATTCTGGCATTGTTAATGAATTAATTAGTTTTATGTATGTATTCATCTGTTTTTCATTATGAAGCTTTATTCACTTTTATGACTATTGCTTTATCGGTTTTTATTTGCTCTTAATGGTTTTTAATAATGAGCTTTGAGTTTTGAAATTTGGTTGGCTTGTTGACTTTTCTAGTTTAATTATTTCCCGGGTATAATTTTAAATAATTGAGCTAATGTCATAATATCCATGCTTATTCATAACTTATTGGATTTTATTGTTTTAATTTGCTTGAGTGGACAGCACCATTTGGTTTGATGAATTGGTTTGTACTGATCTGATCTAAAGGTAAAAAAATTGTACAATTGCTTGCTAATAGACACATCTTTAAGCCGAACTGTTACATAAATGATTAGGGGTTATGTGTGCACATTGCTACACTTGCAAACTGCAATGAACTTCAGCAGAAATAAATGCATATTGCCAGTTAATGCCAGTTAATGGACCATGCAGCAATATTAGTAAAGAGATGACCCATTCACATTTAAGAGCCAGAGTACATTATGTTAGCATATGTATATAGCCTACATTATTTCTTTCATTTGAAGCAGGCCCCCTTCCCTACTGCCAACCAAAAAATCACTTCAGTGGAGCTTCCTTTATGATACTCAGTTGTGTATCCCTATCTTCTCAATTTCTCAGAAATTTCCCTCAATATTTCTCAGGGTTTGATGGTGAAATTTAATTTGGACTTACTCCAGGTCTTTGGTTTGTAAAAAAAGAATTTCCCACTAGCTGAAATGCTTGTAGTTGTATTTTTATGCTGTTTTCCTTGTGAGCTCCAGTTTCAAATCCTTGAACTCAGTCCTCTTGGGTAGTTGTGGGAACTTTCTATTTTTCTAGAGATCTTGAGGGTTTAAAGTTCTCCCATACCAAGTTTGAACTTTTTAAGATGCCTGGGAAGTGCCTCATTAATTGCCCATTTCTATACGTACCTGTATTCATCAGGACACGTTTGATTTCTAATACATCTCCTTACTTCGCAAGTATCTCCAAAATTTTGCTTAATAGTTTCTCACGGTTTGATGTTAAAAATTAATTTGGACTTTTAAGCCCAGAGAAATGGCAGATCATTACTTTGATACAAACAGAGGTTTCCCATTTCTTCTTACTCTTCCCTGCTGGCAGTCATCATGGCAATCATATTCTTGTTGATAGTTCCTCTGAAGAATTTGATGGAAGATAGCCTGAGCCATTGTTGAGATTACTGAGTTATGGAATGTAATGACATTCTGGACCTCTTCTCTGAAATGTTTTCTCATGGTCTGTGAGCTGGAGTACTCAGTAGCACTCTTCATTCCACATGACTTGACCATTATATTCCAGCTCATGCTGTTTGACAGCGTTCAGTAGCTCTTTCTCTTTGCTGATCCGCTGTAAAGTTTCTACGTTAGTCACGTGATTGATCCTATGATCCAGGATACAGTTGTACCTTTTACAGGAATCTATACTTCTTAAAACTCAAATCCTTGCCTTGATGAACCATAACTTTCCACTGAATATGTCATATCTTTGTTTGTGGAGGAGTATGTCTTATTATACAGCAATTAATCTCTAATTATGGTTTATTATTTTTACAGTTTGCCTCATCTGATCAAAACTTCACCATTATCACAGGACCAAATATGAGTGGCAAAAGTATTTATATTCGTCAAATACTGTTACTTCAAATAATGGCTCAGGTAAGATGTATGTAATTTAGATTTTGGTTCAGGTGCCATATTTGTGGATCTAAATACTATTTATCTTTGTTCCAGGTTGGATGCTATATTCCAGCTTCAAGAGCTAAGTTTCGAATAGTTGACCACATCTTTTCCAGGATTGGCTTTGATGATAGTATTGAATGTAATGCTTCCACTTTCGTACTAGAGGTAAGAAGATGTCAGATGCCTTCAAATTTGGGGAATTATTCAGTTACATACATACATACATACATACATACATACATACATACATACATACATACATACATACATACATACATACATACATACATACATGCATGCATACATACATACATACATACATACATACATACATACATACATACTGCACCCGTCATACCGGGCTCAGCTCGGCCGGTGAGCGAGGATCTCCTGGGGTAGATCGTTCACTTATCGGCTGTGCGGAAAATTTTAAGTGCAGGGATAGATGGTGAACTAGTGGCAAATGAAAGAAAGCTAAATAGGTTTCACACATTTATTGCAACTACTGCTCTTCTCAAATTCTACAAATAATTTACAAAATCTAGGAACTTTCGTATGATTCATCTTCTTTTATGTTGTTACTAAACATGGACACTCCATCGATAAATGGAACAGCAAATGCCTGAGTCTGTAAATATAATATTTAGATTTTAGTTAAAAATTAATTAAATGACTAATAATAATTAATTTGAGATTATCTCTTCCATTAATAATTAAATGATTTGAAAATAAAATTTCCTTTCTCAATGGACTTCATTTAAATCGAGTTTGAAAATGATCATTTTCACTCCTTTCTAAAAATTAAATAAAAATTTTTCTCCCATGAAATTATGGTTGAATTGTCTTCCTTAGCCTTTAAACTAGTTAATAAATTCCCTTTCATAATTATTCAGTAGTTGATCTTCACACAATAACTTGGAATTTGACATCATGTTAACCTACGTTTACCCATTGATTGATAATAATTGGTTATGTCACGCTTACAAATTCTATTTTGTGAATTCAATCCACTGACATGGCCTATACTTATTTATATGTATTCGCTAGTTAAGACCCTATTCTTCCTTAAAAACGAATAAAATTCATTAAAGGTTTATATTCTGTTAAATAGTGAACCACTGAAGTTGGCATAAAATTGGCCAAAAATCCACGAAAACAGCGAAGAGCATCGTCACAAATATGGACCGTAAAATTACAATGAGCAAAACATAGACAAATCACACACACTACATTCACACAAAGATACACGGAAATATTGTATACATATTTATACGAATGCTAGCCCTTGATTATTATTTTCAAGTTTATTCAAAGTCGGGGAAATATTCTCATGATGACAATATCTTGGGAAATTCCTCTCATCAACTTGAGATATGATAGAGCAATGATTATCACTTTATTGAAGAATTCAGTCATACAACGATGTTCAGGGAAAATTTACGAGCAGAAATCATCCAAAAATTATCGACAAAATTGCCTAAACACAGGTCAGAATTAACATTACGCGCACGCGGTTCATGAGCTGCGATATTTATTTTTATCCTTCCACCATAATTGTGGCTCTCAATTAATCTGCACTCACAACGAAGAAATTATGTCAGGTAACACATTTTCTTCTTAAATTGACTCAATAATGGATGCACAACTTATCCGCTAAATTCTATAATATCCATCTACCAGTCAAATAATTATAATAGCACAGCAAAAATATATAGATGTATCGGTCAGATACTGCCATTTCCCAGGCCTAAATTAATACAAAATGAGCACACATCAATCTTATTCAATAATTATTATTATTATGCTCATGACCTTAGGTGTTCCTTTACGCGATAATTAGGTTAAGTTATTTTTATTTTTATTATTATTATTATTATTATTATTATTATTATTATTATTATTATTATTATTCCTGGCCGCACGAGATCACACATGCGAAAGCTACTGCACGACAATATTTCAGATGACTCTATCGCGCTTGAAATCCAACCATACGTCGTATAATCGAGGAATGAACTCTGATATAATGGAATTCACAAAATTACTGTCCCATCTGATCTCAATTCAAGTATAAAAATTATTCAAATAATCCTAGTTTAACGTTGAGGTCGTATTACTTTTATTTCTCCTGCCACAATGAACTTGGGACAGTTGAAACATTTCTTGATGACATTCACTCAAAACAAGCTAATAGGTTCAAAATACATGCACTCATCATCCCAAACTACCTTCACCAAGAAAGAAGAGATGGAAAATTTCTAACTAATAGAAATTCTTCTAAGCAAATAAGTAGAGGCTATATCATTACATTTTACATTTTACAAATAGAAAGAAAGAATAACAATGTTTAAATATTACTTGGTGGTGACTGTCGATCGTAGAACTCAGGCTGATGACCTAGTGCATTACTGCATTACGCACCATCGATCCTGGTCTTGCCCGTCTGAGCTGCTTCACATTCTACTCGTTCATTGAGGACACGCTGGCACGCTGGAAACCACACCATTCATATTGTAGGAAGACAGGCATCTTGACTTGTACTCGAACCAATAATCTCCTCTGTAGAAGTTCTTGCGAAAGCTGAAACTGAATATTAAGTCTGAGACAAGTCCAACACACACACCGCTGTTTGACGAGATGGAAAAGCAACTTATCTTTTGATATCTTCAGTTAATTGTAAATAGAATCTGTGAATGTCTGAACTGCTATCTGTAACATGTTGGAAGCTCTAAATAAGGCGAAGTTCTCCAGTGAGCAAAGTGCGTCTTTTCACGTCTGTAGTTGAAGTCAGAATAAAACCCCACTCGTCGCGTTCCGAGGTAGAGAATCCAGGGTAAAGTTTCCTTAGGAAAATCCATAATTCACCGTCTTAAGACAGGGGTGCGTCTTTTCATTATACACGATTGGTCACTTCGTTAACTTCACACGAAATTTATCACCTGATTGGCTGCCATAGTCAGACGTCATATAACCTTGCTAGTATTGATCGAGTGTTAGACACATATTTCGCCTGATCACGTGGTGTTCACGGCTGATTTGAAGGTCGACTGGCTAGCGGTATCTGCTTGTTTCCTCTCGCTCGCCCTCAGCTGGGATTTCCATGCACCTGGTAACTGGTTCTAGTCGACTCAACGTGCTAAAACTCCCTTCCTGGTTCACAAAATAATGTTCCAATTCACAGTAGAAATAAAATATTCTCCCTTAAATGATTTTTACCACTTTTGAAGGGGACAATACATACATACATGCATGCATACATGCATGCATACATACATACATACATACATACATACATACATACATACATACATACATACATACATACATACATACATACATACATACATACATACATACATACATACATACATACATTTTCATTATAGACTGTTATGCCTTTCAGCATTCAGTCTGTAAGCCTTTATGAATTATCTAAGCACCTCTGCAATTCTCTATTACTTGCAACTAGTTCTGTGGCCTCATTTAGTTCCACACCTCTGCTCTTTTGGCTTTGTTTCTGAACTTGGCACGATCATGTGCTCTGGTCTGGTTGTAGACCTATGATCCCCAACTTGGCAGGTTCGATCCTGGCTCAATCCAGCGGTATTTGAAGGTGCTCAAATACATCAGCCTCGTGTTGGTAGATTTACTGGCACGTAAAGAACTCCTCCAGGACAAAATTCCGGCACCTTGGCATCTCCAAAAACCTTCAGAAGTAGTTATTGTGTCGTAAAAACAACATTATTATTAGACCTACAATCTGCAGGTCATTATGAAAGGTGTCAAGCCATTGCTACTGTGGTCTTCCTGCTGATCATCTTCCCACAACTTCCACGGTCAAACCTCTTCCTGCGACTGATGTACTGTCTGCTTCTCTTTAAAGAACGTGTCTGTATGATCGTAGCCAGCTTTCCCTCATCTTGTCTGTGATTGGTGCAAGCCATATCTACGATGGATGTCATCATTAAATCATTAAAAACTAAGTCTAACCGTCGTTGTCTTGGTCTCTTTCTACTTTTCTTACCCACCATAGCTGTGTCCATTGTTCTCTTAGGTAACCTGTCCTCCTCCATTTACCTCCCATATCCCCAAGCTGATGATGATTTATACGCACAGCTTCATCCATCAAGTTAATTCTTAACTTAGCCTTTATCTCCTCATTCCTAGTACCCTCCTGCCATTGTTTGCACCTGTTTGTATCTACAATCATCTTGCTACCTTCATGTTATTACTTCAAAATTATGAATAAGATATCCTGAATCCATCCAGCTTTCACTACCGTACAGCAAAGTTAGCATGAAAGCAGACCTATGTAAAGATAGTTTCATGCGAGAGCTCACTTCTTTATTACAACTTGGAACTCATGAAATAGCTTTGTTACACCGTGATTCAATTTCTATTCTATACTATCATCCTGGGAGAACTCACATCCTAAGTACTCAGAATAATCCACCTGTTCTGGTTTACTATACATTCAGTCCTGTTAGATTTCTTCCTAACTGGCTTCACTTTAGTCTTGGAAGTGTTGATTTTCAAACCATACTCGCTACACTTCTCTTCAAGCTCCAAGATATTAGATTTCAGGCTTTCAACACAATCTGCCTTCAAGACAAAGTTGTCTGCATAGGTCAAACTGGTTACTACATTTCCATCCAACTGAATCTCACTCTCCACCATGTTAATCCTTTTAATAAATGATCTGTGTACAGTGTGAGTAGACGCATGATCTTTTCACATTAGAGAGAGAGATTTATTAAAGAAATAAATCATCCGCCCTCCAATGAGGGTGATGATTTGGATCCGGAATACAGTTTCAATTTCAATAGAGTTTAAAAATATCAAGAAATGAAAATTTAATCGTTGAAACTGTTATCTTCTATTTTCCCAGGGTTAGTGGGGAAGAAATGTCAATCACGTTCTCAGGTACAGATGGAAGTGAATGATTTGCAGAGAGTCCCTCAGTATCTGTATTACTATTTTTTCTAACTCACAGAATGGAACTTTCAAGTTTTGTAGGAAGTTTGATGTCTGACTAGGGAGGGCGCCTCTTGCTCCGAATAGCAGGCCTCTGACAATCCACCGATTGATAGGTATTTTATACTTAGATGAAAGGTAAGGCAAGCATGGAATATAAATAGCTTGCTTTCCTAGGTCCACATCCCGAGCCTGATCCAAGTCCCTTTCAAAGCGAATGGTGGGATCTAAGACCATCGCTTTAATGTCCTCTCTGTTGATGGCTACGATGTCCGCCCTCCGATTAGAGTCATCGGTAGAGATGCAGTGAACCTCCTCGTGCACCTCCCATCCACGCTGTCTCAAGCCTTGAGCAATCGACGATCTTACACGGTGGTGGCGGTGGTTGCGCATTAGTTCAGTGCTCCGGCAGAATCCCAGCACATGTCCAAGGGTTTCTGTCTCATTTTAAAAGCGACAAAACATATTTTGAGGCGATTTAACAAATCATACTGTATGTTTCTAGTTAAGAGAATAATTATTTTATTTTTGCATATTACAACAAATTTAAGAGATGAGACCAGTTTAAAGTGAAATTTACTTAATTTGTAATTAGTGCAAAAATGCAGCAAAATTCATGGAAAAATAAAGAATTTGAAATTGTATTCCAATATTATGTGTGTGAAGACATATGGAAGACAGAATAAGGATTTCTCAATTCAATAGAAATAACTGTTAGTTTTAATATTCTAGAAAAACCCTATGCTTAAATTAATGTGAAAAAATCATTTCTCTAACTATGGCCTTGCTTAATCTCTCTAACAACTCTGAACCAAGAATGGAACCATCAGTTTGGTCCAACTTTCTATAGTAATATAATGAGAGCTTCAGATTTTATTCGAGAGCAACCTTTTCATTAAGGGCTTTTGAAATCCACTCTCCAAGGTACTTCACAGTTTTTGCTCCCTTGATATACATGGTGTCACTGACTCTTATTGTTCGAGGGGCATCTTCGTTCAATCATTGAATCAATCAATCAATCAATCAATCAATCAATCATTCACTACTGATCTGCATTTAGAGCAGTCGCCCAGGTGGCAGGTACCCTATCTGTTGTTCTCCTAGCCTTTTTTTAAATAATTGCATAAAAATTGGAAATTTATTGAACATTTCTCTTGGTAAGTTATTCCAATCCCTAACTCCCCTTTCTATAAATTAATATTTGCCCCAATTTGTCCTCTTGAATTCCAACGTTATCTTCATACTGTGATCTTTTCCACTTTTAAAGACACCACTCAAACACTTATTCTTCTACTAATGTCATTCCACATCATCTCTCTACTGACAGCTCGGAACATACCACTTAGTTTTCCTAGCCCAAACTTTGCAACATTTTTTTAAGGCTACTCTTTTGTCAGAAATCACCCAGAACAAATCAAGCTGCTTTTCTTTGGACTTTTTCCAGTTCTTGAATCTAGTATTCCTGGTGAGGCTCCTGTTTACTGGAACCATACTCTAGTTGGGGCCTTATCAGAGACTTATGAGCCCTCTCCTTTACATCCTTACTACAACCCCTAAATACCCACATAACCATGTGCACATGTGTAGAGATATGTACCCTTTATTTACAATCCCATTTATGTGATTACCTCAATGAAGATCTTTCCTTATATTAACACCTAGGTACTTACAATGATCCCCAAAAGGAACTTTCACCCCATCAACACAGTAATTAAAAATGAGAGGACTTTTCCTATTTGTGAATCTCACAACCTGACTTTTAACCCCCATTTATCATCATATCATTGTGTACTATCCATCTCACAACATTACTGAGGTTATTTTGCTGTTGCTCACAATCTTGTAACTTATTTATTATTCTGTACAGAATAATATCATCTGCAAAAAGCTAGTAGTGAAGATGTTTCAGTGTGCTATTCTTATGAATTTATATGAAAAACATGTACATACAGGTGTGTTAACATGAAAACATAAAATTGTGATGACAGACAAGTGCTGATTGGTCAATGTTCTTGATATTATTGTACTGAAATTTATCATTGGAGCAAAGATCTAAATAGTCAGTATAACACCTTTGATTGTCTGTATTAACATAACCTAACCTAATCTAACCTAAGAATGTGGGAAAGGAACAATTAAATGTCAGATCAAGTCAGAGGGAAGGTGGCGGGGATAAGAAAGGAACACATGTATTATGACGAACATAATGGCAGATCGACCTAGGAAGAGGGAGCTCCCATACTGACCTGCCATTATGTTCGTGCTATTTCATGTGTTCCTCTCTCTCTCTCTCCCCAACTAACCTAACCTAACCCTAATCCCATAATCCCTCAGTATGGCCAGCATTTTTTCTATCTTATTGCAAAATGGTGTATACTTTTAAGAAATCATAAAAACTTAAATTAGTTTTGTTTTAAACTTCTAGGTGAAAGAAGTGCAATACATATTGCAGACAATGACCTCAAACTCAATAGTGATCATGGATGAGCTGTGCCGAGGTACTTCCAGTGAAGAAGGAACGGCCGTCGCTTGGGCTCTGGCTGAAGAAATGCTGCAGAGTGACGCATTCATATTCCTCACAACTCACTTTCTACTGCTGACCAAACTGGAAGAACTCTACTCTAATGTTAAAAAGTATGTGGTACAACACTACAGCTACAGGAAGCACAAAATATGTTTATATGATGTATATGATTGTGTAGGAATGGACTGGGGTATGGCTTTTAGTGCCGGGAGTGTCCGAGAACATGTTCGGCTTGCCAGGTGCTGGTCTTTTGATTTGACTCCCGTAGGCGACCTGCAGGTCGTGATGAGGATGAAATGGTGATGAAGACAACACATACACCCAGTCCTCGTGCTGGAGAAATTAACCAATGATAGTTAAAATTCCCGACCCTGCCGGGAATCTAACCCACCCTGTGACCAAAGGCCAGCATGCTAACCATTTAGCCATGGAGCCGGACTGTATATGTGTACTTATATTGCCCTTCAACTTTTCCCAAAGTAAACCTTCAGATTTCAGACCCTGGTACTACTAGAAAAGATTGATTAGGATATATCTGAACAATTTTAAAAGTATATGATATATCACGCACATGATACAGATGTTGATTCCCATAGGGAATCTGTGATATTTGTTCCGAATGAGTAAATTTATAATACCAATATAAATGGTCCGTTATTGGACATTATAAATTTTCCAGCTAACTCATTCCTGGTGGCCAGCATAAATTTACTCATTCGGAACAAATATCACAGATTCCCTATGGGAATCAACATCTGTATCATCTGATGGCCAAGCAGGCATCAATTTTTAGTAGTGAGACATTGTGTCTCATAGTGCATTGGCACTGCCGATGGCTACAAGTAGCCTACGCAGTGGCCCCCACGGTATGCACTAGCCATGCGTCTTGGTAGGTGTGCTGGGTACCAATTGATGAGCCCAGCCTAGCACACGGAGGCAAAATGCTGGCAACCAGGAATGAGTTAGCTGGAAAATTTATAATGTCCAATAACGGACCATTTATATTGGTAGTATCATGCACATGCCATTATACAGGGTCTCTCTTATAAACCCAGACCGAATGCTTGGCGTTTGTACTCCGCACTACAGCAGCTGCCTCAGCCCAACTTACATCGCGTGCGGCCGCCCTGCTTTAAGTGTTTATACAATCTTATATGAAATCATACCTTATAAAATATGCTGGAAGTATTATCCTTCATAATGAGGGACTTCATAAACACCATTAGGATTTTCTGCACTCCAGTAGTGACAGTTATGACTGTTCACATGACCGTTAAGATGAAACGAGGCCTCATCCGAAAAGAACACGAGCTGTGGGTTGAATAAATGATCATTCAGTGATGCAAAATACACTCACAATATCTCACTCTTGTGGATGAAGCAGTAGGTTTTAAACAATGGGCCAATGTAAACCTGTACGGTTTGATGTGCAAGAGCTTTGTAGCTCCGTGTGCAGAAAAACTGAAACCCCTACTTGTTGAGTGATTTATTCGGTGACCATTGAAGATTCTCACTGGTGTCATCTAGCTTTTCCTCAGTTAAAACTGTTCATATGCGCACGTGTTTTTTATTGAGCACTGAGCCAGTAGTTTCAAATTTATTTACAGTTACGTGAATCTGTGCTCATGAAGGTGGCATTTCACCAGGATATTGCTGAACAAATGCATCGCATTCCCGTTGAGCTGACTCGTACATAAAGTAACTTTTACATGTGAAAATACAGCAATGCAATGATAACTGTCTCACCATGTTAACAGCTGAGATTCAGACTGGCTGTTGATGCTAGATCAAACACATGCATGCTCCTATGCGCGCACCTCCCATACAGCTGCTTAGGTCTCCCAGAGTAAAAACGCTGCTGGACAGTCTGAGTTTATAAGAGAGACCCTGTATATCACTGTATGATTTTGAATGCCAAAAGACTGGATTCAGTTCCAAACCTCTCCACAGTGTTTATATGGAGTGAGTGAGGGCATATGATGCTGTTGATAGTGATTTAACATTATGAGAGCCCTATTCACCAGTAATGATCTCAATCTTCAGCTCAATCTTCAGACTTCAATCCTCCTCTCTAGCAAAGAGCTGAGCTTTCAGTCTGCAGAAGATCTGGAGAAATTGCTGAATGGTATGGACAGAGTCTTGGGGAAGGAATACTTGATAAAAATAAATAAGTCCAAACCAAAGGTTTAATTAATTTTGTGTGGCTATTTCTAGCCGAGTGGAGAGCCCTTGTAAGGCACACCCTCAAATGAGGGTGGGCGGCATCTGCCACGTGTAGGTAACTGCGTATTATTGTGGTGGAGTATAGCGTTATGTGTGGTCTGAGAGTTGCAGGGATGTTGGGGACAGCACAAATACCCAGCCCCTGGGCCATTGGAATTAACCAACGGAGGTTAAAATCCCCGACCTGGCCAGGAATCGAACCCAGGACCCTTTTAACTTAAGGTCAGTATGCTGACCATTCAGCCAGTGAGTCGGACACCAGACTGAGTTTATTGTGTTGATGCAATACAACCGTACAGTCTGTTCATTGTAGTCTTAAACAAGCTTCTATGTGGGCCTGCAGTAAATTTATGAGTACGGGTAGTAATCAAAGGAGTATACAGCTATTACTTGTTTAAAAAATGAATTCTGTTTCTTACGCATAACATAATGAAATGAATATAATCAAACATATTTGGTGTTTGTATACAAAATAACTTATTTTGTTTCCTCACCATAACTTAAGACACTAAACAGAAATAGACATTAGGCACAATAAAACAATGAAAAGGTTAGGAGGATAGGATAGCATGGAGGGCTGCATCAAATTCTTCTATGGATTGATGACTCAAACAACAATGACAACAACAACAAGGCCAGCCATCGATGGTTGATGCATGTTTTTGTATGAAAACTAGCATTGTACAAGATCTCCCAGGCAATTATGAGGAAAATATTGTGAATTTTAACAGATTTGTTACCTCGTTGGGCTGGAGAAATTCATATTTACTCTCACTAATTGATAATGCACACCAAATGTATTTATTGAACTTTAGAATTTATGGTTTTCAATATTAACTATACAATTACAAAAATAAATTTCCAAAATCTCACTTTATAAATTTAGGGTGCAAGGATTATTCAATATATGCTAAGAGGGACAATAATTTACTCTTCTGTTTTTCTTTTATCTGTTACAGCATTATCTCAGTGTATTTAGGGACACAGTAGAGTAAATATGTAGGTATCAGAAGAAGACAGAGGATAAGCTTAGGATTCATACATAGTATGTGCTTTGGCAACCTGGTTAGTGATTCATTCGAATGGGCTGCACACAGCTGACAAACATAGCACATTTGAAGACATTCTGTTTTCTCAGGAAGTACAGTTGAAACCATTTATTGCAGCATCATTTTTAATAACGTCTTCAGTATCATGGCGAAATCTAATGGTCCTGTCTAAATCCTATATAAAAGCTGTATTTAAAAAATCGCTTAGTACAACATCACTTATTACGACGTATCGTATAAAAAGGCATTTTTATCACATTTTTGGAGAAATGTATCGACTATAATGTCCAGTGTTGATTTTTGTTTGTTAAGCATTTGGGGATTGATGACAACAATGTAAAGCTTATTTTCAAACCCTTGTTTTCATAGATTGTAGACTTCAAATCAGTGTGCCTATTAAATAGTCAAGGCAAGCATCACTGTGACATACATACATACATACATACATACATACATACATACATACATACATACATACATACATACATACATACATACATACATAATCATTATAGACTGTTATGCCTTTCAGCATTCAGTCTGCAAGCCTCTGTGAATTTACTAAACGTTGTCACAATGCTCGATTTGCAACTAGTGTTGTGGCCTCATTTAGTTCTATACCTCTTATCTTTAAATTGTTAGAAACTGAGTCTAACCATTGTCATCTTGGTCTACCTCTACTTCTCTTACCCTCCATAACAGAATCCATTATTCTCCTAGGTAACCTATCCTCCTCCATTCGCCTCACATGACCCCACCACCGAAGCTGGATTATGCGTACAGCTTCATCCATCAAGTTCATTCCTAAATTAGCCTTTATCTCCTCATTCCGAGTACCATCCTGCCATTGTTTCCACCTATTTGTACCAGCAATCATTCTTGCTACTTTCATGTCTGTTACTTCTAACTTATGAATAAGATATTCTGAGTCCACCCAGCTTTTGCTCTCGTAAAGCAAAGTTGGTCTGAAAACAGACCGATGTAAAGATAGTTTTGTCTGGGAGCTGACTTCCTTCTTACAAAATACTGTTGATCGCAACTGCGAGCTCACTGCATTAGCTTTACGACACCTTGATTCAATCTCACTTACTATATTACCATCCTGGGAGAACACACAACCTACATACTTGAAATTATCGACCTGTTCTAGCTTTGTATCACCAATCTGACATTCAGTTCTGTTGAATTTCTTACGTGCTGACATCAATTTAGTCTTCGAGAGGCTAATTTTCATACCACACTCATTGCACCTATTTTCAAGTTCCAAAATATTAGACTGCAGGCTTTCAGCACAATCTGTCATTAAGACCAAGTCGTCAGCATAGGCCTGACTGCTTACTACATTTCCACCTAACTGAATCCCTCCCTGCCATTTTATATCTTTCAGCAGGTGATCCATGTAAACTACGAACAGCAAAGGTGAAAGATTGCAGCCTTGTCTAACCCCTGTAAGTACCCTGAACCAAGAACTCATTCTACCATCAATTCTCACTGAAGCCCAATTGTCAACATAAATGCCTTTGATTGATTATGATAATCTACCTTTAATTCCATAGTCCCCCAGTATAGCGAACATCTTTTCCTTCGGTACCCTGTCATATGCTTTCTCTAGATCTACAAAACATAAACACAACTGCCTATTCCTCTCGTAGCATTTTTCAGTTACCTGGCACATACTGAAAATCTGATCCTGACAGCCTCTCTGTCGTCTGAAACCAGACTGGTTTTCATCCAACTTCCTCTCGACCACTGATCGCACCCTCCCTTCCAAGATGCCAGTGAATACTATGCCTGGTATACTAATCAATGAGATACCTCGATAGTTGTTGCAATCCTTCCTGTTCCCTTGCTTATAGATAGGTGCAGTTACTGCTTTTGTCCAATCTGAAGGTACCTTACCAACACTCCATGCTAATTTTACTACTCTATGAAGCCATTTCATCCCTGCCTTCCCACTATACTTCACCATTTCAGGTCTAATTTCATCTATTCCTGCTGCCTTATGACAATGGAGTTTATTTACCATCCTTTCCACTTCCTCAAGCGTAATTTCACCAACATTTTCCTCCTCCCCATGAGCTTGGCTGTTCGCAACAGCACCAGGATGATTTCCTTTTACATTGAGAAGATGTTCAAAATATTCCCTCCATCGCTGTGAAGATGTCGCAAAAAAAAAGGGAAAGTGTTTAATATCGAAGAAAAGTCGCAAATAATTATGGCGAATATGAAATGAGGAAACGAATGTCAGGGTCACGAAGGAATGTGGTGCATCTCACTGAAGGATTTCTACAATTTGGAAGGACAGAGAGAACATTTGCAAATGCAGGACTTACTTATGTTTTTTTTTTTTTTTTTTTTTTGGAGATTTAACGTTATTCTGTTAATTAACCGTGTAAGTGGGCAGCATAAAATTTACAGATATGACATTTTTTGCAACACAAAAAAATAGTGGTTTGTGCGACTATCGCCCATAGCGACCTTTTATTGGCAGTCCACCAGGCGAGTTGGCCGTGCAGTTAGGGGCGCGCAGCTGTGAGCTTGCATCTGGGAGACAGTGGATTCGAATCCCACTGTCAGCAACCCTGAATATGGTTTTCCCCTTGGCTTCCCATTTTTGCACCAGGCAAATGCTGGGGCTGTACCTTAATTAAGGCCACAGCTGCTTCCTCCCCACTCCTAGGCCTTTCCTATCCCATTGTCGCCACAAGACCTGTCTGTGTCGGAGCGGCGTAAAGCAACTTGTTAAAAAAAATATTGGCAGTCCCTTCAGTGTCGTTATAACTGGTTCCGACTATAGTTATCTGATTCTAAAAATAATCTTATCCCTGAATATCCATCACTCCATTACTAGAGGGTAGAAAACTGTGTAGTCCCATTCAAACAACAAAGTTAATACTCTTATCTCCGCAGATATTAACACCCTTGAAATATATTGCAAGTTTGATTATGAGCCGCTTGGTATTATTACTAAATAGTGAAAATGCATTTTTAAAATTCTTTACAGTTTATGAGTTATTGAAGTGAACATTTTGTCCCTGTATATTTGCTATGGGTGGCTGCCTAGCCAAGGTGGTATAGACATGGCTATTCAACTGGAAGGACATTAGTTTGAATCTCTGTTTGGAAGTTGATAAATTTAGGAATAAACTTCCATTTATAGAAAGGCACAGGGCAATGGGGTTCACTCAGCCAGTACCAAATCAGTTTCAAATGGCTGGGCATACGGCTAACCATTCTGTCCCACTTTATGCAATGGTTAAAAATAATGAAATTTTCTCATTGTTATGTGTAATTTAATTTCAGTATTCATTTGGAGACTGTTGAGAGAATAGAAAATGGAAAGAGTCATCTAGTATACACTCATCGCCTGCAGCCCGGTATATCTCAAGCTGAAAATTATGGCCTAAGACTGGCAGAGCGTCTGGGGATGCCTGACTCTATAATGGAGATTGCTAGGAAGTATGCTCAGCAGATTACCGCGGAGAAGAAGGTAAAGTTGTATTACTCTATATACCTAATAAGAGAGTTAGTGCAAGTTGCAGTCGCATTTAGAACTGACTTGTGGTTTATGTGGAAGGAGTTGATGTTTAGATCACAAATGCTCAAAGCATATGTGCTATCATCAGTTATTTCAATTAAGTACCAAGTGAGTTGGTCATGCGGTCAGGGATGCGCGGCTGTGAGCTTGCTTCCGGGAGATAGTGGGTTCGAATCCCACTGTCGGCAGCCCTGAAGATGGTTTTCCGTGGTTTCCCATTTTCACACCAGGCAAATACTGGGGCTGTACCTTAATTAAGGCCACAGTCGCTTCCTTCTCCTAGGTCTTTCCTATCCTATCATCGCCATAAGACCTATATGTGTCAGTGCAACGTAAAGCCACTAGCAAAAAAAAAAAATTAAGTTTTTTTCAGGTAGTTTATAAATTTATTTATTCAAAATTAGTTTTGGAAGATTGAAGAACCTAGTAGTTTTTTAAAAATCTATCTGTAGACAACAGTGTACGAATATGTGGAATATATTTCTGTTTTTACTGTTATGTGTTCCTTTCATCGTTCCTGTATCAAAGACACATACTATAATCTATCAGCTTCATTGTCCGTATTGATAATTTAAGCACACAAGTATGAAGGGTGAGTTTTCCGCCTAATCAATACTTTAATTTACAAAAGGTGTAGTATTATTTAATGTATTAATATTATTAGTATTATTAGTATTTGTAAATTAAAGTATTGATTAGGTGGAAAACTCACCCTTCATACTTGTGTCAAAGACACATGACGAAGACACCAGAGTGATACCTATGAGCACCAGTACTGTATACAGTATATTCCTCATGCTTAAGTCACAAAATCTGTTTTGAGCGCCAGGCTGAGTGGCTCAGATTGTCGAGGCGCTGGCCTCCTGACCCCAATTTGGCAGGTTTGATCCTGGCTCAGTCCAGTTGACCTCCTGTAAGTGGAGGCAGTAGAATAACATCCACAGTATCCCCTGCCTGTTGTAAGAGGCAACAAAAGGGGCCCCAGGGGCCCTCAACTTAGGAGCGTGGATTGGCGACCGCAGGGCCCTTAGCTGAGTCCTGGTATTGCTTCCACTTACTTGTGCCAGGCTCCTCACTTTAATCTATCCTATCTGACCTCCCTTGGTCAGTTCTTGTTCTTTTTTTTTTTACCCCGACGGTAATAGGTTGTGAGACCTAGAGAGTCTTTCATTTTCACGCCCTTCATGGCCCTTATTTTTCTTTGGCTGGTACCTTCATTTTTTGAAGTGTGGGATCGCTTCCAATTTTCTCTCTCCGATTAGTGTTGTGTAGAGGATGGTTGCCTAGTTGTACTTCCTGTTAAAACAATAATCACCACCTCAACCCGGTGGTATTTGAAGGTGCTCAAATACGTAAGCCTTGTGTCAGTAGGTTTATTGGCACGTAAAATAACTCCCGCGGGACTAAATTCTGGCACCTTGGCCTTTCCAAAAACTATAAAAGTAGTTTGTGGGATGTAAAGCAAATAACATTATTATTAATCTGTTTTGAGTTGTCTTGATGTCCTGCATAACCACAAAACAAATCATGGCACAAATTGTTTTAAACATCTCCCCACATACAATGAAAGAGTTTTGTTCTTCTGATTGACTAACTCAGAATATACCATCATCGAATCCATATAGATGTCATCCGACTTTTAGTCAGGATCATTCCCCCTAGTTGTACACATTACCTTCAGCCACTGAATGTGCTCTATATATTAGGAGTTCAAGGCGGTACTGAAATGGATTGATGATTACATCATGTTTAATAATGTACACTTCACATTTCACGGTTACAGATGTTTGTAAAGTACAATGAAATATGAGGCTGCTACATAATGTGTGAATTCAGACAGGTAGCAACTTCTACAAAATAGTTAAAAACATAATATGGAACAAGAAAATAGCAACAAAATGTAAGAGAGTAATATATGAAACCTATTACGTACCAATCCTGACCTATGGTTGCAAAACATGGACCATGAGAAATAAAGATGTTAGTAGAATCCAGGCAGCAGAAATGAGATTTGTCTGTAGCATGATCGGTAAAACATGGAGGGACAGAGTCCGTAATGAGGAAATCCGTAAGCAGGCTCAAGTTGTAAGACTGCAGGACAGAATAACAGCGCAGCGACTGAGATGGTATGGACATATGCAACGCATGGGAGATAACAGATTACCGAAATAAATTTTATGATCTAAAACTTGAAGACAAAAGACTAAGAGGGCGACCAAGACTCAGGTACAAGGACATGGTGAAGATTGATATTGAACAGCGAGGGCATACTTTGGAAAGCATTGAAGAAGGAGAGAAGTCAGAGACCAGAACTGGTGGAGAAGCCTCGTTCGCCGACCCATCGCTTAAGATGGAACGACGTGGGATATGTATGTATATACTGAAACCGTACAGTGTCCTGTACAGCTCATTGAAATCATAGGTGCCTTTCTACCCTATTAAAATCACTTCCAAAGGTCGCGTCATTGGTAGGATTATGGGCGATGGGGATCGAGCAGCGTCCGGCCAGAACAGAACCTGTGAAAGATCGCCTGGAAAACAAAGGAAGGTTGGGCTGGAGCCAAGCCCTCGTGAAAAAGCCCTCTCAACTCGCAGACAAAGTTGGAGATATGATACGACACTACGGTAGTCAAACACACCCCGAGGAGTGGCATAATTTCCCAGGGATCCAAACTAACAGAAGGAACTTCCGGTTTTTTATGCACGTTTCACGGGTGCCAACATTGAATTTTGGTGCGTAAAAATTATAGGATATTTTGATCCAGACATGGGAAAATTATGGGAGGTGCACCAATGAATAGAGCTGAATTTTCTGCGTATCCCAGACTAAAAATATGGAATACTTTATTCAAGGGACGAAAGGAGGTCACCAGATGTCCAGCTGTGACGTATCGCAAACACATGTGAACGTGAAGCGTCCCCCAAGCTGAGAGTCGCGCTCAAAGACGACTCCACCCACCAGAAGACGCTAATGGAATAATTAAAGGCGGGAATGAAATTACGAAAGAACTGCCGATCATCGGTAGATCATACCTGGTTCAAATAAGAGAGGAAAGAGAGGGTTGCAATACGCACCATTTAAATGTTTTGAATTCCTGGGATGAAATGAGCTGCTGTCCTTAATGAACTGTGAATCGTTTACGCCCATAGTCTTCCGGTGTGTAGACCATAAAGGCTGGGCTGGCCCTCGCTGGAGACAGTTCATAGCGGGTCGCTGAGAGGGGAGAGTGTGTTACATTGTGCTCCAGTTTTTACAGTCCGAAACCTATTGACCGCATACTAAGACAGTGTTATTGTGTCCGTCGCGGCCATGAAATACAAAAGCCTTTGTGAAGTGTAGACGGGAAGCCAAGCGAGCCTAGGCGAATGTCTCTGTGCGCATGTCAATTAATTAAGCCGCGAACATAATTCATAAATGAGTAGCGGGAGTCGGCTATGGACAATGCCGGCCTAGATGAGTATGTGATATCAATAAATTGGTATCATCCAAATCGCTGCTCTGAATCAGGGTCTCAAGTCTTGTGAGCCACCCAATTCATGCTGTGAACGCGCCCGCTGTGATTAGAATGACCTGCTTATTCATGGTGTAAATTCTGTGTGTGTGTCGCGGTAAACAGAGGACCGTGTGACGAGTTGTGGAGTGTTACCCTTTGGATTACTCTAAGATTTCAGCAGTGGACGAGCTAACCAGGATGACGACCTTGTGTGGACCAGTGTCGAAGGACAGCATGCCTGACTCCAGCGCCGAGGCCATGCAGCAGTAAGCTCCGCCATGGGTCTCCTGAGGAAGGAAAAACCACGGCCACCAAAGAGATGAGTGATGTCAAATATAATTTCTTAGCAAGTTATAGTATAACCGGGGTGTAGGATGAGCTTTTCCTTTGTAATACCTAAATGCTGTAAAATAATGCATGTCCTAATATGGAAATCTTATTGTTCTTGATCATGTTAACGTAAATTCAAGGGAGCTAACTCCCCGGACGACCCTTTTGTTTTTTTTCTTAATGATTAGTTTATCGTGAGGGGTTATTCTTAGTAATATGTAGAATGTCCTAGCAAGTATGGGAAACAAGGATAGGAGAATATTTGAGTTTCCGTAGGGGTGCTTGGAACAATAGTGTTGAGTAGGGAAAACCATGTCCACAGGTTGTTAGTTAATGTCCAAGATGGCTAGCGCATATGCTGGGGAAACTCATGGGACAGTCAGATGATGCATGTGTAACTTACACATATAATAATTACATGTGCAACAAGAGAGAAGAGATCCTGACTGAGAGAGGTAAATAAATGTGTTATTTAGGTCTAATTGTGAGAGACAGTTCGCAAGTTTCCCGTGATTCTTGATTATTTATCCAGAAATGTATGGAGTTTGTTTTTGTCTGCAGCCGACTGAGATCCAGGGAAGCCAGAGTCTTATGTATGGTAAAAATATAAATATATGCATAACTTTGGGCAGTGAGCAAAGAGGATGAGAAGCGTGGAATTGAGGAATCATGAGAGTCCTAGGCCCAGCGAAAGAAGATGCGCGATATGAGACGTAATGAGAGGGCCGAATGCCCAGATAGTTTTACGATGAGATGATTCGGAAGTGATGGTGCCCACAGTCCGCGCTCTACAAGAAGAATGAGAAGGTATAGAATAAATGAGTATTCTTGGGAATTCTGCGCTAGGATGAATAAACAAATGGGCCAGAGATATGTGTCCCCGAGAAAGGAGGGCTGGCCATTGTAATTGAGAGGAGTCAAGAATCTGGCGTAGCTAATGAATAAGTGATGGTTGCAGTAAAACGAATGACCTCCCCTTCCTTTTTTTTTTCTTCCTTTTTTTGTGAGTGTTTGCTTCTCTCCCTTCGCGACAAAGCGGCCCCACGGTGCTATTGTAGTAAGGCTCGAGGCTCTGGGTCTTCACATCGTGCCTGTGTATTTGTTTTATATGGTTCAGCTAAGAACACTTCTGTAAATGATAATATCATGGCGATTTTGAAGGTAATTAATAAATGATTATGGATCTCCCCCATTTTCAGGAATGTACCTCTCAGTCAGGAGTCGTCCAGTGCGAGCCCAGGTCAGATTGGGCTGGGGCAGAAGATACTGATAACCATGTTTTTCTTACAGGAGTAGCCCCCTTTATGCATGATGTGTATATATGTGTGTGTTTAGTATTTAATGTGCATTTATTTTGAGTTCAAACAGAACCGATGTTCAACATTGTTTTTTCTTGGTGACAGATAAGGGAAGTCCGGGGTTTTAGCTAAATGGTATGTGTGTTTTGTCGATGTATTATGTAAATATCTCTTTTAATATGGTAATCATGTAGTGCAGAGTCCGGTTAATTATGTGCTAAGAACAGTAGGTACTATGTAGAGGGACATCAACTCATACTAAAACGGTGTGATCGACAGAATATTAAAATTCAACAAAAAGGTACAAACTAATGAGGGAAAGATAGACAGTAGTGGTCGCAAAACCTCAGTTATACCTTTGTGCAGACGACGCCCTTAGGCGAGTCGAATTTAAAGTGTTAATCATTCTCTTTTTCTCCCGTATGCGGAGAATTCATTGTATAGGGTTGTATATTTTTTTTATTATGTCATATTTTGAATAAATTAGTCTTCATAACACCCATTATATGATTCTTGTCATTTGTAGTTATGCTAAGCAGTATCCAGTAGACAGTTGAACCCAGAGAATCCTACTTTCAGATTACATAAGGCTCCATCTTAAGTATTTGTTTTTTCTTCTTCTTTTGAACGTACCACCCCCGAAGTGCTCGAGCTGCTGAGGCCAGCACAGAAAGTAGGAAGGGAGCGGTTCGGAGCCCGTTAGGCAATTCGAGCCGCTCTTCACTCTAGTCTCATCCGTGGGTGTTTACCCTGTTATGTGGAGGAGGCATTATCATGTGCGGGTCGTCTATTCGAGGCCCTGAAGGGTGTAGTACATAATGTTTGCATGTTTGTAATCTACACATCAGTTGCCTCTGTGGATCAGTGGTAGAGTGTCGGCCTCCAGATCCCAAGGTAGTGTGTTCAAACCTGGCAGAGGTAATCTGATTTTTGAAGGGCAGAAAAAAGTCCATTTGACAGTCTGTGACACGATGTTGGCATGTAAAAGATCTCTGGTGACACATTTGATGTTCACCAAACAAAATTCATTAAAACCTAGCCATAGACGCCCAAGAGAGATATTTGGTTTAATCTGCCGTCAAGTAGGCCTAGAGTAAAACAGGACGTCAAAATTGATAAGCAGACAGCCAAATGGTGTCAAATTTAAAATATCTGCACACAGCAGCTGAGGCCATATGATGATTATTATTATTATTAGAAGTAGTAGTAGTAGTGAATACTCCCAGTACTGGAAGACATTCCATAAATAAGTAAATCAGTTCTTCTGTGGTGTCTTCTTGTTGTTCCAATAAGCTTTCATTCCTGCTGAGAAAGCTTGTTTACGTTCTTCCGACCACTGTCGTCTGTCTGTTTTTTGTTTTTTTTGTGATTGCTCTGATGTAGCTTCCCAATTGTTTACTTTGTGTCTAAAGATGTCTCTTTGTAGAACGCCTGTTGAGCTTATTTTTGTGTTTTTGAGGTCCTTTCAAAGTTCATTAAGCCAGAGTGTTGAGTTCTTAAGGGAGGTTACATAATCTATTATACTTTTTCTCAATCAGTTTTCTGGTAATCTAGTGAGATGACTGAAGAATTTCATTCGTCTTTTCCTAATGTCAGTTTCGATGTTTGAGAACTTTTCTGTTGTTTTGATGGATTGTAACTTATAACCATCTTGGGTGTATTTTGCTCCTAATATTTTCCTGATGATCCTCCTCTCTTCTTTTTTGATTTTGTTATTTTAATTACACATCTTCATAATCCACAGCTCAATTGCAATAATGGTCACAACTTGTGCTAGCTTTCTCATAAGCTAAGTTAGTTTGACTTTCTTATTGCGGATTAGCCACTTGTCCATTTTGACTGGTGACTGCAATCTGGAGGTAGAATCAAATAATGACACACACTAGGAAACTACAAAATTTTTACTAAAATTGCTCTTGGTCCAATTTGAATAAAGCGTACATACACCATCTAGTAGTCATCATTAATATGGTGTTGGTCCTCCTCTTGCCTTTATCACAGCCCTGACTGTACTGGTGAGACTTTCCACCAAGTGTCAGAACGTAGCCAGAGAATGTGTTGATGTTGAACGGTGGGACCTGGAACAAAGTTGCCATTCTAACTCATCCTAAGGGTGTTCTATTGGGTTTAGGTTGGTACTCTGGGAAGGTCTGTTCAGTTGTAGAATATTATTATCCTTAAACCATTGGCTTGCAGAGCCCACTTCATGACTCGGAACGTTAGTATGTTGGAATAAACTACAATCACCGAACTGATTTTCAACAGTATGCATTTCGAAAGCATTCAGAATGTGCTGACATCCTTCTCCATTTACACTGCCATTCAGTCCTACAAGAAAGCTGAGACTATGCCGTGAGAAACATCCCCACGTGTCCAAAGTTCGCTGTTGGTACTTAACATACTAATCATATCAAATCCTCCCGTCAGATTACCACAATTTATAAGGTGATTCATTACTCCAGATCATCTGTTCTTACCATTCCAAGATCCAGTGGTGCCCCTTTTTACATCACACAAGGCAGCGCTTTTCATTATGAGGGGATATGTTTAATTTATGGACAGTTGCTCAACCATGAAACTCTATTACTTTTAATTCCCAATGCACAGCCAAGTGAATGGCTGTACTTTGCTTAACACCTTGAAATTCCCTGGTGATTCTTTCTACAGAAAACCGACGATTTTCTTGCGCTACCCTCTTTAATGTTTGTAGATCCCTGGGTGTCAGTATATGTGCCTCAACAGATCATAGTTATGCTTTGGTCATACTTTCACGTTTCGACTTTACTATTACTTTATTGACACTGGATTTTTTTTTTTTTTTTTTTTTTGCTAGTGGCTTTACGTCGCACCGACACAGATAGGTCTTATGGCGACGATGGGGTAAGAAAGACCTTGGAGTTGGAAGGAAGCGGCCTTGACCTTAATTAAGGTACAGCCCAAGCATTTGCCTGGTGTGAAAATGAGAAACCACAGAAAACCATCTTCAGGGCTGCCGACAGTGGGATTCAAACCCACTATCTCCCGGATGCAAGCTCAGAGCCGTGCGCCCCTAACCGCATGACCAACTTGCCCGGAAACAGTTGATTTGGGTACATTCGTAAGGTTAAAATTGTCTCTTACAGATATCTTGCTTATGTGGTAACCAATGATTACCCCATGTTGCTATTCCGTAGTCTCAACTGAACAATACAAATCACCCAGCCTCCTTTTATGAGGCATCATTTGTTACTATTTACTTCGTACAGTTTGCATATTTGCTGGGAGATCTTTAGAAGATAGGTCCAGCAGCCAATGTTGTTGCTTCCTTAGCACCACCCAGGGGTCACGTGTAGGGCTTTTTAATGTTTAACCTATGGACGTGAAGCTCACAGAAGACAATTTCAACCCCTATGCCCAGTGGAAGGAAGATTGGATCTCAAAAACAGGTGAACATCTCTGGCCTTTCTTCCCACCTAATTCGAGGTCTGATCTCCCAAGAAGAACTTGGACCATCCTTAATAGGATTCGATGTGGTCGTGGTCCTGTGCTGCGTCCCTGTATAAATGGGGAAAGATACAATCCCCCGAGTGTGACTGCGGTGCTCCTTTTCAAACCATCGAACACATTGTAAAGGAGTGTAGCAGAAGAGCCTACCCTGGAGATTGGTTTGATTTTCTAGAGGCCTATACAGAGGCTCTAAAATGGATAACATCTTTGGACATTAAAATATAATGTCCTTCCTTTCTTGTTTCTGTATATATATGCCATACGATAAATAATAATAATAAATAAATGTTACTGTTTACTAGTATACAGAAGGGTCCGGATATTTTTGATCAGATAGTGTATTCCATTGGCTTAGACATTCATCTAAAGTATGATGTTTTCATTGGCTGATAATTGATGATACAATAAGAGTTAATTTCTTGCCATATTTTGTAGTTTGCTGCATGTGTTTGTTGGGTTCCCGACTATCTTTGTACAATAATAGAAAAGCATGGTGACTGCTTGGGGTAAACATCTGACCTGCCCATGTAATAAAACTGGCCGACGCTCAGAGATGGGGTGGGATGGCGGCAACTATTTACAACATCAATATATCTTTCAAACTGTATGTGACATTGACAATACAAGTTTATAAGCTAAACTATATTTGTAATTTGCTGAATGAGAATCTGCTATTTCAGTAATAAACCATATTATTATTTTGCATGTAGCCTCCGTGGCTCAGGCAGCAGCATTTCGGCCTCTCACAGCTGGGTTCCGTGGTTCAAATCCGGGTCACTCCATGTGAGATTTGTGCTGGACAAAGCAGAGACGGGACAGGTTTTGCTCCGGGTACTCCGGTTTTCCCTGTCATCTTTCATTCCAGCAACATTCTCCATTATCATCTCATTTCATCTGTCAATCCTTAATCATTGCCCCAGAGGAGTGCGACAGGCCTCACTCAGCAACTGGCACAATACCCGCTAGATGGGGACTTCATTCATTCTATCCCTGACCTGGCCAATGACTGGATAACAGGTTGTAGGTTTTCATTTTCATTATTATTTTGCATCTGTAAATAGTCAAGAAGTCTGTCTCTGTGATGTAGTGGTTCGTGTGGTTAGCTGCCACTCCTGGAGGTCCGGGTTTGATTCCTGGCTCTGCCACAAAAATTTGAAAGGTGGTACAAGGACTGGAATGGGGTCCACTCAGCCTTGGAAGGTCAACTGTGTAAAGGGGGGTTTGATTCCCACCTCAGCCATCCTCAAGATGGTTTTCTGTGGTTTCCCACTTCTTATCCAGGCAAATGGTGCCTAATTTAAGGCCACGGCCACTTACTTCCCTCTTCCTTGTCTATAACTTCCAATCTCCCCATCCCTTACAAGGCCCCTGTTCAGCATAGCAGGTGAGGATGCCTGAGAGAGGTACTCGTCCTCCTCGCCAGTTGTATTCCTGACCAAATGTCTCACACTCCAGGACACTGCCCTCGAGAGGGTAGAGGTGGGATCCCTCGCTGAGTCCGGAGAAAAGCAAACCCTAGACAGTAAATGGATTAAGAAATAAAGAAATATTTTGAAAATGAAAATAATTTTCAAGACCAATCTGGGTTGGTGCCATTATAACCAAAAGATGGCATGATGGTTTCAAGGCATTTAACCGGGATGTCATCACACCACAACTCCACCTCAATTCCTGCCCATATTATGTCATTCTTATGGAGAAATACACCACAGAGAAGAAAACATCCTGAAGAGAAAGACCATTCCTCATTGAGTCACCAGCTCTTCTCACAGCACTACACTTTCCAAAAAACATCCCTCGAATTGAGAAGTTTTTAAGTCGAAGGCGCTGTGAAAGAGATGGGAATGCAAGGCATGTGATGGAGTTCCACTGCATGTTGAGGGTTGCTTCACGAATTACCACTCAGAAAGGAAGTTCTGAAGACCTTTAGCAGTCCGTAATGTGTTTATTTAACAATACAGTACTGAGCAAGTTGGCCATGCAGTTAGAGTCATGCAGCTGTGAGCTTGCATTTGGGAGATAGTGGGTTCGAACCTCACTGCCGGCAGCCCCAAAGATGGTTTTGCAAATGCTAAGGCTGTACCTTAATTAAGGCCACGGTCACTTCCTTCCCACTCTTAACCCTATCCCATCATTGCCATAAGATCTATCTGTAACAGTATGACGTAGCGCAACTTATTTAAAAAAATGAAAAATACAGTGACTAGGAAATTATTTATAACCATCAAAATATTTTTTTCTTTAAATTGTAACTTTTTCTGTTACTTTATTGATTAAAAAATACCCACTCTAGGGACTACTGTGTGGATTTTAACTCACCACTGAAGAGGTTAAGACCTTTTTCTTACCAGCTTGAATCAATCCCTCCATCTTTCCTTATTGTTGTTACCATAATTAACCAAATCCTAATCCTGACTTATCCTGTCCTCTTCCTCTAGCCTACACCTGTCACTGGAGGTCAAAAGCCAACTCCACAAGCTGACTGTGAACTAATTTCTGCATTGCTCCAGCTGCTGGAAGAAGGAAACCTGAACTGCATCAATTGTCTTGAGCTGAAGAAGCATCTCTTCCCTGGAGATATTCAAGATAAGCTCAGGCTTGAATCTGATACAAGTGATATTGAAGAATTGGAAGAAACTCAAAATACCAGTGTGCATGTTGATGAAAACAGTTCTCAGTTTTTAGTTATAAGGGAAACACCAGATGGAGAACCCTGCAGTCCTCCAGAAGATGCAGTAGAAAACTCCCCAAGTACTCAGAATGCATTAGAACAAATTCCTATGAAATTAATACCCAACATTTCTTGGGAGAATCAGAATCAAGTCCATGAATTACCAAAACTCAAAACTCCTTCCATTTCATGGAAGAATCTTCATAACATATCCAGAAATATGAGAAGTCCTCATGATAAAATAACAAGGACTGAAAGTGAAAACCAAGTTATGCCAAGTAAAAGGCAGAAATTGGTGCAATCACCTGTCTTTCGATGGGACAGGTTGGAGCCACTTAACTCTAGAACACCAAAGACTGTGTTAAGGATGTCTCCACGAATAATGGAAATGTCAGGCCCATTCATTCAACAACCAGATATTGAAATGAGGGAGAATGAGATTATTTCAGCCAAGGAGACCGGTAGCAGAACACCTCACTCAAACAAATCATCTCCACGGAATGAGTCACATTTGGTACTGAACGTGACAGCCGAGGTTCACCGCGAGCTTGAGGAATAATGACTTGTTCAATATAATTGAATCGCCTCAGGAGGTAGAAGTAAGCTAACTAACAGAGGCCTGTTGGACCTTTTCTTGTATCCTGGGAAGTCTTTTAAAAAACACTTTAATTTATATATTGTATTTTAAAATATGTAGTCAACTCTCAATTATCCATAGCTATGGGTGATGCCATGCCAGAAAACATGGTTAATACAACATTGGTCACTAACATGATAAAAATGAAAGTTATTTAAACCTAACATCAATAGAAATGCACTGTAACTTCAGGATCATTTGCTCTGAGAGGTCATAATTTTTTTCAGCACAATAACTAACAATTTAATTTTGTCACTTTTGAAGATTTTTTTCACTTTGCTGAAGTAATTAACCCTTTTTGTTTTTTTGACAGAGTTATCTTACAAATAATGGAATAGAGTCTGAGTAACATCAACTTATCATTTAACAAGTTGTCTTCTTCCTGTTCTAAATAATCCAACAAATCCTCAAAATAATTAAGAGCTGCTCTGTGTAAAACTTTTTCTTTGTAGCTTCATCATTTAACAAGTTGTCTTCTTTCTGTTCTAAATAATCCAACAAATTCTCAAAATAATTAAGAGCTGCTCTATGTGAAACTTTTTCTTTGTAGCTTCATCCTCTCTTTCCTTGCCTTTCCCCTCTCAACATCACCATGGTCTTGCTTTACTCTGTACTGATTTTCATGCCATATTTCTCAATTTTTTTCGTACAGTATATCGAGTTGTTGTTGCACTTATTTGCTGTTCTTACCTCAGATCACATCATCATCTGCAAATAGCAGTATCTTCATCTCTTTATCTCCATAGGCTTCCTTTGTTTCCTTTACAATTTTGTCCATGATCATAATAAACAAAAGAGGCAACAGCACACTCCCCTGTCTTAGTCCAGTCTTATTTCAAAACCATTCTGTCTTCCCAACTGGGGTCAGTACTCTGCTAACACAGTTGTTGTACATTGATTGCACCATTTCTAATATTTCTTTTCCGAGTCTCTTTTTAAGCATATTTTCCCAAACCTTCTGTCTGGGGACACTGTCATATGCTTTTTCTATGACCAGATCCTTTCCATATTCCCAGTTCTTTTCCATCAGCTGTCTCATGCTAAAGATTGGGTCCACTGTAGATCTTCCACTCCTGAAGCCATATTGTTCCTCTTGTAAATCTCCTTCAATCTTTCTTCTCATTCTTCTTTCTAATATCCTTTCCAGTATTTTAACTACCTGTGATATAATCACAAACTTAATAATATGTAAAAACTAGAGCTGCTAGAACAAAATGGACAGCAGTTTTGGAATCAGTAGTGCAAATATACTTAGAATCAGTTTTAAAATTCCAGATATCATCCAAAAGAAATGTTTTTGTTTCCCAGTGTAAGCTGCACAATGTCACTATCATTCACAAAGCCTTGTTTGCACTTGTCGTAATCAAGCCATTGTTTGTGTTGTTCACATCCACTTAATCACTATCAGGAATTTGTTTTGTCATTTCAACCAACTTGACTGCAGTTACATTACTTGCTACATCCCACCCCCATTGCTTATGGTGGGGGACAGATACGGAGTCCCAGTTCACAAGTATACAAAACATCGCGAGGAAAAAAAGAAGTTCCACGGTTAATCCATAAACCGGTAAATCTGCGCCTGGATAATTGAGAGTTGACTGTACATCACTGCTGAAGAAATGGTGAGCTCTGCTTTACTGTTGCAGAGAAAGAACTATAACATTTGATTTGATTTGATTTTGCAGTCAGAAATAAAATCAACAGAACCATGTTTTTGGAATACTTTGCATCATTGCATTAATCCTATATTGGTTCAGCCCTTCATTAGGTGGATGAACTCGTCCACCTATGCTGCAGAATTCACTTTTACTGTACGAGTTTTCAAGTTTAAATTTTATTTACATTTTTAAAATTTAGAGACAGTTAGTGTTTTGTGTTTTTGCCGAGTGAAAGAAATAACCTATGAGAATCCTTAACGTTTCACGAAAACTTTACTTTACGTCCTCCAACAATGACAGTTTGAACTTGGAAAGCCATTGCTTTTTTGAATAAATGGTACTCTTCTTTGTCACCAGATGGCTCAAATCCAAATGCGTACTCTCATTGTAACCAGATGGCTCACTCAGTGTGTCATATATTCATCATCTGTGTACACCTGTTACTGAATTATTTATTTCTTATTTTTACTCTCGTCCTTTAGCCTTCTTCGATTATTTCCCGTTTTCCACCTCCCCGCCATCACAGTATGTTCTTTCTTCACTACATCTCTGTTCGGTTCCTGTCTCTTTGACATAGATGATGATTCCCATAGGGAACCTGTCTCTTTATCTTTCTTCTGTTAAACTTGATGCTATTTTTCTATGATATTCCACCCTCCCACACCCACTCCTGTCTATGATTAGTCTGATGATCCTGTTGTCTATTCTACAACTCTTGGACATGTAAGATGACAACAACAATTCCTCCTTGCAATACAGTAGTGCATAGTGAGCCATGTAATGACAAATGAGAGTATTATTTAATTAATATACCAATGGTAAAGTGTTTTCCAAGTTCCAACCATCATTTTTAGAAGAGTTGTAGTCGAGGCTGGAGAAGTTTCACTTCTGAGGATACAAGGCAAAGTCTTCATGAAATGTCAAGGTTTCCCACAGTTTACTTCATTCACACAGCAAAGGATTTAAAAAAATGATTATTCATCAATACATACTATTTTATTGAAATTAATAATAAATAATGTTATTAGTTTTTATGTCCCTTATTGAAATAAATGTTGTTTCCAATTTTAATTTGAAATTCATTCAGTTGATTTTCTTACCAATTACCTAATGTATTAATATTAGAGATTAAGTTTTCTATCTCTTTTTTTTAAATCAAAATATAGGTACAGTCTTGGGAAAATTGACTATAGCCTACATGATGTATGCCAAACAAGTCACCTACTTTATGTATTTTTTAAAGGTCTTAAAATTGTGAAATGTATCTATAAAATTTAAATTTATTTTTGTTCTTAATTTACCATCTTTTCACTTTAAAAGATTCTGATAATTTTTGTGGTCTGCCACTCAGTTCTTGGATACAGCTGTAGCCCTCTGGCCTCATGAAGTTAGTAACCCAGAGCTAACGGATGGCCAAGAAATTCAGGATGCTTATTTATCTCCTTAAGCTCAAGAGATTCAGGGTATCTTTTACACATAGTACATCATAAGTTATGTAAGCAGCCTTGTAAGTTGACATTTTGCTATTGTTTCTTGTAAATGAGCCTCTTTCATTATTTCTCTCACCTCCTCATTTCCCACTCTGTCTCATCTTGTAGTTCCTATTCTGTTCCTCAAAAATTTCAATTCACTCACCTGCACTCTGTTAATATCTCTCCCTTCAAACATACTGTAATATATCCTACATCCTTGTTCGAGATCAGGCTTCAAACCCTTTTGAAGAAATGTATGTGCCTGTCTTCTCCGTTAACAGATCTGTCTATCGTTTATACACCTTCCTACATTCCTCAGGCCTTCTCCAAGCAGTTATCCCTTCTTCCTTTTTTGTCACCAAAAACTCACTTTTCTTTACTTTGAACTTCATTCCACACTTTTCCACTGTTTCTACCCAAATAGAAAGACCGCACCAAGCAAGCCAAACATTGTACTCGGACACTCCCGGCACTGCATTCAGCTGCTCATATATTTCTTCCTCTTATTAGGCTGCCCCATATTCATTGGCTGAATGGTCACCATTGAGGCCTTCGGTCCAGAGGGTCCCGAGTTTGATTCCCGGCTGGGTTGGGGATTTTAATCGCCTCTCATTAATTCTTCTGGCCCGGGGACTGGGTGTTTGTGTTTGTCCCAACACTTTCCTCTTCATATTCAGACAACACACTACACTACCAACCAGCACATAAACACAAAATAGTGATTACATCCCTCCAGATAGGGTTAGCTTCAGGAAGGGCATCCGGCCATAAAACAGGGCCAAATCCACATGTGTGACATAGTTCGCACCCCCGTCCCCACAGATGTGGGAAAAGTTGTAGAAAAAGAAGAAAATTAGGCTTCTCCATATAATGTTATCATTATCTCATCCAAATCTACCAGGAAAAGAGGTGGTGAAAGGGCACTTTCTTGCTTTAAACTATTTCTGTTCTTTGTCCAGCCTGTTCTCTCTCCTACTTTCACATAACTCACACTATCTTGATGCATCTCTTTCTACAATATGTTTCCTGACTCCTTGGTTATCCAGAGTTCTCCACACACAGCTTCTACATATACTGTCATATGCCTTTTTCTATATCAAAGAATGCCACCAATAGATCCATGTCATTTTCATAATGGCTGTAGGTATCAAGAAAAAAATGTGTTGTTAAACTCCTTATCAGTTACTGAACAGTTGTTCAAAATTAACTTGTAATACCATAGGTCTCCGTGCTTGTGATAAACTCTATTTTGTTCACAGAATTTCCCCACTTCTTTAGCAATTATGAACCTCAAGAAATGGGAAAGGAAAATTATGCAAATTTAATTTTGAATCTAAAATTCTGATGGAATTCCATTTCCCCGGTATGGTCCTTTGACAGTTGCTGGCATACAGATGTCTTCTTTCGAAGAGAAAGTTTGTTCCTCTTCATGAATCTACAGAGTATCCTTTGCTTGCTTTAAACTGTGAGATTCCTATACTGTATTGCTTTTCTCTGCAATCTCCAATACCTTTATCTGCAGCATTTCATGTGAAACTGAATAATTGTTATTTGTTATATATTTTAACAGTTTAACTGGTCTGATCTTGATCCTTGAAACAATAAGGTTGTCTTCAACCACACATTAATTTATTTAAACACCTTTAAATATGTGGTTCCACCTTGTCAGTACTATTAAGAGTCTTTATATGTTACTAATGGGCGTACATGTTTTGAGAACTTAAAATGTTGTCTTCTTCAGTGGTATAATAATAATCAGTTACATTATAAAATCACAATTCTTCATTTATGCTTGGCACATTAAAATACTTATGAACATGTACCAGTATAATAACTGTTGTTTATTATGCCACTGAATAAGAGAACATTCTAAATTCTCAAAACATGTACGGCCATTAGTAACATAATAAAGACTGTTAATAGTTCTGACAAGGTGGAACCACATATTTAAAGGTTTTAAACAAGTGAATATGTGATTAATATTGAGTCAATATGGATCTAAGATAATTGATCATTGTGATTAAAATAATTAAGGCTGTCTTCTTCATACACTGTAACTGTTCTAGTTTTTCTTATGCCAGTAGTGTACATGTGATGGTTCTACACTAAACTCACATACTGCAGCACAACTGCCATTATTTTCTTCAAGTGTGTTCACTGTTACATTTAAACTCTGCATTGTAACTTTCATTTTACTTACTTATTGCTAACCCGTAACCACTATTTACTTATGTATGTAGAAATTATCACAAGGATTGGTACATGTGATCAAACAAGTGCACCTCTTACATGGTTACTACAAACATGTTAACGATGCATGCATAGACTATCACAATGCATTGCTTACTGAGCAGTCTCATTACTTCAGTGTTGCTGTTTGAACTTCTTAGGCACTGGATACAAACTGATAACTTGCCATTGAAACAATAGGATTATGGTGAGCCCTGGTGTAGACAATAATGCATTTTCAAAGAAATAAGTGTTTTGAATTCATGACAGAATTGAGCATAATACCAAAAACAATTGTTTCGTTATTGGTTGTCAAACAATGTCATGAGCAGAAATGGCAGAGAAAATGGTTGATATATTGAATAATTGGCAATCAACCTAGTCACTCATACCAAGACCATTTGCAATATTGAAGGTGGTCTTGTTCATTCACTATGTTACTAAACAGACATGCAGCCCAAGTTGTCTCTAAAAGTTGCATCATTTACCACAGGATTAATAATAATAATAATAATAATAATAATAATAATAATAATAATAATAATAATAATAATAATAATAATAATAATGCTATTTGCTTTATGTCCCACTAACTACTCTTTTAAGGTTTTTGGAGATGCCGAGGTGCAGGAATTTAGTCCCTCAGGAGTTCTTTTACGTGCCAGTAAATCTACCGACACGAGGCTGACGTATTTGAGCACCTTCAAATACCACCGGACTGAGCCAGGATCGAACCTGCCAAGTTGGGGTCAGAAGGCCAGCGCCTCAACCGTCTGAGCCACTCAGCCCGGCACCACAAGATTAAGGGTCACGATCCATTCATCTGCATTGCTATCTTGAGGACAGCTTTGTAGCTTGATATTGCATGATAACTTCCATGACATCTTGTCACATCATATTTCACACCACTATGAGGATATTTCTAGCGTTATTCAACAGACAAATGTTATACTGAAAAATGCCTGCCTAGCCATTTCCTTAACATTTTCATGACCGGGCAAGTTGGCTGTGCGGTTAGAGGCACGCAGATGTGAGCTTGCATCCAGGAGATAGTGGGTTTGAATCCCACTGTCGGCAGCCGTGAAGATGGTTTTCCATGGTTTCTCATTTTCACACCAGGCAAATGCTGGGGCTGTACCTTAATTAAGGCCATGACTGCTTCCTTCCTATTCCTAGCCCTTTCCTATCCCTTCATCACCATAAGACCTATCTGTGTCGGTGTGACGTAAAGCCACTAGCAAAAAAAAACCAACATTTTTTCATGACTTCAAATTTTGCAACAAAAAAAATAGCAAACACATTTATGAAGGAAAATGTTTACATAATCATGATGGGATAATCATGTGAATTTTTTTCTGTTTCCCTCAAGTATCTATTCCAAAATTAAGGGTGAGAAAATTATCTGAGTAAATATGATAATACTTCACTACTTATTTAAACATATGTACTCTTCTGTCTCTCTCATACATGGTGTGGCCTATGATTGTGTACAGCAGTTAAATAGGGAAACCTGTGTCATCTCAAGAGAGGGTGGTTCAGACCTTCAACACTGAAGGTATGTCTTTCAACAAGTCTTTTCTTAAGACTCTGATCAGGGATAGTGATTGTTTTCAGATTTGTACAATGAGATATTAATCAAAATAATTTTTAACATTTAAATTATTTACAGGTTTGTTTAATAATAACTGTTTCTGTGTAAGATGAAAGCACTGAAAGTACGAAACTAAATCCTTATCGTTTGAGTCCCAAAGGTAGTCACATTTTCAGAACTTTCACCTTGTATCAAGATTTGTTACCAACAATCAAAGACCCTGAAGATCATATGCTGACATTACAATCTGCTTCCAGGTAACTGTGATTTTGTGCTTCTCAGATAATGTTTTTGAGGACCCCAAATTTTGAAAGGTCTCTTAGCTGTCGATCTTCCCATTCTACCAAGTGGGTGGGTTCTTTCAGGTCTTCCTTACAGGATTGCTTTGGTCCAGAGGTAGTCAAACATATGAGCCACATGTCCTGCCCGTAGCAGTCTTCTGACCTTCACTGTTTGTATAATATTGAGTTGGTTCAACAAACCATGCAACTCTCGGTTCTTCCTGTTGTCATCATCATCTTCATTTCCCGTTTCCAGCTTCCCGGGTTGGGTTGTGAATCAAGGACCTCCATCGCTGCCTGTCTCTCCACCACTCTTCTCCTTTTTGAGTACATCTTTTGGTTTTCCTCCCCTCTTCTCTATGCAGTCCCACACTGAATCTGTCCACCTCTTTCGGCGTCTTCCTCATGCTCTCTGTCCTGTTAACTTCTCTGAAAAAGCATTTTTTGGCACTCTCTCTTCTCCCATTCTCATCATATGCATATACCACTTTAGCTTTACTGTTTCTATTCTGTCTTGAAGTTTCAAGATTCCTGTCCTTTTCCTTATCTCTTCATTTCTAATTCTATGCTTTCTGGACTTGCCCTCGATATCTCTTAGGAATTTTATCTCCACTGCCTGTATTCTACTCCCCTCTCGTTTTGTTGTAGTCCACGATCCAGCTGCATAGGTTAGTATGGGTTCATAATAGGTTGAATATAATACTTTCTTACATTTCTTTGGGACATCTTGGTTCCACAAAATACCCCTTACACTCTGGTAGAAGCTGTTTGCTTGTTGTATTCTTTTTCCAATTTCCTCGGTTATCTTTCCATTTTCTGTGATCACACTTCCCAAATATTGAAACTTTCAACCACTTCCAGAATTTTACCATTCAGTTTTTTCTTTCCTCTTCCTTCCTTCCTTCCTTCCTTCCTTCCTTCCTTCCTTCCTTCCTTCCTTCCTTCCTTCCTTCCCCTTGTCATCACTATTGTTTTACTTTTCTCTGTGCTTACTTTCATCCCAAATTTTTCTATCTTGATTCCATACATCTACTTGTTTTTGCACTCCCATTTCATCCTCACCCCATATCACTATATCATCTGCAAACAACATGGCTTCTGTTGCCTGTCTTCCCAATCTCTGTTTAATGTTCTTATGAATTTCATCCATGACTATGATGAATAGAATGGGGGATAGTATACTTCCCTGTCAGAGACCCGTTTCAACTTTAAACCATTTTGTTTTTTGTACGCTAGTCTTCAGACTACTAACACAATTTTTATACATAGCTTTTATCATTTGCACTTCTACTCTATTAACTTGTTTTTTCCCTTAATGTGTCCCATACCAACTGTCTGGGCACACTGTCATAAGCTTTCTCAATGTCAATAAATGTTATCACAATGTCTTTTCCAAACTCCCATCTTTTCTCCATCATATGCTTTGATGAATAGAATGGGGGATAGTATACTTCCCTGTCGGAGACCCGTTTCAACTTTAAACCATTTTGGTTTTCCTACACTAGTCTTCAGACTACTAACACAATTTTTATACATAGCTTTTATCATTTGCACTTCTACTCTATTAACTTGTTTTTTCCTTAATGTGTCCCATACCAACTGTCTGGGCACACTGTCATAAGCTTTCTCAATGTCAATAAATGTTATCACAATGTCTTTTCCAAACTCCCATCTTTTCTCCATCATACCAACTGTCTGGGCACACTGTCATAAGCTTTCTCAATGTCAATAAATGTTATCACAATGTCTTTTCCAAACTCCCATCTTTTCTCCATCATAAGTCTTAATGTAAAGATCAGGTCAAACATTGATCTGTCTTTCCTAAAACCATGCTTCCTGTGTCCGCAGCTATTGTCCTCCTGCATATGTACAAAGGTCTTTCTCAAGAATCTCTGCTCATTGATCATCAGTTTCTCTTTGTTGCCTCTTGTTGTACTCAGGGTCTATACTCTGTGTAGCAAAACAGGAACTGTTATGGCGTTGTACACTTTGGTCAATATTTCATGGAATGTTATGATCTGCTTCAAGCTGTAGTATGTTTTGGATGCATTTGTAATCCATTCACTAATCTCCATTTTCAGGTTGTTCTGTTTGTTGTGGGTTCGGATCCCACTGGTGTCCGGCTGGCCATTTTTGTTCTGTACTTAACATCTCTTCAACACGTACTACATGTACGTAACACGACCTAATACGTTGAAAGTCTGTTTCGATTACAATGCGGTCGTGAAAATTCAATATTCATTAACATGCCCCACAACGGGCGACTTAAACGCACTCTACAGTGTGCTAGCAGCAGTGCCAGACCTGTAGCTCAGATCCTTTCAAACAGAACAAAGATGGCCTAGGCCACCATAGCTCAATTGGTAGAGCAACCGACGCGAAATCGGGAGGTTGTGGGTTCGGATCCCACTGGTATCCGGCTGGCCATTTTTGTTCTGTACTTAACATCTCTTCAACACGTACTACATGTACGTAACACGACCTAATACGTTGAAAGTCTGTTTCGATTACAATGTGGTCGTGAAAATTCAATATTCATTAACATGCCCCACAACGGGCGACTTAAACGCACTCTACAGTGTGCTAGCAGCAGTGCCAGACCTGTAGCTCAGATCCTTTCAAACAGAACAAAGATGGCCTAGGCCACCATAGCTCAATTGGTAGAGCAACCGACGCAAAATCGGGAGGTTGTGGGTTCGGATCCCACTGGTGTCTGGCTGGCCATTTTTGTTCTGTACTTAACATCTCTTCAACACGTACTACATGTACGTAACACGACCTAATACGTTGAAAGTCTGTTTCGATTACAATGTGGTCGTGAAAATTCAATATTCATTAACATGCTCCACAACGGGCGACTTAAACGCACTCTACAGTGTGCTAGCAGCAGTGCCAGACCTGTAGCTCAGATCCTTTCAAACAGAACAAAGATGGCCTAGGCCACCATAGCTCAATTGGTAGAGCAACCGACGCAAAATCGGGAGGTTGTGGGTTCGGATCCCACTGGTGTCTGGCTGGCCATTTTTGTTCTGTACTTAACATCTCTTCAACACGTACTACATGTACGTAACACGACCTAATACGTTGAAAGTCTGTTTCGATTACAATGCGGTCGTGAAAATTCAATATTCCTTAACTCTTTATCTGAAACACAGAATAGTTAAATCCTGTGTTATCCCAGTGTTTTTATATGAAGTTGAGTCCTGGACATTGACCAAAGTATCTGAGACTTATGGATTCATGGACGGCTATTAAAAATACCATGGATTGATCGCATGATTAACCAAGTCGTATTGAGCTGAATGAATAAACAAAAGATGTCATGAAAAATTAAAGGAAGTACTGAATACACTAGCTCGTCATGTAAGCAAAGATCTTCAGGAAGAGAGGTTAAGGACAACGACGAATCTCCTGGTTATGAAACCTGAGGGACTGATATCAAACATTTTCAGGAGAACTGATCCATAACACCATGAACAAATCTGAAATCACCATTATGACAGCCAACATTTAGAACAGATAAGGTAATAATAATAATAATAATAATAATAATAATAATAATAATAATAATAATAATAATAATAATAATAATAATAATAATAATAATAATAATAATAATAATAATAATAATAATAATAATAATAATAATAATTTTTTTTTTTACGAGGGAATGTGGAAAATCTTCAAAAAGATACTTGTGAAGGGTCCACACTCCACAAGTGTGTGGGATTCTTACCCACTAAAAACCACACACCCTTTTCCCACGATGTGAGTCATCACCCCGGAACCGCTCTCGCATTACTTCAGGGTGATATCGTGCTTTGTCTTTCAGACGTCTTCTTTCTTCATTTCTCCTTTACGAACGTTCGTATGCTTCCAAATCCTTCTTCTTCTGACGAAGGATGTCCTCCACATGTACTGCCACGCGATCCCAGGATTCCTGGTTTCGCAGCATCACCGAAATAACATTATCTGTTGTCAATTCTCCTAGTTCAGTTTCCACACATCTTCTCTGAATTGTCCAATGGCCGCATACAAAAAAGGTGTGATATACGTCTTCAATATCATCACAGTATATGCATGCTGCGTCACTCGCTCTGCCCACTTTATGCAGGAATTTCCGGAAATATCCATGTCCTGTTAGAAGCTGCGTGAGGTAGTAATTTACTTCACCATGGGCCCTTTCAACCCAGATATCCAAGCGTGGTATCAGTCGCTTGGTCCATTTGCCTCGAGGGTCACTTTCCCATCTGAGTTGCCATCGCCTCATCAATTGACTGAAGGCGCGCTTCTTTGCACATTTCTTTCCCAGCTCTCCTTTGGTACGCCAGATTTCATGCCGCTCCAATGCGAGTAGGTCTATTGGGGCTATTGCTGCCACCGTGAGGATTGCCGGTTCGGAAACAGTGCGGTATGCACATGCAATACGCAAAGCCGCTCTCCGTTGTACGGCAGCTATCCTTCTCCGATACCAAGCAAATCTCAAGGATTCAGCCAAGATTTCAGAACCATATAGAAGCACTGACTGAACCGTCGACATGAGAAGACGTCGTTTACTGGATTTCGGACCTTTAATATTTCCCATTAGTCTGCTAAGTGCAGTCATGTATTTTACTGCCTTGTCTGTCACTCTCTGAATATGAGTCCAGAATGTGAACTTGGAGTCAAGTGTCACTCCTAGATATTTTGTGCTCGCAGATGTTTCTATCACTAACTCTCCAACAGTCATTGGTACAAGAGTTTCGATCCTTTTCCTCGTCAGAAGAACTATCTCCGTTTTGTGTTCGGCTAATGTTAGACTGTGGCTCATCATCCATTCTTTTATGCGCCGCATCACCTGGTTCAGTTTAATTTGAGCCATTTCAACATTACGAGCTACTATCAAGGCGGCCACATCATCAGCGTAGCCCACAAGCTTCGTGTCCTCTGGCATCTCCAAACGTAACAAGCCATCATACATTATGTTCCAAAGATCTGGGCCAAGGATCGATCCCTGCGCTGCACCATCCGTCAGACGCTTTATCTTTTCTCCATCTTCCGTATCATACAACAGAGTGCGATCTTTGAAGTAATCTCTCATTATGCGCATAAGATATTGTGGTAGCTTGAAAGTTTCTTCAAGAGCTACCAACATGTCGCTCCATCTTGCCGAATTGAAGGCATTCTTCACATCCAGAGTCACAAGAAGTGTCAATTTACGGGAATGATGGTTGCCTGTTTGTGCCCTTTCTGCTGTATTCACCACCTCCCACACTGCATCTAGCGTTGAGTGTCCTCTCTGAAATCCATGTTGGCAAACAGATAGATCCCCTGCTAGTTGAACTGCTGAGAGGATTCTGGGCTGCGGAAGTTTCTCTAGGCCTTTTCCAGCTGTGTCCAGCATACATAAAGGTCTATAACCACCAAGTTTTCCTTTGCTGATCAGAACCAAATGAGCCATTTTCCATCGGGGACTAAAAACACCCGTTTGCAGGCAATGATTGTACATATTCAGCAACAGTTCTGGGCATAGTTCTGCTATTATCTTTAGCACTTCTGCAGGTATACCATCTGGTCCTGGAGTTTTCTTGTTTCTAAGAGAGCTAATAGCTCTATTCAGCTCTTCTACAGTAAAGAGGGGTAAATCATCCAGTTCTTTCTCGTCGTCACAGTCAATCCTCTCTGGATGGTCTGAGAATAGTGTATCCACAATTTGTTTAATTGTTTGCGGATCTGCACTCGGGGTTGAAAATGTCCCGAGTTTCTTCATGACAATCTTATAACCTTGTCCCCATGGATCATCTTCTACTTCTTTAGCCAGTGCCCACCATTTATCGGCTTTACTTTTTCTGATTGCATTACGGAGTTCCTTCTTCGCTGACTTGTACTCCGCTGTGACTGAGGTATTCTCTTGACTGCCTCTCATCCTCTGAGCCCTGCGTCGAAGTCGCAGACAATTCCTTCTCAGTTCAGCAATCTCTTCGGTCCACCAGTACGCTGGGCGCTTGCTGTTTCGCGGTCTCCTTCGGACATTGAGGCGTTGCATGCTTGATGGATTAGCTGCATAGTGAGTTCAACACATACACCAGCTGCTTCCTTCCCTCTACGAGCAAAACATTTTTCAGTTATGTTGTCCATTCCATTCCGAATTACATCAATGAACTTTTCCTTGTCAATACCGGCTATGTTCCACCGTGCTGGCCTGCGCAAGATGTTTCTTTCTTGAGGAGATTCTTGGAGCAGTCGAAAGGTGATATATTGATGATCGCTCCCCGTGTAGTTCTCGATCACTTTCCATTCGCAAATCTTAGGCGTAATATCCTCTGATGAGAAGGTTACATAATAATAATAATAATAATAATAATAATAATAATAATAATAATAATAATAATAATAATAATAATAATAATAATAATAATAATAATAATAATAATAATAATTTTTTTTTTTTTTTTGCGAGGGAGTGTGGAAAATCTTTCATAAGACGCTTGTGAGGGTCCGCACTCAACAAGTGTGTGGAGATTCTTACCCACTAAAAACCACACTCCCTTTTCCCACGACGTTTATCTCCGCCCCGGAACCGCTCTCGCATTACTTCAGGGCGGATGTCGTGCTTAATGCATCTTGTGCTTCATCTTCCTTCTTCTGCTTTACTATCTGTTGTAATCGTCCAGGTCCTTCTTCTTCTGACGCAGAATATTTTCTACGTAGACTGCCACCTGGTCCCAAGATTCTCGACTTCGTAGCATTACTGACACGATCCCTTCTGGCGTCAATTCTCCGTGCATAACTTCTAAGCATCTTCTTTGTGGCAGCCAATGAACACACACAAAGAAAGTATGTGATACGTCATCGATATCGCCGCAGTATATGCACACCGGATTAGTTGCTAGCCCTAGCCTATGAAGAAATTTTCGGAAGTATCCATGACCTGTCAGGAACTGTGTGAGATAGTAGTTCACTTCACCATGATTTCGGGCAACCCATACGCCCAGAGAAGGTATCAGTCTTTTCGTCCATTTCCCTCTAGAATCATCTTCCCATCTTGTTTGCCATCATTGCATTCTGCGACTATGAGCCAAAGCCTTTGCCCTTTTCCTTCCTAGCTCTTCTTGTGTGAGCCAAATTTCTTGTCTTTCGAAGGCCAACAAGTCAATGGGAGCTACTGCTGCTACTACTAGAATCGCGGGTTCTGATACTGTGCGATATGCGCAAGCAATTCGTGAAGCTGAATAATAATAATAATAATAATAATAATAATAATAATAATAATAATAATAATTGCAGAGTTTTGGAAATTAAGAAGTAATAATGAAATTTACCAGAACGTAGAAAACATATCAGAAACAATAAGAAAAAGGAGATTGCTATTTCTTGGACACATTTACAGAATGGATGACAATAGACTAACTAAACGAATCTTCAAGTACCTTTGGGAAAAGAAATCAACTACCACCTGGATTCAAGAAGTCAAGAAAGACCTGGAAAGGAACAACATACGAGAAGAAGAATTATTGGAAAGAAAGATTTTTAGGAAGAAAGTCTTACAAATGGAAGGATTCCAAAGGAGGAAGGAAAGGAAAACAGGCACAAAGTGGACTGAAGACAGGAAAAAGAAACACAGTGAAACAATGAAAGAATACTGGAAGAAAAGGAAAGAACAACTAAGGAGGAACAATTGAAATTGTAACGTGGTCCTTAGAAGACCGGAACGCAATAATAATAATAATAATAATAATAATAATAATAATAATAATAATAATAATAATAATAATAATAATAATAATAATAATAATAATGTTCTCATACTATGTGCAGACATTTTAATTTGATGCCATCTGGCTGTCTGCTTGTCAATTTCAACATTCTGTTTTACTCTAGGCCTAGCCTCGTACAGAGGTGTGAATATTATTAGACTCAATACAGTACTATTATTTTATTTTTTCCGTTGTGGCATTACTTATTACTACTTACCCATAAAAATGAATGTAAATCTTTTCGTGCTGCACAGGGGCTCTTTTACATGTTACTTGTTGTCTGTTTCAAGTAAATTACAGAACACAAGTTATATTTTCCTTAAATTACATCAGTGATGATTTTATAGCCAATTTTGATGCCTGTATCAATATTAAAGTCCAATGTTGAGGATTTTTAATTCCTCCTTTGAGTGTAATTACATAAAATGGAATAATATGAAGTGGTTGTGTGATATTTTGCTTTACTTGAGTGCTAATATGATTCTCTGTGCTTTGGACTATATACTATCGAAACTCTCAAAAACTGATGTTGTACAATATTGTCAACAGACCAAAGAGAAAGGTACACTATAGTTTCAACAGAATATTTTAAAAATGATGAATAATACAGTATTTCACAAATTTTAGTCAGTAGGATTAGTATTTGGATGAAAGTCAGGGAGTTCCATGTTACAAATTAGAAGGGCAAATTAAAACTAAGGCAATTTTACTTTATATCCTCTCCTTTGAGTCTAATAATTTTCATACATCTGTAGACGGTAGAGTAAAGCAAATCTCTCTTGGGAGTATTGGGCTGAGTTTTAATTAATGTTGTCGGGTAAACACCAGATATGTCACAAGAGATCTTTTACATGCTGACATCGTATGACATGGAGTGTAGAATGAACTTTTTCCACCCTTCATGAATCAGACTACCTCTGCCAGTTTTGAACCCGCTGCATTGGGATCTGGATGCCGACACTCTATCACTGATCCATAGAGGAAGCTAGCACATATGGTACTAGAAGAAGAAAAAAGGTTTTTTTGGTGCCAGTAAATCTACCGACACAGCATCAGCGTATTTGAGCATGTTTGAATATCATGAGACTGGGTCAGGATCTAACCTGCCAACTTGAGCTCAGAAGGACAGCACTTATCTAGCAGAGCTGAAAGAAGAAGAGTTCTGACACTCGCAAAAAAAAAAAAAAAGGGGGAGGGGGGAGCTGTGGAAGGTGGGGAAATGAATGACTTGTGGATCACACTAACCTGAAACGTTTTGGTTCCCATTTCAAATCAATGGAGCAGTCAGGTATCCCAGGTAAGTATCAGATTACTTTTACTTGCATTTGGTTTCTCTCTGTCTTCCTTCTTGTTCAACTTTCTTTGGACAAAATAAATAAATAATAGAAAGGAAGAAACAAGTGTCAAATCATTTACAATAATGTAAAGAAAAATAGGAACATGAAAATAAATGAATAACAGGATAAACACAACAGATCAGGGTGAGAATAGGAAGCAATAGAAAGAGGAGAAAAGATCAAATATGAAAACACAAAAAGACACAGACAATCTCCATGTACACACACACACACACACACACACACACACACACAGAGCCATCTTCAGACAGACGGTCATCGGCCACAGTTCTTTGACATACGTTTCTTTTCAGACCCCGATGGGCTTGTTTCTACCACAAAATATAAAATTTCATGTTTCTGTAGTGACAACCAAAAACTTATAATCTTTAAATCACTACAACAATGCTTTATTATTAAACAGTATCCTCCTCATTCAATACATTCAATACATTACGGTATAATGTGAATTTAAAACCTCAAATTTCACATTTGTCACTTCTATACATGTTTTGATTCTAATTGGATCATCTTCAGTAGATTGCTAAAAATTGACGTATCACAGTTAAAAACATTTCAATTTGAAGCAAGATTAATGTTACGATTGTTAAAATGTTCTTATTAAGAAACAGTACATGCTCTTAAAATGTCGTCTTAAAATCTTCAGCGTGCACCATTATCCGAACATTTTTTAACAATCATAACATCATTCTTGTTCTTCAAATTTAAATGTTTTTAACTATGATATGTCAATTTTTAGCAATTTACTGAAGATGATCCAATTAGGATTGAAACCTGTAAAGATGTGACAAATGTGAAATGTCAGGCTTTAAAATTCACATTATACCATAATCTACTGAATAAGGAGCATACTGTTTAATAATAAATCATTGTTATAGGGCTTGTTTCTGCTTCCCATTTCTTTTCTCCTGTGTTTGTCCTGGGTTCCTAGTCTTTTACTTTTTTTTATTTGTTTTACGTCGCACCTACACAGATAGGTCTTATGGCGATGATGGCATAGGAAAGGACTAGGAGTGGGAAGGAAATGGCCATGGCGTTAATGAAGGTACAGCCTTAGCATTTGCCTGGTGTGAAAATGGGTAAACACAGTAAACCACCTTCAGGGCTGCCGAAAGTGGGGTTCAAACCCACCAAGTTCATCTTGTGTCTGTTCCTTTTCCCTGTTATAATTGGCCTTTCCTCTTATCCTAGATTTTCTACATGAAGACTGAAGATCTGTCAAGATGTCCCCTCACTGAATGTTGATGTCTGCCCTTCTGATAACGTGGGAAAGCAGAAATGAGGTTCTTTTTTTTGGGGGGGGGGGGGGTGATGAGAGAAAAAAAATGGATTTAGAAGAATTGGGATTGATGAGGAAATGAGAGTGTAAAATGAATTGGCGTATGGCTTTTAGTGCCGGGAGATGCAGGTCTTTCGATTTGACGCCGGTAGGCGACGTGTGTGTCATGATGAGGATGAAATGATGATGAAGACAACACAGACATCCAGCCCCCATGCCAGCAGAATTAACCAGTTATGGTTAAAATTCCCGACCCTGCCAGGAATCAAACCCAGGACTTCTGTGACCAAAGGCCAGCACGCTGATCATTAGCCAAGGAGCTGGACATGGCAGTGTATAAAGGTGGGGAAACTGTTTTTATGTTTGTCTTTGCCTCTTCTTTCTATTGCTCCCTTTCCCCACAGTGACCTGTTACTGAATTTATCCTGTTATTTGTCCCTTTTCATGTTCCTTTCTCTCTATGTATGATTTCTTGACTTCCTTCAATCAAACTTCCTTTTCCTGTCTCCAGCAATATAGGGTGTATCCATGATGATGTTACAAACTTTCAAGGATGATGGAGGATGGCGAATGAGATAAGGAACCGTAGTCTGGAAAAGATTGAGTCAAAGGTTATTATTAACCCAAGTTGTTTAACATCCACCCTGCTTTTCACAGATGTCGCCTGATTCACCAGAGATGGAATGCTAAATAATCACAATAGTCATGTTTGGGCCAATGCGAATCCCCACACTACAGTTGCGAAGAGCCATCAGCACAAACTTTCAGCCAACCTATGGGCAGGTATAGTCAATGATTACGTAGTAGGCCCGTTTCTTCTTCCTCCCTGCCTAAATGCAGCAGTATACACAATAGTGCTCAGAGATGTACTACCCACGTTCCTGGAACACATCCCACTTGCCCTTCATCAACGGATGTGGTTCCAACATGGTCGAGCCCCACCTCACTTTGTACTGAGGGTTTGTGAACACCTGGATCAGACATTCCCTGCAAAGTGGATAGGAACAAGATGTCCTGTTTTGTGGCCTGCTCGTTCACCTGATCTCACCCTATAGCTACGTGTTATAGATAATCCACGGAATGTGCAGTTTTATGTGCGACCCGAGCCAGAGGTACTCAACTTTTTGGAAATCTCATATTATTAACCAAGAATCAAACGAGTCAGCTTCCTGAGAAGCAAGCTGCTGTATTAGTAAGCTATTGCATCTGTAAAGAGACTTATAGCGAATATTTTCATGGTTATTTAAGTTGTACGATCCTCTCTTGAAAAAACTGTGCTAATACACAAGATACAGAATCAAGGATACAAAAATAAAATGTATTTAGATTACTCAAGAACTGAGTAATTTGTAAATAATTATTCAACATGACATTGAAGTGCCTTACCTCATAGCTGTAAATCGTCATTATCATCGCCATCATGAACATCCACTATAGAAACTCTAGGAGCATTCACACCGGAAGGTTTTGAAGTACCAGTACTTCGAGCTTGCTGGTTGATTATACAGTTGTGCTTTAGTCATCCTTCTGAGCATGTTCTCCAACAGTTTGAAATATTTACACGTACCACTGACTGACCAGCAAGCATCCATTCACCGTAGAAGTAATTAGCCTATTCCTGATTTTGACTTCAATGAGATTAATTTTGCTGAATATTCTTTCACAGTCGGCATTCCAGTGAGGGAATGACAAAACAGAGTGCAAATTCTGGAAGTGTGAAAAACTCACATTCACCAAACATGTTTTTCACCTCCGGTAACTTAGCACAAATTTAATAGCAAGCTTTAATATCATTACTGATGTCTTTTGGAATCCTATTATTCGAAAAGCCCCTCCCTCTCTTTCCAGCTTATCATTTATGACAGAACATAACCAGCACGAAGAAAAGAAGGAACAAAAGTCTACACATTTTGAAGAGAAAACCAAACGAAATTTACGATATGTCGTAGAATCATACAATAGAGTTGGATCATACGATGGTACACAGCATGACATTATCGTACATGTACGATCCAGGTCGTATGGTTAGCAATGCTGACAGGACTTCAAGGAGGGAAGTGGACATAAGTGAAAGGGAGAGGAGATGGCGGAAAAAGGACTAGGACTCGTACAATGCTACACCACTTATAATACAGGTTAAGGAAAAGAACTTTCAACACTTAACTGTAATGGAAAGTTGCAAGTGAGGAAGCTGGCACAAGCAAGTGGAAGCAATGCCAGACTCAGCTAGGAAAACCAAGTCAAGACCCCCTAGTGTCCCTTTCAGGCAGGGGATACAATAGATGCATTTTAAATTTGATTGCTAAGATCTCGTCATTCCAGAAAACAATATATCGATGGAAAAGTATCTTTTTGAGACTGTATTCCTTATTATGTTGGCGTAACTTCTACTCCCTGTGGGTGGGAGATGCAGACGAAGAATACACCCACGGTATCCCCTGCCTGTCGTAAGAGGTGACTAAAAGGGGCCCCAGGGGCTTCCCCCTGTGGGTGGGGGCAGTAGAATAACACCCACAGTATCCCCTGCCTGTCGTAAGAGGCGACTGAAAGGGGCCTCAGGGGCTCTGAACTTTGGAGCGTGGGCTGGCGACCAGGAAGCCCTCAGCTGAGTCCTTGCATTGCTTCCACTTACTTGTGCCAGGCTCCTCACTTTCATCTATTCTATCCAACCTCCTTTGGTCAACTCTTGTTCTTTTCCAACCCCGATGCTATTAGGTCTGCGAGGGCTTGGGAATCCTTCATTTTCACGCCCTTCATGGCCCTTGTCTGCCTTTGGCCGAAACCTTCATTTTTCAGTGTGTCAGATCCCTTCCATTTTCCCTCTGATTAGTGTTATATAGAGGATGGTTGCCTAGTTGTACTTCCTCTTAAAACAATAATCACCACCACCCCAGGGGCTCTCAACTTGGGAGTGTGGGTTGGTGCCCACGGGACCCTTAGCTGAGTCCTGGCATTGCTTCCACTTACTTGTGCCAGGCCCCTCACTTGTATCTATCCTGTCTGACCTCCCTTGGTCAACTCTTGTTCTTTTCCGACGCCGATGGTATTAGAACATTCTACGCCAAGGGAGTCTTTCATTTTCACACCGTTTGTGGCCCTTGCCTTTCTTCGTCCGTTACTTCATTTTTCGAAGTGACGGATCCCTTCTTTTTTTCTCTCTCTCTCAATCCCTGCCTGTCTTAAGAGGCGACTAAAAGGGGCGACCAAAGGATGATTGTATTAGAACCATGAAACTACTTGTGATTAGTACTATCATGCGGGGAACACCATGGGTCGCCTTTACTTACGAGTAGTACCACTATGTTAGGTACACAATAGGTTTGTGATTAGTAGCAACAGATGGTGAATCATTGTAGGTTCTACAGTACCCGTGATTAGTACCATTGTGAGAAACACCACGGGTCTGGGCGTTGCCTGTGATTAGTAGCACTATACGAGCTACACCGTAAATCTCCATTGCCTGTGATTGGTACCCACTATGTGAGGGACACTACGGGAATACCGGCGCCCGTGAGGGAGGAACGCCATGGGTTTGCGTTGCCTTATGAGTGGCACCATTATGTGAGAAACGTCATAGGTCTGCCTGTGCGACGTACGATACTTGTGAGTAGTACCAAAAAGTGTGGAAACCGTGAGTGTACGGTACATTTGATTAGCACCGCAACATGACAAATTCCATGGTTCTAGTTTACCAGCGGTAAGTACCATTATGACGGCCGTTGAACTGAATTTTGGACTCCTTTGCTGCTAGATGCTTTACGTCGCACCGACACAGATATGGCTTATGGCGACGATGCGACAGGAAAGGGCTAGAAGTGGGAAGGAAGCGACCGTGGCCTTAATTAAGGTACAGCCCCAGCATTTGCCTGGTGTGAAAATGGAAAACCAATTTCAGGGCTGCCGACAGTGGGGTTCGAACCTACTATCTCCCGAATACTGGATACTGGCCGCACTTAAGCGCCTGCAGCTATCGAGCTCGGTTTGGACTCCTTTAAACAACAAGCATCCTCAATTCAGGATTGTGTTTTAGAAGCAGTCCCTTGGTCAGTAATAATATTGTTATTGATGGTTTCTGGGAAGGTGGGACATTGCGGGTCGTACCCACTGATTATTTTAAAATCATATTCATTCATCACCACGTTTTTTTTATTCTTGTCAGTGGATGATTTTGAACTTTTAAATTGTCATTAAATTTCGTACAATTAGGGGCCGATGACCTAGATGTTAGGCCCCTTTATACAACAAGGATCCTCATCATCATCATCATCATCACGCATCTTCTGAAGAATACGTTGCCCAATATCACCGTCCTTCCCCCCACTCCTGCCAACTATAAAGCTGGGCCAAGCCGCTGGCAAGGATCCTGTCCTGGTCCCCCACCTTGTAGTTTATGTGTAGCAGGACGAGGAAAGTTTTAAAAGAAGATCCCGTACGTGTAGGTTGTGTCTGTCGGAAAAATGGAATATTACCTTCGTCCTCGAACAAACCTCGAGGAACTTACAACTGAGAAAGATGACGGATAAGATCTAGTAGAAATAATGTAATGTCACATTCTTGGGAGTGTCAAACAGTACCGTATCCAGAGAACTTGATGTGACCTTCGATTTATTATGAAGGCACCCTTGTGGAGAAAATGTCAGGAGAAGGTCCTTGACAAAGGTTAGAATCGAGCCCATGGCCTCCTACATGGCAAACCGGCCACCTAAAGTAAGACCTTCAAACTTGACAAAATCGCTCTCAATAGTTGCCAGATCCCCGTTATTCATTTAACTGTAAATTATGTCTTGTCCGCGACTTCGGATGGCTGTTTCCACAGTCTGTTGATTTACATCTGGAATGAGTTTTAAATCATTACAGTACGGTAAGGGTTTTATATGGACGGAAAAAGTCGTTATGTTTCGTGAAAATAACCTATAGAATTACCGTTAAATATTAAAAACACATTTCGGTGTTCTATTAATTTACAGTGCAACAAAGTAATTTCACCTTGTAAGAAATTCAATGACATGTAGACACCAGCATACATCAAGAAACTCAAATACACCAGTCTCATATCAGTAGATTTGCTGGAACGCAAAAGAACGCCCGTGGGACAAACTTCCAGCACCTCGACTTCCCCCCACAAAAAAAAAAAAGTAATAGGACGTAAAACCAATATTATGTCAGGAAAGATAAAATGGAAGAGCTTTCTTGATACCCAGAGGCAGATTTATAATATACGCTCACTAGGCCTAGTTCGGCAGATTTTTGCATTTCTTCGTGTTCTTTTTTTTTTTTTTTTTTTTTGTTAAAACCTAGAATAACATTTGTTTTATGCTTTAAATAATTACAATTAGATTTTATCGCCTTATTTTCGCTAATTTTTTTAGAATAACACAACACTCGTGTGGTCTTATAGTACATTTCCAGCAGCTAAGAAACATACAATACCTGTAATTCTCAACACCTTGTTTCTCGAAATAGCGCTACTGGCTAACAGTATGCCGGTGTTCCCTTCCCTCTTATTAACCACCAATATGTACCCGCGGCTTCGCCCGCATTTATTAATTCAACGGCGTTAGTAGCTATTAAACCGTAAAAGTTGCTTGCTTATGACACTAATAGCTTCATTCCTTGAAACAAAAATCGCTCTTTGACACAACCATGAGTGATCGGTGAAATGCTGTGTCCACATATGTTAACAATAATTTCAGATCTTTACGTCCCGTAGATTTGGCTGGGCATCGCACACATACACACAGACAAACAATTCCGGATATCATGGACAGAACGAAAATAGCTTCCTAGGCATGGACTTAAAATTACATCTTTACTGGTATATGTCTTTTTTGTTTGTTTGTTTGTTTGTTTGTTTGTTTGTTTGTTTGTTTGTTTGTTTGTTTGTCTTTACGTCGCACCGACACAGATAGGTCTTACGGCGACGATGGAATAGAAAAGGGCTAGGAGTTCGAAGGAAGCGGCCGTGGCCTTAATTAAGGTAAAACCCCAGCATTTTCCTGGTGTGAAAGTGGTAAACCACTGAACCCATCTTCAGGGCTGCCGACAGTGGAGTTCGTGCCCACTAACTCCCGAATGCAAGTTCACTGATGCGCGCCCCTAACCGCACGGCCAGCTCCCTCGGTTTACTATTCTTTGTTTACTTATAGTATGTTTCCTCTGAATAAAATATAAAATAATAAAATATAAGATCGAGTTAGTTGAAAGAAAATACGGTTCACGTTTTATTGCTTACCCTATACTGAAATCCTCGTAGTATTCTAACATTTTTAGTGAATAAAATGAACATCGGGTAAATAAGAAATAAGTAAATAAATACTTACATAAATAAATTATTAAAACGATAGAAGTCATATAAACTAATCCTATGTTAAAACATTCAGATCTCTGCGTGGTAGATTTGGTTGGGCATCGCGTACACACAGACAAACACTTCCTTTTATTGATATAGACTAGCTGATGTACCCGTGCTTCGCTACGGAATTGTACATTGTATACAGCATTCTATGTTAAGTAGTGTACACCTTGTGAGCAAGATCGTATTATATTGCATAGCAACGTTACCCTAGAAACGCGACGGGGAAGTCACCAAACGTCTTTTTTTTTTTTTTTTTTTTGCTAGGGACTTTACGTCGCACCGACACAGATAGGTCTTATGGCGACGATGGGATAGGAAAGGCCTAGGAGTTGGAAGGAAGCGGTCGTGGCCTTAATTAAGGTACAGCCCCAGCATTTGCCTGGTGTGAAAATGGGAAACCACGGAAAACCATCTTCAGGGCTGCCGATAGTGGGATTCGAACCTACTATCTCCCGGATGCAAGCTCACAGCCGCGCGCCTCTACACGCACGGCCAACTCGCCCGGTAAACGTCTTTTTTCATATGAAGACTGGGTTAGGGAATTTTCATTGTGATGCTAGGCCTGCTTGCCTACTCTGTCACAATCAGGTTGGGGAGTTTTCATTATAATGGCAGATACTCACTCTCCACCTGCTTTTTTACATTCTCAGAAATACTGCCTTAGTGGTTTTCCCAAGTGAAATGAACATAGGGCATTACAATGACGTCAGTACGAATGGCGCGATTAAAAGCAATATGAAATACTCGATCAAATGAAAAACAATACATTTTCTCACTTTTAACGAACAGTATTACGCTGCCGATCTAACAGTTCAAAGTTCCAGAGCTGGAATGGCGAAGCCGCATAGCGTTGATCCGTGAACACTCTTCGTCTTTTTCCGTCGGGGGGAGAGGGTGTCGAATAGCGGGGAGTCCCAGGAGGACAAATCTATGCCCTTTTACTAATCTCTTTCCTAGGAGTACCCGATGAGTCGGAAAATCTCATTTCACTACACTGGTGGCGGAAAAATCTATCTGACTTGGAGGCGAATTTTTCCTCCAAGCCAGAGGATAAAACTCCTCTTCACTGCTAATTTCGAACAAAATGAATGTAGAATTTAATAAAAGTGAAGAGGAAGACGCTTTTCTTAAGTAACGTCTCTTTTCAGGGTTGAATTTTAAATTATTAATGAATTGTAGTACTGTAATTTGGAATAGGGTTAAATTGTAATTCTAGAGCAGGTCATACTACCATTACTAAGTGAGCCTCTGCCAAATCTGCACACTGCTCATTCAAAACAGCGCGTCAGAGTAGGGAGTGAATAGCTGGAATACTGATGAACCAGTGTGTTACGTACCAGCAGTATCAGACAAAGTATAAACCAGAGGAATGGCATGCTAAAAAAACAAAAAAACAAAACAGTTTTCTAACTCCCCAGCTCTTTCCCGCCAATATTGAGTCAGGCTGTTATACTCGGTACGCAACAGTAATCCCGTCTATCAGAGTTGAAGGCACGATAAAAGGCAAAGAACATCACAACAAACAATCGTCAATGTAATGTTATTGTTGATCAATGTTATGTGCTTTCGATATTGTAGGCCTTCGCATTTAGTTTATTTCCGCCTCTGAAATACTACTAGGCCTATTATCACAGTCGGTACGGTAAAACTGAATAAAACATAAATGATCGGAAATTGTATTCTCTATAACTTTTGTTATGTAGTACTTTTCTATAGAAGCAATAACGAAGGTATTTAAAAATTAAATTTTAGGCGCTTACCCCTAAACTACCATTTCACCCAGGTTCAGTAAAATTGTTTATAGCTTAGACTGCAGTTTTTTCTTCCCCGACTCTATATACCGATTTTCATTAAATTCTGTTCACCCATTTTCTCGTGGCTTTGCGTTGATGTGGATTTAGCAACAAAAATCGAAATTCATGAATATCAGTGTTATCATAGCCGGTAGGTAAAATTGTATAAGACATAAATGATCGGAAATTTAATTCTATGTAACTTTAGTTATGTAGTATTTATCGACAGGACCACTTAAAATATAAATATTTGAGAGTTGAATTTTAGGCCTTCCTCTAAACTACCATTTCACTCAGCGTGAATAAAATGGTTTATAGCCTAGATTGTAGTGGCTCATCCTCCGACTTTACATACCGATTTTCATTAAATTCTCTTCAGCCGTTTTCAAGTGATGCGTGTACATACGTACAGACAGACAGACAGACAGACAGAAATTACGGAAAAGAAAAAAGTGCGTTTCCTTGTTACTGTGGACATGAACGATACAGAAATACCATTTTTTTTTAAAATTCTGAGCAATGTACAGACACAACCCTTATTTTATATATATAGACTAGCTGATGTACCCGTGCTTCGCTACGAGATTCTCAGAAAGACTGTCTATGTGGTTTTCTAACTGAAGTCAACATAGGTCATTACGATAAACGTCAGTAGGAACGTAGCGATTAAAAGCAATGTTATATAAAATACTCGATCAAATGAAAAGCCGCACATTTTCTCACTTTTAACGAACACTACTATGGTGCCGATATGACAGTCCAAAGTCTCAGTGCCGGAATGACCAGGCCACAGACAGCCGTGAACACTCCTCTGCCATTGTTTATGTAAGTGAGCACACTGCTCATTCCAATCAGTGCCACAGAATAGGGATTGAACAGCTCGAATGCTATGATGAACCAATGTGTTACGTACCAGCAGTATCAGAAAATTTATGAACCACAGGAATGGCATGCTAAAGAAGAAAGTTATCTAACTCCCCAACTACTTCCCGCCAATATTCAGGTAGGCTGTTATACTCGGTACGATGGGGCGAGTAGGCCGTGCGGTTAGGGGCGCACAGCTGTGAGCTTGAATCCAGGTAATAGTGAATTCGAACCCCACTTTCGGGAGTCCTGAAGATGGATTTCCGTGGTTTCCCATCTTCACACCAAGCAAATGCAGAGCTAAACATTAATCAAAGCCACGGCCGCTTCCTTCCCACTCCCACCCCATTCATATCCCATCGTCGCCATAACAACTATCTGTGTCGGTGCGACGTAAAGTAAATCTTTTTAAAAAAATACTCGGTACGCAACAGTAATCCCATCTATCGGAAATGAGTGGCAACAGAAGACACAAAGCATAACACAACAAACAATGGTCAATGACATGTTATTGTTGATCAAGTTTATGAGGTTTCTATATTGTAGGCCTTCACATTTAGCTTTCTTTCGACTCTGTGATATTAGGGCGTGTTATAAAATTATTTATAGCGTATTGTAGATCCTTATTCCCCAACTTTACATACCAATTTTCATTAAATTCTGTTCACCCATTTTCTCGTGACTCGACGCTGATATGGACTTAAGCAACAAAAATCCAAATTCATGAATATTTCTGTTATCCTAGCCGGTACGGTAAAATGCATAAGACATAAATGATCGGAAATTGAATACTATATAACTTTAATTATGCAGTATTTATCTACAGGACCACTAATAACATAAATATTTAAGAATTACATTTTAGGCCTTCCCCTGAACTACCATTTCACTCAGCGTGAATATAATTATTTATAGCCTAGATTGTAGTGGCCCATTCTCCGACTTTGCATACCAATTTTCATTAAGATAGGACCACTAATAAGATAAATATTTGAGAATTAAATTTTAGATCTTTCCCTAAACTACCATTTCACTCAATGTGGATGTAATTATTTATAGCCTAGATTACAGGTACTTATTCCCCGACTTTGCATACCAATTTTCATTAAGATAGGGCCACTAATAACATAAATATTTGAAAATGAAATTGTAGGCCTTCACCTAAGCTACCATTTCTATCAGCGTGAATCAGATTGTTTATGGCTTAGATTATGGCGACTTATTCCCTGACTTTGCACACCGATTTTCATTAAATTATCTTTGGCTGTTTTCTAGTGATGCGTGTACATACAGACAGACAGACAGACAGAAATTATGGAAAATTAAAAGGTGCATTTCCTTGTTACTGTGGACACGACCGATACAGAAATACCGCCCTTTTTAAATTCTGAGCAATGTACAGACAAAACTCTTATTGATATAGAGAGAGATAATCTCTAAAGAGGAGCGGCTTGCCTAACATCTACTAGCAAATGAAAAACGAGAGCTATGAACATTTGATCGAAGAATTAGTACCTTTCGCCAAAATGAGACGAAATTCTCTATGATACATTTATTTTAATCTATAAAAATTATTTAGTTTTGTGTAATTATAAATACTGTATTACTTGTACGATAATTCTGTAACTTAGTTTAAGTACTTGTCTATGGTTATTTGTGGAGAGTGCAGGCGCAGGCATGTTGAATCCGCCACTACGAGATATTTCTGTGGAAAGCGCTGTTTAATTATACTTCGGTACATTGAGATAAAGGTTCCACCTTTCTTTTATTTGATTAACTCGTAATTCTAATTCTGAAAAGTAATGTGAAAGAAATTTCACTACAATCAACCAGATCTGTGATAAAAATTGAAACCATGATAGGTTTCTACTTCATACCTTAGAGATGAAGCTTCCGCGGTCAAGTTCTTCTTCCACTTTTGACTGTGTCGTTGTTTCATATATCTCTAGTTCAGGTGGTCGATCCCTACTCGATCCGAAGTAACCAGAAATTTCAGCTTTAGGTAAGCACACCTCCAAAACAACCAAGGAATTTCGTTTGGTCAAACTAAGAAGTATCCCGAAGTCTCGAAAGAAACATACGAGAGGCTATAGAAACAAAGGAATGTTCGAACAAATATCACAAAATCAGCAATTCATAGATGCCTGTCAAACACAAATTACCAATATATGGACCCCCAGCAAGTTACAGAACTAATGGAAATTTTCCATCCGACAACCGGGTGAGATACACATTCCAGATGTTGCAAAGACGGGGGGAAGAGATACGATATAAGGCAGTGTTTCTCAACCGTTCGGCCCCTGTCATCAATTATATTGGACCGCGATTTTGTCCTTTGGCTTTTACTTTTCTAAGCATTTTTCGCCAATAATTATTTTGTGAAGATATTCTTAGAAGAATAATTTCCGTGACTGTCGAAAAACGCAGACGCAACAAATATAAGCTATAAGCATGCAAAATTTGAACGAAATCGGTGTAAAAAGCCTGGAAGACTTCCCTTGTAAGTCGCAACCATTCTCGTGTCAAAGCAACCCTGTAACTTCACTCGACTGTCTGAATATGAATAATTTATTTGGCATTAAACAAGTGCAAATAGCCTTCGTCATAACAAAAATGAGTACAAATATAGTTATTTTCTATATAAACTATTTAAGCAAGCATACTCCAGTTATAAAACTACAATATGTACTGTACACCTCAATATACAGGGTTATTCTAAACGATTGTCGGGGTTTCGTGAATTTTTTTTGAAAACGTACAATTTTTATGTTGCAGTAACGGTTAGACAAACTCTCAAAGTTTTGTTTTGCATCAACTGCAGTACATAAGTTACCACCAGATGGCAGTAATAGTAGTGTTTAACAAAATGGCGGTTAGCGATAAGGAGAAAGCTTTTTGTACTCTTGAATTTCATCAACACCGATCCGTTACCAGAGTCCAGCGCCATTTTCGGACAAAATACGGGAAGGAGCCTCCTTCCGACAACTCTATTCGCAGATGGTACGCACAATTTGTGGATACAGGTTGTTTGTGCAAAGGGAAAAGCAGTGGGCGTCCCGCTGTGTCAGAAGCGAATGCGAGTCGGATTAGGGGCCTTTATCTCCGTAGTCCTAAGAAATCAACTACGAGATGTAGCAGGGAACTGCAAGTTCCTCAAACCACAGTATGGCGTGTGTTACGAAGTCGCCTAAAGGTAAAGCCAATTGCGTCAAGCTCTAACAGCTAATGACAAAGCCCTACGTTTCAACTTTTGCATGGCACTGCAGGAACGGATTGAAGAAGATGATGGTTTTCTTGACAGTGTAGTTTTCAGTGACGAAGCTACTTTTCATGTAAGTGGAAAGGTAAACAAACAAAAGGTTCGCATTTGGGGTGCAACGAACCCCCATTGTTATGTGGAACATGTGCGAGACTCTCCTAAGGTGAATGCGTTCTGTGCCGTTTCAAACACGAAGGGCTATGGCCCGTTCATCTTCAGTGAACAGACAGTAACAGGGCTGACTTACCTGGACATGCTCACATAATGGCTGTTACCCCAGTTGAGTGACGACAGGGATGATTACGTGCTGCAACAGGATGGTGCACCACCTCATTTCCACACAGAAGTTAGAGGATTTTTAAACCAAGAACTTCCACAACGATGGATGGGACGCGGAACGGTAGGTGATCTGATGCTCTTACCCTTTCCACTACGTTCACCAGATCTTACACCATGCGATTTCTTCATGTGGGGATATGTTAAAGATCAGGTATTTGTTCCTCCTCTAGCGGTGGATATTCAGGAAGTGAAGCAGCGCATCCAAGCCGCCTTCGAAAGCATCACCGCTGCCATGTTGACTCGTGTGTGGGAAGAGATGGCTATCGAGTAGATGTGTTTAGAGTGACACAAGGCGCACATATCGAGCATCCCCCACAAGGCCCCTATTCAGCATAGCAGGTGAGGACGCCTGGGTGAAGTACTGGTACTCCTCCCCAGGTGTACTCCCCCGACCAAATGTCTCACGCTCCAGGACACTGCCCTTGAAAACGGTGAAAGTGCGATCCCTCGCTGAGTCCGAGGGAGAAACCAACTTTGGAGGGTAAATGGAATAAGAAAGAAAGAAAATGTACCAGTACCCTATTAATCATATGGGAAACTACGTTACTCCTCATTTCGCTAGTACGCCTCTTCAGTGATGCCTAGGCCATCTATGACAGCTTATGGCAGAGCTGTTGAGGATACAACCAGCCTTAGGGCTGAGGATCGAACATACATACATAGCTTTTCTCGAAGGGAAAAGTTTCTTTTGTCAATTGTCATTTAATCCGTTTACCCCCCCCCCCCCCAATGTTGATTTCTTCACCCCCCCCCCCCGATTCAGCGATTTTATCCCACCTCTGTCGCCTCAAGGGCAGTATCCTAGAGCGTGAGACTTTGGGTCGAGAGATACAGCTGCGAAAGAGTGCCTTGTGGGGAATGGGGAGATTGGAAGTGATAGGCAAGAAAGAGGGAAGGAAGCGGCCGTGGTACCATCCCAGCATTTGCCTGGAGAAGAAGTAGAAAACCATTTCGAGGATGACTGAGGCGGGAATCGAACCCCCGCTACTCAGTTGACCTCCTGAGGCTGAGCGAACACCGTTCCGGTCCTCGTACCACTTTTTTCGACCAACGGAACTCGAACCGGCTAACCACGGTGTCAGACCATATAGACTTAACGATCATAGCCACCAAGCGGGCTAAATAAATAGTCTGTATAAGCTCAAATTGAAATTTATTATAACCGGTTTTCGGAAATTAAATTGGGCCATCATCATCAGTAACAATTAATGTCTATAATATGCTGTTGAATAAAATTTCCAGTTTAGCAGTTGACTCACGCTGACAGATATCCGACCAGTCTTAGCATTGCCAGATTCAAACAAGCTGGTCGCCAGCCTCTGTGGTGGTGGCTGTGTGATTAGCTGCCACCCCCGAATGCCCGAGTTCGATTCCCGGTTCTGCCACGAAATATGAAAAGTTTTACGAGTGCTGGAACGGGGTTCGCTCAGCCTCGGGAGGTCAGCTGAGTAGCGGGGGTTCGATTTCCGCCTCAGCCATCCTCGAAGTGTTTTTCTGTGGTTTCCCACTTCTCCTCCAGGCAAATGACGGTATGGTACCTAACTTAAGGCCACGGCCGCTTCCTTCCCTCTTCCTAGTCTATCCCTTCCAATTTTCTCATCCCCCACAAGGCCCCTATTCAGCATAGCAGGTGAGGACGCCTGGGTGAAGTACTGGTACTCCTCCCCAGGTGTACTCCCCCGACCAAATGTCTCACGCTCCAGGACACTGCCCTTGAAACGGTGAAAGTGCGATCCCTCGCTTAGTCCGAGGGAGAAACCAACTTTGGAGGGTAAATGGAATAAGAAAGAAAGAAAATGTACCAGTACCCTATTAATCATTGTACTGATGATAAATTTGGTTTCCGAAAACCAGCTCTAGTAAATTTTAATTTCTGCTGATATTGTATTGTGAATTATCATCAGTATTTCTAAATATAGCTTTGTCATTTTTATGATGTCAATGGACCAAGTGATATTCACCTCAGCGAAATTTTCCGCGAAGTGCAGTGCGTTTAAGTGGGTGGGATAACGCTGCAACATAGCAACCTCTTGGTTGGACGGTATTCTGAGAAGCCTCTCGAGGCCAAAACACTTCCCATTTGACATATTATAATTACAGTTACTTCCTTTTAAAACAACAATCACAACAATCATCATTATCACGTTCCACACATGTATCAAACCATGGTATCTCTATCAAGATCTGTATCATGGTCGACCTTTGAGTACGTATTTCCTTATCAGCTCATCTGTCAAAGATGATAGAATGATTGGATCGTGGATATTCCCACCTAGAGTCCGTCCTCTGTCGTCACATCGAGGCGAAGATACGTGATGTAGACATGGACAGGGTGGATAGTGACGTTTTCACGATCACCATCACGCTCATGGGTGGGTAGAATACATCCAGTGTATCCCCTGCCTATCGTAAGAGGTGACTAAAAAAGGACGACTTGGGAGAGTGCGTAGCAGCGTTGCCAACCTCTGAGATAATCAGGATCGTACAAGAACCCCCAAAAGGTCGTGTTTTTTTTTTTTTTTTTTTTTTTTTTTTTTGCTTTACGTCGCACCGACTCAGATAGGTCTTATGGCGACGGTGGGACAGGATAGGGCTAGGAGTGGGAAGGAATCGGCCGTGGGCTTAATTAAGGTACAGCCCCAGCATTTGCCTGGTGTGAAAATGGGAGACCACGGAAAATCATTTTCAGGGCTGCCGATAGTGGGGTTCGAACCTACTATCTCCCGAATACTGGATATTGGCCGCAATTAAGCGACTGCAGCTATCGAGCTCGGTCGTATTTTTTCAAGGGAGGATCGTACGACTTAAAATAACCATTAAAATATTTACTGTTTATGTCTCCTTACAGGCGTAATAGCTCAGTTACGCAGCAGCTTGCTTCTCAGGAAGCTGACTGGTTCGATTCTTCGTTAATAATATGAAATTTCCGAAAAGTCGAGTCCGATGGTTAGGTGTCCCACTGCCGCAACTCCACATTTAAATAGTTTAGGATGGAAAATAAATATAAATCATTGTGCTAACATGAGAGATACATTATCACGAACGTAATTTTTATTTAATTACTCAAGAATTAGATCATTTGTGCAGAAATAGTCAACATGAGACATAAAGTCACTGAAGTGCGTTAGTTCATACTTGGAAATCGTCATCATCGCCATCATGATCATCTTCTTCTATGGAAACTTTAAACACATTCACAGCAGAAGGTTCTGAAGTACCGGTACTTGAGCTTGCTGATTGATTTATACAACTCTTCTTTAGTCATCCTTCTGAGAATGTTCTCCGACGGTTTGAAATCTATACACGTACCACTGACTCGAACACACTGGCTGCCCAACAAGCATCCATTCACCGTAGAAGTAATTAGCCTATTCCTGTTTATGACTTTAATGAGCTTTCGACTGAGGGAGTGACATGATAGAGAGGGCAAATTCTGGAAGTGCGGGAAACTCACATTCACCGAACGTGTTTTTCACCTCCTGAAACTTAGCACAAAATTAATCTACTTCAGAGCAAGCTTTAATATCATCAATGTCGTTGGGAAAGGGTAAGTTCCTCCGGTCATCGTCAGTTTACTGAAGGCGAATGTTATGATCCACTGATTACAGTATAGGCGCGAGACCGTGAAGTAACTCAGAAAGGAAAGAGCCCATTTTTGGTAAATTCCCTTTGGGAATTTCATTATTCGAAAAGTCTCTCTTATTTCTTTCAAACTTGTCATCTATGATAGAAGATAACTTGCAGGAATAAAAGAAGGAACACCAATCTACGCATTTATAAGGGAAAACAAGACAAGGTTTACGATACGTCATAGGATCGTACAATAGGCGTACGATCCGCGGATTGGATCGTACGATGGTACATAGCACCGAATTATCGTACATGTACGATCCAGATCGTACGGTTGGCAACGCTGGTGTGTAGGTTAGCGACTATAATTCCTCTAGCTGAGTCTAGCACTGGCTCCACTTCCTTGCGTCAGCTTCTTCACGTGCATCTTTCCTATCCTACCTCTCTTAAGTCAACTCTTGTTCTCTTCCGACCCAGACGGAATTAGGTTTACGAGCCTTTCATGTTCACGCCATTCGTCCTTTTCTTTTGCCGAAACCTTCATTCTTCGAAACGTCACACCTCTTCCATATTCTCCCTGTGGGTGGGGCGGTAGAATAACACCCTCGGTATCCTCTGCCTGCCGTAAGACGCGACTAAAAGGGGCGTGGGGTGGGGACCACAGGCCCCTTAGCCTAGTCCTGGCATTGCTTCGACATACTTGTGCCAGGCTCCTCACTCTCATCCATCCTATCCGACCTCCTTTGGTCAACTCCTGTTCTTTTCCGATCCCGACGGTATTAGGTTTGCGAATCCTAGGGAGTCTTTCATTTTCACGCCCTTCGTGGCCCTTGTCTTTCTTTGGCCAATACCTTCATTTTTCGAAGTGTCGGATCCCTTCCATTTTTCTCTCCGGTTAGTGTTAATAGAGGATGATCGCCTAGTCGTACTTCATCTTAAAACAATAATCACCATCACCAACATTTTCCATATTTCCTCTGAATACTTTAGTGTTAATAGAGGATGGTCGCCTAGTCGTACTTCCCCTTAAAATGATAATCACCACCACCAGGCGCATAACGAATGTATTACGGACCCGTCTGCCAAAATACAAATTCGGACCCTCTCTAATAAAATGAAAAACCCATGAATAACTTAATATAAATTGAATTACAGCAGGTAGAAGTAATGCAATATATTGTCAAGTTAGATGAACAAACTTATTACCGGTATTCATTATTGCAAGATTATTATTAAATAGTATTTAATAGGTTTTATTTGACTGCCTCCGTAGTTTAACTGCCAATCATGAACAATTGGAAGTTCGTTCCTAACCTTAATTGGTATCATTTTTCAGTATAGTATTATATTTCCGATCATGTGTGTCTTGGAGTCATTTGAGGCAATGCCTACCCTACGAAATACGATTAAACATAAATATCGTAACATATTTATCTGCTGTTGTTATTGTGTTGAAACTACAATCTATAAAATAAGAGTTTTGTCTGTACATTGCTCAGAATTTCTATGTCAGTCGTGCCCACAGTAACAAGGAAATGCCCTTTTTACTTTTACTCGTCCCTTGTTTCAATTCCTCGACTGGATCCGTGTGGCAACCTGAAATGCACACACTACAGTAATATGCTTGTTTACCTAACGTAACGTAATATGTAATCACAGTTTTATGTATTTACCGTCTCTCTGCTATGTAAACGCCCATGGTAGACTTTTAACACACGGCATAAACTTAATTAAGAAATGAAACATTCTACGATGCCTTTGTATAGAAATACCAGGGGCGCATCGAATGTGATACGCACCCCTCCCCCCTCCTCTCAAATAAAATGCAAAACCTACGAATAACTATGTATGTTCAGTCTTCAGCCCTAAGGCTGGTTGGATCCTCAACAGCTCCGCCACCAGCTGTCATAGATGGCCTAGGCATCACTGAAGAAGCGTACTAGGGAAATGAGGAGCGAGGTAGTTTCCCGTTGCTTTCCTCACACGAATAACTAATATAAATTAAATTACAGCAGGTAGATAATACGCAATATATTGTGAAATTGTATACCGTAAACAAAGGGATTATTCACTATTGTAAGATTATTAAAAAATAACAGGTTTTATTTGGCTTCCCACGTCGTTAAACGACTAATGGCTAGTCCACACTAAAGTTAATAAACAATGTTAACAAAACAAATTTAATAAACAGTGTTAATGAAAACATTTCTCATCATTGTTAATCAACTTTTGTTAAAAAACTTCTTCAACGTTATGTCCACACCAGAAAAGCTGTTTGTGGAGTTACGATGCCTAGTGTCAGGAAGAAGAGCAGACGCAAAGTGTTGCAAAGGAAAGATATTGAAAAGGCGTTTAGAATTAAGTTTGGAAAGAACACTTATGTCACAACGTTTAATTCATGATGCAGCAGTCTTTCAATATTTTCTTGAGAACGCCTCTACGTGATTTTCAGTACTTGTTGACTGTAATTGGGCCTGAAATTGCAGGCTATTTTTTATAGGTATAACTTTAAGATTCCTAGCAACTGGTGTCTCGGACATTTCACTTATATACCTCTTTGTCTAGAGTATCAAAACAAGCAGTTTCACTTATTGTGCCTGAGGTGTTTGAAGCTTTATACAACAATCTCAAGGAATTGGTGGAAAAAAAACCCCTACAACCTGTTTTCCAGTCTTTGACCGGGTCAGGGATGTAATGAATGAATCAGATATAGGCTGTTATTACGATGGGGTCGCCACTCCCAAAGTGATTTATATTAATGAGTGATAGATGCTATGAAATGAGAATGGAGAGTGTTGCTGGAATGAAAGATGACAGGGAAAACCGGAGTACCCGGAGAAAAACCTGTCCCGCCTCCGCTTTGTCCAGCACAAATCTCACATGGAGTGACTGGGATTTGAACCACGGAACCCAGCGGTGAGAGGCCGACGCGCTGCCGTCTGAGCCACGGAGGCTCAAGGATTTGGTAAAGGTACGAAATAAAGAAAATCTTCATTTAATCTAGTTAGGATAGTACTGTATTATTTTGATATACAAGTGATTATGGAAGGTTAGGTCATTCAGCGAGGAACGAAGCTGGAAATGAAACTACATTGGAACACAGCTAAAAGAATTAAAAATACAGTAGGCCTATATTAGAACTTTCGCTTGCGCTTTGATAGTCAATTTGTAGAAGAAATAAGAAATCATCGCAATCCGCGCTACAAATTTGCATGCTCTAATTGCGTCCTTAGTCCGGCCCCGCGCTGTAGGGGACGACGCGTCCGCCTGTCACCCGGCGGCCCCGGGTTCGATTCCCGGCCGGGTCTGGGGTTTTTAATTGTAAATGATTAGTATCCCTGGCCTGGGGACTGGGTGTTTGTGTCGTTCTTAGCGTCCCTTTCCTCACATTTCATCACTTTCCGCCATTTTACATAATACAAGGGGGCAAACGATCTTCATAGGTCGACGCCCCGAACAAATAGCATTAAAAAAATTGCGTCCTTACGCATTTGCGAACCAAAATCTTAACGAAAACACGAAGAAAAGTTAATGAAAACCCTCCGCTTGTTTTCCCTTTTTGGGGCATTTCTGCAAAATGGGGATATTTTGTTTGGGCAGTAGGGATTTTTCATTCCAGCAAACTGGGAGCACTGGACACGGCTGCTTCCTTCCTTCTTCCTTGCCTATCCCTTTCAATCTTCCCATCCCCCACATGTTCAGTATAGCAGGTGAGGCTGCCTGGGCGAGATACTGGCGACGATGGGATATAAAACGGCTAGGAAAGGGAAGGAAGTGGCTATGGCCGTGATTAAGGCACAGCCCCAGCACTTGCCTGTTATTAAAGTGGGAAACCACGGAAAACCATCTTCAGGGCTGCCGACAGTGGGGTTCGAACACACTATCTCCCGAGTACTGAATACTGGCCGCACTTAATCGACTACAGCTATCGAGCTCATCTGACCTATTGGTATAAATTTTCATCCCTGTAATTATTTTTAAATAATGTTATCAAGTCTTTTGTGAGGAGCGTGCCGCGGTATTTCGAGAGACTGTAAGCTCTGTTTACAGTTGTGTTGTTTTTCAATGAACACAGTTATACTAATTGCAGCTAGATGCACCCAAATGGCAGTTCCTCCACGTACAAATTGTAAAACAAACTATTTAGATTGATTCTACAAAATTAGCCTGACCATAGGCTAGATATGTATTAGCCTACTTTTTATTACTTTGCAAGGAGTCTGCGGGAGCCCTGAAAGGCATTGCAGGCCCTGTAGGTCCTAACGTTATGCCCCTGAGAAATACCTGACTATCGAAAGTGCGCTTCATGGTCAGGCTGTACGCTAGACATTCCTGTACATCGAACCACAACCTACAACCGCCACGAGCTGGTGGAATGAACTTCCAGGGAAGCTAAATCTAAGACAAAGTTTAAAATCCTCTGCCAGCGTCATCTTATAAGCACTTCCAGTCTTTCTTGAGTATGAATGGGGTGAATGAATGAGAGTGAATGTGGTTGTTTATTCTAACGTGTTCCTGTTACTTTATAACTTTAGTTAGTTTAGTTTATACTTTGGGTTGTGAAGATTTAATATGTTGAAATTAAACCATTTCAGTTTTTATACTGTTAGTAGTAAAATTGCGGAGCCTCCGTGGCTCAGGTGGCAACGCACCGGCCTGTCACCGCTGAGTTCCGTGGTTCAAATCCCGATCACTCCGTGCGAGATTTGTACTGGACAAAGCGGAGGCGGGACAGGTTTTTCTGGTTGTGTTTTGATTGCGAACGGTCCAGATTGCGAACGAGAGATTAGTGTTGACGTGAAATACATAAAACAGATACGATTTTCAAAACAGTCTCATATGTAATTTTTGTTTTAGTAGTAATAACATTAACTGGTACATTGGGATGTTTTAAATAACCTAACCATATTTCTAAAAATATTTTTCTTATTGAAAATGTTTAATAATTTAGTTTGAGGTAATCTTATCATTTAGATTATCTTTTTTATTGTATAACGTAACTAGGGGGGTAGTCGTTTATGGTGGATTAGTGAGAGTTGTATTAATAATAGGTTATTATTATTATTTTTTTTTTTTTTTGCTAGGGGGCTTTACGTCGCACCGACACAGATAGGTCTTATGGCGACGATGGGATAGGAAAGGCCTAGGAGTTGGAAGGAAGCGGCCGTGGCCTTAATTAAGGTACAGCCCCAGCATTTGCCTGGTGTGAAAATGGGAAACCACGGAAAACCATTTTCAGGGCTGCCGATAGTGGGATTCGAACCTACTATCTCCCGGATGCAAGCTCACAGCCGCGCGCCTCTACGCGCACGGCCAACTCGCCCGGTATTATTATTATTATTATTATTATTATTATTATTATTATTATTATTATTATTATTATTATTTTCTTTTTTGCTAGTGGCTTTACATCGCACCGACACAGATAGGTCTTATGGCGACGATGGGATAGGAAAGGCCTAGGAGTTGGAAGGAAGCGGCCGTGGCCTTAATTAGGTACAGCCCCAGCATTTGCCTAGTGTGAAAATGGGAAACCACGGAAAACTATCTTCAGGGCTGCCGACAGTGGGATTCGAGCCCACTATCTCCCGGATGCAAACTCACAGCCGCGCGCCCCTAACCGCACGGCCAACTCGCCCGGTATTATTATTATTATTATTATTATTATTATTATTATTATTATTATTATGCTAATAAAATAAGTGAGTGGTTGCATCGACAAGGCATTATCCTTTAGAATATTGATTATTATTATTATTATTATTATTATTATTATTATTAATCGATACGGCCACCTGTGGGCCACGTTTACACAATCTTCCTTCTGTCACGCAGACTGATACCCTTCTCTTTACACTCTCGCCAAAGATTCTTGAGTCTTTGACTTCTTCTTGCTCGTTCTTCCACCGAGATGTTCCGTGGCTTCGCATGTTGCTCTTCAGACGCATCCCTCAATCCCGCAACCTTCTTCCTAAATGATGTCCTTTCTTTTATATCCTCCTCCTTGATACCTATTTCTGCCAAGTCATTGTGCACGTGTGTAAGCCATCCCGGTTGTTTTTTCCACCTTTCCTGCAGAAGAAGTATCCTGTTGGTCAATCTCTCAGGGTTCATTCTTTTGATATGTCCATAAAACGTCAGTCTCCTTTTTCTCATCACAGTCGTGATTCTTTCTACTGTCTTGTAGAGCTCCAAATTCGATCTTAACCGGAATGTGTTTGGGTCACTCGTCGATTTTCTAGGGCCTAAGATTTTTCGCAAGAATCTTCTTTCTCTTTTTTCAAGGACTGGGTCAGCCATCCTCGTCAAGGTTTCTGCTCCATAAAGGCACTCTGTTCTAACCACTGTGCAGTAATGTTTTAACTTGGCCTGAATTGAGAGAGACTTGGACTTATAGGTGTCATGACATAGTCTGAATGCCAGCTCCATCCTTCTCACCCTCTCCTTTAATCCCTCCTTTTCATCTCCATTGGGGGTGAGTATTTCTCCCAGGTATTTAAATTTTTGCACACGCTGGATATCCCCATACAATGTAACAAGTCTGTCCGCGAGGAAAACGGCGAAATAAAACAGTTTTTGAAAACAATGCAATATGGAGTAGTGCTGAAGCTGTTGAGGAAAGCCGTAAATGTAGATTTGTAAATACTGATTGTAAATATATAATTTATTTTAGGTGACGGGATTGTTATATGTTAGGTTAATTTAGAATGTCAAGGCCTGACGGCCGTTTCTTTATTGCCAGTGCCGGTTTGTGAATAAATTCAAGTCTTCCTGATAATAATTAAAGCGGCTTTCTAAAGAACTTCAGAAGACTGTAGGTGCCTCTAGTGATGCATACTGTTGCCACAATCCACCTACATTAGCAGCGTGACATTTATATAAAATTATATATTCTTGCTCATTATATTCTCGCTTAAGTGCCTCTACCTTATGACTGGCCGCAAACTCGACTCATCAATGTGTGTCAAACCCAAATCATCCCCTTCAGGTACCCACTTGTTCGCAATCAGGACGACACCGTTTTTCTCCGGGTACTCCGGTTTTTTCTGTCATCTTTCATTCTAACAACACTCTCAATATTATCATTCTATTTCATCTGTCAGCCATTAATCATTGCCCCAGAGGAGTGTGACAGGCTTCGGCGGCCGGCACAATTCCTATCCTCGCCGCAAGATGGGCGTTTCATTCATTCCATTTCTGACCTGGTCGAATGACTGGAAACAGGCTGAGGATTTTCAAGCAGTATATATTAAAATGTAAATTGTTGAAATTCTTACATTGTAAAATTGTAAAAATTATATTGTAAATTAGTAGGGGCCTACTCATTTATATACATGAAGTGGTTAAGTGTAAGAAAGGGCCTGGAGCCCTAACTTCGTCACAATAAAGTCGCTTTAATAATAATAATAATAATAATAATAATAATAATAATAATAATAATAATAATTTCCTTTCGTTGGCCACGTACTACTCTTCGGAATTCCTTCAGTAGTGTTTTATAGACTTTCCAACTCGCTTCGAATTCCTTCAGTAGTGTTTTCGACTTTCCACTCGAAAACTAAATTGGCGTGTTTTCCTTATTAAGAACCAACATAATATTTAAATTTATTCCAGACGGAAGTTTTGAAATTAACGCATGGTACCGTATACAGAAGCATATAGTCATATGATTGCAAACGAAATCAATATCAACCAAATTATTTATTTTGTAACTGCTATTATATCAAATATATTTAAAACGTATTCAACTATGTTTTATAAATAAGTAAATAAATACATGTTTTTATCATTAACAATTCAATATCCTTACCTTTTATTAAATGTTACAATCACCCAATTCTTATCTTACAATTAAACTATCTGGCCGTGCGGTTAGGGGCGCGCAGCTCCGAGCTTGCATCCGGGAGATAGTGGGTTCGAACCCTACTGTCGGCAGCCCTGAAGATGGTTTTCCTAGGTTTCCCATTTTCACACTAGGCAAATGCTGGGTCTGTACCTTAATTAAGGCCACGACCGCTTCCTTCCCACTCCTAGCGCTTTCCAATCTCATCGTCGCTATAAGACCCATTTGTGTCGGTGCGTCGTAAAGCCAATTACAAAAAAAAAAAAAAAAACCTCTTATCTATCTTTTGTTCTAAATATTAAGGGGAAAAGAAGACTGAATATAGTGAAGAAATATATTTTAGAATTCCATCGCATTCTTTCATATTATTATAAACAAGCCGACACCGCAGCTGCTGCACTCTAATAAACAACTGTGTCTGGATGCCCGTTCGCTAGCACAGAATGTGCTGCCCTCGCCCTCTGCTTGACTGCCCTTGAGTTGAGGCTCGTAAAATTACCATTTCAGTAGGGATTTTTGTGCAAAATGGGGATATTTTACATCGGCAGTAGGGATTTTTCATTCCAGCTAACTAGCAGTACTGGCCACGGTTGTTTCCTTCCCTCTTCCTTGCGTACCCCTTCCCATCTTTCCATCCCCCACAAAGCCCATGTTCAGCATAGCAGGTGAGGCCGCTTGGGTGGGGTACTGGTCATCCACCCCAGTTGTATCCCCGACCAAATGTTTCGCGCTCCAGGGCACGGCCCTTGAGGTGGTAGATGTGGGATACCGCGCTGAGTCCGGGGGGGGGGGGGGGTAACCAACCCTGGACGATAAACTGAATAAATAAAAATGTTATTAGAGTAGGTAAGCCTACTAGTAGCGAAATGTTCGTACTTCAAGAAAAATCTTTTCGTTAGCAAGTTAGAAGATGCACTGATGCTAAATTAAATACAGAATTTCAAACCCGCTGAATCTAAGAAGACCGAGCTCGATAGCTGCAGTCGCTTAAGTGCGGCCAGTATCCAGTAATCGGTAGATAGTGGGTTCGAACCCCACTGTCGGCAGCCCTGAAGATGGTTTTCCGTGGTTTCCCATTTTCACACCAGGCAAATGCTGGGGCTGTACCTTAATTAAGGCCACGGCCGCTTCCTTCCCATTCCCAGGCCTTTTCTATCCCCTCGTCGCCATAAGACATATCTGTGTGGTTGCGACGTAAAGCAAATATCAAGAAAAAAAAGAATCTAAGAAGGTTTTTTTTTTTTTTGCTGCTTAATGCAACATCTCAGGCATAGATGCCAGGAGCAGTAAGAGACTTGCTCGTGCTACGTGCAGAGAATCTTAAAGAGGACTGTTTCATACAAACTAATTGAAGGAATATAGAGAAATGGAAATAATAATATAAATATTATACTGTATTTAATTCATCACACTGCTGCAGAACTCAGTGTATTTACTGAAGAGAGTTTCTCATTTGACTAGTGTACCCCGCCAGTTGCGTCATCTAGGAAGATCATTGAGTAGCGGCGTTTCTCCAACTCCCTGTGCCGTTTGCCTGTGCTGTCAATGTGGCTAAAAGGAGGGAGGCGACCAGCTGACAAGCTCACTCCACTTCAACCTCGCTTTCACTCAGTATCCAGGAAGAAGACGTGGCAGTAGTTTTACATCATGTGTGGTGAGTTTAATGCACTTGTCATAACTTTTTATTAGTTGTAACAGCCAGAAATAATCCTTTCTCACATATGCATTCATTCGGTTGCATTTTTAGTTTCTTTGGGCTATATGTCGTGAGGTGACAGTTAACTGTGTTTTTGTTTATGTTTTTTTATAAGACGTGATTGTAAAATACTTCCGTACTTTTCGAGAGGTGATCTTGTAATATTTGATATATTTTCCGATAGAGGTTATAACCAGTCATGTCATATAGTTTTCTTTATTTTGATTTCATTGTTGTGCTTGGTGATGTTCAGCATAAACATGAAATTACTGGCCATAACTTAAATACAGTATTTATTTTAATTTCAAAATACTGTTAACTATTATTTAAAGATGTTTAACGGCACTTCCATTTTTATGCTTTATGCATAACCTCTATTGCATTTTATTCTACACCTACAGGTTTGTTGAAAAATATGAGAGACATTAGCCTATTGTTTTGTGCCTTGCTGTAAATATTGCTTTAACGCCTGATAATTTATTGGGAATTAATTTCTGTTTGCATTAAAACATCAAACGAAATCCTTTTCACTTGTTTGTTAGTTTTTCTCCGCGCGAAAGTGATCACAAATTACTGAACAGAGTCCAAATAAACTTTCTCGTCAAGGTGCATAGGAAATGAATTATACGGCGCGTAATAAGTGGCTTGTAGCTTTCGTATGGTAAGGTATCCATACTCTTTAGAAGATCTTCACTTTGTTGACAAAATATTACACCGGAGCGGTTCTCATGCTTCCTCTTTTTCCTTTCTTTATGTCATGCTTTACTTTCTCTAGACCTGCCTGTTGCTAATTGGCACTTGCATCAATAATTACCATAATGGAATTGCATCAGTGTGTCTACAGCTTAGACGTATCGTAACGAGATGGTATTGTTAAGATGCAAAAAAAGTTTTAAGAGGAAGAGAGGTTACTTACACATTTCTAGATCAACATTTACCTTTTTCAATTTTCTTTATAGAACATTCATTCTTCTCATACAGTGAGAAAAAAAAAACTCCTCTCATTCAAAATCCACACATGAGTGTGATGTTTATAAATGTCCACGTACCGTATGCCACTTTTTTAGTTCCACTCTGACATACATCTTTAGCTCATTTTCGCAATTTTCATTTTTACACGTGGTTTTAATCATAGTTCAATAATATTGTAGGTATTTGCATGAAATATTGCATGGTAGTGTATTTAAATATTATGAACAACATGAGTAAGATATGAAATGAGCATTTCCAAAACTTAAGGGATGTCTGTAGGAAATACACCTAGGAGGATCGAATGTTAAGTTGGGAGTACACAAATTGGAACAGGTAGATCATTTCAAGTATGATAGGATAAGAAATGGAATGAGGGACACACATGCAGGACTTGTTCAATTGTTTTTTGAAGGAAGTGAATGTGGTAAGAAAGGTAGGGGTAGACCACGTTATAAATATGACAAGCAGATTAGAACAGATGTAGAATGTAGTAGTTAGTAGAAATAAAAAGATTAGCACATAATAGGGTGGCATTGAGGGCTGCAACTAACTAGTGTACGAAATGATGACCGAAACCGCAACTCAGGCTGTTTTGTTTGGCACACGTAATTTAAATGTAATATCATCTTAATGCAAGAATTTGAAAAGTAAAATAGTTTTGTAAGATGATTATGAAGAAAAAATTCTGAAGCAATATTGTACAAATTCTGGAGTATGATGTTATTAATGTAAATCTTTAAATCATTTCAGAGAAAGAATCGTGGATATTTTATATGAATTGGAGTATTTACAATAAGTCCGGCTCCGTGGCTGAATGGTTAGTGTAGTGGCCCTTTGTTCATTCCCGGGTTCGATTCCCGGTTGAAGCACGGATTTTTGCCGCGTTTAGTTAATTACCCTAGTTCGGGCACTGGGTATTTGTAATCGTCTTAATCACATGCGGATCACTGTAGGTACCTAGGAAAGATCATCCTTGGAGTAATCACATAAATTGTTTTGTAAATAAAGGGTAACAGATCTCTGCACATGGTTATGAGGGTATTTAAGGATTGTAGTTGTAGGTAGGATGTAAAGGAGAGGGCATAGAAGTCTCTGGTAAGACCCCAATTAGAGTATGGTTTCAGGTGTATTGGACCCTCGCCAGGATTGCTTGATTTGAGAACTGGAAAAAAAAAAAAAAAAATCCAGCTCGATTTGTTCTGGGTGATTTCAGACAAAAGAGTAGCGTTACGAAAATCTTGCGAAGTTTGGACTGGGAACTCTTAGGAGAACAGAGACGAGCTGCTCGACAAAGTGGTATGTTCCGAGCTGTCGTTAGAAAAATGGCGTGGAATGACATTAATAGACGAATAAGTTTGAGTGGTGTTTTTAAAAGTAGGAAAGATCACAATATGAAGATAAAGCTGGAATTCAAAAGGACAAATTGGGGAAAATATTCGCTTATAGGAAGGCGATTGAGGGGTTGCAATAATTTACCAAGGGAGATGTTCAATACATTTCTAAATTCTTTGCAATTACTTAAAAAAAAAAAGGCTAGGTAAACAAGAGGTAGGAAATCGGCCACATGGACGACTACCCTAAATGCAGATCAATGATGATTGGTTGAACATATCACACTACCAACCACCACTGTAACAAACAATTGTAATATATATATCCCTCCACAATGAGTTCGTCAGGAAGGGGACCGGCCGGAAAACTGGGCTTTATCGTCATTATTGCCGGCCGTAGATAATTGAGAAAATCGCCAAGAAGAATAATGTCACATCTGAAGAATATGGTGTTAATAAGCTGGCATAATAAAAAAAAAAAAGGAACGGTATTTCGTAAACGGTAATAAATGTATTATGTTAGGTATGCAAAATATTATTTAGGTAGCATTCGTAGTTGCTGAGCTATTAAAAAAATAAATATTCCTACATTTAAGCTAACCCCCCTTACTATAGTCAAACATGTATCAAGCGACCAGCGACGGTTCCACTAACCAGAGGAAAAAAAGGTGTGTTCGTTTACAGGGGTGATATCTTGAAATAGTAATACTAATCAGTCTATCTGTTAAATATTCAGTCCGGAGGTGGGTTGGATCTTTTATTTTTTGCTAGTGGCTTTATGTCGCACCGATGCAGATAGGTCTTATAGTGACGATGGGATAGGAAAGGGTTAGGAGTGGGAAGGAAGCGACTGTGGCCTTAATTAAGGTACAGCCCCAGCATTTGCCTGGTGTGAAAATGGGAAACCACAGAAAACCATCTTGAGGGCTGCCACTATTTTCCGGATGATGAAAGCTCACAGTTGCGCGCCCCTAACCGCACGGCCAACTCGTCCTGTTTTTTCTTCTTCATAGCGCATAAATCATTAAATTAAGTCTTATTATATTATTTGTGTACTTACAGAGATCGAGCGAAATGACTACAGGCAGTAATTTTCCGAACAAACTGTAATACATACCAGCGTTCCTGTTGACAACACATGACCTTTACGGGAAAATTCCTACCTACCTCCAGGTTGTAGCTTTTGAAGGTGGGTCATTTGCTCATCGCTCGCTACATTCCTCTCTAGTTTTGCTGATCGCACGATCACTTTTCTCAGAAATGATTGAATTTGTTGACATGTTTGTTGTGGACTTTTTACAATTTGCTTAACGTCGCACTGACACAGATAGGTCTTATGGCGACGATGGGATAGGAAATGGCTAGGAGTGGGAAGGAAGCGGGCGTGGCCTTAATTGAGGAACAGCCTCAGCATTTGCCTGGTTTGGAAATGGGAAACCGAGAGTGGAGTTCGAACCAGATATCTCCCGAGTGCAAGCTTGACCCAAACCGCACGGCCACTTGGTCCGTAAGGTTGTATAGTCGTTCAAAAAAGAAAAAAAGAAAGAGCGCTTAGTATTCTATAAGTTACTCGCATTTAATATTTTATCAGACTTAATTATTGTGAAAATATAATTCACCTCCCATGTAGATACAAAACCTGTGGTTACTCACAAACCTTACACCTATATCATCATATCTGCCAGCAAAATAAAGTTTCTCCGTGCGAGCTCGTGTTACCTTATTTTACCTTTTTTTGTCTTCGTAGGTTTAGTTCAATTGTTTCTTCATGTCATCACCAGAAAATGGCTTAATAAATTTTCTTGAAACTTATTATTTACGTTGAAGGTGTACTAGTCTATTAGTATACTATGATAAAGCAATATTAAGGGGTTCCAAACAGGAAATGTCAAATTTTCCCCTTAATATTAGCTGTATATATATTTAAAAAGTCACAATAAAAGTTTCTAAAACGTGATTTCCGAACATTTGTGCATCATGCGCTTTGTTTTAACGTCCTCGGAATAATACGTCTGCGAAACGTAAAGAATTTCACCTTTTTTTCTTGACACGGCATGAGCCCAAAAGCCTGTATCATGTCGCTAAGTACGGGCCGTGAAAGCATCAATGGCAACGATAACTGAAATATTCACAATTATTAATTTTTCACGAACTTCCAAATATCACCGGAAATATCAGTTCTATCTAAAACGTACATAACAAAATTTATAGAAAGTCCAATTTCCAGTCGTTCAATAATACAGTGTGTTTTGTTAGAAAAACTCGTAGGCTATTTTATTTTATGGATGTATTTTTCTTTAAAAACTGTTTGTGTTTCAAAGATATTCGTTTCACTAATAATACAACGTGTTTTGCTATAAGAAGTAATATTTTGTTTCATGGATATACTTTTTTAATCGATACTGTGTTTTGTAAGAAAAACTGGTATTTTGTTTCATGGACACGTTTTTTTCTTAATAATACAATGCGTTTTGCTACAAAAACTGGTATTTTATACTACACGGGCAAATCGACCGTGCGCGACCATTACGAAACTATTTTGATGCGACCCCTCTAGAAATAATAATGTTATTGGATTTACGTCCTGCCCACCTGGTGGCCATGATCTTTAAGGCGCTGAAGTCTAAACGGTCTGACACCGAGGTTAGCTGGTTCGAGTCCAGTTGGACGAAAAAAATTTCACCATCAGAATGTTGGCCGGCAGGGTAGGGGAGGTGGTGATAGCCTATACAATTTCTAATCACTAGATTGCGTGCCAAAAGCCTAGATTAAATTCCAAACCTCTCCGCAGTGCTCATATGGAGTGAGGGTATATGACGGTGTTGATGGTGATTCGTCCGTCGGATGGGTCGTTAAGCCTTGAGCAGACCCCTTGGTGCTATTCGACAGAAGTAGGCTCTGTGCCGGCACCGGGTTTCACCCTCTCCCTACTATCATAATTATATCACGTCATTCATTTCATCTCATCAACTCCTCTGATGAGGTTGACGTCAGGAAGGGCATCCGGTCATAAAAACCCGCCACGACAGATTCATCTCACCTCATATCCCGAACCCGTAGGGAAACGGGACAAGGGTTGGACAAACATTGGATTTACGTCCTACCAACCGTTCTTATGCTGTTCGAATTCAAACATCTTGTTTGTGATGCTTTTTTTTTTTTTTTTTTTACCGTACAAGCAATAACATTGGAGATATTCGCGGATTTAAATTTTTATCAAGCTGAAAATCACTGATGTCGAAATCTTGTTCAGTTGGCATAGTAACGAACTAAATGGCGTTGGGGATGCTTGTCATAGTGATTTTTTTATGAGCTGGAAAGCCCCGTAATCCTTAGCCCCGATTGGTGAGGAAGATTATGAAAATGACTCGGAATGAGACGAAAAAAAGTGAAAGAACGACCATTCGAAGCCTCCACTAGCGGCGAGGATAGGCACTGTGCCGGCTACCGAAGCCTGTCGAAGTCTTCTGGGGCAGTGATTAAAGACTGACAGATGAAATGAGATATTGGAGTGTGTCGCTAGGATGAAAGATGACAGGGGAAAAACTAGAGCGCCCGGAGAAAATCCTGTCCCGCCTCCGCTTTGTCCAGCACAAATCTTACATAGTGACCCGATTTGAACCACGGAACCCCGCATAATTTCGAATAATTTGGAGTAAAAGAAATCACAAAAGGGGATTTGATAGCCTAGGCCTCGAATGCCCTGCCAAGCCGGAAGGAAAGAAAATCTTAGTGTCCTAAGCCATTAAAAGTTATCAACAGTAACATTACAATGACTGACCATTGATACTTCAGGTGTGGTTTATTTCTTATGCTACCGGGCGAGTTGGCCGTGCGGTTAGGGGCGCCCAGCTGTGAGGTTGTATCCGAGAGATAGTGGGTTCGAGCCCCACTGTCGGCAGCACTGAAGATAGTTTTCCGTGGTTTCCCATTTTCACACCAGGCGAATGCTGGGGTGTACCTTAGTTAAGACCACGGCCGATTCCTTCCCACTCCTAGGCCTTTCCTATCTCATCGTCGCCATAAGACCTATCTGTGTCGGTGTGACGTAAAGCAAGTTGTAAATAAAAATAACATTGCTTCTGTTACCATTCATCTCCTCTAGGTAGCATTAGTGCTGCATGAGTTCAAAAACTAACCTGTTTAACGACGGATAAAACGACTAGTTCATTATGTGTGTGACATTTCGGAAGAAGGAATAACTTTGTTCGTAACATTAGTTTCAAATTATTGTGATCCGAAAAAGCAACGAGAGCCGGCAAAATCTCAGGAAAGACACATTTTTTTTCATTGTTATTTATGATCTAGTAATAAAAGGATTACGAGACTGTAAGTATAGACAAAATGTGATAGATCTAAAGTGCGATAGAAGCGTACCCAAGGCCCCCTGAAGCATAATATTTGTTACGTCATGTTGCATCTGGACGAGACAGAACTAACGGGCCAGGATGAGATGACATTTAGAGGCGAAGTGAGAGTGAAAGTGGTCGGTACAGCTTGTTCTGTTCTATCAATGATGAGGCGCCTTTTGGTGTCGACACTACTCCAGAAGAGCATCATAAATCCATTTCACGGAACAAGATACCGCTGGTGTAATCAAGATAACAATGCTCTTAAAATGGGAGTAGAAGTGTACTTCCAGCGAGTTTAACTATTTTGGAGAAACTCGCTTTCATGATACGCTGAACTATGCAACCAGTGCTTTGCAATATATATCTTGCCAGACCGCCTCCTAGACCTTTCTTTTGAAATTATATATTGAGGCCTACCTCTGGCGGAATATTTTTCTTTGTAGAACTTAACCGAGCGCTACTCGTTCTAGCGACGTGGCCTGCATCCAGGATTACTGAATTTTAAATTCCCCAACAGGAGTAGTTCAAGGATCAGTAGTAGGACCATTCCTTTTTCTTAATGACCTCCCTTTGAACTTACAAGGCAAGTCTATAATAGCGGATAAGCAATTAGAAAATATAGTTTATCAAACCGGGGAGGGGTTTCAGGAGTCATTGGCATGGTTATATAGCCGTCCCGTTCGTTAACATTATTCGGGTGTTTAGCAATATATGTCGCCTCATGAATGATTGTAAGTATGAAATACTTCTCTTTGCAAATGACAGAAGTTGCATAAAAAACCGGCTATATACTGAGTAGATCATGGTTACACTTCATAGTTCACTCGTCAACATCATTCTCCTTGACTTTGGAGGCCCTGGAATGAACTACATTTCTAACAGTCTATCTTGAGTATTGTTGCTATAGTGACAGTTGCCACTGTATTTTCTGAAGATCTGAAGACGATCCTGGTTGCAGGTTCGAAACGCGTGAGCAGATTATTAGTATTATACGACCTACCACCGGACGAGTTGCCCGTGCAGTTAGGAGCGCTCAGCTGTGAGCTCGCATCCGGGAGATAGTGGGTTCGAATCCTACTGTCGGCAGCCCAGAAAATGGTTTTCCGTGGTTTCCCATTTTAAAACCAGGCGAATGTTGGGGCTGTGCCTTAATTAAGGCCACGGCCGATTCCTTCTCATTCCTAGGCCTTTCCTTTCCCATCGTCGTCATAGGACCTATCTGTGTCGATGCGACGCAAAAAAAAAAAAAAAAAAAACCTACCATCCCCAAAATTATATATTACAATGTCATTTAGTGGTCGTGAAAGTCTACGTCTTAAGAGTAACTGAATAACTCGTTTTTGTCTTGTTAATGGGAGCGTATAATGACAAAACACTGAATAAACTCTTTGCGAGCATGAAAGAAAATGGACAAAAATCGATTTTAAAAATTTGAAGCGAGTTTGTTTTAAGACTGGAGGCTAAAGAGTCACTTGGGTTAGTGTATGGTGTAATTGCGACCTAGACAGGCCGATAGTTACCAATGAATATTGGTCTTTCAAGGACAAACCTTATCATTGCGGCAAAGTTCCTGATATTGTCTGCAAGTTGCTTGAGCATAGGTTGCTAGATATCGAAACTTGTAAGCTGTGTATTGTTTTATCTCTCGTGGTATACTGAGTATTGAGCAAGCAATACGTGACTGTTGATATCGTGATCATAATCACAGGATCATCAATTTCACACGGAATCCAAACCCCGAGAGCATCGCTTTCCATTTCAAAAATTCGTCATGCATTGGCCGACGTTTGCGAACACGGCCGCTTTGTTTCGAAGTCAGTGACTATACCTTTTGGCTTTGACGCGAACAAAATGGGTACGCGATGTGTTGACAACCACGGGTCATCTTGCTGTGTCTAGCATTGCACCTAATTACATATCAATCAATCAATCAATCAACATTGATCTGCATTTAGGGCAGTCGCCCAGGTGGCAGACTCCCTATCTGCTGTTTTCCTAGCCTTTTTTTAAATGATTGCAAAGAATTTGGAAATGTATTGAACATCTCCCTTGGTAAACTGTTCCAATCCCTAACTCCTCTACCTATAAACGAATATTTGCCCGATTTGTTATCTTGAATTCCAAGTTCATCTTCATATTGTGATCTCTCCTACTTTTAAAAACACCACTCTAACTTATTCTTCTACTAATGTCACGTTTCTTGGTTTCTTCACTTCAATCATTTCTATCTTATCTCACATGATCAACTCTTATTATTTTCCGATTTTGACGATATTTGATTTTTCCAGCTTAGAGAGTGTTCCATTTTCACGGCCTTCTTGGCCTTCCCTTTTTCTCACTGATAGCTTCAGTCTTCGAAAATGAGGGCTAATGGACTAGACAAAAGAGTGACTGAATGCGTGGATAATTTTAGAGAAAACATACCTCTGAGATTTGGAGGAGGTGACGCATTATCTGATCCTGTGATAGCTAAAAATGGTGTCCCGCAAGGCAATAAGATTGGACCTCTGTTTTTTCTTATATACGAGTATACTGTGTATATATTATGTGAGTAAAGAACTGGAATCGCTTGTAAAGTTACGGATGATGTTATGTTGTATAAAGTAATAAATAAGTTACAGGATTGTGAGCGACAGCAAAAATGACCTCGACTAAGTTGTGAGATGGACAGCAGACAGTGGTATTATTTTGGTAAGAGGGATGAGATGTCAGGCCGTGCGGTGAGGGTCACAGAGCTGTGAGCTTACATTCGGGAGGTAGTGGGCTCGTACCCAACTGTTGGGGCAGCCATGAAGATGGTTTTCCATGATTTCCCATTTTCATACTACACAGATGCTAGGAGTGTACCTTAATTAAGGTACTCCTACCTACTTCTTTCTACCATGATTATAATTCAAATGGAATTATCGTCTAATTGTATTTCCTCTTAAGTAAAAAATAGGGGCTCACAGTTTTTGAGACATTGTGGCAAACATCGGAATCCAGTTAAGTCTGCTTCACTTGCTCATATCAGACTCTTCCTATATCTTCCTTGTCCTCTGTTTGTTTTCCAGGACGTTGGGAGTCTTTCATCTTTATGATTTTCATCACGTTTCCCATTTTTTTTTTATGGAGCCTGGAACTTTCTGTCCTTCGTTTAAGTTTTGCCCTTTAAAATAAATGTCACAACGATCACCTTGTCAAGTTGCCAGCACTGAGGGAGGGTGACTTCAATGCACGGGGCAAACCGAACATTTCGTGGTTGCGATAATCGTTGTTATTTTGTTACATTTTTAATGAGACGCTTTATATGCATGACAGTTGGTTGCGACCCTGTGTACAGTCCGCCTACCGACTTAGTGATCTGTAGAAGCTCTTGAAACATGTGGTGGAGAAAGTTGGATGTTAAGTTGATTTCAGATATTTACATACCGTAATTAATTCCCGTGCAATTTCTCTTGGCTTAGGCTGTTCCTCATTGTCCAAGACGAAAACGAATCTTGCCTAAAAACTGTTATTGTAGACTTAACCTCACGTAAGAACTCTGTCTATTCTGTTTCTGGTAGCACTGTAACTGTGTGCCTCATACATACCTGCCAACCCTTCCGATTTACCTGGAAACTTTCCGTTTTTTAACTCTTTTTCCTATTTAATTTTACTTCTTCCGATTTTTGAACAATATAACGTCCAGTACGGTCAATACTCTTCCCTTAGGATAAATTCTTATGTACTTGTGTAACTTACGCAACCTTATTTTCAAGCGTATTTATTTGATGCTTTATTTGGCGAGTGTATAGCCCGTCCGTCTTCGTGTTTCCTTCTTACTATAGCAGTGTGTTTTTTTTTACAGCTGGGAATTCGGGACGGCAATCGTCCTACAAGCGAGAGGGTCCACCGACTCCGGTAATTAATCGGGGCGAAACAATGAGTTTGTTATTGTGTGGTTCGCGTGCTGTTTAACACAGTTCTGTGCATAGTTTCGTTGGTAGTGTAGACCACGTGCTTTTTCTTGCGGTTCTGTGCTTCCCTCCCCTCGAAGTCGTAATAATGTATGAGACATATTGATCTGTTTTGCATGTGGTAGTTTCGCGGTTTCAGTGCACTAATGTTCATTCTTGCTTCATAATCTTATTGACTTGAATGTATTTCAGGGAGTCGTGTCGGTGACAGTTTCTGGTATTTTCTCTTCACTTTATGGCCATGAAACATAAACGTTATCTCAAAGTGTTCAGAGATACCTATAAAATTGAATTTCCGTTCATTTTACGGTCTAATAAAGGAAACTACTGCATTATGCATTTTATTCCGTTATTATTATTATTATTATTATTATTACCGTATTGCATTTACAAGCATAATGTGTAAAAATTTACAATTAACATACAAATTAAAATATAGAGGTAATTAAACTAGAATGTCCAGCTTCGACAACCAGTCCACTGCACTTAGTGTCAATTCATGCAGAGCCCGTAAACCGTCCTTAAATGCTGACAGTGGACAGCTCTCAACAACATGAAGCAATGGGTGCTTCTCAGCACCACACTCACACCCAGCACTTTCACAATATCCCCACTTTTTCATCATATATCGGCACCTACCGTGGCCTGTTCTGAAACGGTTGTGTTTTGACCACGCATGTCGAGGAAGATAGAAACCTGCCACTTTCTTTGTTGGGTCTTTAATAAGAAAGGCGTTGGTGGGTGGACATTGTTCCCATCGCTGTCTCCGTTCTGCTGTTACACTGAATTTTTCATAGGAGTGTAGATCAGTTCAGAGTGGATTACTGGATTTTAACCTCATCACAGGTGGATCTCGTAAGGCATTGAACAAAAGTGAGTTCCTGTGTGTAAAGGTCTTCTTGAGCAACTGTGCTTTCGCTGCTTTTCTCCTCAGATCTGGAGGAGCAATGTTTGCTAAAACAGGCAGCCACTGAGTAGGAGTGTACCTCACTGTACCAGTAACAACTCTCATGGTTTCATTGAGCTGTACATCAATCTTGCTCGAATGTACGCTGTTTTCCCACACAGGAGCGCAGTACTCACCAGCCGAGTATACTAGAGAAAGTGGAGCAGTGCGAAGAGTGTTTGCATCTGCACCGCAGTTGCTGCCCGATAGTTTATGCAGATTTGATTTCCTCTTGTACTCAGCTTCTTTGACAGATTCGAGCAATGCTGTTTGAACGACAAGGATCGATCCAGTGCGACACCCAGATATTTTGGGAAGAAGTTGTGGGAGACTTCTGTTCCGTTAAAAACCACATGTAGCTTCCGATTAGCTTCTATGTCGGTGTGATATAAATATTATTATCCATATGTGTGTATCATAAATGAGAATGATTAGGTACAATTTGTTGTAACCATTTTTATGTTTTCTTAGTTTATGATTTTAAATTTAATGAACAAGTCGCATTGTAACTGTAAATATGTATGGCTTTTCATCGAGGACGCGGCGTGATGTTCGTGATGAAATCGAAGAATGAAAAAAATCTTCCTATTTTTTATTTCTGAAAGTTGCCAGAAATGCTCGGCACCCCGGTGTCTAAATAGAGGCTTATAGGATTTACTACGTCTACTGTAGCGGGAGTCGTCAAATCGTCTACTGCAATCGGCACGAAGAAAGGTAAAGACTGAAGAAAGTGGTTTGTCAACCTCTCCACACCAAACAAGGATCACTTAGAACTCGTTAACTCAGCAGGGTGCAAGGTGTGTTTGACAGCTGCCTTCCAGCTCGCTTCCAGGAGCTGAGGCCGTCATGTTTTGTCAGGGATTCAAGGTTCGGGCACCCGCCCATAAAGCGCACACTTCACGGGTGAATGCCAAACGACGTTTGATTTGGAGTGGTGAATCACAATATATACCATGTGGCAGTCAGTTTGGAGGGTATGGGTGTGATGAATGACAAGGTGGACGATAAATGCCAGCCTGTTGAGTGCCCACAGTGAAATTTGTAAGTGGTCGGTGTCAGTTTTTACCTTGTTTCTCCCACAATACTGTACTACAGGGCACGTTAATGTCGGAAGGATATACATTGACTATTCTATAGTAGAAGATCAGCTCGGGGTTGATCACTGTGTATTTCAATATAATAATGTTCCGTACCTTAAATAATTCATGAGTAGTTTGTGGACAATAACCCCAGCTCGAACCTCAGTCCTATCGAAAACCTATGAGATGAACTGGAACGGCGGCTTCGGTCCAGACCCCGAGGACCCACACTAATTCCACTTGCGCCGCAAGAAGAAGATTCTGCTATTCTCCAAATGAATGAAAACCAGCCTGTTTTCCAGTCAGTGACCGGGTCAGGGATGGAATGAATGAATGAATTGTGCCGGCTGTCGCACTCCTCTGGGGCAATGGTTAATGACTGACAGATGAAATGAAATGATATTGGAGTGTGTTGCTGGAAGGAAAGACGACAGGGAAAACCGGAGTACCCGGAGATAAACCTGTCCCGCCTCCGCTTTGTCCAGCACAAATCTCACATGGAGTGACCGGGATTTGAACCACGGAACCCAGCGGTGAGAGGCTGCCGCCTGAGCCACGGAGTCTGCTATTCCCTAGATCAGGGCCTCTCAGGGTGCATGCGCCGTGCAGTGCACGGGCGCAAGGTGCAGGAGACGACTTCACTAGGTTGACCAGAGTGCAAACTCCCACTCCACTTCCCCTACACCTGTCTCACCCGTTCGGCCTGTCTTCGCCTTCTCCACCTTCCCCGCTGATTCTCCCCTCACTGCGAAATGTTTATGTGCGGTGAGCGGTGACACTGTTGTATGGGACAATGTTACCGGTGTTAAAACACTCTTCTTTCAATTTGGTTTGAGCAGACAATTTATCTTCTGACTCTTCTTTTCCTTTATCTTTGCAATGATACCAGTGATGCCTGGAACAAGGGACCGGCTGACAGCAATTTGAGAGCCTTCTTTAAATTACAATCAGAAATAGGCCTACTCGCACGCAATCTAGTTTTCGTACAAGTCAAAGCAGGAAAAAATACCTTTCACATATGCATGTGGAACCAAATATTAAAATAATCTTAGCTGCTTCTCGATGCAGCTTAGGAAAATCTTCCTTCGACAAATTCTGGTAGAATTTGAGCTAAGCTTATGTATTGGAAAATCTTGTCCCACGGATTAAGCATTTGGCTTTATCGTCACGACTGATAAAGAAATACGAAATTTCCCAGTTCGATTGAAATGGACTTTCGGAAGTCTTTGCTTTCTTTGAAACAGGTTGCTCCATTATTATGATGTTGTCTTGCGCTTATCTATTTCACTGATAAACAAGCTATCACCGAACGCTTCGTCGCTCTCAGCACACTACACCATCCGAGTCAAGCCGAGTTGAGCCGAGACGGAACGATGCACAGTGCACGGAGTCGCTGCGCCTCGATATGCACGCGTGAGATTTTGAGCGTTTGAGAGGCCCTGCCCTAGATATATTCCAGTACCTGATAGAAAATCTTACTCGCAGAGTTCGAGTTGCATTGAAAGCCAAGGTTTGTCTCTCCCCGTATTATGTCCACTTTTGAGCAGCATGTCCGAGGAACGCTTAGAAGACAGTTTCAAATTGGTGTCTGGGTACATAGTGATCAGAATGTGTTAATAGTTCACTCATTGGCTGAATGGTCAGCGTTAAACAGGGTCAAATGTACGACACAGTTTTCACCCTGACTCCACAAGTGTGGAAAAGGCGGAAGAAGAAGGAGAGTGTAGACAGTTCAAGTTGGTGTCTGGGTACTTATTGATCTGATAGTTTACATTTACCAGAAAAATGCTTGCTTCTCCTTGTCGACTTACGAGCTCTGCAGACCGGTGGCATATACGGGATAACTGCACACACATTCTTGCACTCAACGTGAGAAAACAGAACTGTCTGGGAAAGTGTTCTGTTCTGAAAACAGTCAAACATTCGAAGTACGATATCGAGTAGTTGTGGAGTTACCTGTGTGTATATGCAGACTTTCCTCATAGCAGAAGGAAACACATTGTATCTTGCTTTCAGTTGTGCATTATCTTCCCCCACCTCCACCAACCCACTATTTCCTATCATTTTACCCGGAATCCCTAGCAGCGTCACATAGCAGAATAGATCCCTTGCAAGCCGACAGATTCATGTTTGACAACGAGCAAATTTCTGGTTGGCTTTGCTTGTATTAAGAGCGGATTCGATTGTGAAGAGGAAAAATGAGTTCATTTCTTTCGATCGAATAATAATAATTTATAATTATTCGTGATATTCGAACTGTCAGTGAAGCAACGTAGATCAGTAGTGATTAATGAAAGAAAAAAGTTCTCTGTGCCCAAACCATATCCCTTGGCGCAACAGCCCCGAAGGGCCATGGTCTGCCAAGCGACCGCTGTTCAGCCGGAAGGCCTGCAGTTTATGAGGTGTCGTATGGTCGGCACGACGAATCCTCTCGGCCGTTATTGTTGGCTTTCTAGATCGTGGCCGCGATCTCACCGTCAGATAGCTCCTCAATTGTAATCATATGGGCTGAGTGGATCTCAGATTCAGGTAAAAATCCCGACCTGGTCATCCTCCTCAGTTGTATCCCCCGGCCCTATGTCTCACGCTCGAGGACACTGCCCTTGAGGCGGTAGAGGTGGGATTCCTCGCTGAGTCCGCGGGAAAAACCAAGGAGGGTGAGCAGATTATGAAGAAGAAGAAGAATATTCTGGAGGTAGAATTTGACTATTTCTTCAGTATCATGACGAAATGAATTATCTTGTTAGTGTCAAAGTATAGAGAACACTGACCTTAGCAGGTTACTGTAACAATTTAAAAAACTGAAAAAATGACACCTGTTTTTTTCCCCCTGGATGAGTGAAACAGAAAAACGAGCTCATTTAGGATTCGATGACTGGACAGCTAGCTATTCCTGTCAGTCTTCTATCTCTTTAAGTCTTGAGAAGGCAAGAGCAGTTCAGAAACGAAGTTCTGAAGTAAACATGGAACGGTAATGGAAAGGCAAATTAGATTAATTTATTATTGGTACATTTAATAGTTACAAATATAGCTTTAATATTTGTAATTTTCCCCCTTACAATATACTCCTTGGTAATAAATACTTCACTAGAAGTTAATCCGATCTCTGGCAAAGGTAATACATCGTAGTTCATGGTGGTGGTTATCTTCCCGTACGAAGCGCATAGGGCAGCAAGCTTTCGCCAGCGAGTCCTGTTCGAAGCGGCGTTCTCAGTATTGTTCCAGCTGATGTTGACTGTTCGTAGGTCTTCTTTGGAGGTTTGGTACCATGTTTTGAGTGGTCTGCCCGGTTTCCGTCTGGTTCCTGGTGGTTCGAGTATCGGCTGTCAGGCTTGCGATGAATGTGGCCTGCTGGATGCATTCGACGTTCCGCCACATCTCTTAATTTCCTGGAGCCATTTTGTCGCAAAATGTCCTCATTGGTGACTAGTCGCGCCAAGTGACACCCAAAATTTTGCGTAAATATCATAGGTGGAACACGTTGATATTCCGTGTTGTGATGATGATGATGATGATAAAAACCGAGCGAGAATTGGCTTCGGTTCGGGTACGTAGTTTTGAGCTGCCATTCATGAGATAATGGGTTTGAACCCCCTCTGTCGGCAGCCCTGAAGAACTTTTTCCTAAGGTTACCCATTTTTACATCAGGCTTATGCTTGGGCTGCGCCTTAATTAAGGTTGTGGGCTTTTCCTTCATAGTTCTACACATATCCTGTCGCCACTGTTAAGACCTGTCTGAGTCGGAGCGATTTAGAACAGGTCTTCCGAATAGACTGCCATGGGGGACCTGCATGTCCAAGAGTATGGGGCCTAGTGCCGTAGCTAGGTTCTCAGAGGCCCCAGTGATTGCTAAACGTGAATTCAGGATTTTTAAAATCTAATTTATATATGCATTTTGAATGACATTTAACCATACCTAAACAATTATGCAGTGACGTGCGGTGAACATAATGATGTATTATTTCGTCAGTAACCACGATTGAAAAATTGGAAAAGTCTAGGTCTAGCAAACCTAATACCGTCGGTTAAAGAAGAAATCAGGGAAGTCGACAAGGAAAGGTGAAATCAAGGAGTCTGGCACAAGTAAGAGGAAGGAATGTCTGCCTGAGCTAGGGACCGCGTGGGTGTTAACCCACTCTCCCAAGTGGAGAGCCACAGTGTGTTACATTTCTAGTCACCTCTTACGCCATGCATGGTGTACCATGGAAGCGGTACTTTTACCTCCAAGACCTGCTAGGCGATATTTGTTCTCAGCTACGTCGAACCATCTTGACGTCCTGGGAATCGGAGTGGCTTGCTATTCGAACTCCCAACAGGCTCAGAGCAATTAAGAATACAACTACCGCGTGGCGGTCCTATTTCCGGCCTCACGGACAGAGGCCGTTGTTTTGTGTAGAGTGGGTATAGGTCATCTACGAACTCGTACCTCCTAAAGAGGGAAGACGCCCCAGTGTATTCTTGTAGTGCCGACTTCACCGTGGCCCACATCCTTACCGAGTGCGCCAATCTCTCTGGCCTAAGACAGAACCTCGGTCTGCAGGGGACACTCGAACTCATAATACTCTACTAGCCGATGGCGTGACTTCTGCTGATCTCGTCATTCGCTTTATGTGAAAGTGAATTAATCAAGGTTATGTAAATCCCAAGTGTTCTGTTATTCAGGGAACGTAGGCTCCCTTTTGATTGGTTTGTGACTTTCTCGGCTTAATACAATATTTTTTGTTTTATTTTATAATTCATTTTGAAATTTCTTCGTTGAATAAATTTTGTTTTATTTTTTAAAAAATCACTTAATTTGTTCAGAGACGGTGATTACCTACCTAGTTGTACTTCCTCTTAAAACGAAAATCACCACAACCACCACTTCCGCAAGACTGGGAAGGTGGTGGCCCTTGAACTTCATTAAGACAGCCTACATTTGTCTGGTGTGAAAAGGAGAAACCACGAAAAGGGCCACCAATGGTGGAGTTTGAACGCGCACTGAGTTGCCGATTCGCTCAGTTTCTTTGTCTCTCTCTTCGCTGGATTGGATCTGGAAAATTTCTGTGTCTAACCGAGATCTTGACGTGCTTACTCCGTTAATGAGCCACAGATGTGTTTACGATTCTTTATCGCGTTTTATTGCCTGTTACTGCGTGGAGGGTTTTTGTTCTGCTGCAATAGCACTCTCTCTTCTACTCATGGATGTACTTCATTAGAGGTAAAGAATTTAGTCCTCTAACAGTTCATAGATGGGTCAAAAAGTTATCAAACAAGTAGCATTGGTGCTCATTCTCCCCAGTGCCTTATGTGCCTTGTGTGGTTCTCATTATGTATGATTTTTAACTATGACCTCTATTTTTTTACAATTTGCTTTGTTTCGTACCGATACAGATATATCTCATGGTGACGGTATGATAGGAAAGAGCTAGGAATGGGAAGGAAGCGATCGTGGTCTTAATATTAAGTTACAGTCCCGGCATTTGCCTGGAGTGAAAATGGGAAACCACGGAAAACCATCTTCAGAGCTGCCGACAGTGGGGTTCGAACATGGCATTTTTGCTCCCTTTCTGCTATCAGGGTGGTTACCGAGCTCGATAGCTGCAGTCACTTAATTGCGGCCAGTATCCAGTATTCGGGAGATAGTAGGTTCGAACCCCACTATCGGCAGCCCTGAAAATGGTTTTCCGTGGTTTCCCATTTTCATACCAGGCAAATGCTGGGGCTGTACCTTAATTAAGGCCACGGCCGATTCCTTCCCACTCCTAGCCCTATCCTGTCCCATCGTCGCCATAAGACCTATCTGAGTCGGTGCGACGTAAAGCAACTAGCAAAAAAAAAAAAAAAAATCAGGGTGGTTCGTCCGAATAACTAAGATTATTTACATTTCTCCCACCAATTAGAATTTCTGCTTCATCGAACCTGGCATTCCTCATAATAGCCTAATCTTTGCATTTAAGTTGAGGGGTGACAATATACAACCTTGCCGTACGCCTTTCTTAATTTTGGCTCATTTAATACAGGCCATGGTTGTTTCAGGCCTGAGGATATACTGGCACGTAAGAGAATTCGTGCGGTATTATTATTATTATTATTATTATTATTATTATTGAAAATAAAATGTCATATGGCTTTTAGTGCCGGGATATCCCAGGACGGGTTCGGCTCGCCAAGGTGCAGGTCTTTCTATTTGACTCCCGTAGGCGACCTGCGCGTCGTGATGAGGATGAAATGATGATGAAGACAACACATACACCCAGCCCCCGAGCCGTAGGAATTAACTAATTAAGGTTTAAATCCCCGACCCGGCCGGGAATCGAACCCGGGACCCTCTGAACCGAAGGCCAGTACGCTGACCGTTCAGCCAACGAGTCGGACATCATTATTATTATTATTATTATTATTATTATTATTATTATTATTATTATACTGCATTTCTAGAGAGCATGTCTTTAAGAACGTAACTGTGCAATTATTTAGATATACTGGTACGTAATAGAACTCTCGCGGGACAAAATTCCGGCACCTCGGCATATCCGAAAACCGTCAAAGTAGTTAGTGGGACGTAAAAACAATAACATTATTATTAATTCTGTGGATTCTGTTGGATAGAACACGTGAAGGCCTTCAAAGCTGCGATCTACCCGACAACAGCCAGACACAACACTGCATAACGTAACAGAATGTGCTCACGATTGAGATGCCATCAGTTCACGACTAGGAAATTAATTTATGTAAGAACCTGGTTCCGAGTTGTGAAAGTCTTGCCGTTCCCCTATTAATATCTCAATGGCCGCGGGTTATAAGCGATATCTCATGTTTTTTTTGTAGACTGGAATTCCGTCACACGTTGTTTGGAAACGAGAAAGTTTAATATTTTGAGCGCCCGCCGTTATTTCCGGCTACTACACTTTTGATAGCTCAAGTGTCAAGTGCCTGGCTCTATGGCTGGGCAGTCGGTGTATTAGCCTCAGGTATGATTCCCGCCTCGACCGTAAGTTTTCAGTCTTGTTCATCTGGTGTTGCTCTCTTCACAGAAGATTGGCTATCATCATGGAGTAGTCCGACTCGTTGGCTGAATGGTCAGCGTACTGGCCTTCGGTTCAGAGGGTCCCGGGTTTGATTCCCGGCCGGGTCGGAGATTTTAACCTTCATTGGTTAATTCCAATGGCCCGGGGGCTGGGTGTTTGTGCTGTCCCCAACATCCCTGCAACTCGCACACCACACACAACACTACCCTCCACCACAATAACACGCAGTTACCTACACATGGCAGATGCCGCCCACCCTCATCGGAGGGTCTGCCTTACAAGGGCTGCACCCGGTCAGAAACAGCCACACGAAATTATTATATATATCATGGAGTAGTATTTCCTGTGTTGCCATGTCGTGGATCTCGAATCACTGACGGAGGTTTCGTGCCCAGGATAATCTTCTTGATCAGTTGTACCAGGACCCTATTTCATAAACGTTATAGTTTGACTGATGACAGGAAACTGTCGGACAGGTTTACGTAACTTATTAAAAAAAAACTACGCGTGTGGTCGCGTGATTTAGGGCACATAGCTGTCAGCTTTCATTCGGTAGATAGTGGGTTCGAATCCCACTGTCGGCAGCCCTGAAGACGGTTTTCTGAGCTTTCCCATTTTCACGTAAGGCAAATGCTGGGGCTGTACCTTAATTAAGGTCACGGTAGCTTCGTTCCCGTTCCTAACCTTTTCCTGTCCCATCGTCGCCATACGACCTATCTGTGTTGCGACGTAAAGCAAGTAAAAAAACGCATTGGCAGTGTTGTGTTTCACAAATTTTACGTCTCTTTTACTGTACAAATGTCCATTTCATAAAACTTTTGACGTGACAGGTAAAAAGCTGACAAATTTGTCAAATTGTAGGCTACATGTTGTTTGACGGAACAGATACATGTAATTTTTTGACTTAGTTACAAATATGTAGAATTGTCCCTCCAGAGGTGACAGGTATTTGTTTGTAGCTTGTAATGTGTATGTAACTTGGAAGTTTATTTTCGTGAATATTTTGTAACTTAAGTTCTCTTGTGGACAATGATCTAGTAGACCTAACAACAGTAGTGAGAGTAAGGAAGAAATTGAAATGACACCACGCCGGGATTTTAGGCGACGGATTAAGCTAACATTCAATTTTAGTGACTTTGTCAAAGAGTAATTTCGTATCAGCAAGACAATAACGTTATTGGATTTATGTCCCACTAACTACTTTTACGGGTTTCGGAGATTAGCAAGACATCGGCTGAATATACGCTATTATAAATTCAATAGGACGGCATTTACAGTCACAAAAACAAAGAAATTATTCACTCACCCCGCCAAGAGCTACTCGTTTGTGCGCTGCATTGCCTGTTATATATCGTAAACTCATCAAAAGTACTTGCCATTGTGCCTGAGTGAGTAAGGACAAAACGTAGGTTAAATGTCAGTCTTGGAGTTGCCACTTCTTCTAATTCCCCTTCTTATTTACATAACAGTCCATCATTTGTGCACTGCATACAAAAATCCATTTCGCTCTTCAGAGCCATCCAGAGCGTAACTTCAGGCCTGGCATAAAATTGTCGCGTTTATGAAACAAGTTACAATATTCTGCCTGTCACACGAGGGAAACTTGTAATATTTATGAAGCAGAAAATTTACAAAATATATTGATTAATTTGTCAGATCTGACGTAATTGTGGAATTTGTCGTACCTGTCGAGTTTTATGAAATAGGGCCCAGGCTGTATTTGACATTTCGGAAGATGTAATCAAAATAGGCTTCTTTACCTGGGAGCGTTGGTCCCGTTCCTTCCACTTACTTGTTCCTCGCCTACAACTTTCCTGTCCGACTTCCCTTGGCCAGTTTGTTGTTCTTTTCCAACTCCGACGGAATTAAATTTGCGGAGCCTAGGGATTCGTTTCCACGGACCCCCTGTGGTTGGGGGACGCAGACGAAGAATATACCCACGGTATACCCTGCCTGTTGTAAGAGGCGACTAAAAGGGGCGACCAAGGGATGATCGAATTAGAACCATGAGACTACTTGTAATTAGTACCACCATGCAAGGGAACACCATGGGTCGCTTTTACTTGCGCGTAGTACCACTGTGTTAGGTACAAAATAGGTTTATGATTTTTTTTTTTTTTTTGCTAGGGGCTTTACGTCGCACCGACACGGATAGGTCTTATGGCGACGATGGGATGGGAAAGGGCTAGGAGTTGGAAGGAAGCGGCCGTGGCCTTAATTAAGGTACAGCCCCAGCATTTGCCTGGTGTGAAAATGGGAAACCACGGAAAACCATCTTCAGGGCTGCCGATAGTGGGATTCGAACCTACTATCTCCCGGATGCAAGCTCACAGCCGCGCGCCTCTACGCGCTCGGCCAACTCGCCCGGTAGGTTTATGATTAATAGTAATAGAGTGCGCTGTCGACTTTTACAGTAGGGCCTACCTGTGATTAGTATCTCTATATGAACGACACCATGGTTCTGCCTTGCCTATGATTAGTACCCACTATATGAGGAACACCACGGGATAATAAGAGTCCCTGTGGTTAGTACACTTACGTGATGAACACCATAGGTTTGCGTTGCCTGTAAATGGCGCCGCAATGTGCGAAATACCATAGGTCTGTGTTACATGTGCGAATATCATTACCTGTGAGTAGTACCATAATGTGTGGAATACCGCGAGTCTACGCTACTTTTGATTAGTACCGCAACATGGCAAATGCCATAGTTCTACTTTCCTAGCGATAAGTACAATTATGAGGGGCCGATACCTGGTTTTTGGACCCCTTTACATTGCAAGTATCATCGGTTCAATATTGTGCTATAGAATCAATCCCTTGCTCAGTAATACTATTGTTTTACGTCAGTTTCTCTGAATGTGAGGCATTGCGGGTCGGATCCACTGATTGTTTTAAATTCATATCCATCCATTCATTCTTCGTCCTCACGTTTTGAATTTTGGTCAGTGGAAGATTTTTAATTTTTAATTTATTACATTTCGTACCATTAGGGGCCGATGACCTAGATGTTAGGCCCCTTTAAACAACAAGCATCATCGTCGTCATCATCGTTTCCACGGCCTTCGTGGCATTTTCCTTTCTTTTGCCGGTCCCTTAATTCTTCGAAGTATAATAATAATAATAATAATAATAATAATAATAATAATAAGCTGACCTTCTAACCTCAACTTGGCAGGTTTGATCCTGGCTCAGCCCGGTGGTATTTGAAGGTGCTCAAATAATTCAGCCTCGTGTCGGTAGATTTACTGGCACGTAAAAAGAACTCCTGCGGGACTAAATTCCGGCACCTCGGCGTCTCCGAAAACCGAAAAATAGTTAGTGGGACTAAAAAACAATAACATTAATAATGTTGCCTGGGAGCCATCTGGTGACGAATGAACATACCTTTTCCACTTCTATTATAACGTCAAAATTCAAACCTCATTGTTTGAGGGGCCTTCCTCGTGGACAGTCGAGATTTTCTTCTGTAGATGCAGAGCACAGTTCTCTGCGAAACGTAAAGAATTTCACCTAATTTTCTTGACACGGCATAAGACTAAAACGCCTATATCGTGTCTATAACACTAATAATAATAATAATAATAATAATAATAATAATAATAATAATAATGATGATGGTGATAATAATAATCGTATAACCTAAGCTACCTCTGCAGGCATTTTTAACTACGCCAATTAGGCCGCCTGCGCGTGAATTTCTACCCCATTGCAGAGTTGGAAGATCTATGGCTGAATTTTTAATTATTTTTGCTCATTTAGTGCATGTAAGTACATCTTTTACAAGACAACACACTATGACATGGAGTGTGAAATGGACTTCAGTTCCGCCCTTGCAAACTCCGAATATCTCTGCCGGATTTGAACCCGCGTTCCTAGGATCTTGGGGCCGACACTCTTCTACTGATCCACGGAGAGAGCACGTAGCAGCGTGTTGGAAATAATCTGCGATGTGGAAACTTCGCACCTTGTACAACAAGCTTTCAGATGTGGTCCAGACTTGGTAGACGTATATCAAGGCAAGCTAGTTTCGTGATTTCCGCAGTGTGGTGATTGAAGTATTGGAAGGCGCCTACGTGTAAGGTCTTCGATTTCAGCCTTGAGCTGAGGTGTAGGTAACTGTATCACTAGCAGAGGTACCTGGCATTGATAGTGATGCTTGTGTAGCTGTTGGGTTTGTCATTTAGCTGCAAGATGTCCACTGTAAAAGTTAACTTCTGAACGGTTCGCATTGCCCATGTAATCACTGCTTCAGTTGTTATTCTTTTTTTAAATTTTTCGTTCGGATAAGCCAATTATATTATTATTAGTATTACTACAACAAATCATTTCGGCCACTTAGGACCATTATTAACACTTGTCAGGCTTTCTGGATTTCCAATACTCCTTCATCTTTATTTATCCTTAGTATGAAAATGTGTCGTTAATTGAATTTAAACAAACACATTTCCACATTTCTTTCATCTTGAAGCAGAATGCAATTCTTCGCTCTTCGGACTACTCTGCGCCAGTTCTTCTCATTCTTTCTGCAAGATCCTTTGTCCCATGTCCTAAACTTGTCTTTTGATATTTGGTCCTAGAATTTTGATGTAGGCCGAGGATCTTCCGTAGAAATCCTCTATATTTCGTTGTGGTGAGTGAGGGCGCAATTTAGCGTCTAGCGGGCCCGCATGTCGTCTACAGTATGATACATGAGGTGATTATTTTATTTTCGAGGCTTAGACAGAGAATGTAACTTGTGGTGATCTGTTGTTTTATATTTAATGCATTCGGCGCTTTGTGTTTGTGATGTTTTACTATTAAAACATAATATATGATCCAGAACCGTATAAATTTCAAAACTCGGTATAGTACCAAAGTATAATACGGTAAGTCCTAAAAAATACCGTTTTTACATATACATTATTTTACCCCTTGATATCAAACTACTTCGTAAATACGAAACAAACTATGTTTCTATACATCTCCCCCAACATCAGAACCCGTTATGGATCTCCTGGCCAAAATTTTCCCCTCCCCCACTCTAACTTTGCGAAGTTTTCGTTTTTTATTCCTTGAAAGCCCATTAAGCGCAAATAGGTTTTAAAAATGTCTTTATTTAGCTTTGGGTTTCTAAAGGTTAGGACTCCAGGTCATGGCGGTTATTGGCCTGCAATGGCATTATTATTATTATTATTATTATTATTATTATTATTATTATTATTATTATTATTATCCGACTCATTGGCTGAATGGTCAGCGTTGAGGCCTTCGGTTTAGAGGATCCCGGCTTCAATTCTCGGCCGGGTCGGGGATTTTAGTCGCATCTGATTCATTCTTCTGGCTCGGGGACTGGGTGCTTGTGTCTGTCCCAACACTTTCCTCCTCATATTCAAACAACGCACTACACTATCAACCACCAATATCTCCATAGAGGGTTGGCGTCAGGAAGGGCATCCGGCCGTAAAACAGGGCCAAATCGATCTGTGCGACACAGTTCGCGGCTCCACATGTGTGGGAAAAGCGGTATTATTATTATTATTATTATTATTATTATTATTATTATTATTATTATTATTATTATTATTATTATTATTATTATTATTATTATTATAAAATGCGAAAAAGATCTGAAAACTTATCACGCAAAGCGCGCTTAGAAGTTGTGCATTTCCTTCTTTGCCAGGCAGCCTTCAGTTTTTCTCTTATCGTGGTTGTTCGTTCTTCTGTCCACTTGGCTCTTGTCTTCTTCTTGTAGTTTCTCTCTGACTTTACTTCCCACTTGCTGATTTTCGTTCTGTAGCAGGTTCGGTCTGCGATGTCGGCCACTTTGATTCCTGATTTTTCCAGGTCTTGGCGGATGTCCGATGTCCACCTATTTGTTTTGATGTTTTCTGTTGCCTCTAGTAAGATTCTTGTCAGTCTGTTTTCTCGAAGGCGTCAGATGTATCCGTAACATTTCAGGCGTCTATTTTCTGATGTCGGCCGCTAGGTTTGAGAGCTCCTCGGTTTTTGTATTAGATTGCAGTCGGTATATTGTTATAGAAAAGGCGTATGACCCAGTTTCTTAAAATATTATACGTCTGCTGGATTGATATGGATTAAGAGGACAACTTTTTTTTAAAATATATATATAATTGCACAAATGGTATCTTCATAACCACTTCAATAGAAGTCTTCTCACCGATCGAGTTGGTCACAACGCACAAGTGTGAACTTGCATTCGGGAGATAGTGGGTTCAAATCACACCGTCGGCAACCCTGAAGATAGTTTTCTGTGGTTTCTCATTTTCACACCGGGCAAATGCTGGGGCTGCACCTCAATTAACGCCACGGTGGCTTCCTTCCCAATCCTAGCCATTTCACATCCTTCCATCGCCGAAAATCTTCGATGTGTGACGTTAAACAAGTAGCAAAAACTAAAGGTATTTTTGTTATTGTTGTTGTTGATTCCTATCTTAGTGGCTTGATATTTGCTGATATGGTTGACAAAAACTCACGGGCTTCTGATACTTTAAAGAATTTCTGCACGGACAAAATTCTAATACCCCGGCATGTCTTGGTATATGTAGCAACTGAAGAGAAGTTACGTTATTTAGTCTTAAATTGGCAAAGTCCAGGATTGATAAGGGAAATACTATCAGAATTCTTACGAAATGAATGATAACTAATTTTGGTGGGCGCAGTCGATGAAGATGTTCTGTTTTCCTCTAGTTCATTATAAGGAGCTTTTGCAGCGATTGGTTACGTTGCCATTCATCTTGGGAGATACTGTATAGCTCTATTTTTATGCTGAGAAATCTTTTGCCGTACGTATCTTATCTGACATTCTGTTGTTCACTGATGTCACTGACGTAGTAAGTAGGTACATGTGTTCTGATCTGTCAATGATATCAGCTGATTTTAATATGTTCATTTTTTTTGTACCTTTCATCTTAATCTAATGGCACTTTTAGTGATTGACAGCCGATATTGAGACGTTAACCTATGTCTCTTGCTCGCAATGTTCTTGACGTAATCTTGACATAATGCTTTGTTACGACATCATCACAGGCACGCCGATTTTGGGTAATGAACATGAACAAGGGCGGGTGGAATAATGAAAAACTATTAATGCAAACATTCCTATATAATAACAATATTCACAAGCAAATAGAAAAATAAAACAGAACGATAATAGAGCTTGTTTCTCAAGTACATTTTTGAATGAGTTATGTACGGAGTTTTCAGAGTAATATTCGTAAGTAAACAAAAAATAGAACTTGATCATAAATATTTTGAAGGAATGTTTTATGTACGAAGTTATAAAAAATAATCACAAGTAAAAAATTAGAACTTGCTTCATAAATAAATTGTTTAAAATAAATATCCATTTCTTGTTACGAAATGTGAAAAGCTCTGGCATCAGGTGTACCGCCTGAACAGTCTCCATTGGGAAATGTAGTTCTCTGAACGAATTCCCGCTTTCTAATCTCATTTTAAAAGTATAAAACCATCTACCACATTGTCCAGATTTAACGCCTTAGCATCCTCCGAAGACTAGGCTACCAACCTGCACGTTTTAAGGGGACTTAACGCCTAGGAGATTTTTTTAAGGAAGGGGGAAAAATGGCACTCTGACCCCTATGGTAATCTAGTGGGGGGCGGGGGGAAGGGCAGAAAAGGCCTTGTCCCCCAAATTCTGCGCCACTGCATCATCAGTAAGAAAACATATACTAGGAGGTACTCAGAACATAATTTCCCCTTTTAACGGGGCGAGTCTACCAATAATTGTTACTTGGCTGAAGACGAGTTAACTCGTCCATAATGCCTCCAGAAACTTTTTAAGGAGCGTTAGAACGCTAAAAATAGGAAATGCGGACAGTTTGAGAAGTTCGGTGGTAGGACAATGTCAGCGTAGTTTTCTAATGGATTCTAAATCTAGCCTTCGAAGTCCTTTAAGGGCAATGGCCTCCTGCTAAGCAGGGCTTCGCTCGGATAAACTCGTTAGGTGAGCATCATGTGGTGCACTTTTCTTGCCTGTTAGTGACACATACATTTCTAACCTATATATCTAAGCACATACAAAATTTTAATTTACATTTATACATTTAGAGGAGTTCTTTAAGGGTCTTTCATTCTTCTCTGCCTCTTGCTCTTTTTGTCCACTGTGCACCAGCCATTTTCTTGAACGAGTCAGCCCATCGGATCCTCTGCCTTCCTACGTTTCTCTTACCAATTCTAGGATCCCACAATGTTAGTCGGTGTGTCCACCTCTTGTGCTCCATTCTCGCTATGTGGCCTCCCCATTTCCACTTCAATCTGTCCGCTAATGGATTTGTGGTCGATTTTTGAATGGTGCAAAAAAATCCATTCGACATTCCATATTGTATGAAATGTGCTTGTAAAAGATCTCTGTTGACGTCTTGTGCTTTCCCGACAAAATGGAATTCAACTCAGACTTATAGAACACCCAACAGATACCTGATTTACTTTACCATGTGGTAGAGCAGGCCCTCTCAGGGTGCATGCACTGTGCGCGGTGCAAAAGACGACTACGCTTGGTTGACCAGAGTGCAGACCCCCACTCTTCGATTTGGAGCAATAGCGCTGTCTCCCTCTTTCCCTACGCCTGTCTCGCTCGCTCCCCCTGTCTCCCTCTTCATCACTTGCTCCGTAGCGCTCCATATCCGAGCAGAGTTGAACCGAGCTTAGCCGAGTAGCCCAGAGACGAAGCGTTGGTCCGAGCCGAGCCGAGTGGAACCGATGCACAGTGCACGGAGCTTTTGCTCCTTGATTTGCACGCGTAAGATTTTGGGCGTTTGAGAGGCCCTGTGCTAGAGTAAAACGAAACGTCGAAATTGTCGCGCAGGCAGCCTAGCCTATATGGCATCAAACTAAAATGCCCACTTACGGTAGTTGATGTCATACAGATAATAATAAATGTATTTATTATTTATTTATTTTACACTTTATGGCTTACATTGGTCCACTCTTGTGAATTATACAAAGGATTCATTTGGTCTCCTGTCAGACCAATATTTCTTCATTCTGAGAGATGCTGCCTTCCTTGCTTCAATCGAAAACACCCTCCTACTATACCTTTAATTAATCTTGCTCTGTAGCGTGGTGTGTGTGTGTTTAATAATAATAATAATAATAATAATAATAATAATAATAATAATAATAATAATGATAATAACAATAGTAATAATTCCATTGAATGTCAGGTGAGGAATACGGAACTGGAACAAGTAGATCCGTGCCTGGTTGGGGACTGGTTCTGAATTGAGTAGGAGCCAGTCAGTACGCTTCAGGGAACAGACTGGGATGGGGGGCCTCAACCCCGACGCAGCGCGTCCCATTGTGTGATAGGGGAAGTTCCTCTAGATATGCAGAGCAGGTGCGATTATAAGGTTACCATATCAAATAAGCACCCGCGGATCAACTGAGGCAATCCACTGCCTTGTGGATAGGGCTTTGACCCAAAGGCTATGGGAGTAAACCCAGAAAGAAAATCAAAGTAGGACAGAGGCTTTAAGGGAGCAGCCCTCTCACAGTCCTAATTCCTTCAAAGGGTTAATTACCCGTAAGGAGTGAATTTCAAAACAATTCATAGAAAACCCGACGCCTGCGAGGGAATAAAGGGAAAAGAGAAAGAAGAAGAAGATAATTTCAAGTACTTGGTATGTGTATTCTCCTACGATGGTAGTACAGTAGTGGGATTCATTTAATCAATATATGAATCAGTCACCACTGATCTGCATTTAGGGCAGTCGCCCATGTGGCAGATTCCCTATCTGTTGTTTTCCTAGTCTTTTTTTCTTAAGTAATTGCAAAGAATTTGGAAATTTATTGAACATTTCCCTTGATAAATTATTCCAATCCCTAACTCCTCTACGTATAAACGAATATTTGCCCCCGATTTGTCCTCTTGAATTCAAACTTTATCTTCATATTGTGATCTTTCCTACTTTCAAAACACCACTCAAACTTATTCGTGTACTAATGCCATTCCACGCCATCTCTCCACTGACAGCTCGGAACATACCGCTTAGTCGAGCAGCTCGTCTCCTTTCTCCCAAGTCTTCACAGCCTAAACTTTGCAATATTTTCGTAACGCTACTATTTTGTCGGAAATCACCCAGAACAAATCGAGCCTCGCCGGGCCATTGAAATTAACCAATGAAGGTTAAAATCCCCGACCCGGCCGGGAATCGAACTCGGGACCCTCTGAATCGAAGGCCAGTACGCTGACCATTCAGCCAACGAGTCGGACTCTGTATCTATGTATTTATATAAATGAAGTTGTAGGAAGTCCGCTGTCTGTAATTTCGTTTATTTTTGCCAATTTTTCAGATATTTATCTGTTTTAGGTCAACTTAAGACCGTATCAGTGGTTTTTAGCTTTCGTGTCTGTTTGACCGTCTGTTCCACCATCACGGCGAAACGGCTGGATAGATTTCGACCAAACTTCATATTTAGAGTGCACTCATCCAGAGCAGGTTTAGATATGCATTTGATTTAAATATCACTGAGTAGACTGGGGGTTTGTAGGAAGACCAGAATAGGGTTTTTAAATTTATTTTCTGTAAAAGCCGTAGACTATATGTGGACTGTACCTTCGTGTACTCTTCAAATGACGGAGAAAATTACTATTTTCTGCGGGTTTCATACTCTGCATTGAAGGACCGACCGACAGCGAACCTACCGGTTACCATGGCAACGTCTCTGGCTTCTTGCCAGAAGGGAAGTAATTTAATGTCGTTTTCGTCGTCATTCCGTTAAACTCATGGTTGTTAGTTGGGTAGAAGGCAAGACAGACGCCAAGCGGTGTATTTCTCTCTTTATAGTGAAAACTCCAAATCTCCATTGTGAATGGCAGTAGGAAATGTGGGCTGCCAACGCGTACCGTACATCGGAAGCAACGTATGCGGTCCTGCCCGTGATTTTTCTCTGATAACGCTAAGGAACATGCAGTTTAATTATAATCTTTCTTACTGCATGCACAGTAATTTACGTAGAAATCCGTATACAATATAGAATACCGTGGCGAAGCACGGGTACATTTGCTAATAATAAATAATTTCGTATAAAGACCATTTTCCCTCTTCCATTTTGTCAGTAAAGGTACTCTGTGGGAAGGGTGGGAAAGTGATAGTACAGTCGAAGTTCGATATCTCGAACCACCATAACTCGAATTTTCAGTATCTCGAAGAAACTTCAATTTTCCGGCTGTTTGTCCTATTCTTTAGGTGTATTTATTTCTCTATTACTCGAAATGCGGTTACATGTATTTCTCGAAGCAAACATTTCCTCCCTTAAAGCAAAAAATACCCTAACTCGAATTTGTGCAACCTTAACTGTGCAATACGGCATTTGTGAGGAACAGTTAACAAGTAAAGAAAGGGTTACAGTGATGCTGGGAGCTAATATGACGGGAACCGAAAAAAGGAACTTCTACTGATCGGAAAATCGGCGAGGCCTCGCTGTTTTTCGGGTGTGAGTTCATTACCCGTCATGTGCGAAAGCAACCCCGAAAGTTGTGGGTGACAAGCTCCATTTACGAATTTTGGCTGCGTGGTTTCGAACCTACATACGGAGTCAGTCGAATATAAATGACAGTGTTTCTCAGAGCAATAAATGTTGTTGAAAAGTGTGTGGAAGAAAAGAAGATTACCAGTAAAAAAAGCAGAAGAGACTAACGGATTTTTTTTCAAAAGTGTTAACGGAGGCTTGTGTCTTGTTGCACTACTGCATGTACTGTAATCTATCTTCTAAAAAGGTTACTTTAATAAGTGCCATAATTACACCAATGCCGTAAAATACGAATGTATTAGTATATTTTTAATACTGTAAAACGTACTTTAATTTCGTATGGCTATTTCTAGCCGAGTGCAACCCTTGTAAGGCAGACCCTCCGATGAGGATGGGGGGCATCTGCCATGTGTAGGTAACTGCGTGTTATTGTGGTGGAGGATATTGTTGTGTGTGGTGTGTGAGTTCCAGGGATGTTGGGGACAGCACAAACACCCAGCCCCCGAGCCAGTGGAATTAACCAATGAAGGTTAACATCCCCGACCCAGCCGGGAGTCGAACCCAGGACCCTCTGAACCGAAGGCCACTACTCTGACCATTCAGTCAACGAGTCGGACTTAAAAAAATGTGTTCAGTACAAGCCCGTAGATACATATGATTCATTTATGCCCTATATATGTTCAAAAACGGTGTTCTCTATATCTCGAAATTTCGATAACTCGATATAACATTTAGCTCCCGAGGTGATTCGAGATATCGAGGTTCCTTCGCCAGTCCTATCAATTTCCCATTCTTGCGTCGCCGATAACTTTCGATATGTTAGTGCGACATTAAAAAATCTATCAGAAACCTGTGACAGGGTATATTTCTGTTTCTTTCATCCCTGCGGGTTGACAGCACGTTACTGGGAATTCTTGGAGATTTGTTTCCTGTGTCCCCGCGTGTGCGCAATTATGCTGGCTTTATCATTTAATCAAGAATACGCTCCATATGCCATGTCAATATTTATCATTCTGAATAGATTGAAAAGTGAATAATGAAGAACGCTATCAGGGATGACGGCACGAACGATAACAAGGACGTTTTAATATGTAGTACGTGTCAAACTGACTTCAGCAACTGGAAGGACGTAGTGTCTGATCGGCTGACGTGGCAGCTATTGTCCACATTTTGAATAACAACGACTGATAAAAGGGATCGTAATAATGGACTGATCGCTAGGTTCTACTAAAGCAAGGAACGCTGGCGTGCCAGCATTGTGGCATAGCTTATGATTCTCTTTAGCCGTTCAAAAACCTATAAAAGGTAGCATTCATGTTTCGAAAGATAATATTTTTACCCCCCTAGCGAATGGCACAAGGGGTCCCGTGGTCGCTAACCCATGCTCTCAAGCTAAGAACCCCTGGGGAAACATTTGTTACGATTTGTCAAGACCAATGGTGGCTCTGGAATAAATATTTTGGGTAGGCCCAAAATCAAGTTAGTTGCTTGCTAATTTTTGTACAGTTCAGAAACAGAATGTTATTTCATGCGTGCACGTTATCTTACTTACTTACTTACTTACTTACTTACCTACTTACTTACTTACTTGCCTACTTGCTTACTTACATACTTACTCCTTGGCGCTACAGCCCCTAAAGGGTCTTGGCCTCCTGGACAATTCCCTCCCACTGTTCTGTTGACTGCTTTGGTTCACCATCTTCTAAACTCCCATCCTTATCAAATCCTCCTCCTCGTTGTCCAACCACCTGATCCTCGGTCTTCCCCTCATACGACGTCCTTCTGGTTTCCCTTCTTTACCGTCCTGTTCTGTCATTCTTTCTACATGTCCCAACCATCGCAGTCTGCTACTCTTTATTTCTGCTACTATATCTGGGCTATTATACAGCTCTATGATTTCCTTATTATTCCTGATTCGCCAGAGTCCACCATCCTTTACCGATCCATTGCCTTTCTTAAATATCTTCCTTTCCCATCTCCGTAACAACTCTTCATCACCTTGTGTCATAGTCTAAGTCTCCGTACCATACATCACCACAGGTCTCACTGCCGTGCGATAAGGAGTCAGCTTCAAATTCCTACTAAGGCTTTTTGCTTTAAATAATTTGTTTAAGGCAAAGTAACTCCTATTACCACCTGCTATCCTATCATGCATTTCTTCTCTCATATCATTGTTTTCAGCGCATGTTATCATAATCTTTGTAAAGAATGATTCACACGGATTTTAAACAATGCATCGTCTATTTTTTGGAAAATGCAAAATGATCATGAAACGTATTTATTATTCACACACTCAAGCTGCATGGTGAATTGAAGACTGTGTCTTCTGTGAGATGAACACGTCATTGGTGACATTTGGTCCTCTTTATCAATTGAAATCACAGCTAGGTTACTAAGGCGTTCCCCGATCAGTCATTTTCAGGTATGATTTGATAAGTTTCATCGTTGAGAAACTTCGCTGTACTGTGACAGTAGTCACAGGAAATACTGTCACAGTTTTTAATAACTGTTTCATCTCTCTTTGGAACACCCTTCCATTTTGAGGCAATCGTTATGCATTATTTTGACAAGACAGTACTGACTATTTATATCGGTAATAGTCTCGATCAGGCCTATATACTTTAGCTAAGACGCAGAGAATTATTTGTATTCACGAATAAATCTGAGGAAGGATGAGCAGCAGAAACCGTGTGAAGTATATCTGTATTCTGGGAAATACTCGTAGCTTTTTCTCTAGCATATCGCCTCATTGTGCTCTTGTGTTTTCTGCTTTGTTTCTGTTATCGCTAATCTTTTCTAAAGTTGCGGGTTTTTTTTGTCCCCGCCACTGGTTTAGAGTTTCTTTACAATCCTGCGGTAAAATTTGTTTATCTACTCATTTACAACTTGAGTTTTGGAGAAGAAAAGTCTCTTTCAGCGGGCATCTCTCTACTGTTTTTGGACTTTTGCTAAATCTGGAGCCCAGTTCACTAAGTTGAAAGTCGATGAACAGCTCCGAGAATCAGTCGTCGTTGTCCCGCCTAGAGCCTAACGAATAACTGAGTAAGACTTGACTGAAGAACGGATTTTTTGCTATTTGTTTACGTCTTGCCTATTTCGACAGGTTTTGTGAGGACGACGGAATAGGACAGGACAAGGATTGGGAAGAAAGCGAATTAAGGTGTGGCTTTGTGTGAAAATGGGGAATCACGGAAAAACATCTTCAGGGCTGCTGACGGTGGGGGTTCAAAACCACTATCTCCGAATACAAGCTCACATCTACTAGCCTCGAACCGTATTGCCAATTCGCTTGGTACAACACATTGCTTAGAGCATACGTGGGCAATGAGAGAGCCGTGCTCCTTGAGCTAACGGCATGAGCGCGGGCAGAGTCGAGAGCCGCCGACTTCTAATAGTTTGTGCTGTAAAGACTAGATGGCGATATGTGGAGTCACGGCGCAAGCAAAGCCACAGCAATGTATTATCCGCACACTTTGTTGGTGCATTTACACCCTAGTGCTGAATCGGTCGACCTCGGCGATCTTCGAGATTCGTACTGGCAACCTTTGAAACACAAACTATGAATCGCTTAAGCATCGTTGTGCGACATCTGGCGTACACTTTACGTACTAGTACTGTTGTTGTTTACACAACAAAGCCAAAGTATAGAATTCATGCTAGGAACAAGATTCGCATCGAGAAATGTTTTATAATGTTATATAATGTGTATGTGACATAGTTGTTGGCTTAAGATGATAACGGTTTAGAAACTTCGTATCGATCGATCATATTCTCGATTCCATTCAGATTTCATTTTCCTTCGGTTGGTAGCACTATCGATACCGGGACACCTCCCTCCTTACTCCTCAACCCCGTACACAAATGCACCAACATAAAGTGTGCGGACTATACTTAGCTGAGTATGTTGAGTTGACGCAATACAATCGTACACTCCGTTCATCGTTTGTGCTGTAGTCCTAAACAAGCTTTTATGTGAGCCTGCAGTATATCTATGAGTACAGGTAGTAATCAAAGGAGTATACAGTTATCACATGTTAAAAAATTCATTCTAAATGAAATGAATATAATTAAACGTATTAACTGAGCACAACGCGTTTGAATACAAAATAATTTATTTTGTTTCCTCACCATAATGTAATGCACTGAATAGAGCGAACATTAGGCACAAAAAAAAAAAAAAAAACTGTTAAAAGTTTAAATCTGTTTAGATACGCGCCCTTTCACTAGTTGTAACTGGACAGAGCTGGGGAGCTGCAGTCGCTTAAGTGCGGCTAGTATCTAGTATTCGGGAGATAGTGGGTTCGAACCCCACTGTCGGCAGGCCTGAAGATGGTTTTCCGTGGTTTCCCATTTTCACACCAGGCAAATGCCGGGGCTGTACCTTAATAAAGGCCACGGCTGCTTCCGTCGAACTTCTAGGCCTTTCCTATCCCATCGTCGCCATAAGACCTATCTGTGTCGGTGCGACGTAAAGCCACTAGTAAAAAAAAAAAGTTGTAACTGTGAACCATGCAAGCAGCCGCTAGGCTGTACTCTGCTCCTTCTCTAGTTGTAACTGAGAGCCATGCAAGCAGCCGCTAGGCTGTACTCTGCTCCTTCTCTAGTTGTAACTGTGAGCCATGCAAGCAGCCGCTAGGCTGTACTCCGCTCCTTTATGTGCCTGAGCTAGAGCGCTGCTCGTTGGGGTGAACTGTGGCCGCCTGTGTAGTGATGGGACATTCGATTCATTTTACTGAATCGATTCATTTGATTCCGTTCACGTTACTGAATCGATACAGTGATCTGATTCACGGCTCATTGGTCACCACTCCTACTGCATCTGTGTAGTATGTGCTGGTAAGACAGCAGCAACAGCATTCAGTGCTCGCAGCTGCCATCTGGTCTTCATACTATGAACTCCTTTCTTAGAAAAAATGCTAGTTACTCTAATACATCGAAGGTTTCCGGCGACGCAGGGTGGGAAAGGTTAGGATTAGGAAGGTAGCAGCCATGGCCTGAATTAAGGTACAGTCCCAGCATTTCCTGGTGTGAAAATGGGGAAACTACGGAAAACCATCTTAACGGCTGCCGACGGTGGGATTCGAACCCACCATCCCCCGAATGCAAGCGCACAGCCACGCGATATTAACCGCACGACAGCTCGCTCAGTCATTTTTGAAAATATGTATTTTTCTATCAGCCGAGGATTTTTTTAAATCGTCATATTTTGTATAGGCTACCCGAGATGTACAGTAGCCCGCTGGTTTTCTGATTCAACATACTGTTATTGTGTCTCTCCACATATGATTGAAGTCTTGTGCAACGATGTGACATATGAACTGAGAAAATACTGAGCCGTTCTTCCCAATATAAAACAGGTACTTTTGAGTGGTCATGAGCATGACTCATAGTCATAGGGCAGGCTAGAGTCGAGTTTAATTGTCAAATGTCAACTAAGTTATAATACTAAGATTTATTAAACTAATAAATAGTATAACCTAATAGCCTACCTACTTACTAGCTACTTCAGAATTATGTTGTGACTACCTTTTTTAACACTGCAAATAAATCCATCTATTATTTAAACCTCCCTGTAAGAAGAGGACAGTGAATGCAAATGGGTATTATTTTCAAATGAGCTGAGCTCGAGAGTCCATTATAGCATACGATTCTTTCAGTGTACCATGGCTCACTGTATGTCTCGCTGCAGTGAGCCGATAAGGAGCCGTGCGTATCTTGTGTCTCACTGAGCCGGCTCGTTCACGATTCTTTCCGTGTGCCATGGCTCACTGTATGTCTCGCTGCAGCGGCAGCTCTGCTCTCCGCGTGTCCAGTGAGCCGATAAGGAGCCGTGTGTATCATGTGTCTCACTGAGCCGCGCTCGTTCACGATTCTTTCGATGTGCCATGATTCACTGTCTCGCTGCGGCGAAAGCTCGGCTCCCCGTCAACGTCCAGTGAGTGCACCACTCAGCACTGTCCGCTGGGAGTGAGCTGAATCGCGTGCCGTGAGCTCGCCGTTCCTGTGAATCGATTCACTCGGACACTTGAATGAATCGATACACTGCTTCGAATCTTTCATTCAGTAGCCAACACTACGCCTGTGGTGTAGAATATTATTTTAAAAAATAGTGCCTACATAGCGAACCGTTAAACTGTACCCCAGCGGACGTTGCCTTATTGCATAAGTAGTCGGCTAAACAGTGACACTGTGAAACATTGTGGTAGTGTTTTGTTACTGTAAGATACTACATGAAAAGTGGTGTTCGTTAAGTGACAACATGACGCGCGCGGTTTCCCAACCAGAAAATTGTTCTTTTATCGTGTCGTTTTGCCGCCAACACAGCCACATCGATTGTATTCCCCTCTAGCATTTGACAGTGTTGTGATACTGGACTGAAAAATGAAGCAAGTTGTTTTTGTTCGGGAGTTTGAGATATTATAATTTCGTGTTAGCCTGGTGCATACAGCCCTTGTGAGGCACACCATCCAAGAAGGGTGGGTGACGTCTGCCTGTTTGGGAAACTACGTGTTATTGTGGTGGATGATAGTATCGAGTCTTCCGGGCTAAGTGGCTCAGACGGGTAAGGCGCTGGCCTTCTGGCCCCAACGTGGCAGGTTCGATCCTTGGCTCAGTCCGGTGGTATTTGAAAGTGCTCAAATACGTCAGCCTCGTTTCGGTAGATTTAGTGGCACGTAGAACAACTCCTGCGGGACTAAATTCCGGCACCTCGGCGCCTCCGAAAACCGCCAAAAAGTGGTTAGTGGGACTTAAAAAGGTGAACATTATTAGGGTACAAGAGGAAAGTAAGTAAATCTAAAGCCCTCCGGGTAGGCCTGATGCAGATCTTTTGATTTGACTCCCGTAGGCGCCCTGCGCGTCGTGATGAGGATGAGATGATTATGAAGACGGCACATACACCAGTCCCATGCTAGAGGAATTAACCAGTTATGGTTAAAATTCCCGACCCTGTGACCAAAGGCCAGCACGCTAACCACTTAGCCCTGGGCGGTGTAGCGAAGTTAGGTGATGCAGGAAATGTTTGGTTACAAAATGGTGCCTTAGAGTAGGTAGATCAATATTGTTACTTGGGTATTATATTAACTAAAGATAGCAGAAGTAAGGAGGGCATACAGTGCAGACTAGTAGAAGCAGGAAGGTCGTTCAAGTTAACACTGATGCTTTCACGGCCCGTACTTGTAGACATGTTTGACACGGTATAAGCCCAAAAGCCCATATCATGTCTAAAAGATATTCATATTAGAAAGATGATTCAATCAGTGACTATTGATCTGCATTGATGACAGTCGTCCAGGTGGCAGATTCCCTATCTGTTGTTTTCCTAGCCTTTTCTTGAATGATTTCAAAGAAATTGGAAATTTATTGAACATCTCCCTTGGTAAGTTATTCCAATCCATAACTCCCCTTCCAATAAACGAATATTTGCCCCAATTTGTCCTCTTGAATTCCAACTTTGTCTTCGTATAGTGATACTACTTTTAAAGACACCACTCAAACTTATTCGTCTACTAATGTGAATCCACGCCATCTTTCCACTGACAGCTCGGAACATACTACTTAGTCGAGCAGCTCGTCCGCTTTCTCTCAAGTCTTCCCAGCCCAAACTTTGCAACATTTTTGTAACGGTACTCTTTTGTCGGAAATCACCCAGAACAAATCGAGCTGCTTTTCTTTGATTTTTTTTTCCAGTTCTTGAATCAAGTAATCCAGGTGAGGGTCCCATACACTGGAACCATACTTTAGTTGGGGTCTTACCAGAGACTTATATGCCCTCTCCTTTACATCCTTACTACCACCTCTATATACCCTCATAACTATGTGCAGAGATCTGTACCCTTTATTTACAGTCCCATTCATGTGATTACCCCGATGAAGATTTTTCCTAGCTACTTACAATGATCCCCATGAGGAACCCATAAGACTACTTACTACGTGGATCGTGACATTCAGAAGTCAAACATAGACAAAACTTAGTACGGAAAGAAACTAGAAGATTTAAGTGTGGTGTTGCAGAAGAATGGGTAGGGCCTAGATCGTATTATTGAGCCGATCAAAGGAGAATAATTTGTTGATATTTGACCAGAAGAAGAGTTAAGATAGGACACGTTTTGAGACACCCAGGGCTAGTTCAGCTAGTTTTTGAGGGAAGTCTAGAGAGTAAGAAGTAGATGTACGGTTCAGTAGACCGGGCGAGTTGGCCGTGCGGTTAGAGGCGCACAGCTGTGAGCTCGCATACGGGAGATAGTGGGTTCGAATCCAACTGTCGGCAGCCCTGAAGATGGTTTTCCATGGTTTCCCATTTTCACACCAGGCAAATGCTGGGGCTGTACCTTAATTAAGGCCACGGCCGCTTCCTTCCCATTCCTAGGCCTTTCCCGTCCCATCGTCGCCATAAGACCTATATGTGTCGTTGCGACGCAAAAAAAAAAAAAAAAAAAAACAAAAAAAAACTGTTCAGTAGTACGTAGACAGGAAAAGGGGGTAGCACAGGGTAGAGTGGTATGAAGACCTGTGTCAAACCATTCTATGGACTGATGACCCAAATAAAAAGAAAATAACATTACATACATATCAAATAGCACGTCAAATTCATTTTTTTTTTTTTTGTTTTACGTCCCACTGACTATTGCACGGTTTTAGGAGCCGCCGGAGTGGCAGAATTTAGTCCGGCAGGAGTTCTTTTACGTATCGGTATTTCAACCGATACGAGGCCGGTTTACTTGAGCACCTTCAAATACCACCGGACCGAGCCGGGATCGAAGCTGCCAACTTGGACTCGGAAGACCAGCTGCATATGGACTGCGTGCGTAACAGACCTTGAATGAATTACATCTGAGATTCTTATGAGATACAAATTGTGTTGTGTGATTGACAGACGAGGCTGTTCGCTGCAGTTATCATGTGTGTGTAATCAACATGTCAGATTTACGAGTGAAAACAAGATCAATTAATCCGAGGTGTCTCTGTCACTCTTTCCTGACGGCCTACGAGCATTGTTACCAACTCCACTCACCCTACAATTATTATTATTATTATTATTATTATTATTATTATTATTATTCCGACTCTGTGGTGTAGTGGTTAGTGTGATTAGCTACCATCCCTAGAGGCCCGGCTTCGATTTCCGGCTCTGCCACGAAATTTGTAAAGTGGTACGAAAGCTGGAGCGGAGTCCACTCAGCCTCTGGAGGTAAATTTTGTATAGGAGAGGGGGGGGGGGGGCGTTCCCCTCCTCAGCCATCCTGGAAGTGGGGGGGGGGGGGCGTTCACCTCCTCAGCCATCCTGGAAGTCGTTTTCCAGGTTTCCCACTTCTTCTCCAGGCGAATGCCGGGACGCTACCTAACTTAAGGCCACGGCCGCTTCGTTCCTCTTCCTTGTCTATCCCTTCCAATCTCCCTTCCAAGGTCCTTGTTCAGCATTGCAGGTGAGGCCGCCTTGACGAGGTACTGGTCCTCCTTTTCAGTTGTATCCCCCGAACCAAAGTCTCACGCTCCAGGACACTGCCCTCGATGCGGTAGAGGTGGGATCCCTCGTTGAGTCCGAGGGAAAATCCAACCCTGGAGGGTAAACGGATCAAGCAAGAAAGAAAGAAAGAAAGAAAGAAAGAAAGAAAGAAAGAAAGAGAGAAAGAAAGAACTATAACTGCTATTAGGCCCTATATCAGTTGTGCTTGAAATACATTCAACTATGCTTTACGAATAAATAAATACATAAATAAATAAATAAATGTTAATCTTTTTTTTTGTTTGTACAACTTGCTTTACGTCGCACCGACACACAGGTCTTATGGCGACGATGGGATAGGAAAGAGCTAGGAGTGGGAAGGAAGCGACCGTGGCCTTAATTAAGGTACAACCCCAGCATTTGCCTGTTGTGAAAATGGGGAAACCACATAAAACCATCTTCAGGGCTGCCGACATGGGGCTCGAAACCACTATTTCCCGGATGCATCCTCACAGCTGCGCGCCCCTGGACGGGAAACGGATTAAGAAAGAAATATTATTATATTATTATTATTATTATTATTATTATTATTATTATTATTATTATTATTATTCGACTAGGCCATCTTAGGACCACTTCAGTTTTCTTCTTACCGGGCGAGTTGGCCGTGCGCGTAGAGGCGCGCGGCTGTGAGCTTGCATCCGGGAGATAGTAGTGTCGAATCCCACTATCGACAGCCCTGAAGATGGTTTTCCGTGGTTTCCCATTTTCACACCAGGCAAATGCTGGGGCTGTACCTTAATTAAGGCCACGGCCGCTTCCTTCCAACTCCTAGGCCTTTCCTATCTCATCGTCGCCATAAGACCTATCTGTGTCGGTGCGACGTAAAGCCCTTAGAAAAAAAAAGTTTTCTTCTTCTTCTTCTCTTCCCAAAATGTCTTCAATTCTTTCTCAGTGTTGTTCATTCTTTCTGCCCATTTTCTGCCTGATTTCTTCCTGAAAATTTACCATCAAATATTTGCTTTCCCAATGTATTTTCCATTTGCAATTTATTTTATAACTGTTAGGTCCTTAGTCTTCCGAAACTAGTGTTGATTAAGACATTTATAAACTATCTGAAAAAGAAAACATTATGGTAACAGAATTATATTTTAAAAAGAAACAGCTTAATTAAAATTGAATGACGTTTCCTTCTTGGTCCGACTCTTTGGCTGAATGGTCAGTGCACTGGCCTTCGGTTCTGAGGGTCCCGAGTTCGATTCCCTGCCCGGTCGGGGATTTTAATCGCTGCTGATTAATTCTTCTGGCTCGGGGACTGGGTGTATGTGTCCGTCCTAACACTCTCCTCATCATATTCAGACAACATACCACACTACCAACCACCACAGAAACACGCAATAGTGATTACATCCCTCCGTATAGGGTTGGCATCAGAAAGGGCATCCGGCCGTAAAACAGGGCCAAATCCACATGTGCGACGCAGTTCGCACCCGCGACCCCTCAGTTGTGGGAAAGGCGTAGGAAAAGAATAATAATATTAATGACGTTTTGTTCTTAAGAGCATCGTCAGATTCTATCAAATCACCCTCAAATATTTATGCTTATTTCTGTTTAAATACTTATGAACTTTAATATGGAACTTATCCTAATAAAGTCCTGCTTTGTCTCAACTCCACTCCAGCATATACTTGCTGTACATTTGCTACTTGTTTAACGCCATATTGAAGGTTTTCGGCGACGGAGGGGTAGGAAAGGGCTAGGATTGGGAAATCAGCGGCCGTGGCCTTAATTGAGGTACAGCTCCAGCATTGACAGGACAGTATTATTGCTCCAGTTCTCACTTTCCAGTAGCGACGGAACTATCGAATTAAAACTACCGAATTATTCGATAGTCGTCAACTACCGTTACAACCAACCGATTGTTTCCGCTAGTAAGAGCTGAAATAGGCCTCCTCTTTCGTTATGGAGTGAAGTCAGTCATTTATAATAAATGAATAGATATCTGACTCAAAGTTGTATAATGGTAAAGGCAATATTATTTTTGTGCACTTCATCAATAGATAATCATGTTATAGTTTTATAAATATTTTCCATTAACTAACCATGAACCTCTGATTGAAAATTAGCCTTGAATGGAATTATTTTTAAATTAATATATGCACTATTACTTGGTCCTTTCATTTTTTCATTTAGTTTAGTTTGCTGTATTTTCATTACTTTAACATGTGGCTGAATGGTCAGCGTACTGGCCTTCGGTTCAGAGGGTCCCGGGTTCGATTCCCGGCCGGGTCGGGGATTTTAACCTTCATTGGTTAATTCCATTGGCCCGGGGGCTGGGTGTTTGTGCTGTCCCCAACATTCCTGCAACTCACACACCACACACAACCGTATCCTCCACCACAATAACACGCAGTTACCTACACATGGCAGATGCCACCCACCCTCATCGGAGGGTCTGCCTACAAGGGCTGCACTCGGCTAGAAATAGCCACGCGAAATTAAAAAAAAAACAAAAACAATTATCTAACATTTGTTATGTTATGAGGGACTATCTTACATTCATTTTTTTTTTGCTAGGGGCTTTACGTCGCACCGACACAGATAGGTCTTATGGCGATGATGGGATAGGAAAGGCCTAGGAGTTGGAAGGAAGCGGCCGTGGCCTTAATTAAGGTACAGCCCCAGCATTTGCCTGGTGTGAAAATGGGAAACCACGGAAAAACATCTTCAGGGCTGCCGATAGTGGGATTCGAACCTACTATCTCCCGGATGCAAGCTCACAGCCGCGCGCCTCTACACGCATGGCCAACTCGCCCGGTCTTACATTCATTAACTTGTGGTTAGGGACACAAAAATGCATTTTACTTAAAATGAATCATAATGATCACAATTACTTTAATCGGGGCATTTTATCTTATTTTATAGACAACGTATTTCAGTTTCCAATCGCTTCAATTGAACATTGTGTAACGTTTGTTACTAGTCTCAATATTTCCGCTTTTATCACTACCAACAAAACACGCTATAAAATTCGGTAGTATAACACGATCCACATTTTAGTAGTTACTAGCAAATGATTTATTACTAGTACTAGCGCAGTGCAAAACGTATATTACTACTTTATAACAGATTTCAAACCGAATCAAAACTGTCGAATAGTCACGCTTTCACAGTCGGTAGTCTACCGATAGTTTAAAACATTCTATATTCCCATCACAACTTTCCAGGAATACGACGCTGTCGTTTCCATTACGTCATCAATAATACTGTTTAGTGATACATTTAGAGCGTCTATAAAGCCTTCCTTATTCATCTTTCTGCAAATAAGTGGAACAAAACAAAAGTAGTAAAAGTAAGGTTAATACAAAAACATTCACTGAAGTTACACGCAGGTCCTCGGGACTCAACCAACATTATATAAGCAACATTAAGACACACACGCCGAACAACGATTGAATGGCTATGCCAAAAATAACAGCTTGTTAATAAATTCTAACACAACTCAGACTATAATATTTGGTACCAAAAAGAAACCTTAAATTTGTTAAAAAGTAGACATGTGCCCCAATTATTTTAATAATACTTTCGTGCCCTGTTGTACGTCAGTAAGGAACTTCGGTGTTATGACTGAGATGCTAAACTGGACTGGACACAAATAATGCCGTAAAGTTCAGAAATCCCTTTTTCCTCTCAAACGCTACTCTACGGTATTTCCAAAACATCTTAAAATAGAACTGGTAAACTGCCTAATCTTACCTGTTCTAGACTACTGCGACACAGCACTTACGGACGTACCTCAAGACAGTAAAAACACCTGTATCAGATTTATATTTAAGCTCACATTTCACTTTATTATAGGGAGTTGCCATGGCTTTGTGTGCACGAGCGTCGCGGTCTCCACATATTATTCCTTCTGCATGGAGTTCTAAACTCAGATGTACCGAATTTCCTTTCATCTTGGTTACCTCTCGTCCTATCACAACCACGATACACGATCGGGTTCCTCTTTAACTATATCTCTGTCACTCCAGGACTTACGACTGCTCCTTTGTAGTCACTGCCACTAGGCTGTGGAATACCCTCTCTGCTACCATTAGGGAAAGACTTTAAGTGTAGGCTCGAAAGTCTTTGCCTGTTGGTTCTGAAAAGAACCGTTTGAACGATATTTCATTTTCATGTAAAATAGCCACGAGATCACTAGGATAGTCTGGCAGCCTGATCGCTGTTGCTCGCTTATCACCTCTCAGGGAGCACGTGTAGGGTAATTTTAGGTTAAAACCTACAGACGTGAGCAACTCCACAAACAAGCTGTGCTGACCAAGTCTTGTCACTAACTACCCTCATTCAAGGAGGATTCCAGCAAGGACTAAAGACTTCAGTAGCATTTATTGACTTAAAGGATACGACACAGTTTGGAGAAAAGGTGTTATCAGCAAACTCCTTAAAGTGATTCCATATAGGAGTCTGGCTCATCTTATAAATAACATGCTGAGTGACAGAACATTTCGTGTAGTCATGGAGGATGAAATCAGTAAACCCAGCAAACTAAATAATGGACTCCCGCAAGGTTCAGTGCTTGCCCCACTCTTGTTCAGTTTATATATCTCAGATATACCATCCACAAGATCCAGGAAATTTTGGTAAGCAGATGACTGGGCTCTTGCCACTAAGGACCTATGCTTCGAGCAGACAGAAGAAACGTTGACAAAAGATCTCTCTGTTTTAGGAAAATACTTTCGAAAATGAAGACTCCAACCAAGTATAGTACGCGAACTTTTTCTTGAGCCCTAGTTCCCATTATGCACTATGGAGTTCAGGGCTCAAGAAAAGGTTCGCGTACTATATGAATGAAACAGAAGTTTCTTGTTTTCATCTGAACAACCGAATGGCTTCAAGGGACCTCAAAGTATTCTTCGATAACAATCTCCTCCGCCACAATAGACACCCCAGATACCTAGGTGTTACACTCGACAGAACACTATCATTCCAAGAACATCTGAGAAAGAGCGCTGTCAAGATTCAGACACGTAACAATATAATTCGAAAACTGTAATTCTTCTTGGGGTGCAAGTGCAACTACTCTACGCAGCTCAACTCTAAGTCTAGTTTACTCTACTGCGGAGTATTGTGCCCCCGTCTGGATGAACAGTCCTCATGTGAAGAAAATAGATGTTAAGTTAAATGACACAATGAGAATGATCACGGGCACGATCAGATCAACTCCAATTCAATGGCTGCCCGTACTAAGCCATATCCCTCCACCCCACCTGCGTACATGCACTGCTATGATGAATGAATACAATAAGATCCAGAATAACCAAAGATTGCCCATTCATGAGGATATCCCCCACCTACATATAGACAGACTTAAGTCAAGACGTCCGCCCATCTGTACGGCGGAGAACCTTATAGCTAGTCATTTCAATCTGACTGAGAGATGGTCTAATGAATGGAGGCAATTTGCTTCAGCAGAATCCTTAGATATGCCGTGCATTACACAAAAGGTACCTGGCTTTGAACAACCTTGGAAAGTATGGTCCAAGTTAAACCGGATCCGGACTAACCATGGTGTGTGTGCAGATCTGCTGTATAAATGGAGGAAAAAGTCATCATCCTGCTGCGACTGTGGTGCTGAGAGGCAAACTGTGAAGTACATCACACAAGAATACCCACTAAGACGTTTCGATGGAGAAACGAGTGAATTTTTCCTGGCGACGCCACAGGCGATTACCTATGTAAATGATGTAGATATAAACCTGCAATTTATTGCACTGTTCATGTAGGCTATTACGTAAATAATGTAGATATAAACCTGTAATTTATTGCACTGTTCATGTATTTGCCATACGATAAATAAATACCATTAGGGATTTGCGTTCTCGTAGGAGATTTTTTTAAGATGGATTGCCGGAATCACTTGCTGAATGCTTCTAGCTGACTTGTATGATTAGTGCGTGAATGAGCATATTTTCATAAAAATTAGAAATGCATTTGCTAGTTACATGTTTCTACTGTGTTTCTTTCTTGTATTATTATTACTGTTGTTAGTTTTATAATTATTATCATGTTCATTTATATTGCCATGTTGTACATTCTATAATTATTTATTTCTATTATTACTATCTCCATATTTGCTATTAGTACTATATTATTTAAAATGATTTGTTGTATTTCAAAAAAAATATTTCTGCTATTTTAAATGCTGTGTAAGAGAGGGCCTTGACCCTTAACTTCGTCACGAATAAAGACGAATTACTTACTTACTTACTTACTTACTTACTTACTTACTTACTTACTTACTAGTATCGTAGGCTGAAGGTGCAGCACAGTGCTACCATACACACAATCTAGCACTGATAAAAACAAATTTCCGTAGGACCAAAGTGTACCAGTTAGGGGCAATGTTAACTATCCTCCATTCGCTTCGCATGACCCCAATACCGAGGCCAGTTTATGCGTACAGCTTCATCAATAGAGTTTATGCCAGGGTTAACGTGCCTGTTGGAACCAGGTACATTGCGGTATGATATTAGGCACACTTCCTGTAATAATACAGTGAGGCCTAACTTACTGCCGGGCTGAGTGGCTCAGAGGGTAAAGGCGCTGGCCTTCTGGCCACAACTTGGCAGGTTCGATCCTGGCTCAGCCCGGTGGTAATTGAAGGAGTTAAAATACGTGGGCCTCGTGTCGGTAGATTTACTGGCACGTACAACAACCCCTGAGGCACTAACTTCCGACACCTCGGCGTCTCCGAAAACCATAAAAGTAGTTAGTGGGACGTAAAGCTAATATTATTATTAACAATATTAAAACCAGCTAACCCCATGACACTACAGGGCCTTCGCGTACCAAGTGACCGCTCCTCAGCCCGAAGGCCCCTAGATTACGAGGTGTCATGTGGTCAGTACGACGAATCCCCTCGTCTGTTGTTCTTCGCTTTCTCGACCGGGGACAGTATCTCACCGTCAGATAAGGCCTAAATTCTAATCACGTAGACTGAGTGGACCTCGAAATAGCCCTCAGATCCAGGTAAAAATCCTGGCCGGGAATCCAACCCGGGGCCTCCGAGTAAGAGGCATGCGCGCTACCCCTACACCACGGGGCCTGCTTATTAACAGTATTACCGATCAAAATTCGAACGACATTAAAATCCCGGGAAAAAGTAATGACAGATCATGAAATGTATTAAAATAGGTCTCCCTAGACCTCACAGATCTAATACCATGGTTTAGAGATTGTGGTAATCATTTCGAGTTCAGAGTTAAATTTTGCAAAAGGACCGACTTCAGTGCCTTGTTATCAAACTCTGTCGTCGTCATTGTGTGTCACGTTCAACCTTTTATCTCCCCCATTAGTCGCACATAAAAATTAAAGCATTTGCTCTCCGCTAATTAACCGTTATAAAAGGTTACGCAGATAAGCTTGATGCTTGACATTCGCCCACGCTGTCTGCGCAGTCAGTATACCTCTAAGAATTTCAACACTATACCCAGCATCATCAGTTAGTTTATTTTTCTCTTCTACTACTGTCATTGGGAATTCCCCGAGTTTTACCCGTCAGCCTCTCTGCTTTGCCGGCGCACGCCAAAGTTCATGGTTCGCGGCTGTTACTCAATACAGCCATTCACACGGTGATGTATGCAATATCTCGGTACGCCCTGCGATAAAACTGATGTCGTTATCTCGCCACGTATCAGGGAGGGGTTCGTAAAGGGATTTTGCTCAAAGGGCCACGAAAAAGGTCTAACGAGTAACTGACTTTTCAGCCTGCTATATAAGGTTACATTTTTTTACAAAAAACGGCAGAAGAATCTTCACACCGCCGAGTGAATTTCACCGTAATGTACGAAGCAACGTAGACATCCGGTCAAGTAACGATGTCCGAATTCTGAAGTCAAATCTATTACCCCTCTTCTCCAATGGTTTTGACAGAGAATAGCCAAAACAGCAAAGCGCACCAGCTTTGCCAACCTAAGAAGACAGAATTATTGGATTCCGGTCTTGAAATTATCGTATGTTAAAGAAAAATAGCTTCTACAAATACATCGAACTTTATACACGTCTCCTCTAACATGCTCTGTCCAGTCTTTAAAAACCGTATCAGTTAACCACGCTTTTCTATATTTTCATTTGAAATATTTCTGTTTAACGTTTCTTTGTCATTTTTCCATGGTTCATATACAATACACCATCACGAACAATGACACAGCTTAAGATACACTATAAAACAGCGTTACTACCATACTTAAAGACTATTGCCATCGAACACTCGCTGGTACTGCCTACCGAACACGCAAGACTCGGGCGCTGAAAATAAAGGACAGGTATAGATGGGACAGCGAACCTACTGTATCTCCAGGCGGCAGCTTCTGATCCCTAAACGTGGCCCGCCCTACTGATAATGAGGGTTGCCAGTCGATTTCTTTCCTCTGAACATAAGGGGCACGTGTCGTTTAAAAGCAGACATATGTCTGTGTTTAACTAAATTTTTCAACTTCCACAGTTTTAATCATATAATTACCAAATGTTAACAAAAACTCGTTTTTTTTATTCATACAAAAATAGCACAAAATACGAAAAATTCAGTCATACCTCCCCTTAAAAGGCAAGTGACCGCTGTCAAGAGCATAGTTGTCGTCAAGGTAGGGGCCTCGGTTTTAATTAAGGTCAAATAAAAGACAGTCACCTCCGTACGGGCCATGAAGGTCCTTGGAGGAGTGGAAGGTAAAGGCTTCCACCATTGTTAACCGCGGCACGTGACGAGGTAGAATGGTTAGCTCTACCCCCGGCCACCTTTGCCCCATGAATTAACCTGGTACTCATTTTTTGTATAGGCTGAGTGAACCTCAGGGCCATATGCACCTCCGGAAGTGGAAATCTCGTTTCTTACATTTTTACGACTTCCTGACGAGGATTCGAACAGGAGCACGCCTTTACCGCCTCGGCCAGGCAACCCCTTCTTAATTAAGGTACAGGTGTCAAATGGGGAAAACAGCATATTCAGCATATTCATGTAATCTGGTTTCTCTTGTAGGGGCCCCCTCCAGTACGGGAATGTGTGACATTGAACTACAGATAAATTTTTCAGTAACATATTCTGCAAAGAATATTTCCGTTTAAGAAATTCCGAAAAAAGTCAGTACAAAATTATCGTATATTATACTATTATGACACTGAAGCATTATCGTATTTAAGGTAAAATAATAATCGTATGCCACGATAAATTATTGCATGGTTGGCAAAGCGTATGGACGCATTCTTGGACTGTTTTAAAGAGTCAAGTAGGTGTGTGGAATTTGTATCTTCAGAAATGTCATTGTATAAGTTCTTCCTTGATTTTCTCAAAACTATTATTTTATGCAGATTTCCAAACATCGTGCAGATTTTGACTTGGAATAATTTGAACATTTGGAATATAAATAAAAAAAATAGAAATAACATGAAATTCATTATCAGTCTTCTGAATTAACATATATAATCATAACTATAGTATACAAAATTGAGTATTGAAGTAGTTTCAATTTGATACCACAAGCAAGTAGATTGTATTATTTGTCGTGGAGATACAGTGTTTTGAACATTTTTGTTAATTGCCTTTGTTAATGTATGTAAATGCTGAATCCACCGATAAACTTCAAAAAGATCAAACGAGAGCTGTAAAAGTTTACTTGCAACGCGAACACATACATCTAATCTGAAAGGATCTAGGAATGGCTTAAAAAATAATAATGTTACCGGAGAAGAGACCCGTAAAGAGCGCAAGAGAGAAAGAAATAGAGAGAGAAGGAAGGAAGGAAGGAAGGAAGGAAGGAAGGAAAGAAAGAAAGAAAGAAAGAAAGAAAGAAAGAAAGAAAGAAAGAAAGAAAGAAAGAAAGAAATACCCATTAGATCTAGGGAAACTAATACCATCGACATCGGAAGAGAACAAGAGTTTACCAAGTGAGGACAAGTAGGAAAGATAAGTGACACAGCCCTGTTAGGTTTTTATTTTTTGTTTTAATTGTCAATTCGGAAGTCATTCCTTAGGGCATGGCAGTAAACAAGGAGCTGTATTCGTACGTGGACATGGCAAGTCAACAGGACTTTAGAGATATCGGAGAATGAAAGATTCAGCTCCATGCACCGCTGGCGAACGTAATTGTCTCTCTCCCCAGAGAGAATAGCTGCTCGACTGCCTTCGGTCTGAATGCGTAGGAGTTATGACGCAATCCGCGCTACATATTCCTTCCATTGAATAACCTACTGTACTGGCGTTGATATTGATCCTCCTCGGCGCTTTCATTGAGAAAGGGACAGGCTGGTACTTCGTAGTAGTAGCAGCAATGATAATAATAATAATATGGTCTGACTTTTATCAATTTTAACATAAAACATGTCGGTACTAAAGCAACCATGTATCTACGAGGCATTTTTTAAAAGTACCGTTTTGATATAGAAAAAAGTAAAGCAAATTTTTTAAACAATTCTTTTTTTTTAATATATGTAAGCCTGTACCTTAAACTACTTCTCAACGTAAATTCTAGGCATATTAAGGCACTTGTCATATCGTGAAGCCAGCTTCTGAATTCCGTCCGCATAGTAATGTGCCAGCCACTGCCACGCGGTCCTGTTTATTTCATCATCATCGTCGTCGTGTTGTTGACTTCCTAAATGCTTTTTCATACGCAGGAAGAAGTGGTAGTCACTAGACACTAGGTCACGACTATACAGAGGATGATCAGATTGTCCCCAACGATTTGAAGCGATGAGGTCTCGGGTTCGATTAGCCGTGTGAGATCGCACATTGTCATGAAGCAAAATAATGCCCCTTGTGAGTATGACAAGCAGTTTGTTTTGAATTGTGTGAGCACAACTTTCGATAATCTAAGCATCCTGACACAATTTCATCCTTGAAATTTCAGGCAACTCATAACTTAATGACAAAATCTTGAAGCATCTGTTTTCTCGAACCTTAGCATCAACTTTTCGCACCAAGTCTTCAGTATTGACAGACGATCCCGCACTACGCTTCTCATCGTGGACATTAGTGCGACCTTCTTTAAATGCTCTAACCCAGTTTCTTACCATTCCTTCGCTCATAGTGTGTTCTCCATACAATTCACTAATCTGCCGATGAATGTCATCAGCTTTCACACGTTTTCCATTTAAAAATCGAATCACAGCGCGTACTTCACACTCGGCGGGACCGTTAATTGTCAGATGCATTTTCAATACGCACAAACAAACGTAAATACGGGCGAATGTTTTCGTAATGGCGTTTGTGGCTAGCCGACAGAAGTACTGAGCGCTCATGCTCTGAACGACGATCGAAGCGCTGCAGCGGCCATGTTTAAAAACGGTACTTACTTTGAAAACATGCTTCGTATGTTACCAGAAAAAATATGAATACCTTACGACATCACAGTTGACTACAATCATGGAAACTAAGCCCTTATCTCCTTGAGCCGGCTTATCGAACCTCTAGGTTCCCTCTCCCAGATGTTAACACCCTCTATTTCATGTATCATTTTTGAACGCTTTTAATTAAACACCCTGTGGACTCGACTGGATCTGCCCAGCCTACACAACCTGTCTTTTACACAATATTAAGACAGAACAACTTCAGTAAGGTAAACGAGATAAGGAAGACTGCATACGGAAAACAGTTAATACGTAGATAGCGAACTCAATGTCAAGATAAAGAGAGGCCTTGCGTAATATTCATGTTTTGTAACGGTAGATGTAAATGTCGAACCAGGCAAGGCCTTCTCCATCATTGTCACCACGCCCAAGAGAAAACTCTCACTCTCGAGCGATCAGCTGATTGCTTACTAGCGTGTCCCCATAAAAACTTTCACGTACCACACTTTTAATAAACTTCCTGGTCTAACAAACATGAACAATGCCAAGCAGAACTGGAAGGAGGAGAGTTTAACAACATGACTTAAAAAAAAATGGTGTTAACACATTCTCATTCTTTCGCGCTTGCTAGGTGATTCAATACCCAACAGAATTCTTCTTTTTCTGATGTGGTAACACAGGTCGTTAAAACGAAGTAAGATAGATTCTACGTGGAGCGTACGCGGGGATTACGAAGGCAAAGAGGTTTTTTTAAGAGTAGAAAACGCCCTTCTATGAATTTTAAAGCGTACTACTTACCAATCTTCCAGGTATCACAGGGCTCTAATGTAGGTACTCCAAACGTCAACAACCTGCACATATAGTACAGTCTAGAGCAGGGAATTGTGTCGATGCATCTAGTATCCAATAGTGTTTTCTTTTATCTGATGATGGCAGAACTTCCTTAACATTTTAATACGTCTTTGCCAGCCAGAGAAGTCTGCTATGGCAGAACATGCCATAATATATAATGACCATCATTTCATTTTTGATGCAACTTCTGTAAATTATAAAGAGAAACATTTTATCCTTAGAATCATTCGTGAGGCGATAGAAATTGCTAAACACCCGAATGATTTTAACAAAGGTGACGGCTATATACTGAGTAGATCATGGCTACCCTCCGTAGTTTACTCGTCAACATCTTTCTCCGTGACTCTGGAGGCTCTGGCATGAACAGGGTCTCTTCAGTCTGGTTACTATGGAGTGACAGTTGCCATTACATGCTGAAGACGATCCTGATCGCAGGATCGAAACACGTCAACAGATTATTACATTACGCGACTTAATGTCCCCAAATTATTATAATGTTCCTTAACATTTGTTGGCCACACCAGCCCCTTGATGAGTCAGTCCCTTATTCGTTTGAAGTTACAAACACTAACCTATGAACAAAGGCCATTTCTAGATGTCAAGTGGAAGGCGATTGAAGAAAAAAAAAAAATCAACGTGAGTGATTGAAACGGGCTGCCTTGCGAAGTTTGTCCACTTGAGGTCTGTGGAAAACACACACACACACACACACACACACACACACACACACACACACACACACACACACCGTACGCACGAGCGTAGAAGTTGACCTTAGTAGTGGCGGGTCGTAGTCATATTAGTTGATGATGATGATGATGATGATGATGATGATGATGATGATGATGATGATGATGATGATGATGCATGTTGTTTAAAGGGGCCTAACATCTAAGGTCATCGGCGCCAGTCATATTAGTTGTATACTTTCTCGTTATGTAAGATTACATCATTCACTATTCTCTTCAGCTTATGCCAGTTATTTCTGGGCCCACTGGAACCACTCAGGCTTACTTTAGTTTTGGCCGGGGTTTAAGGCCGAATTCTCTTCCTGACGACACGTGATTCTTGAGATGAAAATCTTAACTCAGAATTAACCGGGCTTCGAACCACAGCCTTTCGGGTGGGAAGCCAACAGTTTAGCCACTGAGCTAATCAAGCCGCACATCCCCGTATGATTTATTACATTATTTTTTATTTATTATTACTCCGACTCGTTGGCTGAATGGTCAGCGTACTGACCTTCGGCTTAAGGGTCCCGGGTTTGATTCCCGGCCGAGTCTGGGATTTTAACCTTCATTGGTTAATTCCAGTGGCTCGAGGGCTGGGTGTTTGTGCTGTCCCCAACATCCCTGCAACTCACACACCACACATAACACTATCCTCCACCACAATAACACGCAGTTACCTACACATGGCAGATGCCGCCCACCCTCATCGGAGGGTCTGCCACACAAGGGCTGCACCCAGCTAGAAATAGCCACACGAAATTATTATTATATTTATTATTAAATATCTATTGAACAAAAAACTGTTTATAACATTTAATTTCATGAGATTTGTGCTGGACAACGCGGAGGCGGGACAGTTTTTCTACGGATACTCCGGCTTTGCCGATCTTTCATTCCAGCGACACTCCACAGTAGCATTTCTTTTCATTCCATTTCATCTGTTAGTCATTAATTCATGCCCCAGAGGAGTGCGACAGGCTTCGACAGCCGGCACAATTCCTATCCTCGCCGCTAGATGGGGCTTCCTTCATTCCATCCCTGACCCGGTCGAATGACTGGAAACGGGCTGTGTATTTTCATTACCTAGCCTAACGTAATTTTAATCTAAACTAAACTAATAATTTAAAATATTGTCCATGTTTGTTCTGAAATCAAGAGCATTATTTTTCCGAGATGCCCTGTTATAGATACTGCATAGTCTGTATAGTGGTGAATTTTATGTTCAGATGCTGTAAAAAAATATTTTAAAATGTTTAAACTTGAATTTGGGCGCGGCACATGGAAATTAACGAGGGAAAGTAATTCGGGACTATCAGTTTGCGAATGTATTATTTTGTAAATGAACTTTACCGAACTTCTAAACTCACCATTTCTGAATTGTTGTAGTTGCAATATAACTATATTGAGTGGACATGTATTTAAATTACTTGTATTTACAGTTTATATAGAATAAAACCTATCCAGAATTAACGATATGGTAAATTTATAGCCTAATATTTAAACAGTGTCGTCCCAATTGAAAGCACACACAAAAAAATAAGCATTTAACACTACATGGGAGGGGTTGAAATATTCGCTTTCAACTTCTCTAGCAAACCACTGAAAATGTAATTAAACGAAGATATACGATAAATTTAGATGTCTAGCCTGTGAGATTGTTATAAATTGACCTCGTTAGACTGCAAGTTGTATCCACCGAACACGAACAAAAGGTAAGGGTAGGCCACCAATCAACGCAAGGAAATTGCTAGAACCAGAGTGGTTGTCACTGGTCGCGACAGAGGTGCTATTGTAACATTTAACATGCGAGGACGGTTTGAAAAGTTCTCGGAATCCCCGCTAGATGTCAGTGCTAGAGCAACGAGGTTCCCGCGCAATAATCACACATCCTTTGTGAGTGAACACGTGGCGCGTCAGTGCTCTAGCTGCAGGAGTGTGGTAGTGACGACTCTTTGTTTTTGTTCCCGCGTAGTGATTTGTGACAATGGAAAAAACTGAGATTCGAGCAGTGAGTAAATGTAAAGAAAGGTATGAAAGCACAGGAAATTCATGCCGACTTTTAGAACGCACTGGGGGACTCTGCTCCTTCATTTTCAACTGTTGCCAAGTGGACCAGCGAATTTAAATTTGGTCGGGAGAGCTTGGATGATGATCCGCGTTGTGGACGGCCAAAAAGTGTTACGACCCCAGAATTTTTCGCAAAAGTGCATAAAATGATCATGGAGGATCGTCGACTGAAAGTGCGGGAGATTGCTGAAGCTGTAGGGGTGTCTTATGAACGGGTATATTATATTTTAACCGAAGAATTGGGTATGAAAAAATTATCCGCAAGATGGGTGCCGCAGATCTTGACATTGGACAATAAACGCACCAGATTGGAAATGTCCGAACAAAGTCTGGCCCCGTTTTCAGTGCAACCAACAAGATTTTTTGCGCCGGTTTGTAACTGCAGATGAAACCTGGGTCCACTACTATACCTCAGAGACAAAACAGCAGTCAAAGCAGTGGAAACATGCTGATTCAACACCACCAAAGAAAGCAAAGGCAGTGCGTTCGGCCGGAAAGGTCATGGCCTCAGTTTTCTGGGATGCAAAAGGCATTCTGCTGATAGATTATGTTCCTACTGGCCAAGCAATTACGGGGCAATACTATGCAAACCTCCTAGACCAACTACAGGAAAAGATACGCGAAACAAGGCCTGGTTTGGCAAGGAAAAACATCATCTTTCATCATGACAGCGCTCCGCCGCACACAAGTGTTGTTGCCATGGCAAACTTCATGAACTGAGGTACGAATTGTTGCCACATCCACCTTATTCACCTGATTTGGCACCATCAGACTTTCATCTATTCCCCAAGCTGAAAATTTTCCTCAGTGGACGGAGATTTTCTACAAGGGAAGAACTGACAGCCGAATTGGAGAGGTAATTTGCAGGCCTGGAGGAATCTCATTTTCGAGATGGGATCAAGGCATTGGAACATCGCTGGACCAAATGCATTAGTCTACAGGAAGACTATGTTGAAAAATAAAAGCAGTTCCACCGAGGTAAGATACTTAATTCTAGTACATTCCGAGAACTTTTCAAACCACCTACGTAGAATGCAGTTTTCTAATAGGCAAGATTTCGTGCACTCGACTGTAGGCTACATAGAAAAAAAAGAGAAAAACGGTGCAGTCTGGACAAAGAAGATAACGGTTGTTCTTATTGTGAGACATTGTCTGTGTCTGGAGGCTTCGTTGTGGAATGATACGTACTTGACGTGGGTCAACAAATTATTCTGGTCAATGTTACTGGCCTTGAGGTATTAAATTCAACGACCTCATTGAGAAGGTCTGACTGCCTGATATTGTCGCACTCACTATTTCAAGGGAAGGTTTTATCGGACATAAATGACTTTAATTATCATTTCTCCGAGCCAGCTCACTTAATTAGATAATGATAGAAGAAATTGCAGCAATTATGTAAAACCACAGCGTGTTCGGCGAAGTTCATTTCGCTACAGTATGAATCATTCGTGTCGTGTAGTGGATAGTGTGATTAGCTGCCACCCCCGGAGGCGCGGGTTCAATTTCCGGCTCTGCCACGAAATTTGAAAAGTGGTATGAGGGCTGGAACGAGGTCCATTCATCCTCGGGAGGTCAAATGAGTAGAGATGGGTTCGATTCCCACCTCAACCATCCTGGAAGTGGTTTTCCACTTCTCCTCCAGACAAATGGCGGGATGGTACCTAACTTAAGGCCACGGCCGTTTCCTTCCCTCTTCCTTGTCTATCTCTTCCAATCTTCCCATCCCCCCACAAGGCCCCTGTTCAGCATAGCAGATGAGGCCGCCTGGGCGAGGTAAGGTGGGATCTCTCGCAGAGTCTGAGGGAAAAACCAATCCTGAAGTGTAAACAGATTAAGAAGATGAAGATGATGATGATGATGATGACAGAAGACGTTAGTTTCAAGAGAAAGAAGGGCTTCTATCGTCTCAACAATTGGAAGTAGGGCCTACTGTATCAGTTGGACGTTCCAATCTCTGAGGACACAGCAATATTGGACTCTGACCGTGAAAACTGATTAGCAGAAGTTAGTAGAAAAGAGAAGGGATAATGCGGGAATAACGCTAATAATAATAATAATAATAATAATAATAATAATAATAATAATAATAATAATAATAATAATAATGCCTTATCCTGTCCGAGAAATATTTGCTTGCGGATTTAGAGAGGAAAGAAATATCATACACACCATACTTGGCCCAAACTACAAAAATGGCATCTACATTGAAAATCCAGACAAGAAGTATACCCAAAGATGGAGAAGATCACGGATACAATGCGTAAAGGCAGAGTTCGCTTCTACGGTCATATACGACGGATGATCGGGAGATGGTGCTTTCGAACTCCACTGTCGGCAGTCCGGAAGATTGTTTTCCGTGGTTGGGGCTGTACTTTAATTAAGGCCACGGCCTTCCCGCTCATAGCCCTTTCCTATCCCATCGCCCTATCTGTGTCGGTGCGACGTAAAGCAACTTGTAAACACAGTTTGTGCAGACTATAGTTTCACGGTACATTAGCAACACCTACATAGCAACAACTACAGCGACCGAGAAGGCTTGGAAGATAATTTAACGTGCTGTCTTATAAATTCTTCAAGACGCATTGCATTCTCGGCAGGTTAAGACAGATGACATTTCACGGCACATCCTTGGAAAACGCCGTCCAACTGATCGACCTTGGATGAAGTGGAGATGACTGGCTAATTAATATTGTCCTCTAGTTGCCTTTATTCTCCAATACATTCCACCATATTCCTGCACTGACAGACAAAATACGGATTGAATGATTATTGATGCAATCACGATAATAATCTAGAACCTTTATCGTAAACCGGAGGATTGGCTTATCGTATGGCTTGGCTTATAGAGTGATTAGACTACCGGGGAAAGTTTTATTGACTCTGTGCACGTAGCCAGTTTTAGCTTCTCTTTCACACAGCATAAACACGAAAGAATCTTCTTCTTCCTGGCTGTTTTCCTCAGTTCATTTGATGTGAATTTGACCCTGTTTTACGGCCGGAGGTCCTTCTTGACGTCAACCGTATGTAGAGGGTTGTATTTACTACTGCGTGTTTCTGTTGTGATTGGTAGTTGGTGTATTGTGTGTAGATGGAGGGAAGTGTATTAGGACTTACACATTTTTTTGAATACCTGTAATCCTCTTGACGGTGAAAATTAAATTAATAAGAATTTAGATCAGCTTTTTTTTTTTTTTTTCAAATACTTATTTAATAGCTCAGCAAAATGTATTGCTACATTAGAATTGTGATAACTAGGGCTCGGAAGTTGAAGACATGTAAAAGTAGTAGCGGCGATTAGGGGGTGCGAGGGGGGGGGGGGGCGCCCCCACTTTCTGGAGAAAATATTACATTTTTATTCTATTTTAACCAGCTGAAACTAAAAAATATTAAAACAAGCTCTGTTGTCTTATCAGCTGATTCTTTCCTTTAATTCTTAGCGGAAATGCGCACAAATTGTCGTTAGTCCCGGATAACAGATTTGTACAGCGCCACAGCAAGTAGTGGACTCTCTGCATGTGCTGAAAGGAAGGGTGGCCCCCGCCACATGGCACTACAGCCCTTGAAGGGCCTTGGCCTACCAAGCGACCGCTGCTCAGCCCGAAGGCCTGCAGATTCTGAGGTGTCGTGTGGTCAACACGACGAATCCCCTCGGCCGTTATTCTTGGCTTTCTAGACCGGGGCCGCTATCTCACCGTCAGATAGCTCCTCAAATTCTAATCACGTAGGCTGAGTGGACCTCGAACCAGCCCTCAGGTCCAGGTAAAAATCCCTGACCTGGCCGGGAATCGAACTCGGGGCCTCCGGGTAAGAGGCAGGCACGCTACCCCTACACCACGGGGCCGGCGAAAAGAAGATTAGCAGGGTATTTTTTTTTTCCGCCAAGGTCATGACGATTCACCCGTTTTCCGCGCGCATTCTTCAATTTGCAGGTCTCTTCAGCGTCCGTTAGTTTCTTAGTGTGTAGTCAAATAAGTATTTGTATGAAATAATCACGCCTACTTTTATTTAATTGCAATAAATGTGTAATATTATTCTTATGACGAAAGTTTTATTGAATAGTATTGAATCAAAATCTTACAAAATTGTCATTATCGCACTTAAATTGGTAAACTGTCATCCTTTACCTCTCTGTCGAAATTCGCTCAGAGCATCAAAAAGATCACCAATCTGTAGCTTTTTTTAAAGTATTGATGTATACAACCCCCCTCCGACATCCGCTATATCCCGCAAACACGGATACAGTTTTATATCTGTATTTCTTTTTTGCCCCCGCACTTTTAATTCCCAATCGCCGCGACCTAATAATATCCAAAAAAAACCACCTAAAAGCTGGCAAAAAAAAAACCTTAAAAATGCGATCCAAATTCGTTCATAAGTTACAGTAAGTGAAATGAAATGGCATATGGGCGGGATGTGTCCGAAGACTTCGGCTCGCTAGGTGCATACGTCTTTTGATTTGACGCTCGTAGGCGACCTGCGCGTCGTGATGAGGATGAAATGATGATGATGACGACACATACACCCAGCCCCCGTGCCAGGGGAATTAACCAATTACGGTTAAAATTCCCAACCCTGCCGGGAATCGAACCCGGGACCCCTGTGACCAATCGCCAGCACACTAACCATTTAGCCATGGAGCCGGACTTGCAACATACAGTGCAAAACTATATGAAATACTTCTTCTTTCAAACATTATATTCTATATATTGTTAGATTAACATAATTTAAAAGAAAGGCATTCCGTGTTTGTTAAACAATGTACTTGCAGAATTTATTTTTTTTCCACCTAGAATGAATTCAGCGAACCTGGAATGGACATCCTGGAGAAATAAATTGATTTTTTTTTTTTTTTTTTTTTACAGTCTGCTTTACGTCGCACAGACACAGATAGATCTTATGGCGACGATGGAATAGGAAAGCCCTAGAAGTGGGAAGGAAGTGGCCGTGGCCTTAATTAAGGTACAGCCCCAGCCAGCATTTGCCAGTTGTGAAAGTGGGAAACCACGGAAAACCATCTCCAGGGCTGCCGACATTGGGGTTCGAACCCACTATCTCCCGGATGCAAGCTCACAGCTGCGCGCCCCTAATCGCACGGCCAACTTTCGATTTTGAAATTAGTATAACTGGAATCATATTTGGCTTAACCACGCTGAGGTTATAGAAATTGGAATTCGAAAACCTTGCCTCAGCTGGTTTTGTAACATATCACAGTAGTAATTTCCAGGTTCTTAGGTGTGAAGGATCGTCGGTTTTCAGACAGCACTTTGCGAAATATGGAGAAACTTCTCTCCAGATCAGCGGATGTTAAGGGTTCATACTTGAAGCAAGTGGCATCTTCCTCTTCAAAATTTTCTTGTTTTAATATTTCACTTATCTTGCACGTAATTTGATACCGCTGGATTTTTTCAAGTATGTTCTTCTTCTTCTTCTTCTTCTTAATCTGTTTACCCTCCAGGGTTGGTTTTTCCCTCGGACTCAGCGAGGGATCCCACCTCTACCGCCTCAAGGGCAGTGTCCTTGAGCATGAGACATTGGTTCAGGAGATACAGCGGGGGAGAATGACCAGTACCTCGCCTAGGCGGCCTCATCTGCTATGCTGAACAGGGGCCTTGTGGGGAATGGGAAAATTGGAAGGGATAAACAAGGAAGAGGGAAGGAAGCGACCGTGGCCTTAAGTTAGGTACCATCCCGGCATTTTCCTGGAGGTGAAGTGGGAAACCACGGAAAACCACTTCGAGGATGGCTGAGGTGGGAATCGAACCCCCTCTTCTCAGTTGTCCTCCCGAGGCTGAGTGGACCCCGTTCCAGCCCTCCTACCGCTTTTCATTTTTTTCGTGACAGAGCCGGGAATCGAACCCGGGCCTCCGCGGGTGGCAGCTAATCACACTAACCAGTACACCACAGAGGCGGACAAGCATGTTTCATTTTTCATTTTATTTACTTTCCATTTAATTTTCTCTCGTACTACAGGAAGAGGTGATGGATGAACTAATGTTGATTCGAGTTGAGAATGGGCAGTACAAATGTAGTCGAAATAGGCGAAGTTGCAAAAAAAAAAGAGCCGTTAAAACCTAGAAAAAGGACCTACAAGCAGGAAAAATCCGAAGAAAACCCACCCTTTTCTGGCCCACAATGACTCTGAATGAACGTACATTATGTTGAGCCTCGTTTTTCGCACACAGTGTGTAGTGCACGCAGCTGCATTTCTTCCAACAGTTCAATATGGAGTGTCAGCTGGGCAAACAGGAGACGTCTGGTGCAGCACACAGTCTAGTCTGTGGCGAGGTGGGGCCAGAGTTAGGATGTAGAGATTACAGGAGTGTAGAGGTTGTCAAGTATTTTTCGCGAAGAAATGAGCTTTCGTACATATATATGCAACATTGTGCTAGTAACTTAATATACATAGATCATGAAGACGGATAGCCTTCGATGGCCGTGTTTAAGGGGCTGTGTTGTGACCTAGACGAAACGCTAGTCAGAGACAGTGGAAACTCCTTTAAACATTCCGTTGCCTTCGGTGACATTACCATGTGTAAGGAGCTTTGCTCTGCATAGAGGAAATTCCACTCAAAGACAGTGGAAACTGGTTTAAAAATGTTGTTGCCTTCGGTAATATTACCGTGACTAAGGGGCTTTTGCTCTAACCTAGAAGAAACGCCAAAGACAGTGGAAACACTTTAAAACACGGCGTCATTTGTACACGCATGCACAGAAATGGTGTCCCGACATAAACAATCAACACTGCCCCACTCTAGTATTGAAAATGACGGGAGGGAGTGAAGGGGTAGTGTTGATGTCCAGTCCAGTACCGAAAAGGAGGGTAAGGGAGTGAAGGGGTAGTGCTGAAGGCACAGTGTGTGTATTGCTATATATCCGCCACTACGCCCATTTCAATCACAACAGTCTTGTAGCGGACTGTCTGCCTGCAGCAACGCGTTAAGCGAGGAGCTTTTTTTATACCGGGACACCATTTCTATGCATGCTTGTACCTACTGTAATATAGCAGGTAGAGTTCCGGCACACGGTAATAACGTGAGAAAGATGGCGAAGACCTACAGCCTATTTCATAAAAGGTAACAAGAAAATGTCAATTCAAGATTACAAAATTGTCATGGCAGTTTTGTAGATCTATACGACAATTTTGTAAATATCTGTTTCATGAACCTTTTGGTCTGACAGGTAAAAGTCTGACGCATTGTCAAATTGTAGGCTACATGTAGTGTTACGAAACATTTGACAGTATGTTAACGTTGATGCTTTCACGGCCCGTTCTTATAAAATCAGCCTTCTAGTTCCAGATTGTAGAAGTCTTCGTCGTGAACAGTCAAGATTTTCTCCTGAAGATGCGGAGCAAAGTTCTCTGTGAAACGTAAAGAGTTTCACCTTGTTTTCTTGACAAGGCATGAGCCCCAAAGCCCATATCATGTCTACATAGAAATGTCATTACTTTGTGACATGTGTTACATGTGAAAGATTACCTGGCGAGAAATGAAAATCTACAGCCTATTTAATAATAATGATGTTATTTGTTTTACGTCCCACTAACTACTCTTTTACGGTTTTCGGAGACGCCGGGGTGCCGGAATTTAGTCCCGTAGGAGTTCTTTTACGTGCCAGTAAATCTACCGACACGAGGCTGACGTATTTGAGCACCTTCAAATACCACCGGACTGAGCCAGGATCGAACCTGCCAAGTTGGGGTCAGAAGGCCAGCGCCTTAACCGTCCGAGCCACTCAGCCCGGCAACAGCCTATTTCCAGTCATGGATCGGGTCAGGAATGGAATGAATGAAGCCCCCATCTAATGGTGAGGAAAGGAATTGTGCCGGCTGCCGAAGCCTGCCGTACTCCTCTGGGGCAATGATAAATGACTGACTACCTGCCCAGTAATCTTGGGAGTTTATTTTCGTGAATGTTTTGTGATTTAAATTCTCTTCTGGATAATGAACTCCAGTACCAGCAGTAGTGAGAGTTAAGAAGAAATTCAAATGAGACCACGCCGAGTTTTTATGCAAATGATTAACCTAATCTTCAATTTCAGGGAACCGGGCGAGTTGGCCGTGCGGTTAGGAGCGCGCAGCTGTGAGCTTGAATCTGGGAGATAGTGGATTCGAACTGCACTTGGTGTAATTGTTTTTTTTTAACATGAACAAGGGCGTGTAGACATTCCTATATATTAACAATATTCGCAATCAAACGTTAAAATAGAACATAAACTGATGAAATGGCGTATGGCTTTTAGTGCCGGGAGTGTCCGAGGACAAGTTCGGCTCGCCAGATGCAGGTCTTTCGATTTGACTCCCGTAGGCGACCTGCGCGTCGTGATGAGGATGAAATGATGATGAAGACGCCACGTACACCCAGCCCCTGTGCCAGCGAAATTAACCAATTAAGGTTAAAATTCCCGAACCTGCCTGGAATCGAACCCGGGACCCCTGTGACCAAAGGCCAGCACGCTAACCATTTAGCCATGGAGCCGGACACATAAACTGATAATAAATGTGAACAGCTCTAGCATCAAATGTGTCGCCTTAACAGCCTCCGTTACGAAATGTAGTTCTCTGGAGGAATGTCCACTTTCTAATGTAATTTCTTGATATAAAATCATCTGCCACCTTCTCCAAATCTAATGCATTAGCAGCCTCCTTGTGTATGTGCCGAACACCACGTTGCAGTGTACCTAGGAGTTCTTTTTTGTGGGCGGGGAGAAATGACACTCTGCCCCTCTAAGATCATTGGGAGGTGGGGGCAGAAAACGCCTTCCCCCCGCAAATTCGGCGCCACTGCTCACTGTCGGCAGCCCTGAAGATCGTTTTCCGTTTTCACACCAAGCAACTGCTCGGGCTGTACCTTAAGGTCACGGCCGCTTCCTTCCCACTCCTAGGCTTTTCCTGTCCTATCATCGCCAGAAGACCTATCTGTGTCGGTGCGACGTAAAACAGAATTGTAATAATAATAATAATAATAATAATAATAATAATAATAATAATAATAATAATAATAATAATAATAATAATAATGTCCGCCTCTGTGGAGTAGTGGTTAGCGTGATTAGCTGCCACTCTCGGAGGCCGGGGTTTGATTCCCGACTCTGCCACGAAATTTGAAAAAAGTGGTACGAGGGCTGGAACGGAGTCCACTCAGCCTCGGGAGGTCAACTGAGTAGAAGGGGGGGGGGGGGTTCGATTCCCACTTCAGCCATCCTCGAAGTGGTTTTCCGTGGTTTCCCACTTCTCCTCCAGGCAAATGCCGGGATGGTACCTAACTTAAAGCCACGACCGCGTCTTTCCCTCCCTCTTCTCCTTGCCTGTTCCTTCCAGTCCGACAACACCCCTGTTGAGTTTACCAGGTGAGGCCGCCTGGGCGAGGTACTCGTCTTCCTTCCCAGTTGTATACCCTGACCGAAAGTCTCACGCTCCAGGACACTGTCCTTGAGGTGGTATAGGTGGAATCCCTCGCTGAGTCCGAGGGGGAAAAACCGACCCTGGGGAGTAAACTGTTTAAGAAAGAAGGAAAGAAAGAAATAAAAATAAAGAAAATAATAATAATAATAATAATAATAATAATAATAATAATAATAATAATAATAATAATAATAATAATTCAGTGACTATTCATCGCATCCAGTGATCGATATCGCTCTTCAGAGCCATCTAGAGCGTAATACAGTATACTTACTTGGCCTGACATAAAATTGTCGCGCCTGACATACAGTACTCGCGTTTATGAAACAAGTTCTTTACTATATTTGCCTGATTTGTAACATTTGTGAAACAGAAAATTGTAATGACATATTTAAAAATTTGCCAGATCTGACATAATTGTCGAAATTTGTCACTCACACCTGTCGAGTTTTATGAAATAGATAGATGACGAACACTAGTTGCCTCGTTACCACGGTATCGGTTTTCTGTCCACGCTAGTTCTAGATAGGTCCCCGGCCCGTAAATATAGCCATGTTTAAACGAAAGGGAATTAATACGAAAAGTGAGAAAATTTAAGTCTTTCATCGTCGGTCATAGTAGTGATTCTCATAAGGTCGGTGGAAGTAACGAATTGTTAACGTCATATTTGATCTGAATTGGTTATCAAGATTGTAGGGGTCAAAGAGAGAGGACAGAAGTGTTGTTAACAGAACCGTAATTTGCATTTAACAAGATTGGTGATGCGGTTAATGATATTGAGAGGAACAGATGAGGTGATAAGACTAATATTATATGTGTTCTAATGCCTGGGACTTCAATAAAATTACATTGGCCGTGACGATGGACGGTTTATGATCTTCATTTATTTGTCCGCACCATCTTTGATCGAGTTATTTACTCCTTGCCTGAGAGGCGAAGATAATTACGAGCCTGAGAGTGCAGTGTGATGACTGCATGCTTTGTGTTGTTTTTGTGATGATGATGATGATGATGATGATGATGATGATGATGTAGGGAGAAACTGAAACTCGTTGTCGGTGCCTGTCGAGAATGATATCTAGGAGTCTGTTCAAGGGGCGCACTCGAACCGGGCGAATTCTTCCTGCCTCAAATAAATCCCAATGCTCGAATTGAGCGACTTGCTGTCCAGGTAAAGAACTCACCTGGCCTTGCTGCTTTGACGACTAACGTCCCCTTGTCTATCCCTTCCAATCCTCCCATCCCTCCACAAGGCCCCTGTTCAGCATAGCATGTGAGGCCGCCTGGGCCTTTCGGGTCACACTTGTCATTAGGTGTTATACCACGAAATAAGTTTCTTTGAATTCACTTAAATTTGTTATATTACAAATAATTTGACAGTATTACAGTTAGTGCTGAAAAATGAAATGGCGTATGGCTCGCCAGATACAGGTCTTTTGATTTGACGTCCGTAGGCGACCTGGGCGTCGTGATGAGGATGAAATAAGGATGAAGACGACACATACACGCAGCCCCTGTGTCAGCGAAATTAACCAATTATGTTTAAAATTCCCGACCCTGCTGGGAATCGAACCCGGGACCCCTGTGACCAAAGGCCAGCACGCTAACCATTTAGCCATGGAGCCGGACACAGTTTGTGCTATTTGCGACCTACGGAACTACCAACGTTTGAGAAAGTTTTCACGCACCCTTCACTGCATCATGTGATTCATCGCATCCCAACATTTTTGTGTTTTTGTAGAACCTGAGAAGTCTAATTGGACATCTACTTAAACGTAATAAGCGTCTCAAACGGAGCTTCTTCAAGGACATACAAGAAAACAAAAAATAAGCAAGCGGCCTTAATTAAGGTACAGCCCCAGAATTTGCCTGGTATGAAAAGGGGAAACCACGGAAAACCATATTTTGCGCAGCTGACAGTAGGGTTCGAACCCACTATCTCTCAAATGCAAGCTCACAGCTGGGCGCCCCTAACTGCACAGCCAACTCGCTCGGTGAAAAGGGTGAGATTGACAGATTTACATTTATCAAAAGCGTCTTATACAAACTAGTTCTTAATTTGTAGGCTTGTAACAAATCAACGCCTAATAATATTCAAGGCACATAACAGCAATTCGCTCAGTTCGAGTGTTTGGATTTATAGGTGAGGTGGGTAGAATTCTCTCAGTTCGTGTGCGTCGTTTTGCAGGCCACATTCGACTTCTGTATACCTTACTAGAGATAAAATTTGAAGTGAACCGACAAAATTATACTTTTTTTGAGAAGTTAGAGGGCAGCGGTTTTATTATAAAGACTGAGCTCGATAGCTGCAGTCACTTAAGTGCGGCCAGTATCCAGTATTCGGGAGATAGTGGGTTCCAACCCCACTGACGGCAGCCCTGAAGATGGTTTTCCGTGGTTTCCCATTTTCACACCAGGCAAATGCTGGGGCTGTACCTTAATTAAGGCCACGGCCGCTTCCTTCCCAGTCCTAGCCCTTTCCTGTCCCATCGTCGCCATAAGACATATTGTTCTCCGTCGCTCCCAAGAGTGCGAGGTTTCAGTGATGTTGGTACCTGGTACCTTTATTTTCCGTTGGATACTCTGCTTCTTAGAAGGCGTGTAGAGTTCATGTATACAGTCTGTACCAAGCTAGACGGCCTTGGGTACCGTATGATGGTCCCGTTACTGTAGCAGCAGCACCAGATGGCCTTGGTCTCTAAGTGCCCTTGGCTTTCCAGCTTCGAGTTCGAGGCGAAGGTGCAAAAAAAGAAGAAAAATAAACTAAAGAGAACAGTCGGTTTGATCGACTGGCCTTTTCTCGAATTTTTAAGAGCGATTCACCAAGGTCACCACCTTAATTCTCCGAAACGTAGTTACTCAAGTCTCTCCCTGTTTTTCTGTTCAATGATTAGTTGCACTGACGCAGCCCCGTGTTTGCTGAGGGCCGACATAAACTATAAACTCTCGCGCTGGCTTTGACGTAACACCGCATTTGCTGGATTTTTAGCCATTAAAAATTAAAATGAAAATCCTCAGCCTGTTTCCAGTGATTCGACCGGGTCAGGAATGGAATGACTGAGGCCCTCATTTAGCGGCGAGGATAGGAAATGTGCCGGCTGCCGAAGCCTGTCGCACTCCTCTGGGGCAATGATTAATGAATGATTAATGAAATGAAATGGTATTGGAGAGTGTTGCTGGAATGAAAGATGACAGGGAAAACCGGAGTACCCGGAGAAAAACCTGTCCTGCCTCCGCTTTGTCCAGCACAAACCTCACATGGAGTGACCGAGCCATTAAATATCATTTGAATAATTTAAACTTTTTCTTTGCAGAGAAAAAATGTAATGCAATGTTATGTATGTATGTGCAGTCCTCAGCCCGAAGACTGGTTGGATCCTCAACAGCTCCACAGTTTGCTGTCATAGATAGCCTAGACATCACTGAAGAGGCGTACTAGGGAAGTGAGGAGTGACGTGGTTTCCAGTTGCTTTCCTCACTGAGCCAGAAATTATTACATATCACTCTGCCAAGCCCACTGAAATGTATGCACCAACCGACCCAATGAGCATCGTGAAGACCAGTGAAACGTACGGTTTATCCTTGAATATTAACAAGACCAAGCTGATTGTATTCTCAAAAACACCAAAACAGGCCTCCCTTTACATCAACAACATTGTCCAACAAGTATCTTCTATCAAATACCTTGGAACTCGAGTGAACCAGCATTGTAATTCAAAATGCGAAATCTTATCCAGGATTGGACAAGCAAAAAATATGTTCAATACCATGAGGACCTTATTCACCAGCCGAGAACTCAACCTCCAGCTCAGAGTTCGAATGCTACGTTGTTATGTCTTTCCTGTCCTTCTGTATGGTTTTGAAGGGTGGACGCTTAGCCCTTTATTGGAGAAGCGTATTGAATCTTTTGAAATGTACTTATACTGAAGAATACTCCGAATATCTTGGGTAGAAAAGAAGACAAATGAAGAAGTCCTCAACATCTTGAACAAGAAGAAAGAGCTTCTCATAACCATCAAGGAGCGTAAGCTCAGCTACCTCGGGCACATCATGAGAGGTGAACGATACGAACTTCTCCGACTGATCATTTAAGGAAAGATTGATGGGAAAAGGTCTGTGGGAAGACGGAAAAATTCCTGGCTGAAAGACTTGCGGCGGAGGTATGGACATACGTCGATAGAAATCTTCCGTGCTGCCGTTTCGCGTGTAATCATAATCAGTTGGATCGCCAACCTTCGGAGGAAGACGGCGTCATAAGAAGGAGGCACTTAGAACCAATAAATAGTTCACCTTCATGCACTCGAAAATAATATTATTATACTCGCCAGTGCTGTGGCGTACGCATAATTTCGTCAACGGGTGGGGGTTCATTTTAAAAATGGTTATTCAAATGCGATTAACCTGTATTTCAGATATATCTCCTCCTCCTCTTCCTCTTCCTACTACTACTACTACTGGTTGCAGGTGTTACTTTGAATGTAAGAAACTGACAGATTTAATTATCAGTTTTTCCTATATATTGTTTTTTTTCTTTTTTAAGATTTAAAGTGTTCGAGGGGAGGGGTGTTCAAATCCCGAACCCTTCCTTCCTTTTGCGTACGCCATTGTGCTAGCGAGTGGACGCCTATGACGATGATAATGATAACAGCACCTTACACACAGTCAGTAGATAATGGGTTTGGTGTAATCTTTTTTGTATGTAATTCATGTGATTAACTGGTAGAACATCCCACAGCTGTTCTCTACTACGCAATAGCCGTGTAAGGTGAATACGAGTACTTAATAGACACGTGGGCACAGTGAAAACATCGTGCAATTCCGTTACAGACAATTTTCCCCGTACGTAATTTGCTATATACTGTACCTGTCGCCACCTCTGTTACTATCTCTCTCGATAAAGGGCAGATGCCATGAACCACAATCATCCTCGCTGCAAGGCTGAATACTGCCCTGTAAAGCGATGGAGATCTTTATTACGCAACCTTGTCTTCACCGGTTAGACAAGGCTGACATCTAGTAAAAAACTAAAAGGGCAAGATGATTAGCCTGCAGGCATGATAGTCTTTTGTGTTTATGGCAGTGATGGCTGCTCATCATCAGACTGAGTGAGTACCTGGCTGACAGAAAATAGTGTTCCAAGTACAATTGGTAAAATACGTATTCATACGCATACTTTTCAAAGTATACTTGCTCTGCATAATGCTGTTAACGAATTTTTTTTTTCGTTATGTGTACGCCAGTGTTTGGCGTGATGAAATTAAGATATTAGTGTATGGGATCCACACGAGGATTACTTGATATAAGAAGTGGAAAAGATCCAAAGGGAAGCAGCATGATTTGTTCTGGGTGATTTTCGACATAGGAGTAATGTTACGAAAATGTTGCAAACTTTGGGCTGGGAAGACTTGGGAGTAAGGAGTCGAGATGCTCGATTGTGTGGTATGTATCGAGCTGTCAGTGGAATGACATCAGTAGACGAACAACTTTGAGCGGAGCTTTTAAAAGTAGGAAAGAACATAATATGAAGATAAAGTTGGAATTCAAGAGGGAACATTTTGGTAAATATTTATTTATAGGACGACGCGTTAGGGTTTGGAATAATGTATCAAGGGAAACATTCGATGTATTTCAAAGTTCTTTGAAAAAAATTAAGAAAAGGTTAGGTAAGTAATTAATAGGTAATCTGCCACTTGGGCGACAGCCGTAAATACAGATCATTGATGACTGACTGACTGAATTACGATGCACTCATAATACTTTTCCTTTGTAAAGAACAATGGTAACGTAGTGCTAGCAAAATAAGTATTTGTCAGCCACATTGCATTCAACTGTAGCAGACTTCATAAACACTTTTCTGCTAATTCAGGAAACTTGTACAGAATAAGTCTGTATTTACAAGCGACAGTGCAGTGCAATGGGACGCCGACAGGGTGAGTTGACCACCAGTTGTAAATACGAGAATTGTTTCTTTGTGGCAAGAAGGGGACAGTTATCGGAAAATTGCTGCAAAGCAATCTCATGCGACTGTCCAGTAGGTATGTAAATAAATCAAGAGAGCGGGATCTGCTGCGAATAGGCCGAGCTCTGGACGACCGAGAGCTCTAACGTACAGGGAATCACAGTATGTAATGCAACAAGTGCGCAAAAACTCGCGAGTTAGAGTTCGAGCACTGGCTACAGACATCACGGATCAACGGACAAGGAAGAGTCACCGTAGACAAAGAAACTACAGTCATAAAGCTGGCTGCAAAGCCCCAGCAACAAGAAAGAAGCCGTTCATTAGTAAGCACAACGGAGTGAAAAGGCTATAATTTGCCCGTTTGTACCTCAACAAACAATTGGAATTCTTGGAGGAGGTTTTTCTTTTTTCTGATGAGAGCAAGTTTAACATCTGTGGGTAAAACGTGTGAGAGTTCGTGTGGATAAAGCAAACAGAATTTTACTCTAAGAACGCAGCGCCAGGCGTCAAACAAGGGGAAGGACATGCCATGGTGTGGAGAAGTAAGCTGGTAAGGGAGAACTGGTTGTTATTATGGATAAATTGGATGCCAGAGGATATGTGAATTTACTCAGCAAGAATTTGTTGGGCAGTGCTACAAAATTAGGTACGGTACCCAAGACACGTTTGTTTATTTTTCAACAGGATAAGCATACTCCTTGTACAACCTGTGACAATAAAGTTCGATGAATAGTCCTGTATTATCAACATAGATGAACAATGCACGGCAGGGACCGTACTGTCCTTCGAAATATTCCCCTCCCATAACTATGCACTGCTGAGATCTGCGATACATGTTCTGGAAACTTTGCAAGAAGGCTTCCTTTGGGATGGTGTTCAAAAGCCTCGTCATGTTTTGTTGGATGTCAGGAATATCGTAAAATCTCTTTCCTTTCAAAGCGAGTTTGATGCGAGACTTTTCGGCTCTGACTTTTTTCTGACGAGGGGATCCCGGTGAACGCCATTCCATGCTTTGCCGTTTCGTTTCAGGGTCGTACCTGAGACACCAGGTTTCATCCTCAGTGACAATACAGTTTAAGAAATTTGGTGTCGCATCCGGCGTTTCGACAAAATCCTGTGAAGCCTCTAAACATGCCTGCTTCTGATCGTCAGTCAAGTGACGTTGCACAAGACGAGAACAAGTTTTCCTCTTCCCTAATTTCTGGGTAATGATTTATCGCACGGATTCACGGTTAATCTGCACTTCATCCGCTATCATGTGCACAGTTAATCGCCGATCGTTTGTGATTAATGTCCTCACTTTCTCATTGTTTTCGTCACTGACAGCGGTCTTCCGCTACGGGGGTTGTCAGAAACACTTTTCCGGCCTCCTCGAAAACGGGCGAACCACTCGTACACACACTTAGAGGACAGTGCTTGATCTTCATAAACACTTACCAGCATCGCATGCGTTTCTTTTGGTGTCTTGCCAAGCTGAAAACAAAACTGTACATTGATCTTTTGGTCGTTCATGTTCCTGTTCACAGTTCAGAACCAACGCATTAAACACGCACTGTGTCAAACAAGTCTTACACGGCACACACACGACAGTCAACTGAACATCATTGGGAGCAGGTGGTCAAAACCTGCTGCTACGCGGTGCAGCGTTGTGTGTCGCCAGTGTTGCCGGATCGACCGTTCTGACTTCATGCACCGAACTTTATTGTCACAGGTTGTATAATGAGGGAATGGCTGCTGTACAGTGTTCCTAAGCAGCTGCCAACGCCTCACAATCACCTGATATTAACCCAATAGAAAATCTATGGGCATTGTTGTAGAAGTGGATGCGAAATAGGAGATGTTCATGAAAGAGATATATCATTAGAAATTTGAAAGAACAATGGTCTCAAGTTGGTCAAGGGAAGATAGCGAAACTTGCGGACTACTTGCCAAGGTTTCAGGTACCGGGCGAGTTGGCCGTGCGGTTAGGGCCGCGTAGCTGTGAGCTAGCATCCGGGAGATAGTGGGTTCGAACCCTTACTGTCGGCAGCCCTGAAGATGGTTTTCTGTGGTTTTCCATTTTCACACCAGGCAAGAAAATGCTGGGGTTGTACCTTAATTAAGCCCACGGGCGCCTCTATCCAACTCCCGGCCTTTCCTCTCCCATCGTCGCCATAAGACCTGTCTGTGTCGGTGCGACATAAAGCCAGTTTTAAAGGTTTCAGGCCATAGTGAATGCAGGGAGAATGCATACAGAATACTTTCCGTAAATATTACAGTATTTTTAAGACGTACTGTACAAAAAGTTGACAGCGTATGATTTTTTTGTACAGTGAGGAAATCATGTTTATTTTGTTTAGTTATAAAAACATAATATATTCTCGCAGTAACCGGTACAAGTAGATACTTTATCCTCGGCAGAGCGCTCATGTAACTGTGAAAGAATGAGTTTCCTTTTTATTAAAGGTCTGTTACAAGATATGTGTATGCTGTATACAAACTTATTTCACCCAGTATACATCGGCTGAGGTTTCCTTCTGGCATATATTGGGGAATGAGGTTATGTATATTCTCAGGGGCTGCCTGCCAGAGGTGGTAAAGACGTGCTTGGTTCACCCGAAAGGACGTGGGTTCGATTCCCCGTCCGGAGGTCGAAAAATTTAACAAGCGAGATTTACACTTCTGGAGGTGCATATGGTCCTTAGGTTCACTCAGCCTACACTAGAAATGAGTTGGTCCTACCAGGTTAATTCCTGGGGGCAAAGACGGCCGGGCGTAGAGCTAACTACTCTTTACCTTCTTTACCTTCCACCCCTTCAAGGACCTTCATGGCCTGTACGGATATGACTTTTTTTTACTTTATGTATATTCTCAGTAATTCAGTGTCATAAACAACTGCGTGCAGTTTTCCCAGCCCCATTTGGCTCCACGGTTAAATGGTTAGCATGTTACGGGGTCCCGGGTTCGATTTCCGGTCGGGTCGGGGATTTTAATCTTCATTAGTTAATTTCGATGGCTCGGTGACTGGGTGCGTGTGCTTTCTGCACGATTACAATTCATCATAGGTAGTGTCCGACTCGTTGGCTGAATGGTCAGCGCACTGGCCTTCGGTTCAGAGGGTCCCGGGTTCGATTCCCGGCCGGTTCGGGGATTTTAACCTTCATTGGTTAATTCCAATGGCTCGGGGGCTGGCTGTTCTTGCTGTCCCCAAAACATCCGTGCAATGCACACACACCACACACAACACTATCCTCCACCACAAGAACACGCAGTTACCTACACATGGCAGATGCCGCCCACGCTCATCGGAGGGTCTGCCTTACAAGGGCTTCTCTCGGCTAGAAATAGCCACATTAAATTATTATTATCATAGGTAGTAGTGATGGGTCGAACCCGTTCATTTGTATGAACTACTTCACTCATTCACACTCTTTACAGTGAATCGCTCAAATGAACTAGTTCGTTCATGAAGTAATGAGGCCTGACGAAGCTGCTCGCTATGTCATTCAGCAGCAACTTCGCTCACAGTGCCCCATGTACCCAATAAAGCTTCATAGCACTTAATAATATTAACAACAGGTAGCAGAGCTATGTAATTATGGACACCCTTTGGCTTACCCGCTTACAGTATCTAGATTATGTTTGATAGGGACAAGGTAAAGATAAACAAAGAAGCCTGTCCCATATAAAGAAGGTAATGCGTATGGGCATGGAGTAAAGGGAGCGAATGAGTCTCTGGTAAGACCCCAACTAGAATATGGTTCCAGTGTATGGGACACTCACCAAGATTACTTGATTCAAGAACTGGAAAAAAATCGCGAGAAAAGCAGCTCGATATGTTCTGGGTGATTTCCGACAAAAGAGTAGCGTTACAAAAATGTTCCAAAGTTTGGGCTGGGAAGACTTGGGAGAAAGGAGACGAGCTGCTCGTTTAAGTGGTATGTTCCTAGCTGTCATTGGAGAGATGGCGTGGAATGACATTAGTAGACGAATAAGTTTGAGTGGTGTTTTTAAAAGTAAGAAAGATCACAATATGAATATAAAGTTGGAATTTAAGATGGCAAATTGGGGCAAATATTCGTTTATAGGAAGGGGAGTAAGGGGTTGGAATAATTTACCATGGGAAATGTTCAATAAATTTTCAATTTCTTTGAAATCATTTAAGAAAAGGCTAGGAAAATAACAGATAGGAAATCTGACACCTGGGCGACTGTCCTAAGTGCAGATCAGTAGTGATTTATTGATTGAATGACAGACGTATCGAGTGAGTTGTGAATGTTATGAAGTGTTTGAACTACCAGTTCAATGAAATTGAGTGGCTAGGTCACACTTCATAGGAGTGAAGCGTTCCTTTGAACGACTCATTCACGAGCTACCCATCACTAATAGTTAGGGCTCCATCCTCACAGACGCGCAGGTCGCCCATACGGAGTCGACCTGCACCAGGGGCCTGTTCCACGAACGAGCTTTGCAACTTTTCAACTTCGTACTTTTCACTTTTCAATTCTTGCAAAGTGCAAAGTCTTTCTGTTCCATCATGATCTAGGTTGTACTTTTCAATTAATTCGCAAAGTGAAAAGTCTTTGCGAATGAGTGATCCGATCAAGTTTATTCCATGGGTAAACTGTATAGGCCTAATACCGGTACCGTACTCTATGATTGTAATGCTTTATTTTTCGCGGCGAACCTGACGGTATAATTGTGGTGTCGTTGGTTTTAACGTTTTGTAGTGAGAAAGGTAATTACAAGAAGCTGGCCGTGCTGGAAGTTGTCAAGGTGAAACGGGACATCCTTTTTGGCAACTTTAAAAATAACCTCTCAATATTAGAACGAGAGTACCTACCGCCAACACATCCACACACAGAAGGAAATTCACCCTTCATTAGAAATCCTGTCGCTATATTAAGTGGATTATCAGGACAACGTACTATGTTAGGAAATATTACATTTACTATAACATCTACGACTTTGGTAACACTTCCGCAAATAATTGATTTTGATGTCCCATGCATTGCTGCTACACCGTGCAGCTGAACACCATTTTTTTTTTTTTTTTTTTTTTTTTTGAAAGGGACTGACTTCCTTTTGTTGCATGTTTCAATAAATTGCCGATCATTGCAAGAATATAGTCAGCCTGTGTTGGGGTAATACGAAATCACTCGCGAAATTCCGTCGAAGTGAGGTTATGAATATTAATCCTATCTTTGCACGTTCTCTTGTTGGATTTTTCATCACTGTCCTCACTTGATGCTAACATGAGCTCTCGTCGTAACGTTTTTATATCACTAAACCAAGTTTTACGTCGAGACACTCGTGTACATACTTGTTAATTAACAGAAGAAAAGGGAATCATCTCTTTTTTGCAAGTTTTCTGAAAACTTTTCACTTCATTTCTTTGCACTTCAGTACCAATGGAGGAACATAACAGGCTTAAAGTGAAGGTTCCTAACTTTTCACTTTTCATTTTGCAAGCTAAATCTGAAAAGTGATGGTGGAACAAAATCTGAACTGAAAAGTGCAAAGTTAAAAGTTGCAAAGTTCGTTCGTGGAACAGGCCCCTGGTGTCTTCGGAGGATATAGGCCCTACTCCATTATTTATTATTATCCTATAATTTACTCACGTTTCTTTTTCTCGTGATGGTATAATAAATGTGTCATGGGATGGATGTGATAATGATGTCTGGTGGTAGCTTACGTGATCGTCACAAGCTTGACCAGTGAGAAGAACAGGTCAAGCAACATCTTGTGTGTCCAGGGTAGGTGACCTGCCATGTCCAAGGTCAGGCGCCTAGCCACGCCCTGATCTGCGAAACTTGGTGCGTCTAATTTTGGTGTCGCGCGTCGCAGGAGGGCTGCGAGAGCGGGAGTTTCGTTAGAGGATAAGAAATTAAGAAGCGAAAATTAGAATGTGCCTTAATAGGGGGAGAACTGAGAACAGTCAATAAAATACACCCACCGTCTTTTGCGGATGGTGGGGATTAAGGCTTAAGAAAGCCAAGTTAAATATGGCAGGTTTGGAGCAGACTTGAAAGGACAAGAGTTATAACTCCAGATGTGCGAAATTAATTTGTATTAAATTAATTATAATAATCCCTGGTATTACGTCGTGCCGGAAATTCACGCGAAGTCCGCGAAGCACAGGAAGACAGTGATGGGATAATCGAATACAAAATAATCGCTTATAACATTATTTCATTTTATTCGATTATATTTTCCATTCAATTATTTTTCGATTATTCATTCGAACTCCATTCTAATGAATGAGGCAATCGAATAGTGAATATTTTTCCATCCGATTTTTAAGGAAAGCAACCTCACTCCTCATTTCCCTATTATGCCTCTTCAGTGATGCTCAGGCCATCTATGACAGCTGGTGGCAGAGCTGTTGAGGATCCAACCAGCCTTAGGGCTGAAGACTTAACATACACATACATATTCATTCGGAACTGCATTCGAATGAATGAGGCAATTGAATAATGAATGCTTTCGAAATAATCGAATGGAAAGTAATGTTATTAAGACAGTTAATTCACTCACTTAGTTTCAACACTTGGAGATATATGTGGAAAAAGGCGTATTTCTATTCTTCATACGAGTTCATCTATTCGCTTGTTTCAGTGGATTATCCATCCGACACTTTTAAACCGAAAAATTGATTCTTGACGCATCCGAATATTCTATGCGATACAACTGAATGATATTTGAAACTCATTCGATTATTTATTCGATTATTAAAATACTGTCTAAATAATCGAATGGAGGTTATTCGAATACTAGCAAATGTGTCCGTGCTTCGCTACGTTTTTTTTCTTTTCTTTTTTTACATCGTATACGAATTTGTAAATAAATTGCTTTACACGGCGTAATTGAGATTTCATTAAACTTATTAAAGTGCAGACCTCCACTTGAGATTCACTACTCCTATACGGTACATGATATTACCAATCGCTTTGCTCTATCAACGCCCCTTTTATCCTTCTACATGTTTGGTTCTAAAACATTTTCTCGTATCTCCCACATTTATGGGTTAAATTGAGCTCGAAACTTTGAATAGGGTGAAATTTGAGTACATTTTAACGCTTTAAATTTTTTTTGCGTACTTATCTATAAGCTAGAATCATGAAATTTGGTTCACATATGGCCTCCGATCGTGTTAATGTGCACACTTAAAATTGATGACTGTATCTTTCTTATAAGTGTGTCAAACAATGAAATATAATGTAAAAATCACCAAATTTTAGAACAATCCAGAAATATAGACAAATCTAAATTATAAGGGGGAGAGAGAGATACGACAAAAAGTCGTAGGACCAAAGTTATAGATCACTCCAAATTGAACGGAGATTGTGCCATCTGTTTTGTGATAGGACTTACCGTTTAGCCAACAAATAGCTCAAAAAGGAATGTCTGCAGTCATTAAAATTGCCTCTATATTACGATATTTTTGGGGGCAAAAAGTGAAAAATTTGAACATCTTGGAATTTTCCCGTCGGTTACAGGCTAAAAGCTATAAGTTCGCCAAATTTCAATTTTGTGGCTCATCTGGCAGATTGTGCCGCCATCTTGATTTGGGGGGAAGGGGGTTACAGTTAGGTAATTCCCGAATGTTTTTCAAGCCCACGGAAGTTCTAGGTTGTCGCTTTGGATAAATAATACGACTGCGTTCTTATGCTGAGCCCAAAAATTGAAGTCCCCAAGCGCGCCCCCTTCGGGGAATTTTGAGAATTTTCGATTTTTCTAGGGATGCTGGGGTCATTAGCTTCTCCGGTACCAAATTTCAAATTTCTGAGATTTCTGGAAGTGCCTAATTAATTTACGTCTATTTTCATTTTTATTCCTTTATATAGCCTATATATAGGCGTAGGCCTATATATAGCTCCAGATTAAAAGTATTCGATTATCCCATCACCAAGACAGTCAAATCTTCCGAAACGGCAAATGAGGCTGATTATTGAGATTGAGATAGAAGTAAAGTGTGGACTTGGGGAGAGAAATGCTGGGTCCGTGGTTCGAACTCCACGATACAGCAGTCCTGATACAGGAGGCCCAAAATAGGAATACATCGACGCTGCCGGGAAGAAACCATTTCCAGCTCCTGCATTCACCGGTTCCTTTTTACCGTATGTCGTATGGCTTTTAGTGCCGGGAGTGTCGGAGGACATGTTCGGCTCGCCAGGTGGAGGTCTTTTGATTTGACGCCCGTAGACGACTTGCGCGTCATGACGATGAAATGATGATAAATGTAGTATGGCTTTTAGTGCCGGGATATCCCAGGACGGGTCCGGCTCGCCAGGTGCAGGTCTTTCTATTTGACTCCCGTAGGCGACCTGCGCGCCGTGATGAGGATGAAATGATGAAGACAATACATACACCCAGCCCCCGTGCCATTGGAATTAATCAATTAAGGTTAAAATCCCCGACCCGGCTGGGAATCGAACCCGGGACCCTCTGAACCGAAGGCCAGTACGCTGACCGTTCAGCCAACGAGTCGGACATGATGACGATGAAACGATGATGACGACGACACATACACCCAGCCCCTGTGCCAGCGAAATTAACCAATGACGATTAAAATTCCCGATCCTACCGGGAATCGAACCCGGGACTCCGTAACACGCTAACCATTTAACCGTGGAGCCAAATGAGGCTGGAAAAACTGCACGCAGTTGTTTGACACTGCATTACTGAGAATATACATAAAGTAAAAAAAAAAAAGTCATCTCCGTACAGGCTATTAAGGTCCTGCACCCTGTTTGTATTCATCCACCGCTTCTAGAAAGTTAAAACTGTCGAAATACTTGTTAGTTTGTTAAGATGCGACTAAAAGGGGCAGCCAAAGGATGATTACCGGTACATTCTAACCATGAGAGTGCTTGTGATTAGTACCATTACGTGAGGAACACCATGGGCCGACGTTATCTGCGACTAGTACCACCTTGCGAGGAAAACCATGGATCTACGTAACATAGGTGCAGTACCATTATGCGAGAAACACTACGGGTCTGGGCGTTGCTTATAAAGTCATCGTGTGCATTCCACCGGTCGGTTCCACTGTCTTCATTACCTATCAGCAGTACCATTATGTGAGAAACACTACGGGTTTGGCTGGCGCTCGTAATTAGTACCACTATGTGAGGAAAATCATGGGTCTGCGTTGTGTGAGAGTAGTACTGGAGTAGTGTGGGAGATCGGAAGAATGCACATGTCCGGTGAGGCACGGGGCGAAGGGGTTTTCACCAGCAGAGCCAGTGACGCAACGGTTACCATAGCAACTTCGCTACTATCCAGGCGACTTTATATTATCTTCTACTGGTAGCTCTTCGCTCTTGTCAGTTGTAATCCAGCGAACTGCGAAATGTGAGTCAATGTTTTCGTATAGCAGATACGAGCAGATAAGAGCCGATCTCTCTGGGTAGAATAGGAAGTTCGTGCTTGCAGGCCACATTCCTCATTCTTGCATTCTTCTCATCTCTACACAGTACCATGATGTGAGGAACACCATGGGTTTGCGTTGCTTAGGAGTAGTACCCTTATGTGCGGAACACCATGGGGTCGTGTTACCTGTGAGTGGTGCCATTGTGTGTGACATACCATGGGTCTGCGTTATTGGTAATTAGTAACACTACAGGTCTATAGGAGGAACACCATGGTTCTGCTTTACCAGTGATTAGTACCATTATGAGGAGGATTTTGGACCCCTTTAGATAATGAGTGCCGGGCTAAGCGGCTCAGACGGTTGAGGCGCTGGCTTTCTGAGCCCAACTCGGCAGGTTCGATCTTTGCTCAGTCCGGTGGCATTTGAAAGAGCTCAAATACGCCAGCCTCGTGTCGGTAGATTTACTGACACGTAACTCCTGCGGAACTAAATTCCGGCACCTCGGCGTCTCCGAAAACCGTAAAAGTAGGTAGTGAAACGTAAAGCCAATAACATTAAATAATGAGCATCATCCCAGTAAGTAAGGCATTGTGAATTGGATCCACTGATTGTTTTTGTTTCACGATCTTTTTTTTTTTCCCATCATCATTCATTTTATATTCTAGTCGGTGGATACATTTTGAAGTTTTAATTTTTATTTCGTTCACCTCGTACCATTAGGCCCTTTGAACAACAATCACAATCTTTTATCAAGATGATATCTTCCTTCGATTTTCTCCCACCTTTTCTGAACATCATTTGGACTGTTTTCTTCTGATTTACTTCAATTGTATTTCGGCCCGCCCAGTTTATAAGGAGGTAAAGTGATCTTTGTTGGTCGTTTTTGTTTGTTTAGCCGAGGGCCATGTTGTCAGTATTGACATACAGTGATGTAGGTATCTGTGCGATGTCAGATCTGACATAAACACATGCTCAGTTATTTGCCGTAAGTCCTCTTAATTTACGCCGTGGGTGGTGGTAGAATGCATCCGCGATAGCTCCTCCTGTCGTAAGAGAAGATTAAAAGGAGTAACCCCCAGGGGCTAGAAAGGCTAGAATTCTGTGGAACAGAGTTTCCCAAATTAGTCTCTGAGGCCCATTGAGCATATCGCATGTATGCCCAAGGCCCCTTTAGCCACAGAACATAATACTGCAACTAGTAAACAAAAACATAATTTTTTGTTTATACCATGTTTCGCACAATTTAGGACTATTGTTGAGTTCATTTGCGTAAAGATACTTTATACATGCACAGAAATGATAAAACAGTGTGGCAATTGCCTAATAATTACAACAGTCTGGATCAGGAAACTTACTTGAAAAAAAAAAATCAGTTGTTGCGGTTGTTTTTTCAATGGCACGGAGAATGCTGTTTTCCAAACACAAGCAAGCATTTTACAAGCGTAGTTACTCGAACTGAAGATCAACTTCTACATTAGCTCTGTTTCTGTACTTCGTTTTCATTTATGTAAGAGCATAAAAGGCACACTCACACAGGTATGTTGTCATGAAAGACATTAAACGCGGTATTTCTTTTCTAGAAATTGTAGGGCATAGGTAGGGACCTACATTTTTCGTTTTATTTTTGGTGGAAATCGGGGTTATTTTTTGAAAAATTTTACTATCATATTTTGGGATTTTAAAGGATGAGCCTCCGTAGCTCAGACGGCAGCGCGTAGGCCTCTCACCGCTGGATACCGTGGTTCAAATCCCGGTCACTCCATATGAGATTTGTGCTGGACAAAGCGGAGGCGGGACAGGTTTTTCTCCGGGTACTCCGGTTTTCCCTGTCATCTTTCATTCCAGCAACACTCTCCATTCTCATCTCATAGCATCTATCAGTCATTAATAAATCACTTTGGGAGTGGCGACCCCATCGTACTAATAGCCTATATATGCTAGGGGCTTTACGTCGCACCGACACAGATAGGTCTTATGGCGACGATGGGATAGCCTATATATGCTTCATTCATTACATCCCTGACCCGGTCAGTGACTGGAAAACAGGTTGTAGGTTTTTTCATTTTGGGATTTTAAAGGTACTTTTTCATGTAAATAAAGTATTGAAGAACAATATTTAGTTTTATTTAGACACACGCACACATTTTATCATTCAATTATCACTGAAGAAGGCATTATATGAAATAAAAAAATATATATTTTTTTTCTAACTGTCAAAGGAGAACATTGTCAGTTTCCTGTTGCAACGCAAGTCGCTCAAAACTTCTGAGTAGCAAGAAGAAAAACGTTCAGTCAACATTAGCACACGGTTACCACACTGACTGGAGAGGTCTGCCACTAAACTCAGAATGGCTGTCAAGCAAACTAATCAGAACTTTCACAATATTTATTTTTCCATCTCGCAGTTTGATTTGTTTGTTCTTGAAGTTCACTGTACCCTTTTGTGACCTCCGAATAATTCTCATTTTTAGAGAATGGAATAGACTTCACTTTTTCCCTTATTGCTGAATCGACATTTCTGTTAATGATGAATACTGGACTAAACACTTATGCATATACAATTTATAAAGTTGACATATTCGCGTTATTGTCTCATTTCGTTTTATTTCACGAAATAAATGTGTCCAATTTTCGAAATGTTAACAACGTTATGTATAGGTAACTGTTTCCCCACGCATTTTATGGTCCCTGGGTACAGGGGATGTCATGGACCCAAAAATCGATCAGAGACGTGGAATTGTGATACATTCATGGAACTTCCTGGAGCTAAACATCGTACTCCACCTGATTCTCCACCCATATCATATTTCAATTTATTTTTCACTTTCTCTCTGCATAGATACTTCGGCTAGTTGAACTTCCTCAAGGGAGGGCATTTCATGTTCAGTTTCAAAGAAGGGATTTCTGATCCACACTATCTCAACCATTGGTGGGTAATATGGTGTGAGTGTGGATACTAGCAATTCCAAGTGTCTCACAATTACATCACTTACACTGCCTCGTAGTACTTCTTTTTCTTTTTCTGCTGGTAACTTGTACCACTGCCTGCTGTCATTTCTTGATGGTTACATTACTTTTGCATCCATCTCTTGGCACAAGCCAGAGCAAAGTGTAGCTTCCACTGAAGTCCCAGTCTCATCCATGGCTGTGACAATATGGAAGCTGCTGGGGTATGGGTGGTGCTGATTAATGACATTCAGAGCACAACCAGCGTGTCTGAGTGTCATGAAAGGTGTTGCTCATAGGGTTAGTTGTGCTACAATAGCACTGTCTGGCCCAGTGAGGAAAGCAATGGCAAACTACCTCATTCCTCATCTTGCCTAGTACGCCTCATTTTGGTACTGCCATTGGTTTTTGTGGTTTCCCTATAACTGCATAGCCTTTGGTGATGCTATTTGAGGATCCAACCAGCCTCTGGGCTGATGACCTAACAGACAGACAACTTGTACCATCGGTCGGCCAAGTTCTTCTTCTTCTTCTTCTTAATCTGTTTACCCTCCAGGGTTGGTTTTTCCCTCGGACTCAGCGAGGGATCCCACCTCTACCGCTTCAAGGGCAGTGTCATGGAGCTTCAGACTTTGGGTCGGGGATACAACTGGAGAGAATGACCAGTACCTCGCCCAGGCGGCCTCACCTGCTATGCTGAACAGGGGCCTTGTGGGGGATGGGAAGATTGGAAGGCATAGACAAGGAAGAGGGAAGGAAGCGGCCGTGGCCTTAAGTTAGGTGCCATCCCGACATTCGCCTGGAAGAGAAGTGGGAAACCACGGAAAATCACTTCGAGGATGGCTGAGGTGGGAATCGAACCCCCTCTACTCAGTTGACCTCCTGAGGCTGAGTGGACCCCGTTCCAGCCCTCGTATCACTTTTCAAATTTCGTGGCAGAGCCGGGAATCGAAACCGGGCCTCCGGGGGTGGCAGCTAAGCACACTAACCACTACACCAGAGAGGCGCACATCGGCCAAGTTAAGAGTTAAAATATACTGTATGTAAGTTATACAACGTTGAAGACATATATTCCTAAATTTAGTATAATGGTCTATGAATTGTGTGTGTACAATAAAATTTCACTCTTCAAATACTTACAACTTACAGTCGAACCTCGATATCTCGAATCTCCATTACTCGAATTTTCAGTATCTCGAAGTAACTTAAATTTCCCGGCCGTTTGTCCTATTCTTCACGTGTATTTATTTCCTTTCTTTTTTTGCTATTGGCTTTACGTCGCACCGACACAGAGCTTATGGTGACAATGGGACAGGAAAGGGATAGGACTGAAAAGGAAGCGGCCGTGGCCTTTAGGTACAGCCCCAGCATTTGCCTGGTGTGAAAATGGGAAACCACGAAAAACCATCTTCAGGGCTGCCGATAGTGGGGTTCGAACCCACTATCTCCCGAATACTGGACATTAAGCGACTGCAGCTATCGAGCTCAGTATATTTATTTCTCTATTACTCGAAATTCGGTTACACGAATTTCTCGATTTTTCGAAACAAACATTTCCTCCCTTTGAGAAAAATGTCTGTAACTCGAATTGTGTGCAGCATGAACTGTCCAATACGGCGTTTGGAGGTTATGAGGAGCAGTTAACAAGTAAAGAAAGGGTTACAGTGATACTGGAAGCCAACATGACGGGATCCGAAAAACTCAAACTTCTAATGATCGGAAAATCGGCGAAGCCTAACTGCTTCTCGGGTGTGAATTAATAACCGGTCACGTACAAAAGCAACCCCCGAAGTTGTGGATGACGAGCTCAATTTACGAATCTCGGCTGCGTGGTATTGACGAGAAGTTTCACCGTGAAGGGAGGAAAGATTAACAGTAACAAACAGAAGAGACTAACGGATGTTTTCCAAAGGTGTTCACGGAGATATGTTTCTTGTTTCACTACTGTATGTACTGTATCCTGTCTTCTAAAAAGTTACTATAATCAGTGTTGCCAACTTAGCGGATTTTCCGCTAAATTTGGCGGAATTAGAAGACTGTCGGCGGAGAAATATACCATTTAGCGGACAGCGGATTTTTTGGCGGAATTCTTGATTTATTATAGCGGAATTTAGCGTTTTATCCACTTTTATAAAATTTGTACTCCAGTCTGTCTCTGAGCTATTCCGTATTTCTTGTCAGGAGCTAGCAGTCACATGAGGAAAACATGTCCGAGTCGTTGGCTGAACGGTCAGCCTACTGGCCTTCGGTTCAGAGGGTCCCGGGTTCGATTCCCGGCAGGTCGGGGATTTTAACCTTAATTGGTTAATTCCTACGGCACGGGGGCTGAATGTATGTGTTGTCTTCATCATCATTTCATCCTCATCACGACGCGCAGGTCGCCTACGGGAGTCAAATAGAAAGATCTGCATCTGGCGAGCCGAACCCGTCCTGGGATATCCCGGCACTAAAAGCCATACAAATTTATTTTTTCATGAGGAAAACATGTTATTTGATTTGATGTTATGAGATCATGGTATCATAAATTTGTAATGCGTGCAGAAAGGGTACTTATACAGTATCTTAGTTGACGAATGACGACAGATAATGAAACTGTGAGAGAGTAGCATTTATATTTATGCTATGAAAGACAGTTTAATGAACTGGCCTGTTCTGTGTGCGACTATTGAGGTAGGGGATTCACCTCCTAGTTTGTACCCGGCAGTAAAACGCCTACAAGTTTTGGCTCTCCGGCAGGGGGTTAATCCTAGTGAAACTCACAGATCAGGTGAGTGCAGACATTTACTTTTATTATTATTATTATTATTATTATTATTATTATTATTATTATTATTATTATTATTATTACATATAGTCTACATTCGTTTAGCCCCTTAAGGAGCACGTTTAACCATTAAATAGCAGTGGTATTCATCTTCTTGTTCTTCTTATCTTGGATGGATTCTTGGTGCAAATTTATGGCTGTTGATCTTTTGTCTGTATGTATTCCTTGTAGTTGCCATTGGATCAACGTCGACTTCTGCGAGGTCCTTTTGTGCATCCACTAGCCAGCGAACTTTAGTTTGTCGGTTTCCATTAATAATAAGAAATATTTTCTTAGTCAGTCGTGAGTCATCCATTCGTGCTAAATGTCCATAAAATTTCATACGCCGTTGGCGTGCGACTGAAGTGAATCGCTCAGTTAATGCGTAGAGTTCTTCCGAGCTTTTTCGCATCCATTTACCCTCTTGAAACTTGGGCCCGAATATCTTCCTCAGTACCTGTCGTTCAATTTTCTCAATGTCCTTGATGTTAATGGTAAGTGCTGATGTCTCAGTTGCGTAGAGTGCCTCAGGGAGGACAACAGTGTGGTAGTGTCGGAGTTTGGCTTTTGTGGATATTGATTTCTTATTGTTGAAGTTCGAGGTGATTAGGTATGCTTTACGTAGTTTTTCTGCGCGCATTTTGTTGGCTGCTTTTTCATCATCATCATCATTATTATTATTATTATTATTATTATTATTATTATTATTATTATTATTATTATTATTTGAGATCGGATTTTTTGGCGGAATTTTAGCGGATTTTTAGAAGTATTTAGCGGATTTTGAAAATATAAGTTGGCAACACTGACTATAATAAGGGTTATAATTAAAGTAAAATAGAATTTGTTTGTATTTTTAAGTACCGTTAAAAATAATGTATTCGGTATAAGCACATGGATACATATGATTCAGTTATATTCTATATATGCTCAAAAACGGCATTCTCTATATATCTCGAAATTTTGATAACTCGAAATAAAATTTAGCTCCCGAGGTGATTCCAGATATCGAGGACGACAGTTTGGGAATGGCTGCTCTAGAAGAACCTTTTTAAACTCAAGGTGCCGGCGATGACACTAACGACTTGGAATGTCATCAGTAGGAATAGTCATATTTTTTCTTTGTCTCTATTTTCTTGCCTGATTGTATTTTGATGCAAATCAGGTGATTATTGTTACAATGAAGTGATTTTTATTTGCCATATAAATGCATATGTTGGCTATTTTTCTCATAAAGTCATATTTTGAGCAATTTTGGTAGAAACGTCATATTTTTGTCATATTTCGGCGGTCTGATTACAGCTGTAGCTGTGCAAAATCGTCTTCAACTTATGGAATAAGAACTAGTGTTCACAAAACTGCTTTTCGGTATCACATCTGCAGTTAATACAAGTGGAATACCGTTTGTATAGAATGAAGGCCATTGACTTCACTGCACTTTTTACAAGAATTAAATCTGAACCAATAACGTCTTGTGACATAGAAAGGAGCTTCTCTTCTTACAAGATTGTGTTAAGTGATAATCGGAGGTCTTTCAATCCTGATGATTTGAAGATGAATCCTGTCATACACTTCAGTTCCACCCGCGGAGGAGGCAAAATGTATGTCAGTTTGCACTATAGGCCCTGCCGCCATACCATAATGTATTCAAAGACATCTACCTGATTCGTTTCATGGTGCTCAATTTAAACTTTAACGCATTTATTAATATTGATGAAAACATGGGCTTGAACGTTCCAAAATATTTAAAAAAGGTTGATTTCTAGTTTTCTCATATTTCAAACCATCACTACAGGGTGCAAACATGTTTTCACTTTTAAAATGTTGTGTGATCTGATAATCTTATCGAACTTAGTGCCGGTACCTTATAGCTATGTGTTCACAAATGTTCGGAAAGTGAAACAAGGACAATAGACTGCTAAACATGTATAGTCAGAAAACCAATATGAAAGTAAGAATAAAGAATTTAGTTAACAAATATGTATCAATTTATAATTTAATAAAAAATGTCCAAATTTTGATTAGTCATTTTCGGGTCATATTTTGTAATTTTTACGTCATATTTCTCGACTTTTGAGGTCATATTTCGTCACTTTTGAGGTCATATTTGCTTGCTTATTTGGCGATTTTTAGGTCCTAAACATCCGAACCCTAGTCATCAGCAATTAAATGGGATTTTAAAATTGTATCCGTTAATTCTGTACGTGTTTTCCTTCTGTGCACTGTGATCAGGAATAGTTTATCTTCTTTTATTTAAAAATAAGTGGCTGTATTATGCATATTGTGAAAAACAGAAGATTAATGCTGAAGATACCTGTTTGTTACTAGCCGGGAGTTCTCTCTAAGTGAAGGTCGTGAGGTGTTAACTCTTTGACTTTCTCCCAACTTGCTCAACAGGCGGGGCAGTGAACCAGTCATAAACAACGTTAACGTCACCAGTGGACTGACTCGACACATAAATTAATAATCGGATTTTCTTATTAGGGGCCTTTCAGATGAGCACATCTGTTTAGGTTACTCGAGTAAATTACGTCTTACAGTATTTCTCGGTTTGATTTCTTAATATCTTAATTTTGTTACAACAATATAGTTTCGAGCTCGTCACGGCTGCCTTCTTACGTGCGACTATAAATCTAGAATGGAAAGGATTCACATGGCATTTTTCAGCTTCCTTTCACTTTGTCTTCGGTGACAGTTAAAGAGAGCTGATGAACTACAGTGGAATCTCGATATATCGAATCACCTCGGGAGCTAAATTTTATTTCGAGTAATCGAAATTTCGAGATACAGAGAATATCGTTTTTGAGCATGTATAACACAGTTGAATCATGTGCATCTATGGGCTTATACCGAATACATTATTTTTAACAGTACTTAAAAATATACAAACAAACTCTATTTTACTTTAATTATAACACTTATTATAGTAACATTTTAGAAGATAGGGTACAGTACATACAATAGTGAATACAAAGTAGCCTATGTTACAAGTGTTATTATTTTTTATATCCACCTATTCTTCTTCTTCTTCTTCTTCTTCTTCTTCTTCTTCTTCTTGCGTTGCGGCCTCTGTAGGACCACGGACAGCTCCTTCATGGATTGCATTTTCTTCTTCTCCTCCCAGAACCTCTTCATCCTTTCTCTTCTTCTCTCCCGCTCTTCTTCAGAGATATTCAGTATCTTCTTCTCTTGTCTACTCCACTGGTGACTCTCAATCCTTTTCCTGTATTCATCCCTATCATTGATCTCTGGCATATTAGTCGGTATGTACTTCCTTCTCCAATTTTCCTTTTCTTCCACCTTGATCCCCAATTCCGACCAATCTTTCCGGAGTTCAACTACCCACTTGGTTCCTGTCTTTCCTCGTGTCCTCGCTGTTGTTTCCCATACTCTTTTCGTCATTCTATCCATATTCATCCTGATTACATGTCCCGCAAACCTTGCTCTTTTCAGTCTGATTTCTTCTGAGATTGTCCTCATGTTCCGGTATAGTTCTTCCTGGGTCTCCTCATCCATCTCTCACCTCCTCTCTTAGGGCCTAGTATTTTCCTCAATATTTTTCTCTCTTCTTTCTCTAGTTGTTCCGCACCATTTCTTCCTAGTGCTATTATCTCAGCAGCATATAATACAGCATTTCTCACCGTTGCCTTGTAATGTCTGATCTTTGCGTCTGTAAATATATTCTTTTTATTGTATATATCTCTGGTCATACAGAAGGCTGATCGCATCTTCTTTATCCTCTCTGTTATTCCCTCATTGCTCCTATTCCTTCCTGTTATAAATTCTCCTAGGTACTTGAATTTGTCCACCTTTTGCACGGTGCCTTCCACCTATTCAATACAAAGAGATCTTTTTCTTCTCCTCTAACAGGAGTATTCAAGGAGGCACATTTCTGTTTCATTATAAAGACTGAGCTGTTTATTTCTCTACCCCCAACAAGTTTTTCAACGCTCCGGAAAGTATAATCGTGTGAACTTTTGACATGCAACTTGATACTGCAATTTTAGCCAAGGACATTCTAACAATTTGTATGTTTGGACAGACACCTACAATGATATCATCTTTTTATGACTTGTACGAGCAATCAGGATCCTGATTTTTCACCATACAGGTTTGCCTGTCTACAAGCCTTAAGTATGTTTTCATATTTCTCAAATAACGACGGTATTTCTTAATATGCCAGAGATTTTTCACTTGATATGTCTAAAAGCAATTGTTATGTTCCATTTGTGACAAATTTTATTGTGATATTTGGGTGATACCTATGCGCATCATACCCCAAGAAACATACTTCCGTTAACACCTTTGGAAAAAAATCCGTTAGTGTCTTCTGTTTGTTACGGTATGATTAAGTATGCTTCTGACACGAGTAAATAAATAAATAAATAAATAAATAAATAAATAAATAAATAAATAAATAAATGAAGCTTGTCATCCGCGACTTCGGCGGTGGTGGAGGGGGGGAGGGGGAGTTGCTTTTGTACGTGACCAGTAATTAATTCACATCCGAGAAACAGCGAGGCTTCGCCGATTTTCCGATCACTAGAAGTTTTAGTTTTTCGGTTCCCGTCATATTAGCTCCCAGCATCACTGTAACCGTTTCTTTACTTGTTAAATGTTCCTCACAAACCACAAATGCCGTATTGCACAGTTAATGTGGCACAAAATTCGAGTTATAGAGTATTTTTTGCTTCAAGGGAGGAAATGTTTGCTTCGAGAAATCGAGAAATTCGTGTAACTGAATTTTGAGTAATAGAGAAATAAATACACGTGAAGAATAGGGCAAACGGCCGGGAAACTGCAGTTATTTCGAGATACTGAAAATTCGAGTAATGGAGGTTCGAGATATCGAGGTTCGACTGTATATGTTAGGCCCCTTAATCGTGGAGAAGTTTCAACATGGTCCTCATATATCGGTAATAGATTGTTTGCAAATGGATATCTCTTTTATGTTTTATTATGGCCGAAACCGTATGTCTGATTATACTGCTCTGTTTTTAGCCAGTGGAAATAAGTCTCCAGCTATTACAGCGATAAAGAAATGTGTGCCGACTTTGTGGCAGTCCCTCTACCAGGCAGGTTCGAAATATAAAGAATAAGCTGAATCCCCGTTCTTTGCACAGAGGTTTTTAGGTAGTATCACCCCTTTTTTCCCTTTGCGTAGAACCAAAGGTTCTCTTCGTAGGTTCTTAGGATGTCCAGGGAAACGCCACGAGGAGGTGTCCACGATTTCCTTCACCTTTGGAGTTTCCCTGTACTTCACACGCTCCGAAGCAACATTATAAATACGGTAACTATTACAGCAGCCTGCGACCTGTCAGCGCTACCAAGCCTCCTATAATTAACTACTATAGCAGCCTGCGACGTATCAACGCTACCGAGTGGCATAACAATGGACTGGTACAGCATCCTGCGATCTGTCAGCTCTACCAAGCGTCACACAGTTAACTATTATAGCAGCCTGCGACCTGTCAGCTCTACCAAGCGTCACACAGTTAACTATTATAGCAGCCTGCGACCTGTCAGCTCTACCAAGCATCACACAGTTAACTATTATAGCATCCTGCGACCTGTCACCTCTACCAAGCGTCACAGAGTTAACTATTATAGCAGCCTGCGACCTGTCAGGGCTACCAAGTGTAATATAATTAACTATTATAGCAGCCTGCGACCTACCGCTCAGAAAAAAAATGAGTACCTTGTTAAACGTTCACTGTTTCAAGATCTACGTAGGTACAGTTATAACTGATGATTACTAACTTATTTTAAGAATAGAATACCCAGCATTTAAGTCGGTTTTTGTTTAATATTTGGGTAAAAGGTTGTGACTAAAGCATTCACAGTTTCTTAAAAAACCATGTTTTGTTTATGCCTTGTCCGTGACAGTGAATTAATTCTTCATAAATAATTAAATCCGCTACCAGTCATAATTTTTATTAAATCATGTTCACAACGCGTTTCAGATTCTAAGACTTCATCGTCAGGTGGCGAAATGACATTCAATTGTTGCTCTAACCGATACAGAACTGTTTCCTAGTCCGGCTCCATGGCTAAATTGTTCGCGTGCTGGTCTTTGGTCCAGCAGGTTCCAGGTTCGATTTCCGGCACGGTCTGGGATTTTAACCTTTCTTGGCTAATTCCAGTGGCTCGGGGGCTGGGGCTGTGTGCCGTCTTCGTCATTAGAATTCATCACAGACGTGCAGATCGCTTATATGCCGTTAACTCGAAAGACCTGCACCAGGCCGCCTCGGAGGCCACACGCCATCATTTATTAACCGTTTCCAATTTCATTTAAGAGTAGGGGGCTATGTGAATTATGAATTATAACATCTATGTTGGGCCAGTTATAAGTGTATGTCATCTATGAAATGTATAGTAGCTGCTAAAGTTAAGTAATGCTTTTAAATATTCAGTATCAATTTTATCATTGAGCATGTGTTGAGGCTCTATTAATTGACGTGAATAAATCTCTACGAGCTTCTAAAACGTGTGTGTGTAAAATGGTGAGAGAATTTTGACTATGTGATGCTTCTTGTCCTATGTCGTGCAGATGTGAATGAACTGCTGATTTTTCATTCTTATTTAGCCGAAGTGCCGCCAGGTGTTCAGTTTTTACGGATGGTTTTTATCTGAATCTGCTTGAATTTATCTGGTGTATTGACTGAGTGTGGTAAAATTTGACCCAGGTTATTTATGGTTTAGAGGCTGATGTATATATTACGTTTCTTGAGGATTCTGGCTATTTGGTATGATACGTTTCTTCGATCTGATTCGATCAGAAACTGCCGTAAACTCTTTCAGGGGGATAGAGAGAGATCTAAGGAATCGATTGAGTCAAGAATTCCGCATCAGAACGTGTGTGAGGGTACCAGCTGCGCAAGAAAATGGAGGCGTCCGCGCAGAGGGACGTACAGCTCAGCGCTTCTACCGCGTCTGTGGAGTCTACCGTTGACCTAACATGGACAAGATCGTTCTCCAACGTTCCTCTTTCTCGTTTGATGCATTATCATCTAAGAATCAATAGATAAATTTATCTATTGTCATTGTAGTTTTAAAATCACATTCCATAAATATTTTTTGTTACCTCTTCCACACTTCTGTCAGGAAGACTTATTCCAAATCTTGCAGCCATGCCTCCAACACCATCCTGTCCGTTTTTTTCCTCTAATTATAGTTACGAGAGGATAGTATTTAGTTATATTTCGCCTTAAATCAATATCGCCTCCACTATCCCTGTGTTAAAATAAACTACCTTTTCCTTTGCGAAAATCAAACGGTCATAAAATAAATGTCTCTCGGTCATGGTCATCCGTCAACGGCTGCTAATTTCAGATGACAACCAGCCATAAGACATTAGTTTGCACGGTTGCTAGGTAACATCGTCTGGCCATCCATACCTTATCCCACAGTCTGCACGGTTGCTAGGGTTATACTTTCGTCACACATTTTGTGACGTTAAATTCCGTAATGCAAATTTTCAAATGGGTGGTATTGCTATTTTCTTCCAGGACTCTCCCGTGTTGAAAATGTTCGGGAGCTTTGGAGCTCTAGTGTGGAGTCACTCAACTCGACGTCTTTGAACTGTGAAGAGCAGTCGTGGAACATGTTCGGTGTACTTTGAATGGCTGTCGTGTTCCCTATGTCAGTCACGGTCTTCGACTTTTATCCTGGGCGTGACTTGGCAAGTCGGTGCTTCTTGATGAGGACTGTTGTGTTCGGTTAAAATGCAGTTTACTCGAGAGATATGTTTAACTACCTGCTACAAGAGGATTGCTTTTTGCAGAGTTTCTTCGGTTTTCTCATACATACCGCGGTAATGCGGAATCGGGACTGATTATTAAGATTTCTACGAATTCAAAGTGCTCTTTATAAATTCTCCATTTTTTTCCTGCGAACATAAAATGAAAATAGATTCGCTGTTAGAATATAGTCCGTGAAAAAAATAACGAAATAGTGATGTTCGTTAACTCCCGAGTGTAACATGCTTTGATAAATACAAATTCCTAGTAATTATGCTCAATTTCTGTTGTATTGTCTCTGATTTAATGAGTTTCCTGCACTGATCTACTTTCGTTGCTTGCTTTTGTTTCAAAATGATGTCTTACAGTACAATAATTGATTCCGGAGAAGTGAAGAAAGACATCAAATAAAATAAGACCATGCGTGAACTTAAAAGCAATGAAGGTCCGTGTGACCGTGGACAAAAACGATCTGCGGCAAACCAGTTATCCTCTTGCCATACGAAATATATAGTATAAGTATTTTAGAATATTGCAAATTCTATTTTTGATATCTTTATGAAGGTAAATAGACCTACAAGTACTGTGTCAAATTTCATGAGCATGTCTCTGGAAAGAAGGTATGGGAAATGTTAATAATTGATGTAAACATGTAAGAAGACTTCCTTGCATCGTATCTGAGGATCTATTGATATTATTGAATTTATATTTTGTTACTGTTGTTTCTTTACTGATATTTATATCGAGAAAACATAATTATATACCAAATTGGAGATGATCTGGTGGGAACTGTGCCTAGATTTGATTTGGGTCCATGCTTGAAATCGTTCTGTATTTAACGTCTGACCACCTGATCAGTGCGTCAAGAAAGTAACGTTTTATCTTTTTTTCTAGGAGATAGTTGTGGGTGATCTTGGTGTGTCCTATTCTTAGTTGGGAATTTAAAAGTTGTTCATATATGGTGAGGTTTTGGAGAGGATATATTCTCATAGATATCATTTTAATTTTTTTAGATTGCTAGTGGAAGTTTTAAGCCAGTTGATTTTCCATTGCTCGTATAGTTTGATTTTGATTTAAGCGATGATATCAGAATGTAAAGTGGCAATTTTAGGGTCGTTGATTGGAAGACTAGTTGCCTCTTCTGCACATAAAAATAACATTTTTTCCCCCTACAGTCTTGATCTTGAGGTACAGCATTTGAATTTCTTTAACAAGGTGTGTTGTTGATGGATTTTGTATTGAAGTTAATGCATTTTTGGAATCAAAGAATATTATGAATGAGTTATTGTAGCTTGGCTTCTTTTGTAAATTCCAGTTGTTTTGGTTGGTGGTGATCGGTTTAAGAGACTAAGCGATGAACTGACACAGGTATACTGGTCATCAAACTCATCTCCAGCGTTCAATTAGAAACTGAGTTGACTCATTCGCAGCTTGGATTGTGCAACGTATACTTCACATCTTCCTCTTCAGTTTTCCTCGTGATAATAGTTTCCTATCAGATCATTTGTATTTTTTTTCTGATTGCTGAAATCACCTTGTCAGAAGATGCTTTACCAACACCACGTGAATAATGGATCATTTCAGTTCAGACGGATGTGAATGCTTACCAACTGTATCTTACCTTGTTATCGTTGTGATAGCAAATTCTATTTCCTAGCGTGATCCTTGTATACAATTTCTGTTGTGCAAGAGGTCAGGGAATTTACGCGTTACCAAAATGCACTATGACGCCGTGGGGTTCCGCTGTATAGTACAAACATTTCATTCCCCTTTCCCCGCCCCCTCAGTTTCCGAAGCAGTTTAGTAGAATGCGACATGTAGCAGCCCTTGTACAGTCCAATATCTCAACTATAATACTGAAGCCTTCACAAGATGGCGTTCGCCGGGCACAGCGGCTCAGACGGTTAAGGCATTGGCTTTCTGACCCCACTTGGCAGGTTCGCTCGTAGCTCAGTCCGGTGACATTTGAAGGTGCTCAGATACGTCAGTCTCGTGTAGGTAGATTTTCTGGCACGTAAAAGAACTCATGTGGGACTCCGGAAACTCGGCGTCTCCGAAAACTATAACAGTAGTTAGTGGGACGTAAACCAAATAAAATTATTCAAGATGGTGTTCTGACAATTGTCTACGTTGTATTCTGTAGATACATTTTCGCGCAAAGAGTTGGTGTTCGGACATTAAATCGATTGAATGGTTTTTCGTCCGCCTCTGTGGTGTAGTGGTTAGAGTGATTAGCTGCCACTCCCCGAAGGCCCGGGTTCGATTCCCGGCTCTGCCACGAAATTTGAAAAGTGGTACGAGGGCTGAAACGGGGTCCACTCAGCCTCGGGAGGTCAACTGAGTAGAGATGTGTTCGATTGCCTCCTCAGCCATCCTGGAAGTGGTTTTCCTTGGTTTCCCCACTTCTCCTCCAGGCAAATGCCGGGATGGTACCTAACTTAACCTAACTTAAGGCCACGGCCGCTTCCTTTCCTCTTCCTTGTCTATCCCTTCCAATCTTCCCATCCCCCACAAGGCCCCTGTTCAACATAGCAGGTGAGGCCGCCTGGGCGAGGCACTGGTCATTCTCCCCAGTTGTATCCTCCGACCCTGAGCCTGAAGCTCCAGGACACTGCCCTTGAGGCGGTAGAGGTGGGATCCCTCGCCGAGTCCGAGGGAGAAACTAACCCTGGAGGGTAAATAGATAAAAAAGAAGAATGGTTTTTCTGATGAAGTGTATTACCAAGTCAGTTAATTTTTAACAAATGGCTGGCTTTTGTTAAACAGTAATAACGTTGTTGCGAGAGTGAAATAAGGACACAGTGTCAGCCGACGTGCACAGTATAGTGTGAAAAAGCGCAACTATAATAAATATGATGAGTTATTTTATCATTGGTTCTACATCAATAACAGATGAACATTCCTTTCCGAGTAGTGATCTGCGGATTGTAATCTACTTGCACTTCTTATTATTTTTGTACGAAACTACGTTTTGGAGGTCCGGTGTGTTGAAGAGTGAGTGTCCAGGTGTCCAGTCAAAATTAATGTAGAGAAGAAAATGAGGATAGTAGTGTTCAGTTCGATCCAAGATGTTGAGAAAATGTGCTGTGATAAACAAATGGTGATTAAAGTTTGTTGAATTTGTTGAATGGCATAATTGTTCAATGTATTTTTATTAAACTTCTTGTAGTGTTAAATACGTGCCTCCATTATTTATACCGAACTTACCTAACAGGTAATCACACTAGCAAAGTTTAAATATAAGGCCACCCCCTGTGGGCTGGGGGTGGTAGAATACATCCACGGTATTCCCAGCTTCTTGTAAGAGACGACTGAAAGGGGTATTTCATCTTGGAAACGTGGGCCGGTGACCACGGGGCCTGTATCTGAGCCTAACATTGCTTCCACGTGTTACTCTTCACTTTTTTTTTTCCTATCTAAACTCCATTGGTCAACTTTTGGTCTTTTCCGACCTCGATGGTATTAGGTTTGCGAGGTCTGAGGAGTCCATTTTCCAATCCTGCCATTTCTTCTGCGATATCCGTAGCATCATGCTTCGAAGTATCGGACGCGGAAACAGTGACCACCTCCACCAAATTATATTTAGATAAAGGCTCCAATGGAATCACTTTATTTAACAAGAGCGCCGCGAACTGGAAACATTTGGTAAGCTCTGTGGCACACGGACGTTGTGGACTGAACGTAAGTCAAAGATGACAAAAGTTGATGTAAACATTTCAGTGTAGTCCACTTGGACTATACTGCGATACTACTCTTACTAAACCGTTATCAGTCCGTCCTTGATGGGGACGGCAACGCCGTCTCTTAGGCCAGTGACATGTTCGTAGAGGGTCAGGGGGTTGGCGGCCGTGGCCTATACTCGGAACTGTCCCGGCATTCGCCTTAGTGCAGGGGGAATGGAATGCCACAGAAAACCATTCTCAGGACGGCCGAAGGTGGGGACCAGTTTCTCTCCGTCTCCCGAATGCAGAGGTGTAGAGGCACGGTAGAGCCGTGGTCATCCCTCCTCTCCTCGGTTGGCCGGTCGGAATGCAGAGCTGTCGGACCACGGACCGAAGCCGACTCTGCAATGGCCTACGTACTGCGATTGTCACTGCCTCTTTGTCCGACTGCATGGCTAAATGGTTAGCGTGCTGGCCTTTGATCACAGGGGTCCCGGGATCGATTCCCGGCAGGGTTCGGGAATTTTAACCATCATTGGTTAACTCCGCTGGCACGGGGGTTTGAGTATGTGTCGTCTTTTTATCCTCATCACGATGTCCAGGTCGCCCACGGGAGTCAAATCAAAAGACCTGCACCTGGCGAGCCAAACATGTCCTCGGACACTCCCGGCGCTAAATCCCATACGCCATTTCATTTACTGCCTCTTTCATCACGCGCTGTTTAACGCTGTGTAACTATGCTATGTGGCGAAGAAAGGCTGGGAACGTCTTGAGAAGGACAGTGGTATTTTAAACGAGACTTCTGCAGTTTATTTCTTCAATATTGCGCCGCACAATAACTGTCGCCGTCCCCGCCCCACCTTTTTTAATTGTCGCCCATTTAAAGTACAGTCGCCTGTCTGTAGATTGACAGAAGTGTGAGTGGGATATCTTTCACTTTCAGGGCCGTTCCCTTATCGTCCAGGTTAAGTGCTTACCATATTTCTTCTCCCTATCTTTTTATCATGCTGCGTCGCTTCGGAACTTGTCGGTGGATAGTAATCTGTCCCCTGTTCTTTTTCGTCAGACTGCATAGTGTGTGTGTGTGTGTGTGTGTGTGTGTGTGTGTGTGTGCTAATTGTCACGTTGCAATGCCCATGAATCCAGTAATCATTTGAAAATATTCGTTGAACGCAGCAGTCCAATCGGATTAATAACAGGATGACTGGCTTATGTCACCGCTATAATATTTTCTGCAGAAGGAGGTCGTGGTTCGAATCGTGAGGGCAAATGGTATGTTCAAAATGAAAATCATATCCCAATGGTTATTTCCGTTGTTTAACACGCAAGAGGCCGCACCCGTTTTAGAACGCGAGAGGTCGCGCGAAGGCAAATTGCTCACGCTTCATATTTTAATGAGCTGCTATTTTCGTTTGGCGGTGAATGCTCTGATAACAATATAAATATGTACCCTGTGTAACTGCCTTTCGACAAGTACTAACATAATTGCCCAGTAACAATATTTTCTCAATGTAAAAAAAAAAAAAATAATTTTGTCGCAAAATCTGGTAAAGTTACGAGTTTTTAAAGAGCGCGAGAGGTCGCGCGTGAGCAAATTGCCGCAACGTTTCCATTTGTACATTTCAATGAATGATTTGGTCACAATTCAAGATAAAACTACAGCACCACACCTCACTGAAAGCCACCATAAACCTCATGAACTTTACTTCAGAAACTTTCTTGGAAATGCAGTCATGTAAGAATGCACTACGCGAAGGGTCGCATGAAGGCAATATGCTGCGGCAGATGCGAGAGTGAAAGAAAACTTAAACTACTCCGGAACACAGCAGGCAATTTACTGACGATGATCGTCAGGCGTGAGAGAGGGAGGGGGGGGATGAAATGAAAGCCCTAAGCCCTACAGCGGCTAGCAACGAAATTATTAACAAATATTTAAAAGTGCGGCAAATTGCCGCGGGTGCGACCTCTCGCGTGTTAAGAGTGTACGTCTCGAAGCTTATAACTGAAGCTTGGAGTTAAAATGAAAACCGGTATCTCTAGATCTGGTTGTTATTTATAATTTTGGAACGGTTTCAATTTTTAGTGCAAGTTACTTCTTTCTTCTGCTAAATTACTAGTAGTTTAAAAAGGCCGGAAGAAACACATTATTGGAGAGATACCGGTTTTCATCGGAGAATATAATATAATAGATTCTGTAATGTTACAATGACAAATGACTGTAATCATAATAGTTTATGTATTATATGAGAATCAGCTTAAAGAACAGTTTAAAAAAAATGGGTCCCAGACCCAGATTGCTCAAGTCGGAGAATGGTACCAATCAATATGGTGATCGCTGTTTGAAGAAGAAAGCTGTTTGAAGGGTCCTAAAATATCGAAGTCAGCGGCCGAAAACAAGACGATCAGCTTCTCATAACCTTAATCAAATACAGTAGAGACAATACACGACACTTACGGGTTTCGCCTTGCTAAAATGGGAGACAATTCGATGGTGGCGCTCCTAGTGACTTGACCTGAACAAATCGCGCTAAATTCAAATATCAATGGAAATGTATATACGGAAATGGATAAATAAATTACGTCTAGAAAGAAAGTGGTATTGAGATATTAACTTCGAAGTTGCTAAAGCAATTCTGGATAAATGAATGAAGAATTATTTAAAAGGTTATTATTCAAAGACTGAAATTAGACATATAAACAAGGTGTGAAATGGCTTGATCTTTCATTTATGCATTACTTTTTTAGCTTTAGCATACCTGCCTGAAATCTTACGGCTGGATTTGTCTTTTTTCCTCATTTAAAAACATTGTATCATCACATTAAGACATTTGTCAATAAAAATATCGGCACATTCCTTACACATATGATGCAATGAATTAACATTTAATAGCTGGACAATTTTCCTCTTAACATGAAGCCTACTAACAGAAAGAAAATCTAAAAAATCCCGGCTTTAATTTGAGAAGAAAGATAAACGAAAGAAAAGTTTGAAAATGTTGTTGATAGTGATGCTGTGAGGAATATTTACGTACAATTAGAGTAAAAATGTAACATACCCTTGGCCGTATAGTCGAGGATTTTTAAAGTCGCTGGCCTGGAAATGATCTGAACAGATCTTATAATTCTTATACAAGCGTAACGTCCCTTCTTTCTTGTACACTTTATCCAAATCGCTTCTGTGACATTTCAAAACCCACAGATCACACCTACAACAACACATCGGTATTGAAGGTTAACTGCTGCACTATACAATAAAATATGCGTATTATATTTTAAGCCCGTTAAAACATGGGTCGAGCAAGTCAGAAGATTATGAAGTACTATAAAAATTTCTGTCACTGGAAGAATATATATGCAAACACAATATTACTTATAATACGTGTTCTTGTCACGAGGGAACCTGAAGAACGACCGCGCATTTTTCTCTACTTCGTAATTACTGCAGCCAAACACAGCACATACCTTTCCCCTCATGTTGATAGGAGATATCAAGGAATGACACACGCTACTATTTAATTATGTCAACTCACTGAAAACGCATAAATAATACCAAAAACTTCACACAAAAATGCACGTGCTCTTATGACAGAATCAGTACCGTTCAGGTCTATCCGCTAGAGTGAGCTCCAATAGCTGTCCCTCGATATCTCGCTCAGTGTCGTGTATTGTCTCTACTGTATTTGCCTTAATCGACGGTGGAAGACTTAGACTTTCAAGAGTGTGGTATCAGCTTCCTTAAAAAACTGGAAAGAAGAAAAACTCCCTCGACTTGGCAATCTTTAATACAGTCAGACATGGAAGACAAAAGGTACATCAAAGAAGATGGAGGACATCTAATAAGTTGTGAAAGCCCGCCGGTGGACAGACAGTAACAAACAAACCAAAGTTATATGGTACAAAAACAATGGAATTGTCAATTATGTCAGAGCCCTTAGTTGAAGGAAATTAAAATAAACTTTCCTATTGGCATTTATTTTAAATGCAGTTTTTGGATACTACAGAGTAAGTTAATGGTAGAATGAGTTCATAGTTTAGTGGCTAAAAGATTTTCTCGAGGATGGGAGATTTCACCATTATTATTCATATTTTATATGGGTCGATTATCTGGTGCCGATTATTGTTTTAAGAAGTACATCTGGGCAACCATCCTTTTTATATGGATTTTCTTTCCTTTCAAGTATTCATAAACACATACTATTTCAGTGAAATAAATTTTAAGTTCTCAATTTTAATTTGAAATGCAATTGGTTTTCTTGACTATTATCTAAGATTTAATTTGGGGGATATAGGTCAAGCTAAAATGGTCACCATTAAAAAAAAAATACTGAAACTGTATGGTATATTACGGTACGATATGCAAGCAAAATTAGCAACTTCCGAACTTTTTTTAAAAAGAGTTTTAAATTGCAAAAGATGCATGTATACATTTTAAATTAATTTTCTGTTCATAATGTACCATCTTAGGCCTAACTCGTTTAAAAATATCAGATCATTTTTGCGTCTCACCACTCAATTCTTGGATACAGTTGTGGCCCTCTGGACTTTTGATGTTGGAGACCGTTGTTGTAACAGATATGGCCAAAGTCAGTGACTTAGTTATTGGCATGGCTGACTTGGAAACCATTGATTTTAAGATACTAGCCTGGATGTGATCAGACAGAAATTTCCATGAAGCTGTTTTCAAGCGAGATGACCCTTGGCCTGGCCTTGACACTTGCAAGGTGCAGTAGTTAATATTAATAATTAATATTAATAATTCAGTTCCAGCTTGTATAGGTTGGTATAATTTCTACTGTATTTCAAATGATGGATTGTCATTTGAAATAAACTTAGGCATGAATGTTTTTCTTTTTTGCAGTTCACAAGTATGGTTATTCAAATGTTGAACCTTCCCCAAACATTTCATTCTTCAAAGTGCTCTTGGAGAAGTTGTTATTGTGGGTAACCTTGGACAGGTCACCTTAGCTTTAGGCTGTATGAAGTTGACACTGAACATTGGGAGTGGCCAATGTACTTGAGAGAGATGATTATCTTGTGCACCGCAACAAGTTCTCAAATGTCCACTGGATGCTGCAGACTGATGAACCGATGTTCTTACAAATTTCATTTCTACTGTTTGGATCTTACTATCTTTTCTCTTCTTAGTTACCAGCGTTTCTAGTCCGTATGTTACAATTGGTATGAAATACTGTTTATATAATGTTAATTTCATTCTCTTGGGTACTTTCTCATCCCATAAAAGCTCTCTGACTTGATGATAGAATGTTGGATTTCTCTGAAATGTCATTAAGGTTGTAGTTTGAATTGAAATACTGATCTAAATGTATAAAACAGTTTTCTGTTATATCAAGTAGGGGGCCTTTGTCTAATATCTTAAGGATTTCCATATCTTGCTCTATGATAGTAAAATTATGATTGTAATCTTCCATGAGTCTATAATTTTAACAACACAGAGCACTTTATTTGTACTTTTGTTCCAGAATTCTCAGCATGCAAAATGTACGTGCATTACTCACCTACATCACACGTAATATTTCATTTTCATTTGCAACATTTCAACCACACGTCTTCATATTTTAAAATTATACTTTTCATAAGACTCTTACTACTAGAAAGTCTAAATGATAATACTAGAAAACTTGTTTTAGGATTTCGCCATATATTTTGTGTATGTTTTGTTATGGCAGATGATGACCCCGAGTAGGGTTGAAACTAGTCCCCACCGAGCTCGATAGCTGCAGTCGCTTAATTGCGGCCAGTATCCAGTATTCAGGAGATAGTAGGTTCGAACCCCACCGTCGGCAGCCCTTAAAATGGTTTTCCGTGGTTTCCCATTTTCACACCAGGCAAATGCTGGGGCTGTACTTTAATTAAGGCCACGGCCGCTTCCTTCCCACTCCTAGCCCTTCCCTGTCCCATCGTCGCCATAAAACCTATCTGTGTCGGTGCGACGTAAAGCAACTAGAAAAAAAAAAACAAAAAAACAAAAAACAAAACTAGTCCCATGTAATGTAAATACTGTAAATACAACTTAGTATTGAATAGGTGTGAAACTCTATTGCGCATTATTTATATGTTATCTCAGTTCAGTACGGACCAACAATATGAAGTTCATAACCCTTAATTGTAATCTTGCATCTTGCAGCATATACCACTGAGAATTTGTTATATCTTAGGGCAGTGGCAGACTGAGTGTACAGTCCAGCCAGCATTGTCTTGGAGGGGCATGTCAATCCAACTGATGAGCCCAAATGGCACGTCTGGGCGAAACTCTGCAAACACTCAGTGCCTAACCATCCAAAAGCTGGTTCATTCCTGTGGTTTTTAGATCAGGGGCTGTGAAAGCCTTGTTTGGACTTGATGTATTGTGTTGGCAGTATTGGAAGCATAGTTCTACTTTTCCTTATCACCACCATCAGAACGTTCAGAATCTTCTGGATGCATTGGCATATTTGCTACTTTTTGCTACCTTATAGTGGTATATTTTGGGGTATATGTGCATAATATTTTAAACATGAAGTTTTGAGCTCTACTTAACTTTTTTTGGAGGAGGGGAGCAGACATGTTAGCAGTGTGCTAGACACTATAAGTGAAGAGTCACTCTTCCATGAATTGGTGGATATCTGTGGCTGCACTTCCTCTAGTCGCAGGAGACAATTACACCTATTACATGCTGCAATGGATCATTATAATCTGTGACTGTTATGTACTAACTGTAAACCTTCCTTCCACTCCTTCAGTGATGGAATGTGGTTCACCTTGAAGTCCGTACAGACCGTAGCAACAAGGCCAGGCTGGACCAGGGAACATGGCGTGAGCCCACCTCCACTTTCACTTGCGTTTATGTAATGTTGGGAGTGAAAGTAACACTTTATTATCCTTAGCTAGGATACTTAAATATTGGGAGTTCATTAAGTGCATACCCTGCTTGGGGACAGACAATACATTGTAGTATCGGGATTGGTAAATCTTTTTGTTACAGTAAAATTGTATGAGATATGGAAGGTCAAAATTTCTTCTCTCTTGGTTATAAAGTGGAACTAGTCTGTCAACTACCTCAGCGATGCTTTCCATACAATCTGAAGCTGAAACACTACAAAACGATCAACCACCTGGAAGCCCCGTATACCATACAGGGTCTGTCATTAAACAGAGCAGGCTTGATTTGAAAACTGTAGGTCAGAGGGAGAAGAATTCTCAGGAAGACAGAGGGAGAAGAATTCTCAGGAAGATCCTAGGCCCAGTACTGGAAGAGGGGAAATACTGGAGACAACACAACTCAAAGCTCTACTCCCAGTTAGAAAGGCTCTCTGACAGTGCCAGGAAATGGAGGGTAGCATCCTAAGATCATGTAGCAAGATTGTCTCCCAACCATCTGTTCAGCTTCTGGTGAAACAAGGAAGTCTGTACTGCATGGCCGATGGAGAATAGGAGGACTAAAATTACTGGGCCTGACACTTACAAAACAGGCAGGCTGTGTGACATATCTTGAAGAAAGTCTGATTTTAAGGGAAAACTTCTGAAGGGTAAAAAGGTACAACTGATGAGCAGGAGGAGAGGATGTGACAATACTGGATAAAGATCAAAGGCCAACAGTTAAACAAGTTTAGTCCCAAGTAAGCCAACTCAAGAGGAGGAGGAGGAGGAGGAGGAGGAGGAGGAGGAGGAGGAGGAGGAGGAGTAGTAGTAGTAGTAGTAGTAGTAGTAGTAGTAGTAGTAGTAGTAGTTGTTGTTTTTTCATTCTATAAGGTGGACAGTTATAACATTCAGATGACTTTTTCACTTTTCAGTGACACATTTACACAATATTAACTATCTTGTACATATACAGTATATACATGCAAATAAATTACAGCATTTGAAAGAATCTGACAATGTTCTTATACAATGAAACACGCCATTTTGTTGTTAACTAGATTTTGCCCGCATAATGTATGGAAGCTTAAGTTCCAGGGATTCAATCTCATTATAAGCGAACCCAAAGCAGGAGTGATGGCAATAAGCAGAGAGGGATGACCAGGAAACATTATGCTAGGAAATCATCCACTAGAAATTATGGAAACCTTTACATACCTTGGCAGTGTAATATCTCGAGATACATTAGCCACAAAGGAGGTGGCAAATAGAGTGCAGAACTCTTCACTTTTGCCAGCAAGCATGAGCACTTATCTGGGATCTCATAATGTACCAACAAAATCAAAGCTGGTGATGTTCAATCATTACTTCCTACTGATCTTAACATATGGTATGGAAACCTGCATCCTCGCTAAGAAGGACTCATCAAAGTTGCAGGCATCTGAGATGAAGTTCCTAAGGTCCACAATTCAAAAAACAAAACTGGACAAGTTAAGGAAAGACATGGTGAGAAAGGAAGCTGGGATTGAGACAACATTGTTAGATCAGGTCAGCATGTCCAGACTGAGGTGGTTTGGGCAAGTAATGAGGATGGAGCCAACAAGGCCAGCTTATGTTAACTTGGAGAGGCACGTGGCAGGAAAATGGATGGTGGGAAGGCCAAGAAACCACTGGATGGACATAGCAGATCGGGCAAGGACACTGGAGGACGTCGTTAACAGAACGTAGCTCAGCAAGACAGAGCGTAAGGGGCTCGCCAACAGTACCTCGGAAACTGGTACTGGAAAATGATTATGGTGAGGATTGTACATATGGAAATTAATTTTGGTGTCCATTTATAGGACTGATGAACGCTAGTAACTGTGTATAAATGTGTTAAGTATATTTTTAACAATGTTGGAACATGTTGACTTCTATTCATTCAGTGGAATTAGGCATGGTATCGGTTGACCATGAGGGAAGTCGCTGAACTCATTGTTTGCCTCTCTCTTTCAGAGAGGTGCTATTCTCAAGGTTAAAAATGTTATTCTTTAGCTCCTACTTAATGGATTGAGATAAAACTTAGTGCTGGGAAATCCTGGATGTTTCTAGTTTAATATTGACATATTTCATGAAAGATGGGTTAAATGTAAGTAAATGCTTTCCAGTGTGTTGAACACAAAAGTTCGATATAAATATTACACTATAACACACCTGTAAAAAACACATTATTAAACAAGCAAAAAATATACACTAGTGTTTTCTTTCTTTTTTTTTTTTTTTTTTTTTTTTTCTGACCAGAGAAGTCATTTTGCTGGTTTGACCTGAAATCCAATCTTTTCCTTTGAGATTCTAAACTTGTGTTAGGATCTGTTTCGTCAGACATACGGAACACACGACCGAAGAAAGTCAGCCTCATTTTCCTGATGACATACATTACTTTGCCCACCTTGTTATGCACTTCTTTATTTTTTCTGAGCTTCCATGTTTCTTTTTAATGGGTCCTAAGATCTTTCTCCCTACTCTTGATTTCTTTTAGGTTTCTGCTTGTGTTTTGTAAATTTTTATTTTGTGTTCAACCGACTGAAAAACTAGGTTATTGCAAGTAAGTCACTGCTGAAAAGCAAGGTTTTTAATGCTGGTCGACGTTGGAGGTCTTTCAACTCTGTTAATGACAGAGCTTGTGTGTGCATGTTTTTATTTCGTTTTATAATGCTAAGGCCATTTACTCTTTGATTGCATCCTGTGGACAGTTTTATTGCCACCTGTCATGTGACAGAATGTGGCTGGACTTGTTTTAATGCCAGGCTGAGTAGCTCGGATGGTAGACCGCTGGCCTTCTGAGCCCAACCTCGTCAGTTCAATCCTGGCTCAGTCTGGTGATATTTGATAGTACTCAAATACGTCAGCCTCATGTCTGTAGATTTACTGGCACATAAGACTTCCCATGGGACAAAATTCCAGCATTTCTATGTATATGAAAACCGTAAAAGTATCGTAGGTTATGAATATCATTATGATCCGTATTGACAAACATTCACAATTATAAGAATAAAGAAAGGTTCACTTTGTATTGAATAGGCAGACCTTCTGTTAATTATAATTGTGATCCGTAAAAGCAGTTAGTGGGAAGTAGAATTGTTTTTATTATTATTATTATTATTATTCTCATGATTGCGCTCTTTATCTTCAGGAATCTTTGCTTACTTGAACTACTTGACCCCTAAGACTCGCCGCGAGATCTTGGAACTGCTGGTGAATGGCCTGAAGAGGTTGGAGTACCGTGGCTATGACTCTGCTGGCGTGGCCCTCGACTCTGCCGATGGCAAGGACATGGCCATCGTCAAGAAGACTGGCAAGGTTAAGTCTCTGGAGGATGAAATTAAATCCAGTAAGTATTAGTACCTAAAAGTGTGTAGTGTTCAGTGTTTGCCAGATGACCTTGTTTCAACTCTGATCACCTTAACTTCATAACACCAGAATTTTAGACTTTCTTTTTCTTCTTTATTATATCAATTTTATTTTAAGTATCTAGGATCCTTTGTCATTATGATGCAACATCATATGCGGACTTAAAACAAGACATCAACATTGGTTGGATGAAATTGTGCCTCAGATGGAATCGTATGTGACAGGATGATCAAATTGAAGAGCAGGGTGTATAAATCTATTATCTGTCCTACTGTTCTGTATGTCTCTAAATGTTGGAGCAGGAATAGAAAAGGATGTATGATCAACAACTGCATGTGACTGAGGTGTGTACGCTGTAGTAGTCTGCTGGAGTCTTACTGAAATAAACACCTGTGTGGAATGTTCAAGTTGACTCCTCTTAGTGAAAATGTAACGAGATGTGATGAACCAAGCAAATGAAGAGGAAGGGCAAAGATGACTTGGAGAAGATCTATTGAATCTGACAGAAAGAAAGAGTATCAGAAGAGGTAGTTGTAGAAAGAAAAATACACATTCTCGGGACTAGATGTTCCGACCTGAGAACCTAATTGAAAGGCAAGCGTTTAGCCAAGAAAGATGATTTCTGCTAGGGTACAGTGAAGAACTTGGTGGCAACTACAGAGGATAGGATAGACTTTGGTGCAGCACATGTAGTGTAAAGGTGGGTCTACACTTGTATCTGTATCGTGATCGGCCTTGTGAAAACAGAATTCTGTATCAAGATCGTGTATCAAATATGAAACAATGATCGGATCGGTGATGTTCCTACTGGGAGTCGGTCTTTTGCCGTCGCATCAAAGGGAAGATACGCGATACAGATATGGACAGTGTCAACGGAGCGTTTACCCGATCAACACTCCGTATCATCGCCTCGTGTGTTGTGCATGCTCAGAGTCCTGGAACTTCCCTTCATCCCTACCCTATTCACCGTCCTTCCGACTTCATTCAGTTTTGCACGAACCTTTGTTTGGGGATTTTCCGATTTGAAGAAAAATGGATTCGGTCCATGGAAAATGTTCAACAGTTAATAAATTATCAACAAAAAGACCATTTTGTGGGACCCAAAGGATCTGCACCATTGTAATCAGTTGAAAAAGAATAACGCATGGGAGAAAATAGTGAAAAGACATCGGGAGCCCTATCGAATTGTGCCAAAAAACATAATAAAAATAATGTGTATCTGACTTCGGCTCGTAGAAGAGCTGGCTATAGCTGGAGGGCCAACACTCAACTCATGATACAAGACCGATGTATGAAAAACACCTGCCTCTGTGGATCAGTGGTAGAGTGTCGGCCTCCAGATCCCAAGAGAGCGGGTTCAAACCTGGCAGAGGTAGTCGAATTTTTGAAGGGCAGAACAAAGTACAATCGATGCTCCATGTCATACGATGTCGGCATGTAAATGATCTCTGGTGACACATTTGGTGTTTACCCGACAAAATTAATTAAATATCGGCCATAGACGCCCAAGAGATTTTTGGTTTACTCGGTCTGCCATCTAGTAGCCCTGGAGTAAAAACAGAACGTCGAAATTGACAAGCAGACAGCCAGATGGCATCAAATCGAAATGTACATGGTAGCTGAGGCCATATGATGATTATTATTGTGGAAAACTAACAGATACGCATAGATGATACAGATACAGATCGGGTAGCCTTGTCGAAATACGACTGTATCATGATCGCATATCAATTCTTCATACAGATACGCTGATCTGATACAAGTGTGGACGCACCTTAAGAGGCAGCCAAGAACCCTTAGCTACTCAACAGGCTTGGGCAACAAGCTGGTCTGTCAGTATCTGTTGATATCTGTTGCAACTATTTGGATTGATTTGTTATACTGGAGATTTTTAGTATGGCAACAAGAACAGAAGCTGTGTGAAATGCTGGGCTGAGTAAATGAGATGGTAGAGCGGAAGCATTCCGAGTCCAAGTTACGGATTCAATTCTGGCCCAGTCTAGTTTTATTTGAGGTTGCTGAAGGGCATCAACCTTGTGTCGGACTTATCAGGGTGTGAAAGGGCTCCTGTGGGGCAGGATTCTGGCATCTCTGCCTGTCCCAAAGAAACCAATACATTTCAAGTTGAATCATATTTTCAGAATGTATTGTGTGTTCAAAATAGATTGCGCTTGGCCATCTTAGGTAATCTGGCTCTGTTGACAGGGAGAGTAGCATGCTAAATCTATGCCTCTCAGTTAGCCAGTTGGTCATTCCTTGGTGAACTGTGTTTCCTTCTGCACTAACGTTGTTTTTTCTTTTAGTTTTGAACAAAATGTCTCTAGCTCACGAACAATTGACACAAATTCTATTTTGAATTAGCCCTATGTTTTTGCATTTGCTGCACTCATAAATTCTTCTCTGAAATTAGGTTCTTCTCTGTTGTTAAGGTGAGACTAGTGTGATGACTGTATTCGGTCCACTAATAAATTCAAAGTTGAGCTATTTCAACGAGTACCTGCTGTCACCTATCAACTGGGATAAAGAAAACACTAGCACCTCATCACCAGTGTTGAATATCATTACTTGGATTAATTTGAACATGATTATATTGTTGGAATATTCGCACCCTGCTGTTGTCACATGAATGGAGCCTTTCTGACCAGCTTCCTCGAATTCTGTTCTTCTCAGCCTCTGACAATTATATGTACGAGGGTGAATCAAAAAGTAAGTTACACTTCCAAGTTATTGCCATTTATGAAACCACCTACACATCGGCAACACGGCTATGGCAACGTACAATACAAGTTCACTTTTCCACATAGTCCCCAAGAGACTGTAAACATTTCTCAGAACGGTCAACCAACTTTTTGATTCTGGATGCGTAGAAATCACCTCCGGTGCTATAAACCTAGAGACAGCTGCTTTCACCTCCTCACCGTTTCGAAGTTGTCGTCCAGTGAGATCCCTTTTCAGCTTACCGAACACATGATAATCGCATGGCACTAAGTCAGGACTGTATGGAGGATGTTGCCATACCTTCCACTTGAATCGCTGCAGCAGTTCGGACATTTGGTGGGCTGTGTGAGGTGTTACGGTATCGTGCAACAAAATCACACTGGTGCACAATTTTCCCCGCCTCTTTTCTTTTATTGCATTACACAAACGGTTTAATATTTGACAGTACTGGACGTTGCTGGCATGATATTCATCCATGAGATCCGTGAGTCCGGCGTCAAACTGCTTACACCACTTTACAATATCTGGGCGAGAAATTGCACACTCACTATATTCAGCGATTTCACAATGGATATCCATACAATGGATCATGTGAGCATTGCACGCACCTCCAATTTAGAGTGAACATCCAGTTGACGCGCCATTGAACCCAGCCCGCTCTGTACACACAACACGATGGGAAACCACACCAACCTTCCTATCAAATGTGTCAGCAGTTACTGTAGCTTGTTCTGCATTGGCCATAGTCACGGCACACTGCATGCTCTCGTGGCGAGCTAGTGTAACTTCTTTTTTTATTTGCCCTCATACCTATTTTTTGTGTGAGTGTTTCTGTGCTGTTTTCCAACTTTATCTATTCTGCTTATTTGTACTCTTGGGTTTTTCCTTTCCAGTACATCTTTAAAATATATGGACTGAAAACTGACCTGCAGGATTATGTTCAATTTCATAAATCAAGTTGAAAATGTACAGAAATGAATTAACAATTAATTATGATAATTTAATATTCCTACTCTGGTTTTCACTTTTAGGAGAAAAGACTTTGGATTTTGAAGGCGTTACTGATAGTCATGTTGGTATTGCTCACACCCGTTGGGCCACCCATGGTGTCCCCAGTGAGGTGAACTCTCATCCTCAGAGGTCTGACGTCAACCACAACTTTGTTGTCGTTCACAATGGTAAGTTTATTTTCCATTAGTTTTTTTTTATTTAGTTTGTAAAAAACACAAATCTTGGTCTATAGATTTTACTTATAGTATTCTTATGTAAATCGCTAGAAATCATGTTGAAACAGAATACATGAGTTCTACAATTCTCTTGGTTTTATATTACCATATTATATTTACCAAAGAAATATGAAAGGCTTGGACTTTTCAGAGCTACATGGGAAGAAAATCACAAACATACTAATATATGCCATATCATTATCATAATTTTTTTTTTTTTACATAGTTTTTGCCCTCATTCGAGCACTTTAATCAGTCGTATACATTAAAGTCTAATAGTATTAAATAGTAGGCTTTTCAGTTTCTTTTTCCGCTCCCAAAACTTCTTCATCCTGTTGGACCTGGCTGCCCTTTGGTTATCAGTAACGGTGTACTTTCTTCGTTCAAATGTTCATTAGTGTTTATTCCTTAGACTCCTCTTCGCTTCTCTGCCTTCAATTTGGAGCATTGATAAATTTAATTCTTTTAAATTTAATAATAAATTGGAGTCCAGCTCTTAACTGAATGATCAGCTTCGAGACGTTCAGTTCCAGGATCCCTGGTTTTGAAGCCTGGCTGGATTTGAGATTTTAATATTGTCCGGTTAATTCCTTTGGGTTTCTGTATTTGCCTCCATACTAACACGGTGAAGCTACGGTGGCTTAAGTCATATTTGTTCTGTTGGAAAGGATCTACATTACAGGTGCAGCAATACTGCTGTCATAACTGTAGAATGCATGCAAATGACCTGTTGTGGGCCATCATCATCATCATCATAGCTGCCTCTGTGGATCAGCGGTAGAGTGTCGGCCTCCGGATCCCAAGATAGCGGGTTCAAACCCGGCAGAGGTAGTCGGATTTTTGAAGGGCGGAAAAAAGTCCATTCGACACTCCATGTCGTACGATGTCGGCATGTAAAAGATCTCTGGTGACACATTTGGTGTTTACCCGACAAAATTCATTAAATCTCAGCCATAGACGCCCAAGAGAGTTTCGGTTTACTCGGTCTGCCATCTAGTGGGGGCCCAGAGTAAAACGGAACGTCGAAATTGACGAGCAGACAGCCAGATGGCGTCAAATTGAAATGTCTGCACACGGTAGCTGAGGCCATACGATTATTATTATCATCATCATCATCAATTCCCCTTTTCCGGATGACACTGTGTGGGGGCAAATATGGTTCCTCTCCTCTTCGTCCTGTCTCTCCACCATTCCTCATCCTACATTGTGTTCCAGTCCAGATTCTGTTATCCTGTGCTGTTCTTTAGAGTCCATCTGTCGTAATCTCGGTCTCTCTCGTCCTGTCACCACAACTCTGCTTAGCAGTCGCAGACCAACTACTACTACTACTAAAATGTTTTCATTCCTCCCCTGAAGGGGGAGGCGGGCCTCCTAGACGGTGACGCCGTCTCTCAGGCTGGGAGATTTGTGACTGTGAAGGAGATGGTCGGAGAAGGTGAGGGGGTTGGCGGCCATGGCCTATACTAGGAACTATCCTAGCATTCGCCTTAGTGCAGAATAGAAAACCCCAGAAAACCATTCTCAGTACAGTCGACGATTGCAGCCAGCCGTACTACTACTACTACTACTACTACTACTACTACTACTACTACTACTACTACTACTACTACTACTAAACGTTTTCATTCCTCCCCTGAAGGGGGAGGCGGGCCTCCTAGACAGTAACGCCGTCTCTCCGGCCGGGAGATTTGTTATGGTGAAGGAGATGTGCGGAGAGGTGAGGGGGTAGGCGGCCGTGGCCTATACTACGAACTGTCCCGGCATTCGCCTTAGTGCAGGAGAATGGAAAACCACGGAAAACCCTTCTCAGGACAGCCGACGGGTGGGACCAGGCGTGAAGTCCGGCACTGTGCCCCAGGCCCGTCTCCCAAATGCAGAGGCGTAGAGCCACAGTAGAGCCGTGGTCAACTTTCCTCTGCTCGGTTGGCCGATCAGAGTACAGAGCATATGGGACAACAACCGACGTCCAGCCGTGAGGAACCCGTCGCGTTAGCAAATAGCAATTGCTAACCTGCTAAAGGAGAAGTGAATTCTCTGTTTTCAAAAATATGCACTCCCCATGGAGATACAATTTCAAAAATGGGTTTCATGGCCACAGATCTTAATCTCAGGAATAGAACCACCCAAAAGCTGGTTCTATTCTTGAGATTTTAAAGTTGTGTTCTGATTTGTCATTTAGTTTTTGCACATTTAGCTCTTTTCATTTGTCTTCATTTCTCTCTCCATCTCTCCCTGTCTTCTTTAACATACTCCTCAGGAATTTCATTTCAGCTGCCTGTACTCTACTCTCATCTCACTTAGTCATTGTCCAGGTTTCTGCTGCATGTGTCATTATAGGTAAGTAATATTCCTTGTACATTACTTCTTCAGCCTTCATTGGTGTATCTTTATTCCATATTAATCTCCCTACCTGGTGGTAGAAGGCAGGTACAAGAAAGAGTTGTATCTTTCTACAAATTTCCATATTCAGTCTTTCATTTTCTGTCAGTTCACTCTCCAAGTATTGGAAATGTTCTGTTATTTCCAGTTCCTTGTCCCCAATTTTGATAGCTCCTTTTCCTTATTTACTTCCTCTACTTGGTGTTCTCCCTAGGACCTTTCTAGCTGTCCGTAGATAAAGTAGATATGTGCTACTTACATATTATTTCAAGTTGCTTTACGTCGCACCGACACAGATAGGTCTTGCGACGACGATGGGATAGGAAAGGGCTAGGAGTGGGAAGGAAGCGGCCATGGCCTTAAGGTACAGCCCAGCATCTACCTGGTGTGGAAATGGGAAACCATGGAAAACCATCTTCAGGGCTGCAGACAATGGGGTTTAAACTCGGTATCTCCTGAACACAAGCTCACAGCTGCGCGCTCCTAATCACATGGCGAACTCACTTGGTTTACGTAATATTAATACATATTTGATTCATTGTGTCTTCCAAATTAAAATGTAAATACTGTAAATTATTTAAATGAAAAATCTTCGTTATTATCAGCGTGATTGCACGAGTTACGTCGGAGTTTAAATGTGTAGCTTATCACATAGTGTCTTGCACGAGCGGTGTCTGGATTAGTGTGGAATCGCATGCGAACACTTGATTCTGTGGGACGTAACAAACTCGTCTGACACTCTACAGCAACCAAATGATTATGAACGAGCAATAGAACAATAGAAGTTCAAAATGCTCTGTTATGTCTTGTTTGTGATAACAATAAAATAGTTCAATTTTGTAGTTAATGTTTACCTGTCTAATATTATTATTAATGCCTTGAGTGGAATAAATTGAAATGTTATATTCATTTTTTACATAGTATTTCCCACCCGGCTATTCTTTCCTGCCACCCAGATGACGAAAATTTCTGCGGAGAACATTGTGCTATCCTTTGTACATACTTCTTTGTTCTTCATCGATACATTTTTATTCCATATTAATCTCCCTACCTGGTGGTAGAAGGCAGGCAGAAGCGCGTGCACGCACACCCACACACTCTCTCTCTCTCTTTCTCTCTATCTTTGTTCACCCTCTCTGTCAGATTTCATCAATTCTCTGGACAGAGCTTTTTTATCTTTCTACAAATTTCCATATCTTCTTTCATTTTCTGTCAGAACACTTCCCAAGTATTGGAAATGTTGTATTATTTCCAGTTCCCTGTCCCCAATTTTGATAGCTCCTTTTCCTTATTTACTTCCTCTACTCATTACCATTGTCTTGCTGGGATCCAACATTCTACGACTTATCCACAGAGGGAGCTACCTTGAGGGATTCTCTTGCAGGGATTTTTTTGCTATGTGTTTTACGTCGCACCGACACACACAGGTCTTATGGCGACGATGGGATAGGGAAGGCCTGGGGAGTGGGAAGGAAGTGACCATGGCCTTAATTATGGTACAGCCCCAGCATTTGCCTGGTGTAAAAATGGGAAACCTTGGAAAACCATCTTCAGAGCTGCCGACAGTGGGATTCGAACCCACTATCTCCCGGATGCGAGCTCACAGCTGCGCGACTCTAACTGCACGGCCAACTCGCCCGGTCTTGCAGGGATTCACTGAGAATCATTGCTTATGTTTATCCAGTCCAAGTAAGTCCCAAGACAGAAGCCACAGTTGCCATTGTCATAGTGAGAAAGAAACCATTGGAATTGTCTTGGATGCTCCAACACCACCACCAACATCACCACAGTAATTAAATTGATTTGCCCTCCCACCCTAAATCTCTCTCTCTCTTTTGATTCATGGAATGTAATTCTTGCTGCATTTTATGTTTTCATTTGGGGGGGGGGGGGGGAGAGGAAACCCCCATGTCTTCAAATGTTTCCGAAACAAGTGAATTATTAAATGTTGTGTTCTGCAGGTATCGTGACCAACTACAAGGACGTGAAGTTGTTCCTGCAAAAGAAGGGCTTTCAGTTCGAGTCTGATACCGACACTGAGGTCATTGCCAAGCTTGTGATGCACATTTACACTCAACACCCCAACCTGTCATTCCGGGAGCTGGTGGAGCAAGTCATCCAGCAGCTGGTAAGCTTCCTGTCTTGAAATAAATTTGTAGCCCTGGAAGTGCTTTATGAAGATATTAGTAGTTCTCATGGTTCTGCCCACATTAAAGTCAGAATTAATTAGATATGAACACTGTTGGTAATATTAGTGAACAGTTCCCTGCTCCAGTCAGATTTCATAAATTCTGTTGGCCTCTGCATCAGTTCATGTGTCCATGGCAATAGCCAGGATAATTTACTTTTTCCAGAATCTGTGCTTCTGACAGATCATGCAGTGTATTCTCTTTTAAGTGTCCCAAGTACATACTGTATTTACTTGTGTATTAGACCCCTTAGCTTTTTGAGACAAAGAAAATGAAAAAAAAAAATCTTGCATACAAGAATGCCCCCCCTCCTCCAATGTAATTCTTCAGGGAACGACAATGATTCCACTTTGAAGTGGGTTCGAGCCTTATTGCAGCTCTGATGACATCACACAAATTTGTGAATAGTTTTGTCTGTACAACACACACAATGAAAACATGCGTCAAAGTCATGCGGTACATCAGTGTTTCGTAGTTAAGAAATGTCAGTCTCCGTAGCATAGGCCTGCTGCAGCTCTGAAGTCTCACAAATATGCAAATAGTTTTCTGTCCGACCCGTGCATTGCAAGCATGCTTCATTCATGCTATATGTTTGTATTTGGTAGTTAAGAATGTCCGCCAGCGTAATTATTAGCACAATTAGCTGTCATTCTTGGGGGCCTGAGTTCAGTTCCTGGTACAGTACTGCCAGAGATTTAAGAATTGCAGGAAGGTTGATACACGATATAATAATAATTTCGTGTGGCTATTTCTAGCCGAGTGCAGCCCTTGTAAGGCAGACCCTCCGATGAGGGTGGGCGGCATCTGCCATGCGTAGGTAACTGCGTGTCATTGTGGTGGAGGATAGTGTTATGTGTGGTGTGTGAGTTGCAGGAATGTTGGGGACAGCACAAACACCCGTCCCTGGGCCATTGGAATTAACCAATGAAGGTTAAAATCTCCGACCCAGCCGGGAATCGAACCCGGGACCCTCTGAACCGAAGGCCAGTACGCTGACCATTCAGCCAACGAGTCGGACGATACACGGTAAAAATGGTACATGCAGCTCTCCTCCATTGGGGGAGTGCCTAAAAAAGAGCTGCACTACTTTGGGATGAGAAAACAAGTTTACTTTAGTTCAGAAATATTTGCGGTTGTTGCTATAATATAGCAGGCGAGATCATTAACAAAGTGATCATTTAATTTCTCGTAACTCGGGCCAATATACCTGGGTAGGTAATTTTTGGAGAGAAGTTGGTTTCAAACTTGATAAAAACAATTGAATAATAATGATTGTTTCACTTGCCAATGTACCTAAAAACAAATAATAATAATAATAATAATAATAATAATAATAATAATAATAATAATAATAATAATAATAATAATAATGTCATTGATTTTATGTTTCCACTGACTACTTTAATGATTTTCGGAGACTCGAAACAAAACATACATGTTAATAAAAAAAATGGAGACAACGAACATACTAAATTAAACAGTATGATAATAAAACGCATTACCGCCACACCTGTAGATATCCATAAATGCAGCAGGTTTCCTATTATTTATTTTTATTCTTTTCATTGTGGAACTTTGGCACTATCTGGGCACTTGATAGCATACCTAACCTAAACAGTGCAGTCTCTCTTTTCTCATTTACAGCTGTTTAGGTAAATCCTGATGTGATACATGTAGAGAACAAGCATGAAATACTGTATTTACGTGAATAATCCCCGCCACCGAATAATCCCTCACCCTAACTTTAGGTAGGCTTATTTTGAAAAAAAAAAAAAAAGAAATGCCAACTTTGAGGTAAAAAACCGCATCCCAATTTCGTGCCTCAAATTTTTTAAAAAATTTGCGGGTATTATTAGTGTAAATATGGGTATTTACACGAATAATCCCCGCCACCGTATTTACGCGAATAATACCTGCCACAGAATAATCCCGCACCCTAAAATTAGGAAGGCTGTTTTGGAAAAAAAATGCCAACATTGACGCAAATAAAAACCGCACCCCAATTTCGTGCCCCAAATTTTTAAAAAATGTGCGGGTATTATTCGCGTAAATACGGTATACTTAAAAATAAAGGTCTGGCTTTATTAGCCACAGTTATCCATGCTTCCAGTTACTGTATATTACATTCAGAAGTACAACTCTCTTTCTACAGCACAAATTTATTCGGATGGGATGGCTTCTGCTACACATACACCAACTCCAGAAGTCATTGGCCTCTATAGTCGGGAACGAAACTATGGTATTTTTAAAAGCTTCAAAAAGACGTGATCTGGAATGTTCTCAACGGCAGAGCATGGCAGTGAAGGTGACATAATTTGGAATGACGACACATTGGTAGCAGGGAAGTTGGGGGCACAAGACGATGATAATTCAAATGATAGCAGTGATCAGATTTACTGTGTGGTAGGCCTACAGCTCAACTGACAGAGACAATTGACTGGCCATTAACTTCTTTTGTATTAATATTGCATAATACGATACACTTATCCCTTTCTTCCTATGAGGTCGAGTATGAAGTGAGGCGAAACTTCGTAGCAAGTTTTTATGATTGAATGCCGTTCCTGACGTCAGCCTCATCAGAGGAGTTAATGAGATGAAACAAATGTTGCGATATAAGAGTAAATAAAACTGACTATATTTACTGTATATGTAGGCCTAAAAGTCATGTGTTCACAATTTATTCTCTTTTTAAATTTAGAAATACTGCCTTTCATCGAAAATAGCCAGTAAAACTCAGAATAAATTTGTTTGTTAAAAAATAGTGTAGAATATTGACATGTACAATGAATAGCTTTTTAAAGCTTTGAATTCATGTATTAGCTGCAAAAAATTTGAAGTTATTGCATATTGGACCCCTCTTACATTTTTGGCTGTAAAAGTTAAAAAAAGAAAAAGAAAAGGGTCTAATTTATGCAAGTAAATACGGTATTTCCTTTGGACTGATATTGAAGTGAAAAAGTATAATGTTGTTGGATTTGCATTTCTAATACATATAAATAATCCCTCGGTCACATGCTTGAAATGTTCCTCTAACACAGTAAAAGTTTCATTTTCTGGCAAACCATTACGTTACAAATCTCATGTTATGGTCCGTATTGAAATGTACTTAAAGTCGAATAATAATACTAGATTATAAATTCCATCTGTTCAATACATAAGAGTTTTTAATTTAAATTTAAGAAATGGTTCTTAACATATTAGATATAGGGACATGTTTCACCCATAATGAGGACTTCATCAGCCTAAAAATCTCATACCTGCAAGAAAGATAGATCTGGATCCTGATTGTTCTTATACCTAAATAAGAGGATACCGTTTCAGGTACAAATGTGTATAAAATGACTAGCAAGTAGAATATAGTAGTTATAAGTACTCTTATGACAAAGTCTTATAATCGATCCTTATTGTACATCTTTACGAATGTCTTGTTTTTTAAATGTGGTAACAAGTGGTTAGTTAAAAGTTCGAAAAGAATACGTAAATTGCTGCTTTGAAATAAAATTTTGTAAATATGGTGCCTTATTCTCGAGATGGCGTAAGGAGCTTATAATAGCTTAATATTTAGGATAAAAGTCACTCTTAGTGGTAGTAAGTTGTTAATTTTATTTGAAAAGATAATACAACAAACTTCTTGAAGCACTTAGGAGTGAGGACAAGTACTCGTCAGTAACGGAGCTTTATTTATAATTAGCTGGTAGACATGGTTGTAGCTTCTTGTATTACAAGTCGAAAGGAAAATGTGCGAGGTTGAGTAGAGCTTGTGGTATTATGTCTCTTCGACAGTTATGTTAATTTAGTTGAGGTAAAATCCCGCCAATCTCGCATCGGTATAACACTAGAAGCACAAATATCAGTCATTCAAACGCTACCATGGCAACTAATTTACAACAGTTGAAAAGATAAATGAAATTCACACACAACATATTTACTTCAACTCACCTCATATTTAACCAAATTAACATCACAACTGTCGAAGGGGTAAGTAATCTTCACATACATAGTTTTTTCTTCATTCTCTCCTTCTTCTTTAATTTTATTCCTTAACATTTCACTCTCCTCTTCAAGAAATTTGTCGTCTTATCTTTTCACATAGATTAACAACTTCAACAAACAAACAACTTTGAATTTTACCTCATCTTTAACCAAATTAACATAACAACTGTCGGAGAGACATAACACCACAAGCTCTACTCAACCTCGCACATTTTCCTTTCGACTTTTAATACAAGAAGCTACAACCACGTCTACCAGCTAATTATAAAAATAGCTACGTTTCTGATGAGTACTTGTCCTTGCTCCTAAATGCTTCAAGAAGTTTGTCATATTATCTTTTCATAAAAAATTAACAACTTACTACCACTGAGAGTGACTTTTATCCTAAATATTAAGCTGTTATAAGCTCCTTATGCTATCTCCAGAATAAGGCACCATATTTACCAAATTTTGTTTCAGCGCAGCAATTTACGTATTCTTTTTGAACTTTTAACTAACCACTTGTTACCACATTCAAAAAACAAGACATTCGTAAAGATCTACAATAAGGATTGATTACAAGACTTTGTCGTGAGAGTACTTATAACTACTATATTCTACTTGCTGGTCATTTTATACACATTTGTAGCTGAAACAGGATCTTATTTAGGTATAAGAACAATCAGGATCCTCATCTATCTTTCTTGCATGTATGAGATTTTTAGGCTGATGAAGTCCTCATTATGGGTGAAACATGTCCCTATATCTAATATGTTAAGAACTATTTCTTAAATAAATAAAAAAACCTCATATATATTGAACAGGTGGAATTTATAATCTAGTATTATTATTTGACTTTAAACCATTAGGTCACGAGTAAAATGTATATTAAAAATTAAATAACTGGAAAGGAGGTTCAACCTATTCAATACTCAAAAGAAAGAAACATAGCAATCACATTTCTATTTAAATGGGACCGGTTTCGACCTTAGTCTAGGTTTACATAAAATCAGCTTCATGGTCCGTATCGCACTTCAATAGATTCACAATTAAGTATTTATTTTCCACCTAGTCGATACAATGATTGCTTAAGGCAATTTTTAATGGTCAAAAGTGGTACATGTTTCGTATATTATCAACATCTTCAGCCACATAACACTGTTTAGATGAAAAATGTATAAAATTGACAAAGTAATGCTTTAGAGGAAGTGTCAATCTTATGTTAATTTTAAGGACACTTCCTCTAAAGCATTACTTTGTCAATTTTATACATTTTTCATCTAAACAGTGTTATGTGGCTGAAGATGTTGATAATATACGAAACATGTACCACTTTTGACCATTAAAAATTGCCTTAAGCAATCATTGTATCGACTAGGTGGAAAATAAATACTTAATTGTGAATCTTAGTCTAGGTCATCATCAGCCATAAAAAACATGTAAAATGTTTATGAATGTTGGAGGTCAGTTTCACACTCTGTTAGACACGACACCACATTCTGTCCTGCACAAAGTCACAACACTACCAATCAACATGCGAAGATCAAAAAGGCTTGAATTCGCAGACGAACAGATCTGTAGTAGAAAGCCGCCAGCTCCCGGTGACCAGCGCGGCACACTCAAGGTCACGCGCTGCGGCCAAACACCAAAGTAGAGTGGAGAACGTTTCGAAGGTCCAGAACCTGTCACGGCTGCGGGAAGCCAAGTACGTATATAAAAATATACGACGCCAATCAGTACAACCGAATGAGCACCCGTACTCCAGTTAAGTTCTTGGTAAACAGTTGACTTGAAAAAACAATTGTAGAGAGAAGAAAAAAATGTAGTAAAAAGCGCAATATCGGAAAACAAATGAAAACTTATATGCACAGTGCGCTATTTTTAAAAAGAAAAAAATTTTAGGCTATGATTGAAGTAGTCGAAGTTGGCGCAAGACAAAAATTTTTGAAAGAGGAGAATAAATTAAACGAGGAAGAGTGATAGTGAAATAAGAGAAAGAATAAAAGAAATTGAAGTTAGATGGTAATGAGGAAAGATAAGATAGGGAAATGAAGGAGGGGTAGTTTAAGGTGGGTTAGGAGGGTGGGTTATTGGAGGAAGAAAATGTGGGTGGGAACTATGTAAGACATGGAAAATAGAATTGGGGTTTTGGAATTTGGAATTTTTGAGAAGAAGAATTAGGAAGTCAAAAAGGATATTGGGTTTTTCAGAAATGTCGTTTAAATTGAAATTAGGGTTGAAGTACTGGTCAAGGTGGATAAAGCAATTTTCAGTAATGTTTTGAGGGGGCCTTTGTTAATGATTTTAAGTATGTTTATGTCATTGTCAATACTGGTGAAACTATGTTTGGAGTCTTGTATGAGCTGTCCTATGGCAGAGAATCTGTTGTATTTAATGGCGTTGACATGTTCAGAGTACCTGATATTGAAGTTGCGGCCAGTTTGTCCGACGTAGGAGGAACTGCAGTTGTTGCATTTAAATCTGTATACACCAGATTTAGAAAAAGCATTAGACTTATTTAGAGATTTAGAGTTGTGTAAAATATCAAGACTTCTATTCTTAGTTCTAAAAAAAATTTTCATATTATGTTTTTTAAAGATATTAGTTATTTTATAAGCATCCTGAGTAAAAGTGAAGGTGGAAAAAGCAGTTGGTTTTATTGTGTCTTTAGATAAAGTGGTTTTTGGACGGTGTTTGAATTTGTTGATGATGCGGTTAATGAAGGAGTTGTTAAAGCCATTAAATTTAGCAATGTTGCGGATGGTTTTTAATTCATTATTTAAATCTTTTTTGGACATAGGGGTGTTGAAGGCACGAAAAATTAACCTGTTATAAGTAGCACATTTATGAGCTTGGGGGTGCGAAGAATCTTGTCTTATCTTTATCTTACAAAATTTTCAGAAAACCAACCCAAACAGCAACTACAATAAGACAAGATTCTTCGCATCCCCAAGCTCATAAATGTGCTACTTATAACAGCTTAATTTTTCGTGCCTTCAACACCCCTATGTCCAAAAAAGATTTAAATAATGAATTAAACACCATCCGCAACATTGCTAAATTTAATGGCTTTAACAACTCCTTCATTAACCGCATCATCAACAAATTCAAACACCGTCCAAAAACCACTTTATCTAAAGACACAATAAAACCAACTGCTTTTTCCACCTTCACTTTTACTCAGGATGCTTATAAAATAACTAATATCTTTAAAAAACATAATATGAAAATTTCTTTTAGAACTAACAATAGAAGTCTTGATATTTTACACAACTCTAAATCTCTAAATAAGTCTAATGCTTTTTCTAAATCTGGTGTATACAGATTTAAATGCAACAACTGCAGTTCCTCCTACGTCGGACAAACTGGCCGCAACTTCAATATCAGGTACTCTGAACATGTCAACGCCATTAAATACAACAGATTCTCTGCCATAGGACAGCACATACAAGACTCCAAACATAGTTTCACCAGTATTGACAATGACATAAACATACTTAAAATCATTAACAAAGGCCCCCTCTTAACCATTACTGAAAATTGCTTTATCCACCTTGACCAGTACTTCAAACCTAATTTCAATTTAAACGACATTTCTGAAAAACCCAATATCCTTTTTGACTTCCTAATTCTTCTTCTCAAAAATTCCAAATTCCAAAACCCCAATTCTATTTTCCATATCTTACATAGTTCCCACCCACATTTTCTTCCTCCAATAACCCACCCTCCTAACCCACCTTAAACTACCCCTCCTTCATTTCCCTATCTTATCTTTCCTCATTACCATCTAACTTCAATTTCTTTTATTCTTTCTCTTATTTCACTATCACTCTTCCTCGTTTAATTTATTCTCCTCTTTCAAAAATTTTTGTCTTGCGCCAACTTCGACTACTTCAATCATAACCTAAAAATTTTTCTTTTTAAAAAATAGCGCACTGTGCATATAAGTTTTCATTTGTTTTCCGATATTGCGCTTTTTACTACATTTTTTCCTTCTTTCTACAATTGTTTTTTCAAGTCAACTGTTTACCAAGAACTTAACTGGAGTACGGGTGCTCATTCGGTTGTACTAATTGGCGTCGTATATTTTTATATACGTACTTGGCTTCCCGCAGCCGTGACAGGTTCTGGACCTTCGAAACGTTCTCCACTCTACTTTGGTGTTTGGCCGCAGCGCGTGACCTTGAGTGTGCCGCGCTGGTCACCGGGAGCTGGCGGCTTTCTACTACAGATCTGTTCGTCTGCGAATTCAAGCCTTTTTGATCTTCGCATGTTGATTGGTAGTGTTGTGACTTTGTGCAGGACAGAATGTGGTGTCGTGTCTAACAGAGTGTGAAACTGACCTCCAACATTCATAAACATTTTACATGTTTTTTATGGCTGATGATGACCTAGACTAAGGTCGAAACCGGTCCCATTTAAATAGAAATGTGATTGCTACGTTTCTTTCTTTTGAGTATTGAATAGGTTGAACCTCCTTTCCAGTTATTTAATTTTTAACATCAATAATTTCAATACGGAACAATGAAATTTTTATCTTTAAAATGTATATGCATATTTTTATGGGAGATTTACTTCTTAATCCTACTTTTATGCTCTTTTTTTATTTTTATTTTTTTTATAAGGCCAACAGTTCACTCGTTATTTTGGTTTCTCTTGAATAAAAGATGGGCCAAAATACAGAAAAGCAGTTACGTCTTGCAATTTGAAGCAGTAAAACTTCTCATTACGGCCTACTTGTATATTGTAAAAGGTTCAAATCAGTGATGGTACATTGACAAGACCTCTCTCTCTTTAGACTGTTGCTGGACAAGTTTAGTCATTTTAGTAATCTCGGCTTAACTAGTCCTACGCTTGGAGCATTTTCTCCGCTTCATCTGTGGTGCCGGTTTTCAATTTTTACAGTCTTGTGTCTAAAAGATGGGTTATTTTTGTGTTTGTGTGTCACAGGAAGGAGCCTTTGCTCTCTGCTTCAAGAGCAAGCACTTCCCTGGGGAGTGTGTCGCCACCCGTCGAGGAAGCCCTCTGTTGGTGGGTATCAAGGCGAAGACTCGTCTCGCCACCGACCATGTGCCCATCCTCTACAGTAAAGGTAGGAGGCCCTGGCCTCGGTATTTATCTTCTATCTTAATAGAGCTGTGGTTCTTGGATTTGAGTGAGGTGCTACAGACACCAGTTTCCTTTTCAATAGGCCCTATTAGCTGATGACAGAATGGACTTCGAATTCGTTGATAAATTCAGGTATTTGCGAGTATGGTTCATCACACACAATGAAATGGGGATAGCTGCTACAGATCACTCTTTGTACTGAACAGCACAGAAGAACTGATCTTGTGAATATTTCTTTGTTTTCATGTGTGAGAACTAGTAGACTCCCTGCAGATGTGAAAATAGTGCGTAACTTTGATGGCGGATTATTTAATCTTAGCAGACTCTGAGCTAAGATTAAAGTATCCTGAACTTCAGTTATCGAACTTTCGAACTTCAGTACTCAGGTGACAGTTTTGTTCTATCCAATACAGAGGATGGCTTACAAACTATTTTGAATATTCTAGTACTGGCTTAGAATTAGACATTAACAAAACACTAGTTCTTTACTGAGCACTACCAGACTCCACTGAGGCAGCTTGTTACATCACAGTCTGTAGTGAGTGAGACCCAGTGTAATCTTAAACACTTTACTTACCTTGGTAGCTGCTTCTCATCAAATGCTAGCATAGACGTTTAACCCTTTCACTCCAGCATAGCATGTATGGTGGCGTGACCCTCAGGACGCGAGCAGCGAGTGGTTCACCTAGCCCACTGTACGGGATACTTACCTTGCTCTGCTCTCCAGTCTGCAGACGGCTCGTGACGTGAAGAGAGGACAGGCAGAGTTTAAAAGTATTTGATTTGTAATGCATATTTGGTGAAATGCTTATGATTATATTTTTAGCACTTTTTATCCTCCTCGCACAGAAGAGTTTTGATACTCATGTTAAAAACAGCTGAAAGAAACTTAATATGCTAGCATTGTCCACTAAACTTTTAAAATCTGAATTAGCTGTGTTGAACTTATGTTTCTTCGGCTTCAGGTGTTACTTTTTCCAATTTAGTTTTTATCAGTGGTTCAGACACCTGATCCTCATCCTTGGTCCAATCATCGAAGTAGGCCAATGTTTTAGACGACGAAGCGGTAACTGAAGTAGAAAATGTGCCTGAAATAGAAGGTGTGATTGAATTTGTTCTGTCACCAGAATCAGGTGATGAATTACTATTATCATCTTCTTCAAAGTCGCTACCCAATATGAGGGCAAGAGCTTCCTCTGCAGTATACATTTCCTCCGTTATCATGCCTTCGACCATTTCAAAGTGATTGAAAGCTAAGTCAAGAAGCACAAGCATATCACCACTGGGGAGCAACTAGCCGTGAAGTGAGTAGCATACCAGACACATTGATTTCGTCTTTGAACTGGTTACTCCTATCATCTGGTGATCATAGCTATAACTATAGACTTCCAAGACAGCATGTGAGACCTACAAGACCTAACTTCCACAGCAGTCTGTCATAGTGAAATGGAAAACAGCCGAAAGACACATGACTTCCACAGCATTAAGGGTTATAAATTTCATTCTGGTTGGTCCGTCGACAGGCTGTGAAGCAGCTCCAGCATGACTGTTACAGCAGTCCACTAGGTGCATGGCACTGGTCCCTCCTCACTGCTACAGTAGTCAACCAGAATAGAGTCCTGTCTCAAAGGTGCCAGTGCGACCTTCAGTCGTTCCCTCTAGATCGTAGCCATCACCAATGAACAAGCTATATGTTTACACTGCCATAGTAAGACCAACACTTGCTAATGGATGCAAGACTTGAGACTACTTACATCTTCGTTATCATTGTGGAGCATCTTCAGTTGCCTCTTCTACACTGTGTGATCAAAAGTATTCGGACACCCCCCAAAACATGCGTTTTTCATCTTAGGTGCATTGTGCTGCCATCTACTGCCAGGTACTCCATATCAGTGACCTCAGTAGTCATTAGATATTGTGAGAGAGCAGAATGGGGCACTCCGCGCGGAACTCACGGACTTCGAACATGGTCAGGTGATTGGGTGTCAGAAGTCTGTACGTGAGATTTCCACACTCTTAAACATCCCTAGGTCCACTGTTTATGATGTGATAGTGAAGTGGAAACTTGAAGGGACACGTACAGCACGAAAGCATACAGGCCGATCTCATCTGTTGACTGACAGAGACCGCCGACAGTTGAAGAGGATCGTCAAGTGTAATCGGCAGGCATCTATCCAGACCATCATACAGGAATTCCAAACTGCATCTGGATCCACTCCAAGTACTATGGCAGTTCGGCGGGAGGTGAGAAAACTTAAATTTCATGGTTGAGCGGCTGCCCATAAGCCACACATCACGCAGGTCAATGCCAAACGACGCCTCGCTTGGTGTGAGGAGCGTAAACATTGGATGATTGAACAGTGGAAAAACTTTGTGTGGAGTGACGAATCATGGTACACAATGTGGCGATCCGATGGCAGGGTGTGGGTATGGTGAATAACTGGTGAATGTTATCTGCCAGCGTGTGTAGTACCAACAGTAAAATTCGGAAGCGGTGGTGTTATGGTGTGGTCGTCCTTTTCATGGAGGGGGCTTGCACCCCTTGTTGTTTTGCATGGCATATATCACAACACAGGCCTACACAGATGTTTTAAGCACCTTCCTGCTTCCCACTGTGGAAGAACACTTCGGGGATGGCGATTCCATCTTTCAACACATCGAGCACCTGTTCATAATGCACGGCCTGTGGCGGAGTGGTTACATCACAATAACATCCCTGTAATAGACTGGCCCGCACAGAGTCCCGACCTGAATCCTATAGAACACCTTTGGGATGTTTTGGAACGCCATCTTCATGCCAGACCTCACCGACCGACATCGCTACCTCTCCTCAGTGCAGCGCTCTGTGAAGAATGGGCTGCCATTCCCCAAGCAACCTTCCAGCACCTGATTGAACATATGCCCGCGAGAGTGGAAGGTGTCGTCGAGGCTAAGGGTGGGCCAACACCATATTGAATTCCAGAATTACCGATGGAGGCCGCCACGAAGTTGTACGTCATGTTCATCCACATGTCCAGATACTTTTGATCATATAGTGTATCTTTAGAAAACAGTTAATGTCTGCCCAGCTTGACAGGAATCGATCCTGGTTTGTGTCAGGTGGTATATGAAGGTTCTCAAATACGTCGACGTCTGATAGGGAAGTGTGTTGTCACCGTTGTTATTCATAATGATATTAAATGAAATGGCAGAGGAAATGTAATATGAAAACAACTCCTGCAACCTAATTTTAGGAAGGGAAATTAGGAAACTTTTTTTGTGTGTTAGTATAGTACTCCAATGCCTCAACAAAGAGCTAGAGGTCATGCTTAACATCCTAAAGAAAAGAAACTTGAGTTCTTCGGTCATATCATTTGAAATTATATATATATAGACTCCTCCAGCTTATCTTACAAGGTAAAATTGGAGGAAGGAGAAGTAGGGGAAGAAGGAGAATATCTTGGCTACTGAATGGTATGGAGTCATTACCCCCATTTGTTTCCAAGTTGCTGAGTACAGGAACCAGATCGCCCTGATGACAGCAGACATACATTGAGGATATGGTACAACAACAAGGTTTTGTTATATATTTTCATTGAAAACTGTATGCACTATAGTACAATAAGTTCTAATATTGTGAAGCAACTCATCACATAGTAATCTTCATCAGTATAGTCCAGTCATCATCATCACAGAACTCCTCCAGTGTGCCGGGTAGGGTGGTGTTGAACGAGTCTTTGCCATCGTTGTCTGTCCAGAAATGCTTTCTGTCTCACCAAGTATAGTCCAGTAGCATTTCAAAATATACTGGCATCTGGTCTACATTACCAATTTCCAAGATTAAGTACAAATTTATGTAGTGAATACCAATAAGAAATTTGTGGAAATTCATATCTTTTCTTTATAATTGGCTGGGAGATGTTTCACAGTGCTAGTTTTCCTTGAAAAATTCAAATTATTTTGTTCAAGAATGAGTGCGAGCCATTATGACTAGCCTCACAACCCATAATTCTTAACACTCTACAGACACGTTTCCCCCCATGACTGTACATCCAAACATTCTTTTTTCAGTCACGTATTCAGATATCCTATTTTCAATTTTTGGAAACTTCGCTTTTTGTCCACAAAATGTACAGCAGTTATTGTTTGTCTGTTCAAGACAAGCTTCATTTTTCCTTCAATCATGTACCGCAGCTTTAATCTGCATCCTATCTTCCCGCAGCGTGATTACCAGTCTGCTCTGCCTTTACTTTTCTTTATCCATGAACAACCTATAACTAGAACTCACACCAGCCATCCTAAACACATGCTACTACTTACACTAATTCTGAACAAATGACACACATATACACAGCACACTTTTCATTTATGGTGAGAAGATAGTTTGTAGGCGGAAAAACACCAACTTCCAGATTTCTGTATGTCCGGAACACTGTACTAACTTTGACGCAAATAATTCCCGTACCCCAACTTTTCACTGCCAAATATAGAGAACAATATGCGTGGATCATTTCACATATATGGATACAGGAATCTGAAGATGAAATTAAATGGCGTATGGCTTTTAGTGCTGAGAGTGTCCAAGGACATGTTCGGCTCGCCAGGTACAGGTCTTTTGATTTGACTCCCGTAGGCGACCTGCACATCGTGATGAGGATGAAATGATGATGAAGACAACACATACACCCAGCCGGCGTGCCAGCAAAATTAACCAATTATGGTTAAAATTCCTGACTCTGCCAGGAATTGGACCCGGGACTCCTGTGACCAAAGGCTAGCATGCTAACCATTTAGCCAAGGAGCTGGACAAGCTGAAGATGACGATGTTGTTTAGTGTGAGGATAAAATGGAGAGGAAGTAAAAGGTCAACTGAAGATTTTGAGAAAGTATATTGTTAATTATGGAATGAAAATAATTTTGGGAAAAAAACAAGATATTTCATGTACTAGAGAAGAAAGGAAAAAAATGCTATGAAAATTGAGGTGGAAGACTTTGAAATTATGGAAGGCTTCAAGTACTTGGAAAGTGAACTGATGCAGAGCTGGTCATGGAGAAAAGTGAGAAGATACAACTAGGAAATTCATTATAGCAGAGTGTAAAGAACTTGTTCTGAAAGAAACAAGGCCCCATATGCAGCAGAGACCTGGACTCTGACCAAAAGACTACAGAGTAAAATCCAGGCCAGTGAGAAGTATGATATACAAGAAGGATAGAGTAAAAAATGAGAATGGTGGTAAGGAAAAACTTTCAGACAGAATAGAGGGAAATAAACTGATTTGCTTTGAACTATGAAAGCGGATGATGGTGGTGGACAAGAGGTAGATCCATATTAAAGTGGTTGGACAAGAAGAAGAAGAAGAGGAAGAAGAAGAGGAAGAGGAAGAGGAAGAGGAAGAGGAAGAGGAAGAGGAAGAGGAAGAAGAAGAGGAAGAGGAAGAGGAAGAAGAAGAAGAAGAAGAAGAAGAGGAAGAAGAAGAAGAAGAAGAAGAAGAAGAATTGGAACATGGTTCAGGAGTGGCAATGGTGGCTGGATAGAGGAAGATAGGAAGATGATGTTTGAACTGGATATTCAATTATTTCAAGACAAGAGACGTAGAAGCATGTGGAGCTGCAATGTTACTTCCTAATATAGAATTGTTGAGTCAATTTCTTTACCGATATTGCAGACTAAATGCTGAAAGGTTTGACATTCCATTTAAAAAAGATATGATAATGTTCATGTGAAATTATTGAGTATAAATTACACTTTCAGAGCAATGATTCAGAACAAAATTCTGGCATTCAGTCATAGTTTAATACCAGTAATAGCCAAACATTATTAGTGTTCATTGAAGTTGATGAAGTCTAAGTCAATTATATGTTGTGGAGTATTAAGACAAGGAACCATAGCTCTATGAATTAGTTGTATTTGCTACTGTTAATGTGTTTTATTTCAGAATATTGAATGTGATGTATGTGTTATATTTAGTTTTTCTTTCTCCTGTACCATTGGCTTCAAAAGTCAGTAGTGTTTGAAAACATTTCCAACTCTAGAGTATCATTTTAGATCACCGATGCAGTAAGTACAGGCTTAGAAAGTAGAGTTCCAGGGTTTGAATGTGGCCTCGCAACAGAGACGTCTTACTCTCGTTAGGTATTGTCGGTGGTGGTGGTGATTATTGTTTTAAGAGGAAGTACAACTAGGCAACCATCCTCTATATAACACTAATCAGATGGAAAAATGGAAGGGATCCGACACTTCGAAAAATGAAGGTACCGGCCAAAGGCAGACAAGGGCCACGAAGGGCGTGAAAATGAAAAACTCCCTAGCCCTCGCAAACCTAATAGCATCGGGGTCGGAAAAGAACAAGAGTTGACCAAGGGAGGTCGGAAAGGATAGATAAAAGTGAGGAGCCTGGCACAAGTAAGTGGAAGCAATGCCAGGACTCAGCTGAGGGCCCCGTGGTCGCCAACCCACGCTCCAAAGAGCCCCTGGGGCCCCTTTTAGTCGCCTCTTACGACAGGCAGGGAATACCGTGGGTGTTAGTCTACTGCCCCCACCCACAGGGGGAAGGTATTGTCGGGCTGAGTAGCTTGGACAGCCCAAGTTGGTGGTTTTGATAGGCTTGGTGTGGTGGTATTTGAAGGTGCTGAAATGCATCCTCCTTTTGTTGGTAGTGGCACGTAAGAGAACTGTCATGGGGACAAAATTCCTGCTCATTGGCATCTCTGCAAATGGTAGAAATAGTTACTAGGATGTAAAACCAGTAAGATTAAGCTTGTTGTTGTTGTTGCCTGGATATTGGACCATAGCCATAATCCACCCACTCCACAAAAAAGGAGATAAAATCAATCCAGATAATTATAGTGGAATCTCTCTCTCTTTGACTGCACATACAAGATTTTCTCCAGAATCCTATACAGGAGGATCAGGGAGCAACTAGAGGAAGAATTAGGTGAATACCAAGGAGGCTTCAGACCTTGGAAAAGCTGTGCAGAACAAATCATCACTTTAAAATTAGTTATAGCATATTACAAGGAACAAAACAAACTTCTTTCAATAACCTTCATGGACTTTAAAAATACACATGATTGTATTCCCAGACCTTCAATGTTACAAATCTTTAAACAATTTGGGCTCCATTCAATATCAAACTGATAGAATCACCTTAACCAATGCTAAATCGAAAGTCAAGTTCAGAGAGGAATTCTGTGAGCCATTCATGATAAAAACAGGTTTAAGATAAGGAGATTGCTTGTCACCGCTGCTGTTCAACTGTGTCTTGAAATATATAATGAGGGGAATGGTACAAGATTAACTCAAAGAACATCTGAATTGGAAGGCCCAAAGTCAACATAAATTTAAATTGCCTAGGATTTTCTGATGACCTTGTCCAACAATATTCAGGAAACCAGAGAACAAGTCATATCACTACAGGAAATAGCACAGAAAATTGGTGTTGGAATATCTTTCGAAAAGGCGGTAATCATGTTAACTGACCCACCACTCATAAACAAAATTGCCATAGGAAATAAAGAAATCAAAATTGTAGATAAATTTAAATATCTGGGAGAAATCATAACATAACCTCATGAAAAGCTAATATTGCATAACAGAATAAATAAATTGACCAGAGTACAATATGTCACCAAGAATACCTACAACAAAAATGGCCTGTCAATACAACAAAACTAAAACACTACAAAACAGTCGCTCAACCAGAAATAACATATGCAAGTAAAACCATCTTCAAAACAACTAACACTGCACAAATAGACAAAATACTAGAGACAGAGAGAAGAATCATTAGAACGTGCATCAACAAATGATACCAAAATGGACACTGGAGAGTAGCTTCTAATGAAACAGGCTACAAGGAAATAGAACCAGTAATGAGCACAATCAGGAAGAAACACATTTCATTTTTTGGACATCTAATCAGGACACCAGAGAACGGGATCATCAGGAGAATAATAGAATAATTATGGAATAATAAGTGCAACATTAGGTGGATTACAGAAATCAAGGAAGATATGAACTACAAATTACATTGGAAGACCTAAAAAACAAAACCAACAAAATCAGGAAACTCACAAACAAACCAGACAGCAAACCAGAATCAACAAACAGACAATAGGAAGGGTGATTTCCGATGAAGAAAGAAGGATAAGATCTGAGAAAATGAAGAAGTACTGGGCTGACGGGAAACTGAAGATTTATTTGTATAAAGTGGGCTAGAGTGGTCCAATGAAGGCCATAAAATGTTAATAATAATAATAATAATAATAATAATAATAATAATATTATTATTATTATTATTATTATTATTATTATTATTAATTGGAACAACTATTTTACTACTTTTGGAAAAGTAAAACAAAACAAAAATTGGCTCAAAGAAGTCCAAGATGATTTCGAAGAGTTGAATAGTACAATGCAACAAATTGCAAATAGAGAAGAGAAAAGGATTGCAAAAAACAAACATATAAGAATTAAACCACGACGACTATAATAACAAGTGTGAGGACTCCTCAAGTTCAAGTGCGCTCCGCCAGGCAGCGCTCAAGTGGACAAGCTCCTCAGTGCCGATCAACTGGTCTTAGGAATCATGCCAGAGGAAACTGATTAGTATATGCACTTTCCTTTAAAAAACCAATGAAAGATTACAATTAAAATACCATGGCAGGGTACAATGGAAAAAACACACATGGAAATAAGAGCTACGGCCTTCATCACACGTTGCAGTTTGCAGGAGGAGGAGGAGGAGGAGGAGGAGGAGGAGGAGGAGGAGGAGGACATTGACCAAGAGTTGCATCCAAGCAACTGAAATGAGATACAGGAAAAACCAGATGAGACAGGGTGTTCATTAAAGTGATGAGGCAGAGCATTGGTGCTGGGAGATTACAGAACGGGACTGATTCAGAGAAGCTGATGTGGTTTGTACACATGAAAATACTGGAAGAGATTAACAGCAGGCATACAGCGAATTGGTGACTAGGAAGAGGGCTAGTGGTCAGCCCAGAACCTAAAGGAAGGATACAGCAAGGAAGTACTGATGGACAGGGGAATCAGCGTTGACAGAGTGTTTGAAGAGTAATAGTGAATTTTAGGGCATTAGTACACTACCGTAACCAGATAGAATCTGGAACAAGAAATTAATGATGATGATAACATTAATAGGACAGATCTTGACATACCCAAGACTTGTTCACTTAGATTTTAAGGAAAATGTAGGGGTAAGAATGGTGAGAGTGGACCAAAGCATGACAATAATAATAATAATAATAATAATAATAATAATAATAATAATAATAATAATAATAATAATAATAATAATAATAATAATAATAATAATAATAATGGCGTGTGGCCTCCGGAGAGGTCTGGTGCAGGTCTTTTGATTTGACACCCGTAGGCGACCTGCGCATAGTGATGAGGATGAAATGATGAAGACGGCACATACACCCAGTCCCTGTGCCAGGGGAATTAACCAGTTATGGTTAAAATTCCTGAACCTGTCGGGAATTGGACCCAGGACCCCTGTGAACAAAGGCCAGCACGCTAACCATTTAGCCATAGAGCCGGCCACTATGATGAAGAGATTGGAGGTGATGTAGGTATAATCTTATTCTAAGTTTAGAGACAATGAGGATGGCCTAAATTTAGATGTCTGGATACCATAAACGTTGACCTAAGATTTCACTGGATGCAATTAACCACATGAAGTGAGTGCATTGATCAACAAAACAAAATAGTAGACCTTGCCCCAACAGGACAGTGTTAAGATAATGATTAGAGTAGATCAACATGTAGTAGTTAGGTGGAAATATACGTCTGCAAGTCAATAAGTATTTGCTATTTTGCTCTAATTGTCTTTAGGTTTGGCTCTTTGGCATTGTGTGCTCATCAGCCGCTAAATGGCACCGTTGTCTACATCTGTGGTAGGTTTCCGTGTTATCAGATCAGTACAGCTTGCGCTGTTGTGACGTAAAGATGGCTGCGCCACTCTCTCTTTGCACCAAGGACAAACAGCGTTCCATAATCTGTTTTTTGTGGTCTGAGGGTGTGCCAGGAGGGGAAATTCATAGAAGACTTTCAACACAATACCAGGACAATGTTTTGCCACAGCAAAGTGTTTATTAGTGAATTGAACAGTTCAAAAGGGGTCACACAAGCGTGAAGGATGACAAAAGATCCGGGCGTCCATCTGCAGCTGTAACTGATGTCAATATTGAACAAGTGCGCGAAATGGTCCTGAATAACAGATGAGCGACTGTTCTGTGAATTTCCGCTCCTGGTACACCCTCAGACAACAACTGATCTGATAATGCTGAAACCTACCACAAACGTAGACAAGGATGCCATCTAGTGGCTGGTGAGCACACAACACCATAAAGCCAACCTAAAGACAATTAGAGAAAAATTGCAGTTACTTATTGACTTGCCCTCGTAGCACATGCACTGCATCAAACCAGTCTTTGGACTCATGACCAAAATGATGGTGATTATGATTCCTCGTCCATTCCTTGGACATATACTGTATGCACCCGACGTGGCCTAATAACTGATAGCGTATTCTCCATTACTAATGGTAATTCTAAATTCCCTCCATGGGAATTTAGAATTACCATTTGGAATTGCTAGGCGGGCATTAATTCCATTGTGGAGTTTTATCTCCCGTATGCAGTTATCAGACTGTGCCACATAAGTGGCTTCTGATAAGTTCACCTGCATACACCCCAGCATAAGTGGGTAGGGTCTGACACATCCCACTCTGACGAGTCTAGTGTCAGACCTAAGACGAAATGCTGGTTAATAGAGCAAACGCCTGAAAAGCCATACATCTAATTTTTGATCTGATTCTCCATTACTGTCGAGATTGATTGTTGCAAAATGAAAGATGGCTGAGGTTGGCTGGAAAATCTTTCGGCTGCTATATGAGACTTTGGAGAAACCGTATCAGGAAGAACCACATACTGACCTTGAAGCCTTTGTGTATGGGAGGATACCTATATATATTGTTAGCTGTAATTCTTTGTTGGGAATGATTGGGAGAAGCCACTGGGTAGCAACGTAATTTGTGCTGAAATATTTTGCCCTTGGGTAACTACAATTTCTCTTCATCTGTATTTTCTTTGGTCTCTCTATTCTCTCTTCTGGGACCTTTGGCTTCTTCCCTTCATTCTCTGTGCTCTCTTGATGTGTGGCAAGTTACCTTAAAACTGGAAGAAGCACTGGTTCACATCTTGTCTGCCTGTCATTTCACAGAACTAAATTCTTTTACTGTTCTTTGAATTTTATGTTAGCCTGTTAGCTTCTCCTGCAATTTTCTTTTGTCATCCCCACCTCAGTGGTCCCCTGACCTAGATTCTCAGACAACTACTTTATTTAATTTTAGAAAGAGTTAGCTACTAAGTTGAAAGAAGATATATGATGGTTCAACCTTTCAATAGCAGTCACTTCAATGCAGAACACTATGAAATTCTTATCTCTTTAGAAAGAGTTAGGTCAAAGATATACAAGACTGTTCTTAGGCCTGCCTTCGTTTACGGCTCCGAGTGTTGGAAAAGGCAAAAGAAGCACAATCAGAAAATGCATTGAACGGGAATGTGGATGCTGCTATGGTCAGCGGGTGTCAGCCTCTTGGACCAAGTGCGCATTGATCATATACAAGGATCATTTAGTACAGTCCTTATCTGTGAGAATTTGGAGGAGCGGCAGTTGCGCTGGTATGGATATGTTCAATGTCGGGAGAGACATCCAGCTGCAGATTATTGAAAGTTTGGAATGAAAATCAGCATGCAAAAGAGTAAGACAATGATGCTGATCAGTGGATAATGGGAAGGGAAAGGAATGATAAAAAATTCAAGGACAAAACTTTGAAATTCTGGAGAACTTCAAGTCCCTACTGATGCAGGGCTGAACATGGAGATCAGTAAAGTGATTCAACAGGGAAGTGCATTCTACCAGAGTACTACGAGAAACCTGGTGTTGAGGAAGGAAGTACCCATGAAGTGTGAAGAGGTGATGTAATGAAATGGTGCATGACTTTTAGTGCTAGGAGAGTCCAGGAAAGACTCGCCAGGTGCCTGCGTCGTGATGTGGATGAAATGATGATGAAGACGACACATACATCCAGCCCTTGTACCAGCGGAATTAACCAATTATGGTTAAAATTCCTGACCTTGCCGGGAATCAAACCCAGGACGCCTGTGACCAAAGGCCAGCACACAAACAATTTAGCCATGGAGCCAGACAGAGGTGATGTAGAAGATGTCCTACTGCCTAATACTGACAAATGTAGCAGACATCTGGACACTGACAAAAAGAGAGGAGATTAAAATGCAGGCTAGTGAAATAATCAGGAGATAGTGGGTTCGAATCCCACTGTCGGCAGCCCTGAAGATGGTTTTCCGTGGTTTCCCATTTTCACACCAGGCAAATGCTGGGGCTGTACCTTAATTAAGGCCACGGCCACTTCTCTCCCATTCCTAGGGCTTTCCTATCCCATCATCACCATAAGACATATCTGTGTCGGTACGACTTAAAACAAATAGCAAAAAAAAAAAAGTTTAAGAATTATAATAGGAAAAGACAAGTAAGGACAGATTAAGAAATGAGGACATTAGAAAGGAAATAAGAGTGGAAAAGCTTTACAAGTGAATGGAGAGGGATAAACTTAGGTGGTTTGGGTATGTTAAGAGAATGGAAGAAGGAAAGAGGTCATAACAGATGATGGAGTTCCAGACAGAATGAGGCGCAGTAAAAGGAAGACACAAAGATCGTTGAAAATGAGCGAGAATAGTATAATTAGAAGAAACGTGGATTGGAACACAGTTAAGGAAGAACAATGGTGATTGGATAGAAAGGTGCCATAAACATCCCAAGTCAGCTGGAGGCTGGATGGGGGGGAAATGGATGATGATTGACATACAGATCTTGATTGCGAGAAACAAGAGCAGGATTCTAGCAGTAGAAATAAAATTCATAAGGAGCATAGAAGGAAAGATCATATGGGACAGAATATGAAATGATGAGGCACGGGAAAGAGTAGGTGTACATAAACTGCAAGAAGGAACTGATGGACAAGATTCTGAGAAAAGCCTTTGAGAGAACGAAAACTGGAAGTGGAACTAGAAGCTGACCTCAATTGAGATAAAGGGAATCTGTACTGGAAAGCATTGAAGCAAGAGGCTTAGACAGCAGCATAGGAATGAAAGAATAGTGGAGGGCAACCCAGCGTGTATTTGGAAGTGGGAATGGATGAAGGACGCACAAGTGAATTCCTTGCTCTCCTTATTCTGCTTTGACAGGCACAGACATAGAAATTACTGAACCTATTAATTCTAAACAAAATTATAGTTTGCTGGTGACTGTTAATATCATGATCATAGCTACCTCCAGTTTTGTATGAAATTCAAAACACAAGAAAAGTTTCATCCCTGTGGGTGAAATGTTCATAGCTGTTGAGTCGTGATATTAACTGTCATATCACACTGCAGGAATTTATTTTAAGTTTTTAACTGTTTTTAATTTAGTGTCTTGAAGAGTAATACTGTTGTTTTAAAGTAACTCACCACTTTATTTATTTATTTATTTATTTTATTTTATTTTATTTATTTTATTTATTTATTTTTATTTTATTTATTTAATTTTTTATTTATTTATTTATTTTTATTTTATTTATTAATTACATTCTGTGCTGTCACTCACATGTCACTGTTTATAAGTCATGTCCATTTTATTTCAGTCACTTTTAGACCGTAATGGAGTAGCATGGTTAAATATTTCATAGAGGGATAGGAATTATGTAATAGATGTTGAAAATACTTCTAAAAAATGAAGAAAATAATTTCAAATTTTATAATCTTCATGACTGAACACATGGAGTCAACTTCATTACATATTGCGGTAGCAGAAGGAAAGATAATTTATAATGACTCATGTATCTTACCTTTCAGTAAGATTCTGTGTGGCTATAATATTGCATTTTCCAATAGTTACAGTCACATTACTTTCCTTTGAATTTTGTTGTTCCTAATGTCATAATTATATGCAGGTCAATATTTCAAACTCTACATTTATTACTGGTTAACATTTCTTGTGGATTACAACAGCAGAATTTTATTTTTCAAAACTTGGGCCATATTTGTCAAGTTTTAACATTTTAATGATGAGGGAATTTAATTTTCAGTGCTTCATTCGAAATTCTTCAAGAAAGAAAAGATGCATATTAAAGTAAAAGTCATGATTCAGTTTATGCAGAGTTCTCTGTAATTTCTATTTGTGTTACTCAGGGGGACATGCATATAATAAAGTTAGACCTTGAGGTAAAAATATTAAACTGAATTTGTAGGAGGTTTTGAACTAGTGCAAAATGTGATCACAAGTTGGAGAACTTTCAGCAGACTTTGGAATAGTATTCATATGACCACAGGGAGGCATTTGATTAATGCAAATTGTGATTACAAGTTTGAGAATTTTATGGGCTTTGTTTTAGTACAAATTGTGACTACAGGTTGGAGAACTTTCAGGGTGCTTTGTTTTAGTACAAATTTTGACTACAGGTTGGAGAGTTTTTTAGGGGCTTTGTATTAGCACAAATTGTGACTGCAGGTTGGAGAGTTTTTAGAGGACTTTGGATTAGTACAAATTGTGATTACAGGTTTGAGAACTTTCAGGGTGCTTTGTTTTAGTACAAATTGTGACTACAGGTTGGAGAGTTTTTTAGGGGCTTTGGATTAGTACAAATTATGGCTACAGGTTGGAGAGTTTTTAGGGACTTTGGATTAGTACAAATTGTGACTACAGGTTGAACTTCCAGGGTGCTTTATTTTAATACAAATTGTGACTACAGGTTGGAGAGTTTTTAGGGTACGTTTTTCAGTGCAAATTGTGACTACAGGTTGGAGAACTTTCAGGGTGCTTTGTTTTCAGTACAAATTGTGACTACAGGTTGGAGAACTTTCAGGGTGCTTTGTTTTCAGTACAAATTGTGACTACAGGTTGGAGAACTTTCAGGGTGCTTTGTTTTCAGTACAAATTGCGACTACAGGTTGAACTTCCAGGGTGCTTTATTTTAATACAAATTGTGACTACAGGTTGGAGAGTTTTTAGGGTACGTTTTTCAGTGCAAATTGTGACTACAGGTTGGAGAACTTTCAGGGTTCTTTGTTTTCAGTACAAATTGTGACTACAGGTTGGAGAACTTTCAGGGTGCTTTGTTTTCAGTACAAATTGTGACTATAGGTTGGATAATTTTTAGGGGTTTTGGAGTGGTACAAATGTGACCATATATTAGAGAATTTACAGAGGGCTTTGTATTAGCACAAATGTGACCACGTTAAAGAATTAAGGATTAGTACAAATGTGATCACAGGTTGTTTTAAGAGAATGTTCAGAAGGCTTTTTTTAGGATCTTCCTAGATTAAGTGAAGTGGTGTTAGGACTGATATTATTACTCTGCTAAAACAAAGACTGCCTGACTACCTATTCCAGTGCCTCATGAAAAGGGAATTACAGCATTTTATGCTCAGCCTTTGTGTAATGTAAATATTACTTACCAGTTGGCTACACTGCATCATATAGGCATTTCAATACATCTAGTGACAGATTATTGAATTATATTGATTCTTTCATGGATGGTGTAGACTGTTTGAAAGGTGGACCCTGAACTGAACATAACGTATTCATATTATTTAATTTAAACGAAAATAAAGAAATTCAACATACTGTAGCAGAAAATAAAATGTATGTTATACAGGCAAAAGTGTTTCATGCATTCATTTTGAAATTCTGGTCTTCAGCTCGTTGGTAAAACCTCACTTTCAGCCTTTATAATGTAAATAACTATTCAATATTGAAGGGAATTGCAAAACCTTAGGAAATTAACTTCCGTAGGATGAAACTTATAATGAAGTATCCAAAGGTCATTAATAAAATCATTTCAATGTTTTATGTAAATATTAACTGCATATTTTATTCCTGTTTTTCATGATCAAATGAATTGTTTTCCCTTTAATGATTTAAAAACTTACTAAAATGATTGTTACATAATTGCACATGCTACTCCAATGCAGTCGATTGTCACTAGAGTTCTGAACGCTTGGGAAGCGGCGACATATGTGCTTGTTGATAACAGGCATTGCCTCCTTAATAATAATATTAGCAAATTGAACATCGAAGCTTTATTTAAATCAAAAAAGAGGTGTTGGTTGTCTTAATTTTCTCTGCCAATATGTCTTAAAAGAAGTGAATGGCTAATTATTAACGTGTCCAGCAGCTTTGTTTCTGGTAAGTTTAACTTAAGCAATGTTTTTATAAGTCATTTCTTGGGGAATTTTTTTTGAAAGGAACAAGGATTGGTCATAGTCTTAATCACCCTGTGTGCTAGTTCAGGAAACTTTCTCCAAAAAATGATGAATCAGAGTGGGCTAATCTAAATGTCAGAGTACACAGTTCTGTGATTCTCAAGATATTTGGAATTCTGTGCATGTGGAGTTGGTCCAAGCAGATTAGAGCAGATGTAGGTTGCAGCAGTTACATAGAGATGAAGAGGTTGGTTCAGGATAGGGTGGCATTGAAAGCTGCATCAAACCAGTCTATGGACTGATGTCACGAACAACAACATGGAGTTGGTTGGCTCAGAAATCTCCCTTTTTAGTTATAGGAGACTAAAGGCATTTAAGTTATTTATGAAAAGAGAGGGACAAATAGAAACATGGTAATAGAATAAATGCAATGCCAGGTTAGTGTGGAAAGAAGAGATCAGAACAAACATAAAAATACAAAAGAATAAATCCTTGTTTTTCTCTATCCATATCTTCTCAGTTCCCCGATGAGCTTGCTTCTGCTTCAAAGCTCAATGAGGGGTGATCAGGACAGATCATTAGTCTTGATGCGGGAAGTGTAGAATGAGCACAAAGCTAGGGCAACAAACGGAAAAAGGGAAGTGAGAAAAGAATATAAGTAAACGTTTGTTTGTCCAACCCTTGTCTCTTTTCTCTATGGGTCGGGTATGAGGCGAGACGAATCTGTCATGGCAGGCTTTTATGGCTGGATGCCCTTCCTGACGTCAACCTCATCAGGGGAGTTAATGCGATGAAATGAATGACGTGATATATGATGGTAGAAAGGGAGAGGGTGAAACCTGGTGCTGGCACATGGCCTTACTCCTGTCAAATAGCATCAAGGGGTCTGCTCAAGGCTTAACATCCCCATCCAACAGACGAATCACCATCTACAGTGTCATATGCCCTCACTCCATATGAGCACTGCAGAGAGGTTTTGGAATTTAATCCAGGCTTTTGGCACGCAATCTAGTGATTAGAAATTGTACGCCACCACCTCCCCTACCCTGCTGGCCAATATTTCATGCTAATCCAAAGCCTCTGATGGTGACATTTTTTCGACCAACGAGACTTGAACCAGCTAACCACGATGTCAGACCGTTTAGGCTTCAACGCCCTAACGGTCATGGTCACCAGGTGGTAAAAGACGAGGGGAAGGGGACTGAACAAGTTGGTCATGCGGTTAAGTTGCACAGCTGTGAGCTTGTTGCATTCGGGAGATGGTGGGTTGAAACCCCACTGTCAGCAGCTCGAAAGATGGTTTTCCCATAGTTTCCCACTTTCACACCAGGAAAATGCTGGGGCTGTACCTTAATGAAGGCCATGGCCACTTCCTTCACACCCCTAGCCCTTTCCTATCCCATCATCACCCTAAGACTTATATGTGTCGGTGTGACGTAGAGCAAAAAAAAAAAAAAAGGGGAGGAACACAAAGAAAGAAAAGGAACTCAATGGGTTAGTAATAGAAAGTAACATAAAAATGACAAATTAAGTCATGTATAGGGAGACAAGGATACATAATGATTGTTTATAGAAACAAAGACAGAGAAATATATTCTTAATTCTTCACATGTCATCTTATAAATATTAGGTATTGGCATTTCATGAGTCGATGAATGAATTTGTCACTAAATTTGAAAGGTTGTTCGCATGTGGGCAAGTTTAGATCCTATTATTAAATAGACATTTAGTGAGCCCATCTCTGATTTAACGCTGACCTGCTGTATTTTAGTAACTGTGCTGGAAGTGAAGGTAAAGTAAACATCTAACTTTGGTTGTATGTTTGTAGCTTTGCATGCAGTGGTTGGTTGCTAAGGCATGTTGCATGTAAAACACACACTTCTTTCCTAAGCAACTGCTGACCACTATCATACTGAGATATAGTTGGGAGCAGAACTTGCGTGCTTTAAGTCCCCTCACAAGACGCGCTGATTTTTCCTTCAAATATTGCCTTAAATTCACCAACTTTTGGTGTAGAAGCGGGTAATTAGAATTCTTCGTTTCCATCAAAATGTTTCCAGTAAGCCATAGGAGTATAATAACAAAATAAACCCTGAAATTAATTAGTGTGAATAAGTGAAAATATAATATGAACTACTGAAATACTGTCAAGGTTATCGAAGAAATAGTGAGCATTTTGCATTATATAAGAATACAGTAGAAAGTTAGATTTGCTTGTGTAGGTTACCTTTATTTTTAAATGGTCATTACAGAAGGTTTACGACAGTTTCAGTTTTGAAGGGTAAAGGAGATGCGAGTGACTGCTTGACTTACTGCCCTATTTGTGCCCTTTTGTCATTCACTGAAGATACGCAGGCTAGTGCTGGACAGCAGGTTCAGGAGCATTATCAACATAACTTCCAACTAGTGTGAAATTCGTTACAGTCTGCAGCACCAAGGATGTAGTCCATGCCAACTGCCTATTGATGGAGAAACACAGAGGGAGGCAGAAGAGTGTACACACATCATTTCTAGACCTGCAAAAAGCATTTGACTGAGTCCCATACGACCTTATTTTGTGAAATCTTCATTGTCATGGAGTTCCAGAAGTTTGCATAAGATGAGTACAACTTCTCTATCTCAATATCACTTGTGTGATCTGGAGTCCAGCTGGAATCTCTCAGCCTTTTTATATCACTGTGGGTGTACATCAGGGCTCTGTTCTATCACCACTATTATTCATCTTCTGCATAGATACAGCAATAGCTGGTATACAGACACCGCACCCCTGGACCCTTCTCTACACAGATGAAGTGGTACTTGCCCAAGAAACAAGTCTTGAACTCCGCCAGTTGCAAATGTAGACTGATAGCTTGGCTGAGAGTGGACTGCACCTCAACATCTAGAGGACTGAATACCTAGAACGTTGCCTTCAAACCAGTGGTACCATCAGAATTAACAATCATGACCTGCAGAAGACCAGGTCAATGCCTAGGGTCCATTGTCACCTCAAACTGCGATGCCACTTCTGATACCCAGACGAGGGTAAACACAGCTCGGCTCAAGTGGAGACAAGTTACTGGAGTCCTTTCTGATAAAAAGATGCCCCAAACAAAAATTTACAGCACCATGGTGTGCCCCATACCCATTTATGGAGGAGAATGTCGCCAAATTATAAAAAATCATGAACAGATTCTTCGTACCATGGAGGTGAAGATTCTTGGATGGACTCTTGGATTGACCCGTTGTGACCACGTGAGAAATGCAGATGTTCAACAAAGATTTGGTGTTGCTCAATTGTGGAAAAAGTAAGGGAAGCTTGTGTACCCTGGTACCATCATAATGAGAAGGCAGGACTACTCAGTTGTAAAAACAGTTCTCCAATTAGACCCGGGTGGAATAGGACCACATGGAAGACCATTAAAGCGGTGGACTAATAACAACCCGGCCGACATGCGTGATGTTGGCTTAAAACCTGGAGATGTCGACAACAGACCAAAATGGAGGAGAGATAGCAAAACAGAGGACCCTGTACATTGAGATAAATGCTAAGAAAGAGATTACAGAGGATTTAGCCTGTTACCCTGCGTATGGACACAGCCACCTTGCATCTCCAGTTGCCATACCCATGGTCTCCCTTGCATTCTGATGATCTCATTGGCCATTGCAGCCAAGAGCAGGTTCAGAATTCAAAAGGGTATGGATCACAGTCAAATGGAACCGTTCAAATAGAGGGCAAAGTAAACCAATTCAAGTATCTTTGATTCTTTAGTTAGTGCCAGTGGTGACACTTTTTGATGTTCAAATTCACCAGCAGACTGCTGGAGTTCTCTGTTATTGTTGGATGCCCATTCACCTTAAGTCCAAACTCTACAAGACTATCATCCGACTATTTGCTCTGAATGCTGGCCAGCCATGGTAAACCATGGACAAACACTGTATGCCATGGAGATATCTGCTTTGCTAGACACTTGGCCTGACCTGATTGGATAGATCACATCACGAACATACCTCTGTGTAAGACCACGAGTGTTGCTTCGATTGTGGACAACATGTGTGAAGCCCACCTCAAGTGGTACGGCTATGAAGAAAAATCATCTATGGTGAAGACGGTACTACATCACACCCCATCTGGAAATCGACCTTATGGTTTATTCTAGAATCGCTGGCCAATTAAATACAGGAACACTTGCACTGTGCTTAACTAGATCCTGATGACGTACTGGACAGAGCCAAGTGGAGATCAACTTGCTAAGCAACGGACAAACAATAAGAAGATGGTGCTTCTGGAAAAATATGAACTTCACAAGATTGTGAAGATAATCAGGGAAACAGGGTATAGGTAAATGAATGTAAAAAGGTAATGAAGGTAAGTTAACTGAATGATCCCTATGTGAGCTAGGTTATTTTAGATTTGGGCAATACCTGGTGCAGATAACAGAACTGAAGCCATTGAAAATTATTACATAAATTATTACAGAAAGTAAATGCTCAATGATGCCTTGGATGGAATCAAGTGGAGATACATGTGCCGACAAGCAGATATTGCTTTATTGCGGGAATTAAGCTAAGAAGAAATTGAGTATAGAACAACTTAGTAGCATTTGATGAGAAGAAGAGAGAGTTTGATAATGACATTTTGAAATATATGGACCTACATGTGATTTATGCGAGAAGAGCAGGGTACGAATAGTTGATGGGTGCCTAGATACTAATATGCCTTTGGTAGAGGAGACCAAGATATGAGTATGCCAGTGGTAGAGGAGACCAATACTTGAATGTGGTATTGGTTGAATGATAGAGGAGGTCAAAAGCAGTGTTTTTTAAAAAAAAGTCAGGAGGAAATGGTTACTTTTTTTTTTTTTTTTTTAATGGTATTGCAGGCTTGTCTTTGGACTGTTGGATCTGTTATGAGTGATTGTATTTTCATAAAGTAAGTGAATTTCTGTAAGTGATTGTGAGAAATTGTGTTTGTGGAGGGGAATTTTTTTTTTTAGGGCAGACAGCTGTTTTGAAGCTTCTGAAAACTTACTAAACTCGAAATTGCAGATTTATTTTTTTCTTGTAATAAGCATTATTTTTACAAATATTATTTTGTGCAATATTACGATTGAGTTTTCATCTATGAAGTAAATATACTGTACGTAACAATGATATTGTGATGGAGTCCTTTGTAATTTTGTAACTTATGTTAATTGTGTAGCTTTTTACAAGGACATTACAAATAGCTTGAAGTATACAAACAAATTTTTTTAAGTGACTCCAATTTTCTGTAATTCACAGACCATCTTTAGCCAGAATGCAATATTTATGCAGAAAATAATTAGATAACCATACATTAATTTCCATTAGTAATAGAAGTGTAATAAATAATGGTGAGCATTGGTTCTGAGGCTACATTCGTTCTAGCATGTGAAGAAAACTAAGTCAGGAAGCATTTTGGTTGGATGGAGATCATTTGGATAATTTTATAAAACTTTTTGCATCAGCACTTTGTTTCTGCTATGGTTTGCCGATTGCTTTGCTAAGTCCAGTGTTTGATAGTGGAAAGCATCACACAGCTTCCTTTTTTTTTTTTTTTAATTTTTTAAATGCTCATCACCACCACATGGGTACCACTTTTTATTTTTTTCTTCTAGTTACTCATTCTTATTTGTGATACTTGTTTTTGTTTTTGCATGAACCGATTGACTTATTCTTGGCTCCCAACAGATGACACTTCAGTAATGCAACAAGGTAGTACTTCTTATTCTTTGTTTCAATGTCTTCCACTTACCTGGCCATATGTTCACTGATAAACAGAGACTTCTATATTTTTCAATGTCTAAAATTTGTTCAAAATCTCTTAGGATAGATCAGGAATTCAGACAGAATTCCTTTTGTATTCATGTGTCTGTTTTTTTTTTTTTTTTAATTTGAATAAACATTCTGATTTCCCCATAATTGAAGGTTGCCAGACTTGATAAAGCTTATAAAATATGGTAATGAAGTTACTTAACAAATAGATATTTGAAAATACACAAAAATAATGGTACATGTATAGCTAAATGTGGCATTTAGATTAATTCTCTTGATTTCAGAATTGTAGTAAATCTGCATAAAAGACATTTAACACATTGAAGACTGAGCAGGTGAAGTTAGATCATTATATTTTTATATTGATAATAAAAATTCCCATGAGCCCCTGGCTTGGGATCAATCAATCAATTAGTCAATCAATCACTTACTACTGATCTGCATTTATGGCAGTCACCCAGGTGAGTCTTCCCTTAAATGATTTCAAAGAAATTGGAAATTTATTGAACATATACCTTGGTAAGTTATTTCAAACCCTAACTCCTCTTCCTGTTAATGAATATTTGCCCCAATTTGTCCTCTTGAATTCCAGCTTTATCTTCATATTGTGATATTTCCTACTTTTAAAGACACCACTCAAACTTATTCGTCTACTGATGTCATTCCATGTCATCTCTTCACTGACAGCTCAGAACATACCACTTAGTCGAGCAGCTCATCTCCTTTCTCCCAAGATTTCCCAGCCCAAACTTTGCAATATTTTTGTAATGCTACTCTCTTGTCAGAAATCACCCAGAACAAATCAACCTGCTTTTCTTTGGATTTTTTCCAGTTCTTGACTCAAGTAATCCTGGTGAGGGTCCCATACACTGGGACCATACTCTACTCTAGTTGGGGTTTTACCAGAGACTCATGTGCCCTCTCCTTTACATCCTTACAACAACAGTTCGGTAATACTTTTGTTTCGGTGACGCTGTGGACTGAGCATTTTAGTGACTTTTCACATTTTTATACAAAAGTAACTGAAAACCTTACTTACAGTCACAAAACTATTTTGGATTCAGCAACATTTGAGCTATGCATGCATACCTTAATTTTCAAAATTGGAGCAAAACCACTAACTTTTATAAATAAATTAAAAAACTCTTTTTTTCTACTTTAAATTCTTTTAAATGTTCACAGTGCATATTAAAAACATTAAAAGTTACATAGTCACACATACCATGATACATTTATGAAACACAACATACATACTAGTCATTGAGAAATGAAAAAATGACATTAATTATGGAAATTGTCTCTAGTCATCAGCCACATGAGACCATACGGTTATGAAGCTGCTACGTGGTATTTTTTAATGAACTACAAGGATTGTGGAATGTGTTCCAGCACTCTGCTAACATTTGTAGTACGTTGAAGCAGATATATAAACACTAGAACTCAACGCCTTATGGCGTACATCGCTCGTCCTCCACAGAATATTACAAATGATGTACGGCATACGTTGCTCGTCCTCAGAGTGTTAAATTTCATTTGTTGACCATGATCCTTATGAAGTCCACATCAGCAATATGAATGGTTTCTAATAATACTTATAGGGAACCGTTAGAGTCTACAGAGACATATCGTTAATTTTAAAAATACCTTATGTATACCTTCCACATGAAGACTAAGTTTTCTTGGGACTTCTAACCTGAATATAACTAGACCTCCAATACATTTATTGGACTTCATTCATTGTTAATACGGGCTCTAAACATGAAATTAATGCAATTAGTGGCCTGGCATTTAACTGAACAGGAGTCAGGTGACCAGGTCGTAGGCCTTTTAAGGATTGTACAACTCTTGAGCTAAGATTTTTACCAAGCAACTTAAAATCCTAAACAAAAAATAAAGGAATAATTCTATAAATCTCTTAGCGGTATTTGCTCCATTCAGTTTGTTTGACATTGTTGGTATTTCTCAGATTTTATAAATTTGTTGACGTTACCTGTAAGGACTTGCTGTCTCTTGCATTGTGGACTCTATTCCAGGCTATTCCAGGCTATTCCAGATCAAAGGGAATGATTCGATCTCTAGCAGATACATGTGCCCATTGAATCTATAGCTGTTCTTTCTTTATCAGTGAATTCTTTTTGTTTACACTTACCCTTCAGTCTCTTTAACACTGTACAAAGGAATGAATGTGGATTGCCATATGAGTACAGTCTTTCATTTGCTCTGAGAAAATGAATTGGTTATTACTATTAATACAGGATGTCTTGCTCTAAAATTCTCTCTAAACTATAATTAGTGGTCAAAAGCACTAGATAGACCTGATAAATCATTTTCTTTCTAATGTTGATGGCAAACAAAAGGTCCTCTTTTCTGTAATACCATTTTTGTACCTCGTATGGCTATCCATGTACATGGATGTAGAACTGGTAACTTCTTGTAGATTTGTGTTCTGAGTTCTCTTCTGTCTACTTTCTTTTCCTGTACAAAAGAGGATTTCCTCCCTTGGGGTTCTGTATCATATAACAACCCATCATCTGTAAGTGATGTCACGATTGATGTTGCAAAATATTTCAGTCTTATACTGTGTTGATGGTGTGGAACATCATGCAGTGTTTAATAGTGTGTTTCATCAGAGTAAAAAGCACTTTTGTATTGTTTGTGTTTACAGAAGGAACATATTATTTATGGTGCAATATATATTATGTATCGATGGATTGGAAACGGAGAGTAGCAACTTACCATGCAAGCAAACAAGGAGAGTGTAAATGTAAACAAAACATGGGTTCAAATTTTTGACTGCAATCTTCATCAGTGTAGGTTGTGTGTACTCTGCGTGCTTATACTGTAAGTCGCTGTTTGCCATCTGTTTCCTATACATATTTATTTTGCTCCTGAGTTCTATACATGTTAACTTTCCCCTTTTTGAATTAAACTGCACCTGTGGTCAGTCTTGATTTACATGATAAATCAACTGGATGGCAAGTTTACAAGAGAGAAAATGAAAAAAAGTAATATCTGAGAAATGCTGCAGTGTACCTCTTTTATATCAAAGGGAATTCATTATCAGTAAATTAAGAGGTCAAATCATTTCCATGGTTTTGTAAATTTTTATATTTCTCCAAAACAGCTTTTCTTTTTGTGGCTTAGATGGTGGAAGCTCTGGTCTTCTGAATCCGAGTTAGTGGATTTAAATCCCGCTCAGTCTGTGGTATTTGAAGGTGTTCGCTCAGTTGTACCAGTATCATGTAGATAGATTTACTGGCATATAAAATAACTCCTGCAGGACAAAATTCTGGCACAGCGGCATCTCTGGAAACCATGCAAGTAGTTAGTGGGACTTAAAACCAATGACATTAACAGCATTTTGCCCTTGTGTGGCAGCGGGCTCGCCAGTTGGATTGCGGGCAGCTAATACACCATTGAAACACCAATGTAAGCCTCATTTGAAGCACATGCAGCGACAGTGCACTAGAGGATTTTCTGATAAAAGAATCAAAGGCAGGATTTGTACAAGTGGAAGTACAGTATCTCCCTTAGTGCAATGTTGCTGAATTGTACTACAAAAGGAGGTTTACAGTGGTATCTCATTGGTGTAATAGCCATCAACATCTTGGAGAGGTGTAACAAACTAACTGATGAGCCCATTGACATTTTAGGATGAAACTGCTAATTTCATGATTTAAATATCCAAAAGAATTTGAATACTCTTATAAATTTTACAACCAGTGAAATGGAGGTTTGGTTTCTTTCTGAGAGCTTGTTTTTTAAATAATAATAATAATAATAATAATAATAATAATAATAATAATTAGCAGAAGAATAATTGAAAAATTATGGAATAGTAAGACCAAGACTGAATGAATTACACAAATTAAAGGTGATATTGAAGAACTCGAAATAACAGTAGATGATCTTAAGAACAAAACTGACAAAATGAAAATACTTCAAAACACGCATGCACCAGGCTACAGACCAAAATTAATGAAAGGTCGAAGGGAAGGTTGTTTTCAATTGAAGAAAGGAAGACAGCATCTCTCAAAATGGAGAAATTTTGGGCTGATAGGAAATCAAAATGTCCTCTGTATAATTGACTAGAGTGGTTCAATTTAGACCATAAAATGTTCAATCGATCGATAGATAGATTAAATTTGACCGGGCGAGTTGGTCGTGCGGTTAGGGGCACGCAGCTGTGAGCTTGCATCCGGGAGATAGTGGGTTTTAATCCCACTGTCGGCAGCCCTGAAAATGGTTTTCCATGGTTTCCCATTTTCCCACTAGGCAAATTAAGGCCATGGCCGCTTCATTCCCACTCCTAGCACTTTTATATTCCATCGTCGCCATAAGACCTATCTGTATTTAAACAAATTGTTTAAAAATAAAATTGATTGATGCATTAATGGATCTGATAGCTTTTGCATTTATGCCACATGAAAGAAGACAAGCTACCTAGAAGACTTAAAATTTTCTCAGATGAAAGCAGTTCTAACCTACCTGTTTCCTGATGGTTGGTTTATATGTTCCCTCTGTAATACTCATACTGCAAATGTGCTGACCAGTGGCACTCCCAATCATGACCTCATTTACAGATGATGCTTCACATGGAACTAATTGGGATAGTTTCACATCTCCTCATCTTGTTGGAACCCAGCAGAGTTTGTTGGGACTTGCAGTGTGAAGCCACTCTTATAACCCTGCTGGTTGTGTGCATATTTTGGTTTGCACTGTATGAGAGCATCATCAGAAAGTCCCGTCAAGTGACGAGATCATTGAACTACTGTATTTCTCACTTAATGCTTCAAACTTTTAATTTTCTGAAGATGCTCTCATTAAAAAAGCATTTCAACTGAAGTATAGCAGGATGACTATTGTTTAAAAAAAAGTACTTCTAACTTGCAAGTCTTCACAATAAAGTTTATTTGAAATGATTGAGTCAGTTCTTAAATGCAATTTAAAAAAATGATATGCATGTTTCATCCCATTTTGGCTTCTTATGAGTGCTAAAAACGTGGACAGGTTTTGAGAAAAAAGTATTTCTTATTGCGACTTACAAGGCAATGTTTGCAAAGTTTATTCCTAACACGTGTTGTCTGGAAGACAAGATTTGAGTTGCTCACTCTCGACAGAACAAATGAATCATTCATCAAGCATGCTTATTGTTATATATGCTTTACCAAGACTCATAAAAATGCATAATTATTGCTGTGGGCAACCAATATTAGTACAGTAATTACTGTGTATGCCTGAACTTTCTGTCCTATTCATTATTGTACTAATATCTTTTGGGACACTTTGCAAGCATTCCTTATTATATCAATATGTCAACCTTCTCTTATTTTTTTACTTTCATTTGTTTAATTAATTACTTTATAATTATTTAAATAGTATTATAAAATGTGAAGCAATTATACATTAATTTCCTTCAATGAATATCCACATTTTTATTTGCGTTTGTGTGGCATTTTGTTATACGAAGAAATTCTGCAAGGACTTGGGTTGAAACATGGATTTTTAATTACATTTTAAGACTGACATAGCTGTAACTTTGTACCAGCAGTCGGAACTGACTAAAAATGACTTTTGTTTTTTGTTGAAAGTCAATTGGTCAAGCTCTGAAGGAGAAGAAGATATTACCCAAGGTAAATTATTCTTCAGGCTTTCATTCACTGAACTCTCATTACTTAAAAGATTTTCTAGCTGAGAAATGTAATACCAAACTTGGATTGATGGTCTCGGTTAGTGAAAGCCTCAAAGAGTTATTCTACAACAGTATCCTGGGACTGTCACAACAACCTTAAGAGATGTGGTCCTGTGTTGTCTAGAAGCAAAGCAAGGATTTTGTTCATTATGTCTGGAGCTGAAGGTTTATTCCATTTCAGTAACAGAAAGATATTTGATGTTTTTTCTAAGAGGCCAAAGTGCTGTATTTGTGTAGCAATGAAAGCGTTGATCATCATTCTTGCTGCTAGTTTGCGAAGTATGTCGCTCACCTGCAATAACCACCTTGGCACTAATAATAACAATAATTTCGTGTGGCTATTTCTAGCCGAGTGCAGCCCTTGTAAGGCAGACCCTCCAATGAGGGTGGGCAGCATCTGCCATGTGTAGGTAACTGCGTGTTATTGTAGTGGAGGATAGTGTTATGTGTGGTGTGTGAGTTGCAGGGATGTTGGGAACAGCACAAACACCCAGCTCCCGGGCCATTGGAATTAACCAATTAAGGTTAAAATCCCTGACCCGGCCGGGAATTGAATCTGGGACCCTCTGAACCAAAGGCCAGTACGCTGACCATTCAGCCAATGAGTCGGACACCTTGGCACTAAGTGGGGTTGAGTGGTTGGGCGTATAACCAGTTGCCTTTGCCTCCATTTTCGGTGTAGGCTCAGTGAAGCTCAGAGCCATGTGCCTTTCCAGAAATGGAAATCTAGTTTCTAAATTTTCAACTTTTTGATGGGAAATCAGGAGGTATTCTGTTAGACAGGAAGGCAGCCTATTTTGGTTCACATCTTCTGAAATGATAAATGTAACTTGATACAACTAATCGTAGAAGCCACGATAGAAAAATAGATGCAGGCGAGGCCTCTACAACAGTGGTTCAGCATCCATGATATGGCAACTGTTATACACAAAACAAATCCTTCTGATGCTGTCTCCTTACAGAAGGTTGGTAACCACAGCACCAGGAGGAGGAGGAGGAGGAGGAGGAGAAGAATTGAAGCCATCTACTTCCCTTTGGGGACAGGCCTTTACTGCTAATACACCACTGAAAATCACTGGTAAAAATCCATGTTCATCTTGTCAATACTATTAAAAGTTATTTAATCTATATTAATGAAATGCTGTACATGTTTCGAGAATCTCACTTATTCCCTTCATCAGCAACCAAACATTCCAACCAATAATTTGTGGACTTGATACATAACCTTTCCACAACATGCTCTAAATAAGTTATAATTAAAATACAAGATACATAAAATATTTATAATTACATAAAAACAAAAAAATTGTGTATAAAATAAGCATCTCTTTCTTCTTAATTAATATTCTAATAATGTCACTAAAAACGAAGTATGCATCTACAATTTAAATTTTTTATTTCAGCTCCTTCTGTTTGAAACTCTAATGAAGGTAAGGAGCTTAGAGATCCAGTCCGCAAATTATTTGGTGGAATGTTTGGTCTCTGATGAAGAGAATAAGCAAGATTCTTTAAACATATGGCATTTTGTAGATTAAATAACTTTGTATGGTATTGACAAGGCAGACATAGATCTTCACCAGTGATTTTCAGAAGTCGATACAGGCCAAAATCAAACCATAATGGTTAAAATAATAAACACCATATTTGCCTTGGCTATGCAACTCATTCTTTACCTGCTGGTTTAGGTAATTATACTTACTTAATCTTCTTATTAACCTTTATGCACCTAGAATAGGGAGATAATTGAGGGGTGACAAGTGCCTGAATGCTCCAAACATGATTACAAGGACAAATCTTTGCCATCTCTTTTTTTTAAATACTGTTCTCTGGGGCCATACCTTAATACTGTATCTCACTGTAGTTTCAGAACACTTTTATCTTTTTAAACATCCTCTTACCATATGTTCTAACTTTTTGCTAAGAGGAAGTTTACAAGGAATTTTATTGTATTATGTGTCTGCAAAAGTTCTTGGGTAGCTTTTTCCATTTATTCTTTGCTCTTGTTTAAGTTTGATACAATTATCTTTTGGTACTTTATAGCTGTTTTGCTTGTTTATCCTTTTTTTAATAGATGTTAGTTCTGCATGTGTTTTGATATTTTTATATATTTTTTATTTTATTATGTGCATGATTTTTTGATTGATTTTGTGTTTGTATGTTTCACTAATTTCCACAATTCTCTTTTTCACAATCTGTGCCTGCCCTTCATTAGATCCAGAGACACAAAACCCAGGTACCAAACTATTAAGTTTTTTATTTCTTTCAATATGTCTTCTTCTAATCTGTCTTTTTTTTAAAACTTCATTTTCCTCTTCTCTTTACTGTTCTGCTTAAAAGCTTTGTTTTTTGTACATGTGTGTGTGTATGTGTATCACAGTTATGACCTGAAGGCTGAGTGACAAAACTTGAATGAGAGTAAGGGTAAGAATTTAGAAGGCTGTGTATTCTCATCTCTTTTATTCATTGTTTGTTCCTTTTTGCTGATTCATGGTCATCTGCAATGTTGAACTCACTTCTGTAGTGAAGCTTTGTTTATTAATAGGGGTGGCCATGACCTCAAATAAAATTGTACCCAAATTCTTTTTACGGTACAAGACTAGCCATTGTGTGCCCGTTGCTGACTGGTTAGATTTTGTAATTGCAGCAGTAACGCTATCCAAAAGAGATGAGTGACAACAGAAGAGATAGAGCACACCTCAGTTAACAACTGTCAGTACCGAGCTCGATAGCTGCAGTCGCTTAAGTGCGACAGTATCTAGTATTCGGGAGATAGTGGGTCGGCAGCCCTGAAGATGGTTCTCCGTGGTTTCCCATTTTCATACCAGGCAAATGCTGGGGCTGTACCTTAATTAAGGCCACGGCTGCTTCCTTCCCACTCCTATCCATTTCCTGTCCCATCGTTGCCATAAGACCTATCTGTGTCGGTGCGACGTAAAGCAACTTGCAAAAAAAAAAACCTGTCAGTGTAATGCAGTGTAATGTTTCTGCTGATAAGTTTTAGGGATTTAGCAATGGCAGCACATGACCCTGATCAGGGTATTAGCTCACCACCAGTAGTTTGTAGAAACATACATAAAAAACAGTTTGAGTATTAGTGCTTAAATAGAAACATGCATTTTTAATCTTACACAAATCAATCCTCCACATCCGCAGAGCTTACGTCTTGTAACACAGCTCTGTCTGGTGGTTTTGACAGAAAAACATGTCTATAACAGAATTGTGGGACCCTGGATTCTTCTTTCAGCTTTTCAGGCAGTTCTTTTCAATAAATAGGTTTTTTTTTTTTTTAACAGCATATGCTATTTGGATAGCCTCCATGGCTCAGATGGCAGCGCACCAGCATATTACCACTGGGTTCCTTGGTTCAAATCCCAGTGATTCCATGTGAGATTTGTGTTGGACAAAGTGGAGGTGGGACAGGTTTTTCTCTGGATACTCCAGTTTTCCCTGTCATCTTTCACTCCAGCAACACTCTCCAATAACATTTCATTTCATCTGTCAGTCATTAATCATTGCTCCAGAGGAGTGAGACAGGCTTCGGCAGCCAGCACAATTCCTATCCTCGCCGCTAGATGGGAGCTTCATTCATTTCATCCCTGCTGGGCTGAGTAGTTCAGATGGTTGAGACGCTGGCCTTCTGACCCCAACTTGGCAGGTTTGATGCTGGTGCTCAAATACATCGGCCTCATGTTGGTAGATTTACTGGCATGTAAAAGAAATCCTGCAGGACTGAATTCTGGCTCCTCTACATCTCTGAAGAAAGTAAAAGTAGTTAATTGGACGTAAAAACAAATAACGTTATTATATTACGTTCCATCCCTGACCTGGCTGAATGACTGGAAACAGGCTGTGGATTTTCATGCTATTTGGCTTCCCCTAGAGAGAGGTTGCCCAGTAGACAAAGCATTCCGAACATGAGTTACAGTATGTCTTATAATCAGATGCTAAATATCAGTCATAATAGTTATACAAATGATTGCTCAGAATAGCAACAGAACCCGTAACAGTCACAAAGGCCACTATGTTCATAAGTTGATTGTCCAGCCTGACCAGCTGACAGAACTGTGCGAATATGGATGACATTGTGCCTCTAGCTCCAACCATAAGACCCACTACTTCTGTAGACTACCCATGGAATTTTGAACTTCTTGGAATGTCTTCCACAAGAGTGGATTGTATACATTCTGTTTTTGCAAAAATGTCAATTGAAATACAGAAGTTTTAGAAACTATCGGGAAGGTGCGTAGTTTTTACTAGTTACAGACAAGTTTGTGCTGACAGTAGAGTCAAAGACAGAGCCTTCACTCTATGGTTTCATAATTGTTGATGATCAGTGACTGTTGTTCAAAGCAATAAATAACAGAATTATCAGCTGTTGTTATTGGCCCTGTATCAAGAAGATTTATACAAATTCATTTTTGTCACTCAGTCTTTTAAGTGGTTTTCTGTGTGAAAGCTTTTCCTTTATGAATGTTATTTCCTCTCCTTCTTTTTGCACAGCTTTGTTTACTTTCTTCTCTTCTTGCCTCTTGTTTTCCCTTAAAAAAATTCAGATGCTGTACAAATGAATGCATTATTTTCTAATTTATGATGTATTATCTGGGAGAATGGAACAAGCAGAAAAATGTGTAAGTAATATTTTTGTTTATATTTTGAATAAGTTCTCAGGTACAGCATCGTCAAGGGAAGGCATATTAATGTGGTATTTTGGGCCTTCTTCTGTCGTCTGTTATTCTGGTGATGGTATGTAATGATAGTTGTTGATGTAAACGTACATGGTACATGTACCAGGTATGCTACATCTTCCTACTGCCTGCCTTTGTCGTGATGAAGCTCATTGTGTACATTTTAATGTGCTCAGAATGTACTCGAGGTAAGCAACCAGAAACATGCATCATTAATAACCTGAAGGTACAGTTCCTTGCTAGTATGGCAGGGTCCAAACATCGTGCAAATTTACGTTGATGCCTTCACGACAGTTTTTCTTTTCCTTACTAGTTTTGAACCTGTATTAAGTCAGGATAAACTCCAGTACTGTTGATGATTTTGCTGCTCTTTTTCTCCCGTCACTGTTCCCTTGTGATGCTCCATGTTCTTCTCTCTCTGCCAACTCTCTTCCTATATTACCCCATCCCCTGATTCATTTCTATTTGTCCACTTCTCATATCCTATGTTTTCCTTAGCATCTAGGAACACCTATCTTCAGCACCATTGCATTCTACAGTGTGTTCAATTTCTGTCCAATTAAGTAATTACTCTAATTATTTAAAATTTGGTTTTCCCAGTTTTTTTTTAATGATGCATGCTCATTAAATGAATTAAATTACAAAATATAAATCCTCTAATGCAAGTGTTTAGTTCCATAACTGATGCCTAAATACAAACACATTTAACAGGGAAGACGGCTTCAAATATCAAATACCAGGTGCGGTGTGTGGCATTGTTGCAGTGTTGCGTAACTCCTAATAATTGTACGCTTCATTTTGTCATCTTTTCTTAGAATTTCTTATTTTAATAAACCTAACATATATTTTAAAATATATTAAAATCAACCGTATATGGTCGTTCAATGTACTAATGCTTCATAATGGATCAATATAGACTGCCAGCAGCAAATCAAACTCAGGGAGTTTGCCTTCCTACGGCAACTCCCTGGCAGAGAGCATGGCGCAGTGTAGTTTCAGCAGGGACAATCCTAATGTACGTAGCATCATGTATCCAGTATCGCTTCCAGGGAGTTGCACGAGATTAGCAAAACCCCTATCGAGAAACAACTCCAAATGTCCCCTTTAGATTTCACCACTCTGCGGAGATGACATCAGTCTTGCTTTCTCTCCTCTCTGTCCCAGGACATTAGGGCTTCCGATACCAGACTGCCCGCAATATTAAAAACCTTTTGCATCAATGAAGAACAGGAGGGCAAATTTTCAATTCAAGTGAGGTAAGAATAACTGTAGTTGTACTGTATAATTGACCTCTTATTTCCCGTGTTTGAATTGCCAGATATATTTCAGTTTAATAGGATTAACGTGGTGGTGTTGGTAACCATCCTCTGTTAACACTGATCAGAGGGAAAATTGAAGAGGTCCGGCACTGCAAAAATTGAAGGTATCGGCATAAGAAAGACGAGGGCCATGAAAGACATAAGAATGAAAGACTCCCTAGGCCTCATATGTAAAACTGTCTGGGTCGGATAAGAGCAAGAATTGACCAGGGGAGGTCGGATAGGATAGATGAAAGTGAGGAGTCTGGCACAAGCAAGTGCAAGCAGTGTCAGGATTCTGTAAAGGGCCCCATGTGGTCGCCAACCCACGCCCCTAGGGCACCTTTTACTCTTCTCTTACTACAGGCAGGGGATACCATGGATGTATTCTTCCGCCCTCACCCACAGGCAAAGATTACTTAACGATAAGAGTTTCAAGTTATTTCTGTAAGCTTCCCATATAAAAATGTGTCATGGAAAATGTTGGTGTAACACCCAGCTTCAGATAACTCCAGCCACCACTGTCAAATACACGGGGACCTGAACTCCAGAAATACATGCATAACATCACCATGGCACAGTGTGATGCACTCTAGAAACTATCAGTAGTGGGTGGTGAATAAGTAACTTCCCTCCCGACCACCACCGCGCAGCGCAGTGTGACGATCCCAGAGTCCAGTTAGTAGGAGGTCGTGAATAACGTAGCCGTGACTTCCATGTCTCTGTCAGCAGCAAATCTTCACGTGCTTTGCCCTTACGAAAGCCAATGAAACTTGCCCATAAGCTAGGTTTTTTGGTTGTTGTTGTTGTTGTTAGACTTGTGGCTTTAATCCAGATATAATATTTATGTATTTATTTTAATAAATGACAATGAGCCATGAACACATACGTTAATTAATTAAGAATGGTTATTTATTTCATACATTGCTAGATCTACTATACCAAAAAATTACATGTTAAAATTTCTCGACACAACAAAATTCCAGCGAATCAGTGCTATCAGTTTAGTGTTGCTCTTGTTCTTCAAGATTCTTGAGGTACCATCTTCTACTGATGCTCGGATTTCATTCTGGCATTTTGAACTTCAATTTAACACCTTCTAGGGGTGAATTCATGCAACTCAGTGGTTTATGAATTGAATTTTAGAAATAAAATCCAGTGAATACCGTTTTAAAAAAAAATCAGTATCCGTTTTTGGCTGACTCACCTTTCGTACAGTAGTTCACACCACTAGTTACCACGCATAAAATGTGCTGAACACAGTGTTTATTTAGTATCCAAAAATCCCTCATAAGCAACTAAAATTTAAAAAATTAAACCTTTTATAGTCTTCTAAATTTTTTTTTTTTACATATGACCAATTCATCAAACTGCTGGGGCATGTGCTTCAATATTGCTCTTGTTTTCTGTAGATCATCGTCCTCATGGCCGTGGGGAAATCCCTATCCTGCCACGGTCGGACTCTACTGCTGAGTTCCAGCCGCTCGAAGACAAGGAGGTGGAGTACTTCTTTGCCTCAGACGCTAGCGCTGTCATCGAGCATACCAACAGGGTCATCTTCTTGGAGGTGAGTATATTCAACGATAACTCTAAACAGAGGCTTGCTGGTTTATACAGTGTTAACATAACTGACAAGGTGTAAAATTGGATTTCCTCGTTGGTTTAGAAGTTATGGGCTTAATGTCTCGATCTGCCATGAATTAGACTGTTTTCAGGCACTCGGATGGTGTTTGCTGGACTTTGGGAGTTTGTTCCATTCATGTCCTGGTACCCATTGTGAGGATCATATTCGTATCTTGTTTTCCTATTCCCCCGTCATATTTAAACGTTGGTCTCCTCTACCATTCTCATATCACACCACCGTTAACTCGTGAAGATGCATGCACACACAAACATAGCAAATGCAAAGTCATCTCCGTATAGGCCATGAAGGCCCTTGGAGGTGTGGAAGGTAAAGGCTTCTACTACCCGTTACCTCGGCACTTGATAGGGTAGACTGGTTAGCTCTACGCCCGGCCGCCTTTGCTCCCAGGAATTATCACGGTCTCATTTTTGGTACAGGCTGAGTGAACCTCAGAGCCATGTGCACCTCCAGAGGTGGAAATCTTGTTTCTTAAATTTTTCAGTTGCCTGATGGGGAATCAAACCCATGTCCTTCCAGGTGAACGAGCACGCCTTTAACACCTTGGCCAGGCAACTCTTCACACATTTACAAAGAGTATATGAAAGAAAGTTAAGATCTACATAATGCAGGAGGTCGTGGTATCAGGAAATACGTATATATGAATTAATTAGTTAGTGGCTTGTTCAGTGGTGAAGTTAACGGCTCAAGGTACTCTCTTACAATTAAGCTCTTTGTGTAGGGGTCGGACATATTGAGGGTCTGTACAGTGATGACGTATTGAGTCTTCTGCATCCAGCCTACCCTGGATTTTGATCTCCAAGGGAACGTCCAGCTTCACCCAACAGCTGATGTTCATTCCTTCTGGAGGACAGAGGGCAATCAATGAGCAGCAGAGGATGTTGTACTGTGCTGAGATTTGAACTCTACCACCTAAGCGGGTGAAATCCCTTGTCCAGGAAGGGGTTGAATCTTGCTTTTCTTCAACCTTTTGGTAACACTAAGTTCTTCTGAAGTGCTCTGAATTCTGCAGTGAAAGTTTCTTTCTGTAGTACATGTGCCCAATAAACATGGGCAACAGTGATTTCCGCAGCTGTTAACTCTCCTTCAAATTTTTCTCCTTTATGGACATTTTTCAGGAATCAAAGAACCCATTGCATTGTATGAAGCAACTTCCAGTAGGAACTAAATTTAGAAACTTCCATAAGGCTGTCAATCATCATCATCATCATCAGTGTCCCACTCCAGTCGCCTGGGTGTGGTTAACAAGACTCCTCCAAACCTTTATGTCCTTCCACTTTTCCTGTTCCATTACTTTGCCACATCCAATCCAGCTTCTCTAATGTCCTTCCAAATCTGACCCATCCACCTTCTTCTCGGTCTTCTGACTGGTCTATTTCCCTTAACTTCTTTCCAATTCCATTCTTGCTACCCGTTCCTTTCCCATTCTTTTTACATGTCCGAACCATCTGTCTTGCTTTCTGTATGTTCTGTACTAACGGTTCTATATTTAGTTCTTCACTGATTTTAATATTTTGAATTCCATCTCTTCTTGTCTTTTTAACCGATGTTCTTAAAAATTTCATTTCTACTGCTAGTCCATATGTTACAATTGGTACAAAATACTGTTTATATAATGTTACTTATAATGGGTACTTTGTCATCTCATAAAAGCTCTCTGACTTGATGATGAAATGTTGTACCTTTACTTAGTCTCTATTAATTTTAGGTTTGATTTCATTACTTCCATTAATAATGCTACCCAGATATGTAAACTGTTCTACATTCTCTAACCGCTCTCCATCTATGTTCACTTGGCTTGTATTTTTCTCTTTTCCACAGTGCATGACTACAGTTTTCTTTTTACTTATTTCCATTCCAAACTCCTTCAGATTTTCATTCCAGTCTCCTTTGTACTTCATTTTCTCCCTTTCCCCAAATCACCACATTATCTGCAAATACCAAAGCATTCACTTCATCACTACTGATACTCTGTTTTACACGTTTTATGATTTCATCCATCAATATAATAAACAGTAATGGTGACAGTGCACTTCCTTGCTTGAGACCTTCTTTTGTATAAAATATTTCAGAGTCACCACTCCCCAATTGTACACTGCTTTTACTCTCATGATCCAACATTTTTACCTTCTTAATTAATGATTTTGGCACAGTCCTTTTCTGTAGGTATTCCCATACATGTTTTCTCTTAACTATTGTTGATCTATTTGGTCTAAAGCCATATTGTTCTTCCTCTAAATGTATTTCTATTATATCACTCAGTCATTTGTCTATGACTTTCTCCATTATTTTTAGCCCATGTGATAATAGGCTTATACCTCTATAATTTTTGCATTTCTTCCTATTTCCTTTTTTGAATAGTGGTACAGTGCTTCTTTGTTGCCAATCATCTGCTGACCTGCTAAGCACCACCTTTTCAATACTTATCTTTCTTTATATTTAGGATATAAACATTACTTTTTTTTTTCTATTTGGCTCTACGTCGCACCGACACAGATAGGTCTTACGGCGACGATGGGACAGGACATTTACGTTATAGAAAATCAAATAGGCTTAAAACTAGTGTAAAAACATATAACAATGCTCGTCATGGCTAAGAGAAAAACACACAATTGTGTTGACAGAAGTTAAAAACATAGAGTACAACATAGAGCTGGTAGTGAAGTACTGTAATTAAAATCATATAGGATATCATTGCTATCAGTCAGTCATTACGAATGTTCATACATAAAAGTGATTATTATATTAATTGGAATGAAGAAGGTAATTAGAATGGTTAACTAATTAAATCTCATTCTTGCATAGACACGTGAGCCGTGTATAAATCACATATTGTAGTTGACTTGGAGTAGTAACACTTCAAACAGGATTGATCATACCTGAAGCTGCTTATAGGTAGAGGCCAATATCCAGTTCCTTTAAAATAATGGTTAAAGCCGAAAACAGGTGTCCTCATTTTTACTGGGAGTTCAAGATCATGGATGGAGAAAATAAGACACAATGAGCATGAATTGAAGTCTGAAAAATGGAAAGAGAAAAAGGATGTAATCAGTGCCTTGAAAATAGTGTTCAAAGTGAGGGTGAAAGATTGCTTACCTCTTATGTTGGAAGAGCTTTGACTGGTCACCTTAGCCGCTTGAGGGGGTCTGGTAAGCGTTTGCCCATTGCTACGTGTGTTGTATCAGTGTGCTTGCTTGTTTGGTGATGAAGTCGGGAAGGGAGGGGAGGGGTAGGCGCAACAATGAGAGCGCTAGAAGTTGGAGGCTGAGTTTTTTGCTATTTGCTTTACGTCGCACTGACACAGATAGGTCTTATGGCGACAATGGGATAAGAAAGGCCTAGGAGTTGGAAGGAAGCGGCTGTGGCCTTAATTATGGTACAGCCCCGGCATTTGCCTGGTGTGAAAATGGGAAACCACGGAAAAACATCTTCAAGGCTGCCGACAGTGAGACTCGAACCCACTATCTCCCGATTACTTGATACTGGCCGCACTTAAGTGACTGCAGCTATCGAGCTCAGTGGTGGCGGAGTTGTATTATGGGGAGGGGGTAAGGTGGAATCTGTTATTATGACCGGAGGGATGTTAAAAGGTTTATAATTGAACATTTTTGTGAAATTATGATTTATATCAAAATTAGTGAGTAACTTGGAGACCTGTTCAATTAACACTGTTGTTCTCAGGGACATCATTCAAATTATTATTATTATTATTATTATTATTATTATTATTATTATTATTATTATTATTATTATTATTATTATTATTATTATTATTATTAAAATGTTGATCCAAAAAGAAGTAAGTATTTTACAATCCAGTCATTAAGCTGCTTTTATTTATGTATTTAATAATGTGGAGGTCCTGATCAATTGTAGGATAATTGTGGCCAAAATCCCTCATATGGTTGCTCATAAGTCTTTTTTTAGGCTTTAAGGCATTATAAGGTTCCAAGTATCTAGTTCTAAAACTATGGCCAGTTTGCCCAATTTAAGAAAATTCATACTGGGGGCATTTAAGTCTGTAAATACCAGAATTCGAAAATTTGTCCTGAGAAGTTCATAAGCCAGAGTAGCATCCGCTCACAGTGTGGCCTGAATGATGTTGTAGCGTGTCGCACCGCAAAAATAATGCAGCAGTCGTGTTCCTACCAGTATTGAAAGGAGCTCCAGCCTCGGCGCTAGTTTACTTTTACTGCAAGCTGAATGAACCAGGATGCTGTCCATTGTCATATTCATGTTGTGGTCTTGTATACCACTGCCGTATTCTTGCCATTATTCTGGGGTAGGTTTCTGGATGTATTCACAAGGCATAAGGACCACTATCTGACATGGATGGGAACTGTGCCTGGAACTTGGAATTTATTGCTCATTAATCTATTTCTGAAGCTGTTAGCCCTGATAATCAATAATAAGGATGAGTTTTATAAACACTGATATATAGACAAATCAATTTACATATTTTACACAAAATATATATAAGGAGGTACATGGGAGAATGAAGTTGGTGGTGTCAGCATTCATTTGCATTTCATATTGCTTATCAGTAATAATATTTATTAATCTTTCAGGACGATGACGTAGCTGCAGTGAGAGAGGGTTCTCTGAGCATCCACCGGCTGAGACGTTCACTGGACGACAGTCACTCTCGCGAGATTATCACACTCAAGATGGAGATCCAGCAGATCATGAAGGGTATGAAGCTGATTCAAACATCTGGACTAGATTAATACATATTCATGGTCAGGATATTTTGGGGGCCAGGCATGTTTAGGGAGAATACTCCTAAAAATTCCAAAGCATATTTTGAAGCTCTCTTTTCAACAATTCATAACATGTTTTATAATTAAGATTTTGATATTACTGTACCTTTTTTTGTGAAATGTTGAGAAAACTGCTTTCAAAGGAAATACAAAAATTAAAAAATCAAGATTTTGAATAACTATTTGAAAACATAGTTAGGTTAATTACTTTGATGAAATAATGCCGGCTATGTGGCCATTGGCAATATATTGTCAACTAAAGTTAACACGTTCACTGCGTATTAGCGGAGCGCGACATACCCGCCAACCTGAGCAAAATATTTGTGTGGGACTCTTTAAAAGTTGTAATTATCGAAGTTTTGTACTGAACCCTTTTGGTCCATATTTAGGGATACCTACCTTTCTTACCTATCAGCAAAGTTCATGAGATCTGTCTCTTGGGTCGTATCGGGTTCTTCGTCACTTGCTGAGGTAAAGGTAGGGTTCAGTAATTCTAATCTATCTACTTGAATGAAAGGTCTGTTTAAAAGATTCCTAAATTTATTCGTAAAATTCTGAAGCCTTCTGATATGTCAACGATATCACTGAAATTAAACGTGTCCACTGGACACCACAATCATTTTATTACTTAGAAGGTTAGAGCACTGGTGAGCCTTTGACGTGTCTGCCTGATGGGCATTCTTACTAGAAACCATTGTCTCATTTTTTTTTTATTAAAGAAAGGAAAGTCTGGAAATCCTTAAATTCGGGTTCCATGTGAGACCACATGTACCATCATAGTGATTCGTTATGGTCCAGCCCTCGTAACACGAACTCTGGACTCTGGGTATAATTAAGGCCATCCAATCGGTGTGTGCCACACAGTGGTTATACGACATGGACCCTTAATTGAATCGATGTGACCTGCGTCTATGTCATGGACCGACATCTAAACTTCTAAGTTACTTTAAAGTCATTGTGGATGATGACCGCAAGGAAAATGATGCTACAGTGACATATGGCCCTAATCTAAGTCACTGAGGTTGATGATTCCCTGACCATCCAAGTTTCTAGGCTGAAGGCTGAACACAATTAAATTACATCGGTTGATGACCAAAGTTTCCACTTTACTATCTCCAGCACATTCACTGCTTAATCAATCAAAGTTAAATAATTACAACAGTAGCAATGCTCACAAACTTTGTGGCAGTAAAATCCATTTCCTTCGGATATGTCCCCTTAATCGTTACGTTACCATTGAGAAGGTGCTAACATAAGGGCCTAGGAAAATAGGAACATTCCCAGAGAAGAAGCTAGGTGGACCGAGGTGAGGAAGCTTTCCATCTGTAAATCCATCTGTCTTTTATTCACTGACAACAACATATGTACAACATTATATATAACATTATAGCTGAAACACTCTTTAAAGGTAAACCAATAAACTTCTATTGGCCGCTTATGTATAAGACAGAACAGGAGATCTGTTATCCCCAGAAAATATAATAGAGACAAGTAGTTAACATTAAAGAAAAGAAACGGCCTTCAACTGGCCATAGGCCCCTGGACTACGAACCCGGCCCATCCAAACAGCACAGCACACACAGAAGCACAACTCAAATCCACTTACACACACCCATTCGCAGCCACAAGCATTAACCTTTCACTCAATACACACCTACAACATTCACTCACGACTTACGCTCCGATGTTCGCAGCCCAGAAGCCTTGGGTTCGAAAGGAAACTCCCAGTAGTTGCTCAAGAGAGCGACAAATAATTAGTGAGAGTCTAACGCTGGATGCAACCAGTCACCAAGACTACGTTTGAGAAGGGAAGGGGAAGGGACAGGAGGGGGAACAACCAATGTAGAAACTCACTCACAGCGCAGGCGCACTTCAAGTGTCTGTTAGTCTTGTGAGAGAGCGTAATAGAAGTTTCTCGTAACACAATTTCTTAAATATAAAATGAAAATATTTCTAAAATAAAATATCTGTGATACCATTTACATATTCCCCAGAAAACAAACTAAGATTTCCAGAGTGCATCTCCAAGTTATTCACTTCATTAAAGTTATTTCAAAATGCGGTTTCACTGAATTTAATAATTAAAGAAATTTAAATGATTTAATAAAATCTTAAAGGACAACAAATTCTATCTCCGCGGACTCTGGTTTCTTCACAAATTCCTACGCAATTGTGTTCTCACAAATTTAATAGCCTATCGATGTTTATCTGTTGCTTCCTATTTTCTGGAAAAGAACTAAATCATTCATGTCCAGTTTATATATCTCGTTTCATGACCTCTTACTTTAAATCTAATCTAACCCTAGCCATTATTAACACTTGGATACCCTATTAATCTACGCACAAACCAAAAGCAAATTGCCATATAATTACGATGCCATATCTCGTCATAACAGTTTTATAAAGTTTGCGCACCCCTCACAGACAAACAATCACCACTACCATCGCTCTATATATTTTGGACAACCCTGAATTTGGTTACTCTTGTTCATTATACTCGAAGTTCATGGTTTCAAATGTTCATTACGTCCCCAATTAAACAAATTTACAGTATTCCACAACACTCAGGTTATTACCGGATGAAAATTTAAACTAAATCCAACATTTAATGTTCTCCCCGGCCGAGAAATATAATCTCAATTCCACGCGTGTCCCGTTATCTTACGGTGAACCCCATCAGCTGCCGGCCTCTCGCCCCCAAGTTCACTTGGCAGTAACATGGTACACCTGGCCCGTTCTACTTGACTGGCTTCTCAAAATGCTCCCTTTTAAACTCCGCCGACATAATTAAACAAATACGATATTGTAACCAACAAAATGCACAAATTATGCTTCAAGATGCCCACAATAATTATACGCGTCGCAAATTAATACCGCCATGGATTTCCATATATTGCTTTTGATTCCCAACATTATAAAATATTCCTCGGGCTTCCATGTCCCGGCTTCAATGACAGGTCTCTAACCTGATAAACAAATCTCATCTCAACTCGCACGACAACTAACCTCTGTTTCCCCACTCGCAACTATCACCGACAAAGAACTGGAATAAAATCCTTACTAGAATTCATGACGTCTAATACGCAAATGCATTAATAATGAACAACTTCGCATAACATGATATCGTATTTTATATAACTTGATTTTTACGAAAATATGACTGAAAATTTCTACTAGATCTTTTTTATTGTCAGTCAGACACAGTTTAAAATGGGCCTAGAAAAACGTTTCACTCCGTGACCAAATTCATCCCACTATACTCTCACTCGACAGTGCACTTCCACTCGATTGAAAATGAGTAACCATGGATTTCTTATATTATTTACGTCAAAATTTCAGACAGAAAAATTTTACGTCGAATGAACATCATAATTTGACATCACAAAATATAGGCAGGTAACACACGGAAATGATGATCTACATTGGAATTGATATCACTTCGAAACCCTATTCAATAACTTTTTACAACATCATACGGCACTCGCAAGACTTCAGAAATTTTATCCAAGTGGAAAATAAAACAAATGACTCTTTTAGTCGTATTCTAACATTTACAAAAACTTAATAGGGGTGACCACTGCGTCGTATATACCCCATTCAAATACACATTTAGAGATCAAGAAACAAGATATAATAGGTAGTAAGATGGAAAGTCAGATACCTTATGTAGTCACGCCAGTGTTCGTCATAGGGCTCACCTGCGACCCTGGCATTTTTATTTAGCCATTTTTACATTTCTGGCTTTACAAATCATGATTTTCTTCAGGTTTCCTGGAATAAAGCATTAAAAAAAAGAAATGCCCTTCACTTTTTTTTCTTTGAGCGCACACGATGGACTGTAATTACTTCCGCACACGAATTACTTTAATTATCACAGGAGAATTTATTCAGTACTTTGACCATCCTTTCTGGTACAATTATTTCCACTCAAGAAACTATCTCCACCTGGAGTCAAGACCCCAGCCACAATGGCTAAAATCTGGGGTTGACCTTAGTCTACTTTTGTTGTTTGATTTCACAGAGCAGCTCAACACTTTATCGTCCGCTTCGTACCATAAATCAGGAGAAGGAGACTTCGTCATGGCGTCCCTTCATATTTATACCAGTTACCCCCTCTCTTCGGGCATCTCCCTTTGTCGCCAAGAAAATTTCTATAAATTTTCTGACTTAACTAAACTGTAATTACAAGAGTTTTGAAGGTGACTTGTATTCTGCGGTAGAATAACCCACGGTATACCCTGCCTGTTGGTGGGAGACAGTATTACCACTTCTACATAATACTGACTTTTAAATCATTAACTTGAAGGGAAAACACCTGACTACATTAGATTTTTGCCTTTCCCTGAGAGCTAGGGAGGGCCGCGGCCCCACCTTGCCCCCGTGTATGGGCGCCCTTGTTGGCATTATATTGTCAGTTGGTCCTAAGAAGGTTAATAACACATCAGTGTTTGGATTTGAACAGTTGTGATTTCTTCAGTGTAAGTGTACCAACAGCCTCTGTGAAGTATCATTCACATGTCCTTAACCCAAAAGTCTACAATGTCTAGCGCATCTTTTTATCGGAAAAGTTCTCCGAGAGACAGTGGATTCGGTATATAATGATCACCCTTTCAAAAGTGGACGATTCTATGAAGAACTAGATGATACAATGTATTATGCTTTTTAGTGTTACAGTCTGGTGCAAAAAGGAATTGGACTGGGATTAATAAAAATTATCATGGCAATGTACAAAGAATGTTGTAGTTGCATGCAAACACAAGTTGGCAGGACAAGTTGGTTCAAAATCACTAGTAGGTTGAGACAAGGAAGTGTTCTATCCCCAATCCTGTTTACAATAGTAATGGATGACATCATGAGAACAGCAAAAGCAGTATATGGAGGAAGAGAAATTAACATAATATTTGCAGATGATATTGTGATTTGGGGAGAAGAGGACATGAATGTTCAAGAACAGTTGCTGTGGTGAATGGGAAGATCAAAGAATGTGGATTGAAAATAAGTGTAGAAAAGAGTAAAATGCTTGTTATGACTAGAGGGGAGAAAGAAGAGAAAGGTCAGATTAGACTTGCAGATAAGCCCCTGGAAGAACTGGAGAAGTTAAAATACTGGGGAGTGAATTAATGGAGAATGCTGGACTGGGTGCTGAAATTAGTAAGAGGATTCAAGCTGGAAGCTGTTTCTTTCATAGTGTAAGAAACATGTTATGGAAACAATGGAAACTATGTACAAGATGTATTATGTCCTCATGACAACTTACGGAGCAGAAACTTGGACAATAACAAAAAAGGATGAGAGTTGAATACAGGCAGCTGAAATGAAGTTCTTGAGGAGTATGATACAGAAGAGTAGAAGGGACAAAATAAGGAATGAGAATATCCGGGAAGAAAGTAGAGTGGAAAAAATGAATGATAGAATAGAGAAGAGCTGACTAAGATTGTTTGGGCACATAAGGCGAATGAGCGACGAAAGAATGCCATAAAAGGTGATGGAAATGCAAATGCAAGGAAGGAGAGGCCGTGGACAACCACGATTGAGATGGGACACAATCCAATGCAGAATTAGAGAAAGAAACCTGGACCGGAACACAGTGTTGGAGGAGGAGAGGTGGAAGGACCGAAGAAAGTGGAAAGGACCCATATTTGCCCCTATCCGGCTACAGCTGGATAATGGAAGATGATGATGATGATGATGATGATGATGATGATGATGATGATGATGATGATGATGATGATGATGAGTGTTCAAACACTTGGTTTACTGTAACATCAATCAATAAGATGCTGTCTTGTATGATGCTCCTTAGAATAATTTCTCCACTACTTCACTTACAGTTCCAGCTAATGGAAATCATCTCCTACGTAATGCACGCTTCAATACATCAATAATTGGTAAATTATTTTGGGACAATCGGGAATGCCTAGGGACAAGATCTGGGATTGTCTATCAAGAAGAAATGTTCCAGACTTCGTTATCAGAAAAGTGAAAATTCTGTATACCCATTGTCAGAGTGTTGTGTACAAAAGCAAACACTTCTACAAACACAAACTTAATTTTATTGATTCACCAGTTTACAAGTATTCATTCACTTTAAATAGCATTGAACCTAAAGGTTGTTCTTGCTGGTGACCATAAAAATTAACTATGCACATTATTTACAATAATGCTTATTAGTGAGAATGACTGTTGTCAGTTCCTGAGGGTGCTTTAAGTCACAATAATATTCTCGTTGCCAGAACACAAATGTTAGGGGAAGCCCTATCTTAAAGCACATGAAATGAAAAGTAAGGAATAAAGTCCTTCTGTACAATAGAATATGTCATGAGTATACTGGAGGCAAAGAAGACTACAGTGAGAGGGAGAAAGAGAATAGCTGATTAGCTGTGCAGAGGTGAAACCTCTCGACCTGTGTCAGTCCACCTGTCCAGACCACATTTTCAATAGCGGTACCCTACGTGGCTGGAATACGGTGCAGACAGGTCGGCAGCTAATCCTGCTTGCCAATTTATACTGTAAGTTGGTGTGACGTCATTATCCAGTGCATTCAAATAGTAGAAATGCAAGCTATTAGGATCCACCTATTCAGTACTAAATTATGTGATAAGTTATTAAGCGATCATATAGTTATTTATTCAGACTTATGTACCAATTTAAGCAAAAATGATTGCCATCATCAGCCGAGGGAATGTTTACAAAGACGTTCAGAAGAATTACATGCGTCACCTACAAGTTATTAGAAAGACTGATACTAAACCGAATAGCACCTGCCATCGAAGCATTCCTTCCAGTTGAACAAGCAGGATTTCGACCCAGCCGTGACTGCAGTGACCAAGTACTGTCCTTGACCACATATCTGGAGGTTGGTTTTGAGAAGAAATTGAAAAGCGTCTCTGTCTTCTTAGATCTTACAGCTGCATATGACACAGTCTGGAGGGAAGGTCTTATGCTTAAACTGATTAAAGCTGTTCCTTGCTTAAAAATTACTACACTAATTGACAGAATGTTAAGCAACCAACTATTTCAAGTTCACTCAGAACACAACAGAAGCAAATTCCTCAAAGTCAACAATGGTCTGCCTCAAGGGTCGGTTCTATCTCCTACTCTCTTCAACTTATACATCCACGACCTGCCTGAAACAGTGTCCCGAAAGTTCATATATGAGGACGATATTTGCCTTACAATTCAACGACCCAACTTCGCAGAAGCTGAAATAGTTCTTAACCGAGACCTTGAACTGTTGGATGACTACTTTCAAAGATGGTACCTTCATCCCAATCCACAGAAAACAGTGACATCTACATTCCATCTGAACAACGCAGAAGCAAACCACCATCCAAGGGTATTCTTCAAGGGCCTTGAACTACAATATTGTGCCAATCCCAGTTACTTAGGAGTAACATTGGACAGGTCTCTTACGTACAAAAATCATCTGCAGAAAACCGTCAACAAACTAAAAAGTCGTAATAACATTCTCCAACGATTGGCTGGAACTTCCTGGGGAGCGGATGGAAACACATTAAGGACAACATCTCTGGCCTTAGTCTATTCTGCAGCAGAATACTGCTCTGGTGTTTGGCTTAACAGTGCTCACACACAGCTAGTAGATTCACAACTTCGTCAAACCATGCGAATCATAACTGGTACACTTCGTGCTACACCGACCCAATGGTTACCGGTTCTCAGCAATATACTACCTCCACATATCAGGAGACAGAAGGCCCTTTTTCAGCTATGGACCAGAATGCTAAAGAATGAACGTCTACCTGTTCATGAGGATATCAGACAGAAATGCACACGCCTGAAGTCTCGCCAGCCTGCTTGGAAGACAGCCGTGAAGATAACATCTAGTGAATTCAACCCCACCTCTAAATGGTTAACAGAGTGGTCTTTATCCCCAGCTCGGGCAATAGTGGATATTAATAACCCATCCACAAAGCTGGCAGGCTTTGATCTGCCACGTTGCACCTGGAGTAGACTAAACCGCATGAGATGTGGAGTAGGTAGAACAGCATCTACTTTACACACCTGGGGCTGGTCAGTTTCTCCATACTGTGATTGTGGGGAGGTTCGACAAACAATGAAACATGTAGTGCAGGAATGTCCACTCCGTGCTTTCACTGGCACCATGGAAGACCTCAACACAGCAACACCCGAAGCAGTGAAGTGGGTGGCGGGTTTGGACATTCACATTTAGTGACATGTACATCACTCACACTCAGTGTGTATATATGAACTGTCAGAGTTGATAGGTGGATAGCGATGTAAATATATTGTGTTTTCTTCTTGTACTTTCAAACTTTGTAAATTGCTTTCTTTGACTGTATAGATATGATAATTTGTATTTACTTTGTACTCATCTTTCACTGGTTGTGTAAATAGTTTATGGGTTGTCATTATTCATCATACGCCAAACAAACAAACAAACCAGTAATTTAAAAAGATATTCATGTAAAAGCTGAAAGTATTTACAAATGTTACGTGATAGTCATTAAACATTTACATAGTGAGGTGTACACCATAACAATTATATAATTAAAAGTTAACACACTAGAACATTTTTGAACTATCCACTATGTAATAAAATAGAGGTTGTTGTCAGTTTTTTAATTACAAAATATATACAATTTTATTGTTTGTTAAACAGCTTGATTCATTTTAAAATTTTATAGGCCTTGTAGCCATATTGATAGGCTAAATGAGGCAACCAGTTTCTAGATCAAAGGAAGTTCCTCGAAGAAATATAGGCTACTTAATTGTATAGAACATTCAACTTAGACTTTACAAAATTTTGAAGCTAAATAGATTATTTAAATACACATTATGTCCTATGTAAGTAAAATAGACTTATGTAGTCTATGAATCACTAAAATTATCTATTTGGCTTCAAAATTTTGTTAATTCCAAGTTGTCGATACAATTAAGTAGCCTAAATTTCTTCGAGGAACTTCCTTTGATCTAGAAACTGATTGCCTCATTTAGCCTATCAATATGGCTACAAGGCCTATAAAATTTTAAAATGAATCAAGCTGTTTAACAAACACAAATTGTGTGTGTGTGTGTGTGTGTGTGTGTGTGTGTGTGTGTGTGTGTGTGTGTGTGTGTGTGTGTGTGTGTGTGTGTGTGTGTGTGTGTGTGTGTGTGTGTGTGTGTGTGTGTGTGTGTGTGTGTGTGTGTGTGTGTGTGTGTGTGTGTGTGTGTGTGTGTGTGTGTGTGTGTGTGTGTGTGTGTGTGTGTGTGTGTGTGTGTGTGTGTGTGTGTGTGTGTGTGTGTGTGTGTGTGTGTGTGTGTGTGTGTGTGTGTGTGTGTGTGTGTGTGTGTGTGTGTGTGTGTGTGTGTGTGTGTTTTTTTTTTTTAATGATTGAAAAAACTGACAACAACCTAAATTTTAGTACATAGTGGATAGTTCAAAAATGTTCCAGTGTGTTAACTTTTAATTATATAATTGTTATGGTGTACACCTCACTATGTAAATGTTAATGACTATCACATAACATTTGTAAATACTTTCAGCTTTTACATGAATATCCTTTTAAATTACTAGTATATGTCAACAATAAGAAGTTAAATGTCATTGTAATTCTTTTGAATGTCTTTGTAAAGATTCCCTCGGCTGATGATGGCAATCGTTTTTGGCGAACCTGGTACCATAAGTTTGAATACATGAATATGTGATGACTTAATAACTTACCATATAATTTAGTACTGAATAGGTGGATCCTAATACCTTGCTTTTTTACTATTTCAATGTAAATCTCGATTCAATATGGACCCTAAAATGAAGTTTTTGACGTTTAATATTATCCAGTGCTGCACTCTGGCATGTTTACTGCGGACGTAGGCGCGTGGCGCGTGGCGCGCAGTTCAATAAGGGCACCACAACACAGAGCTGTGTCCAAATAGGGAGCAGATATTCAGATTGGTTTGTTACTTCTAAGGGAGTGCAACAAGACAGTGATTGTCGCCACTGCTATTCATCTCTGTAATGGACAAAATCATAAAGAGGGTGAAACAGTGTGTCAGTACTGATTTCAAGGCATTGACTTTCGCAGACGACGTGGTGATTTGGTGTTGCATGGAGGATGAAGTGCAGTCAAAACTAGATGCCTGGAAACCAGTTTAAGGAGTTTGGCCTAAAAATTAGCCTTACAAAGACAGTAGGCATGAAGGTTAGCTGGCAAAGTAGTAGTATGAATATTATGCTGGATGAAAAGAAGGTAACAGAATTTGATCAGTTCTAATACCTTGGGTGCATTACTCGAGATGGCCGTTGCACAGATGAAATCACCAATAGGATTCAGAAAGGAGCTCATTTGTACCATCAACTCAAGAACCTCCTCTGGAACAGCCAAATTCCTTTCATATCTAAGAAAACTTTGTATAAGGCCTACTTTGTGCATACAGTCTGGAAACTTGCACCATCAACAGAAGGGGATAACAGCAGACTCCAGGCTCCTGAGGTCAGTGCTGCAGAAAATGAGATGAGATAAGATCCGGAATGAAAAGGTCCACGAAGACATCCAAGTGAAACCACTTAACGAAATTCTAGCAACATCAAGATTGAGATGATTTGGTCACTGGGAAGAGGGTGGATCCGAAGAGGGTAGCACAAAAATGGTCTGACAAAGATCCGGAGGGAAAGCAACCTAGGGGCAGACCAAGGATACAGTGGATCCCCCAAATAAAATATGATCTGCAAGGAAGAGGAGTAAAATTGTGTAAATTTGAAGAAGAAGAAGAAGAAGAAGAAGAAGAAGAAGAAGAAGAAGAAGAAGAAGAAGAAGAAGAAGAGTTTTTTTTTTTTTGCTCCGCAGCACCACTCAGAGCACAGCATGGTTGGCGAAATGACACTCTGTCGCTAGCTGGTATAATGCGCGTTTTTCCTCCCCACTAATCACGGCAATTCACACTTACAGAAATCCATTTCTATTTAAACTATTAGTCTAAAACCTACCTGGCATTACATTTGATTTAAATTAATAAACTTCATTGTTTGTCCGTATTGAACTAAGATTACAATGTTTTATTAAAAGTTTATGGGTTCCACCTTATTCAATACTTTACAGTTTTGATGTGTAGATGTAATTACAACATATTATATTTCATTCAGTACTAGTTTCGATGCTTTATTGTGTCATCAGCTGAACAGAGATTTTTAGAAAAATTGGCAATCGTGCAAGTTTATCAACATCAACTTCATTACATTTAAAATCATATTAATGGCAACGAACTGCGTTAAAAAGTATACTGTTTATTTATCCATCCTTATTTTTCAACAAGTCGAAGACATGCGGGTCTTATGCAACAAACTAATAAAAACATACACAAACTGGTTTGCTAATTTATAATATAAAATGAATTCAAAGTAGAACAACAAAATATAAAATGGAAATAGTCTTGAAAACCTACGATACTACGTGATGTTTTACGAAGTGTGATCAATTAAGCACAAATAGTTTTCAAGACTATTTTCGTTGTTTTTGTTGTTGTTGTTGTTGTTGTTGTTGTTCTACTTTGAATTCACTTTATATTATAATTGAGCAAACCGGTTTGCATATGTTTTTATTGGTTTGTTGCATAAGACCCGCAAGTCTTCGACTTATTGAAAAATAAGGATTGAAAATTGACAGTATACTTTTTAACACAGTACATTATTATTAATGTGATTTTAAATGTGATTAAGTTGATGTTGATAAACTTGCACGATTGCCAATTTTTCTAAAAACCTCTGTTCAGCTGATGATGATGCAGTATAGCGTCGAAACTAGTACTGAATGAAATATGTGTTGTAATTACATCTGCACAACAAAATTGTAAGGTATTGAATAAGGTGGACCCACAAATCTTTTAATAAAACGTTGTAATCACATTTGATGTTCGAAATGTTGTCCCTCAGCTGTCAGACGCGCCTGACACCTCGTAAATAGGTTTGCAGACACTTGGCGAATCTCAGCCCGTATGATGTTTGAAATAACTTGTGTAATGTTCTCTTGTAGTTCTTTTCTTCTGTGAGGGTTGTTCATATACACTTTTCCCTTCAGCATCCCCCACAGGTAATAATCACAGGGATTTAAATTAGGAGATCTAGGAGGATAATTAACCACACAATCTTCAAAAACTTCCCTTATTACCTCAATAAACCAATTAGCAATGTGTGCCGTTGCATTATGTTTCATAAAGTAATCATTACTCCTTTCTTCTTTTGTCAGCTCTTGAGAGAATGGTCTGAGAATGAGGTCTATATATCGATCAGCATTTATTGTTTCACAGAAAAATATAGGCTGTATAATTCTGCGAGCACTTATTGCGCACAAAACTCCTATCTTTATGTCATGAAGTGGACGGACATGCAGCCGGTGGGGATTTTCTGCACACCAGCAGTGATTGTTTTGACTATTTACATAGCCACTTAAGTGTAGCCATGCTTCATCACTATAAAATAAAAGATCTGAGTCAACATACCCATCGTGAACTGACTGAAGCAACCAGTTACAATACCGAACCCTAGCGAAACTGTCAGGTCCTCTTAAATATTGGTCAGGGGTGGGTTTGTATTGTTTTGCTTTCATCATTTTTGTTGCTTTGTGGGCAGAAGATAATGACACATTAGCTTGTACAGGGAGACGCGACAGGGATTTTGTTCGAGTTCTATTCGTCGAGCTTTTTTTCTGTTAAAGCGGTTTGTCTCCTGCGTGATTTCTTGTTAAGAATGGACCCGGTAATGTGGAACTTTACTAATTTACATACGGTACTTCTATGTGGAGGGAGGATGCCAGGAAATTTGCAAATGAATCAAAAGCGGCATTCTGTGTAAGAAGAATGCTTCGCATCGCACAACACAATGATAAAACTGTATACATCACTCATTAAACACAAGATTACTTTAGTATTCTTACAGAAACTATGCTATTTTAAAGCGCTCTTGCACCACAGCCAGGAAACTGGAGATGGTTAAATAACAATAGCTCATAATTCTGTTCTTTATTGCTTTGAACAACGTGTCATTGATCATCAACAGTTATGAAACTATAGAGTGAAGGCTCTGTCTTTGATTCTACAGTCATCCGAATGGAAAATTCTAAATTCCCATGGAGGGAATTAGATATTTTTCACCAATAGAGTATGTCAAAAAAGGCGGGCAATAATTCCATTGTGGAGATTTATCTCCCGTATGCAGTTATCAGACTGTGCCTCTTATAAGGGCTTCTGATAAGTTCACCTGCATACACCCCAGCGTCAGTGGGTAGGGTCTGACACATCCCACTCTGATGAGTCTGGTGTCAGACCTAAGACGAAACGCTGGTTAATAGAGCAAACGCCTCAAAAGCCTTACATCTGATATGTTTTCTACGGTCATCATCATGGATCGAATCGGTCACCCATGCACCATAGCCTACCCTTGTTAGTGAGAAAAGAATTCTAAATCTCAATAACTTGATGGTATGTTAACATGGAGATATGTCTGTACTTCTTATAGCTGCGATGTTCTCTTTTAATTGTACTTGTCTACATTATGCTCTGAATAAAGGGCAACCCTCCTGGCACTTGCCATTGGTCACATAACCCTGACACTATTTGCAGTTGTTTTCTTCTTCTTCTTCTTCTTCTTCTTTGCCACCATTCACCCCAACCAGTTTCTATTGTGGACATCTTCCTGTCTGATAGTTATTTTCTCAATATCTCGGTGAGCCAGAAGGGGAAAACCATTTTTCCCAAAATGGATCAAGATCCTTCGTATGGTTTTTTCATTTTGAGGTGATTTCCTTAAAATATAGCTTGTCTCTTTTTTCCCCCATTGATTCCACAGTTCCTTTGGTTTCTTTGTACAATTCACTTTTTAAACTTATGTATTCAATACAAAATGTACAGAGTTTAAATTACATAAATGATTTTTTTTTTTGCTAGGGGCTTTACGTCGCACTGACACAGATAGGTCTTACGGCGACGATGGGATAGGAAAGGCCTAGGAGTTGGAAGGAAGCGGCCGTGGCCTTAATTAAGGTACAGCCCCAGCATTTGCCTGGTATGAAAATGGGAAACCACGGAAAACTATTTTCAGGGCTGCCGATAGTGGGATTCGAACCTACTATCTCCCGGATGCAAGCTCACAGCCGCGCACCTCTACGCGCACAGCCAACTCGCCCAGTACATAAATGATTAGGGACTAGTTTCGACCTAATAGTAAGTGATCATCAGCCTAAAGCAAAATAAAAACATAAATACCGGAGAAATTAAACAATGTAAAGACACATAAGGTCTCATAAATGTACACACCATGTGAGATATTGAGAAAAGAATTATAGAGACGTGCAGCACTATGTTAAAAAATAACTCTATGGCAGAGATTCATAAAAAGTCCAGTGTGCATTAAAAAGATGTTAAAGATAGGAATCCTTAAGTTGTTGGATAAGGAGATTAGTATATGCTGGCTGCTTTAAGATGCTGTTATCCAATTGAAGAACAACTGAGCCAAAGTCACGTTGTTTATTTACGATTAAAGTCCAGTGCGCCATACATCATTAAAAAGTTGTTAGGGATGGAAATCTTTAAGTTGCAAGTCAAGGAATTCAGTATATGCTGGCTCCTTAAATGTGATGTTATAAATTCAAAGAACAACTGAAACGAAGTTACGTCATTTTTCAAGATATTCTGATGTTATACAGTCGAAGAACTGAGACGAACTTACGTCATTTTTCAAGATATTCATAGATAACACTGACACAGATAGGTCTTAAGGCGACGATGGGACAGAGAAGGGCTAGGAGTGGGAACGAAGCGGCTGTGGCCTTAATTAAGGTACAGTCCCAGCATTTGCCTGGTGTGAAAATGGGAAACCATGGAAAACCATTTTCAGGGCTGCCGATAGTTGGGTTCAAACCTACTATCTCCCGAATACTGGATACTGGCCGCACTTAAGCGACTGCAGCTATCGAGCTCGGTGAGTTATATTTTAACATAGTGCTGCACGTCTCTATAATTCTTTCCTCAATATCTCACATGGTATGTATATTTATGAGACCTTATGTGTCTTTACATTGTTGAATTTCTTCAGAATTTATATTTTTATTTTGCTTTAAGCCCTAATCATTTATGTAATTTAAACTCTGTACATTTCGTATTGAAAAGGTGGACCTTAATAATACGTTAGTTTAACTCTATTGTAATCACAGTTCAATATGGATCTATCATAAAGAAACTTATTTCATTCAGTTCACTTTTTACTGACTCCACTGTCCATCCACATACCTAGGTTCTAGAATCTTCCTCAAGATCTTTCCTTCCTTCTTTTGCGGTTCCTTGCTTGCTACATCCTATGTTGCAATCTTTTGCATGGTAGCGGTCCTAATGTTGTGGATATAAAATCCCTGTCTCCATTACATTTCTCACACAAGTAAATGGAATGTTTTTATTGCAGGCAACTACAGCTCTTTCATGCAGAAGGAAATCTTCGAGCAGCCAGAATCTGTGGTGAACACTATGAGAGGTCGTATGAACTTTGAAACCGGCTCAGTTGTTCTTGGAGGTATCAAGGTATGTAATGAACACATTCTTTTTCTGAATTTTAAAAGAGCAAGTAATTGTACATATGGCCAAGTGCATCAACCTTGTTTAAGATCCGGCTAACCAATGTGTGCGTAAACATGTTTTAAATTTAAAGACTGGTTACAAGGAATCGTGGAGCACCATTCTCAATCAATGATTACTTAAGCATGTTTAGTTGGCAGTGGAATTGAACACTACCGTGAAGTTCTGCTTGCAAACGGAGAATTACAAACGCGCTACGGTGATTTCATGTTTCCTTTGTTAGATAGAAGAATATTCAATTCTTCATTGCTGAAAGTACTTATTAGCAACATGAAAGAATGAAAGAGAAAAAGGACGTCTAATTTTTCCAATTTCAAAACCGATATTGTGGCAGAATTAGTTATAAGACACAAAGACGTCATTGAAAATAAATAGAGAGTTGCCATGAAACAGAAAGAAGAAACCTGGAATAAAATCGCAGATTGCTAGCAGAAACAGGATGATTTCTCTGCTTTGGAAATTGTAGGTTATTTTATATCATTTCTAGAAGAAATTACAGTAAAACCTTGTTAATTCGAAGTTGGTGGGATGCAAAAATCGGACTTTGAATTACATGATTTCGAATTAACCGCCAACTCTTAATTTAGAAATGCCAACCTTTGCCGCATCAAAAAATATTCTAAAACCCGTACTGCACACAGTTAACCTTGATTCAAAGGTTAAATCTTTGAAATGCCATGGAAAAGAACAATGTCCAAAATGTGTCCAACAAGGTGCATTTACGGTATTCACATTCACAATACAGTATTCACTTGGATAACTCACTGACAAACATAACCTCACGCAATGAAAGAAAGAAAAAAAAAAGCATGATTCAAAGACGAGGAGAAATCTAAGCTGGCTTCCCTGAGCAAAAAATATAATATATAATAATAATAATAACGTAAATGTTTCCACCTTTTCAATACAATATATTCACAAAATTACAAAATTATACGGTACTAGTTTCGACCCATCTAGGGGTCATCATCAGCCGTATTGGAGCAAAGATCATTTGTGGCGAAATCCTAAGACAAGTCCTTTATTCATTGGATTACTGAAATGAATGCATTTTAGATGTCCTGTACTTGCATGGAAAGTACCCGATGCCCTTAAAACATCGTGGTTTATCGAACTTTCCTATGACGAGGGGAGAAAGTCTCTTGTTTCCATCTGCATTCGAACACAGTACAGTGACTCATCTATCCTTGTGCGATTTCCCGCCATGGTACTTATCTCATAATTCAGAAATGCAAACCCTTGCCGCGTCACAAAGTATTCTAAGACGCATTAATGCACGCAATCAGCTTGATTCACAGTTTAAACCTTTCAAATGCCTTGGAAAAATCTATTCCCGAAATATATCCAACAAGGTGCATTTATATTATTCAAATGATGCACATGGATAAATCACTGGCAAACATAACCTCGCGCATCGAAAGAAAAAAACGCACGATTCAAAGACGAGGACAGATTATGCTGGCTCCCTTGTGCAAGTTCTTTTTTCATTGGATTACTGTACTGAATGCATTTTAGATGTCCTGTACTTGCATGGAAAGTACCCGATGCCCTTAAAACATCGTGGCTTATCGAATTTCCCTATGACGAGGAGAAGAAGCCTTTCGCTTCCGTGTGCATTGCAACACAGTGCAATGATCCCCCTTGTTCGATTTTCCGGCTGGCACTTCCCTCATATAAAAACGTAAGTCCGTTTGGGCTCGGCATTAAAAAAGCAATGCAGTTTCATTGGCATTGACAATATTTGGTGCGTACAAATTTATTATATGAGCCACGCTTTTTTTCCAACTGTCGGCATTGCCGGTGTTCACAGATTCTCTGCACACTGCGTGCTAAGTGATATTACGGTGTTCCTTAAAACGCTGAATACAACAGAATTACGATTTTACTCAAACTTAGCAAATATGAAGCACACTGTAGACACACTGAAGTGGGTGAAAATACGGAAATCTACCCCAGCACATTCCGGAAGATGCGTTCTATCATGATGCAGATAAATTTCGAATTTAAATTTCTCTGAAAAAACTACCTTTTAAAATATAAAGGCAGTTTTGAATTAAAAGTCTGAATGTCGGTAATGGGACCGACATTGTTCTTCGAATGACTAATTATCCATATTTCGAATTAAACAATTTAAATAACATGCGGGAATGAGAGCTTCTTCGAATTAGGTGGGACTTTGATTTGACCGTTTTGAATTATCGAGGTTCTACTGTAAACTTTGTTTGGATGAACAAATTTTCTATGAGTTCATTTCTTCAAAAGGATCGCATGTCTCCACAATTATACCTTTGCACCGGTTCTCATTCTGTTCAAGATACAGTATTCATCTTCAAAATCATCTTCAAATCTTGCAGCCATTTTACCTTCACTGCCAGTCATGTTTGGTAATCGCTTGAACTTGACTGTTTAAGCGACATTTATCAGGGATTTAAATAATAATCGGGAATGATGCTCCACGGCTTCATTTAAACAGTGTTTAAGGAAGAATCTTAACCCTTAGCCCTCTTTTTTTTTAACACTCATGCCTCTCCAGCACCATTTAAGAATTTGATTGCAGAAGGATAAGAGACAGCACAAATATATGGAGAGCATGTTTATAAAAATCAACTAAAGCAAACACAAAATATATATAATAAAAGTCTAATACAATATTCAGGTAAATTTTCAGCATTTTTAAGCCTGAAATTATCTCAGACAGTCACTTTTCATCTGTAGTTGTGCATTGTGTGGTACTTCTCAAAGCACTCAAAAACAAACCCTATGGCACAACAACCCGTGAAGGGCCTTGCCCTACCAAGCGACTGCTGCGTAGCCCGAAGGCCTGCAGATTATGAGGGGACGTGTGGTCAGCACGACAAATCCTCTTGGCCGTTATTCTTGGCTCTCTAGACCGGAACCACTATCTCACAGTCAGATAGCTCCTCAATTCTAATCGCGTAGGCTGAGTGGACTTCGATCTAGCCCGCAGATCTACAAGAATTTTAGAAAAACACTCTCTCACATTGCTGTCCCTTCACTTTACAGTTACTGCAAACTGCACAATCTTTAAAAACGCTGTGAACTCAGGAAGAGTAACATCTATCCACGACCTCCAAACAGACTCACTTCTGAGGGGTGAAACCTTTTGAATGTTTACACTGGCATGCCTGTTAGTCTCATACACAATTTCCAACAATAACTAGTCAGTCATGAGTAATTGCAAAAGGTGAAGTTCACTCTTAGGTTTAGTCCCTTGCTGTGGCTTGTAACCTGACATACCTGTGACTAAGATTCTTTTGAAGTCCAAGTCCATGTTATAGTATTCCCTCCAGCCATCAGTAGAGGTACCAGCGCTGCCATTTAGCATGCTTTTCTCATTATCAGGACCTTCATTACTCAACTCACCAACACAATCTAGTTCCGCAATATCTTCCTCGCCATTTAATTGAAAACACTCTCGCTATCACTGAAATAAACGTCACTTTCATATAAAAGCCTGGCTATTTACTTCTCATGCTGCTCCAATGACACCATGTTGCTAAACAACATCTGTTACAAAGTCGCATGGTCTTCAGAGAATACCCACAAAACCTCATTTCAAAGAGATTATAGCTATACATGGCTTCATATTGTCAAAAGATGGCAGTAGCTTACTGTACCTGTAATTTTTGCGTGCATAACCCGACAAAGGAGTTATATAGTGAAGAAAATCATGTCGGCCATTGCCCGACATAGGATCTATGCGGGATATTCTCATTGCCGGGTATGGCCCACCGCGTGAGAGCTAATGGTTAAATGCTGATCATGTTAAACAGGGTTCGTGCACTTGGCCACTAGTCTTGCTATACTGTAAGTTCTGTCCCGCATACAGAGGCAGCTAGTGTGTACAGAAGTGACAACTACAACAAATGTACATACAAGGTGTGTCTAAAAAGTAGAGTGATTGGATGACTATCGCAATGGCAACGTGTGACTACACTGAGTGTATGCACATGTGAATAAAGAGACATCTCGAGAAGCGCTACGTAGCGTTGAACACTCGGAGTTGAAGCAGATTAGTGTGCTACGGCCAGTCAAACATTGTGCGTATAAAGACTCGTGTCATAGTGCAGTGGAGCAATACAAATTGGCAAAGACAGCAACAGAGATGCATGCGTTGTTGGTGTAAATGTACAGAACACAAGCCCTAAGCAGAAAATATGTTTATGACTGTGGTTCAAACACTTTCGGGATGAACCGGAAACTCTTGATCATGTGGCACGTGCATTGTGCATTTGACTTCTCGAGATGTCTCTCTATTCACATGCACATGCATACAGTTACAACACTTTGCCATTACGATATCGGTCCATTCACCATACCTTTTAGATGTATCTTGTGTGTAATTTATTTGAGACAACACAGAGTATGCACATAGATGCCAACTATTACGATTCAGTCATAATAATTATGCCTTTACGAATCACACACCACAAATTACAATTTTTTGTTGATTTTAAAATGTAAGTGTATGAACGAAGTGTTCAAAAAGATACACAAGGAATGCCATTTCAGCTTGAATTCTCAGAATATTATTTTCGGATTTCTCAGCAATCATTTATACCCCTTTCCTGTCCCTCGTTTAAGAACATTTCAAGTTTTCACGTGCCGAATGCAGTGTGTGTGCTTCCAGTACCGGAAGAATAGGCACCTATGAAGTGGTATGTTCTGCGGGGTTGTTGTCTTTGTTCATAACATGATCAGACTTCCATGCAAGTATGCGAGTTGTTTTGTCGTTATTTTGGCGACAAAGTGGTGACAAACACTGTTTCATTATGAATACTGTGTGCGTTACTGTTGAAGAAGTATTTACTGTGATTTTGGTTGCCAAATTTCTTCTAGGATATATGCTAATCATGTGTTACGAAACGCAAAAGGTTTGAAATAACAAAACTGTTTCTTGTGCAGGAAAATACGTGTGATGATGTTACCGTGACTAGTGACGTTAGTAATAAGCCAAAAATAGTTCAAAAATTTAGGAAGGAATACTCGAAAGAATGGGCCTGTTTACTGCGTTCCTCAAAATCTCATTCACACGTGTTTTGTAATGTGTGTAGCCGAGATTTTTCAGAGGTGCATGATGAGGAAGAACAAGACTGAATTCCGTGCTAATATGAACTCCGAACTGTTAAGTGCTCTGTTAGTGCAGAGGATGCACATGATTTCAAAAGAAAAAGCATGTCACCAGTGTTTGTGTACCAAACAGGAACTACAAGCTGCTAAGGGAGCAACTACAGTACTCAACAAAAGAAATGGTCCTTCAACCTCCACTCAGATATGTACTGCAGATCACCTGTTACTTTAGCAGGTAAGAATCGTACACTCTTTATATGCCAGTCCTTGAATATGTTACAGCTGGTTGAATTGAATGTTGTTCATTGATTTTTCAATGATATTTAACCCTTTCCCACGGTCTATCTTTGACTCACTGTCTGGTGAAACCTAGGGTAATAATTTGCTTGTCAGGTATAGTTGTGGAGTACCTTCACTAAATAATTTATTCTGTAAAAACGACTTAAGATATCACTTTCAAATTTCATAACAATGAAAATTACACTATAGTTATTCTAAAATGATACATAAAGAAGCATCCAGTATGGTGCATAATGTTAAATTGCTTGTTCTTGAACTCAGTCTGAATTGCTCAATCTGATGGAGCTCTTATTTTCTTGGTAATGCAGAGAATGCAGGACTTCTCCCTGAATCTCCTAATTTATTTCATTTTCGGCATCAGTCGGATGAAGATATTTAGATAGTAAATCATACTGCCTCTCGGACATACAAATTATAAACAGTTTTTCACTGAATGGGATTGGCAGATAAATTGACATTAGTTGCAGTATTATGTAACTACATAGAGGCTCATAGTCTGAAACAGAATTAACTGGACAATTAAAAATGATAGTTATGTTTTGTACAAGTAGGCCTAATATTTTATAAGGAGACTGTACCTGAATGAACATTTCTTGTCCCGTGCTGTATTTCGATTTCCCTCAGATTCATATCCTGTTCCATCTGCTTCCCATACCATTTTTATCATCATACCTAAAATTTCAAACTCGCTAGAATTGCATTCATCAACGTATTCATCTAATTTGTAACAAATATCCTCTGCAGTCAACTGGTTATGAGCAGCCATGTTGCTGCAATGTGTTTACATTCAGTCAGCTGTCTGTTCTATCTAGGAAAACATATAACTTTATTTTAGGATTCTGTGCGTGCCAGTTGTATCTAGGAAATTCACTGGTTCCAAAAAGTTAAATGTTTAGCAGATAGATGGCAGAGGAAGTCAGTTTGAAAGTAGAGTGCGCTTTACTATGCAACCCGCGGGAGACAATGTGCGACTCCAGTACGCTTTACTACGCAACCTTGCGGGAAAGTGTTAAGTTAGATCTCGGGAAAAAAATCTACAGGCCCCCCCCTTTCCCGGTGCCCTAACGGCTGCATTACGAATTGCCTTTCTTGAAAGTCAGCATCTCTGTATACAACACACTAGTCACTCAGTGTCCATCCTTTCCCTTGACATACCTCTTCAAATGCTCCAGCTACTCGTCTCTAACCACATGCACTACTTCTAGGAGTACTGAGGCTACTGCCTTTAATCCTTTGGGGTCTAATTAATTTGTTGCCTGCATCTAGCAAGGGTCCAATTTAGCATTAGGCAAGTATGGGAAGGAAATACTCACATTAGTAACATGCTGAATTTTTACATAAAATATGTGAACTCCACATTTATTTCTTATCCATTAGGTTAACAAAATTATCAGCAATATTTTGTGCAAGTGTGGTAGGCCTACTTCCAGAGGCATGTTTCCTGGACAGATCTCACAGTAAAATTGTCTTATTTCTGCTTCCTTTCACTTTCCTGTCAGGACACATGGCACAGTCGTTAGTTTGTTTTGGCTTTGAGTGATTCCCATTCGGAGAAAATTCTTTATCAGAGATGCTCTGTTGGCTGTGCTTACGGGCATTTTGTTTCATATTGTCCCCTGTAAGATGCATGATAACTCAATCCCTGAAAGGATTGTGAACTCAGTTCAGACTTGTTTTCTGCCTTTTGCTGCATATTATATAGTTGAAAACTGTTCACTAAAGCTACCGGCTTCTTTCCTGTATTAAGAGGTGTGTATTCTATACGAAGTAGCACAGTTGTATGAATATTTTAAAAATCATTCACCTTCTTCATTCCTCACCTCCTACATCACCGTTTTTTGCCACTGTCTTCCACCTCAATTTCCTCTTCCTCATTCAGAAAATTGTTCTCAGATTTGGGAACACTAATTTCACTTTTGGAATTGGTCAACAAATTAACATCAATATCACCACCACTGTCAAACAACTGTCCGTGAACATCATCTGTTCCCATGTCACGACTGTTGGATGCCATGTTGATAACAAATATAAACACAACAGCAATGAACTATCTCCAAAGAATAAGCAACTGTGTTAAAACAAAGAAACAGTAGAAGGCTTCACAGAACAGAGAAATGTCTGGGCCAAGTACTGTATAAAGCTCAGCACCATTTACGCTCCAACATACAAAATGTATAACCTTAAAGTTGTATCAGGACTAGGTCCAATATAGGACCAGAACAGAAAATTGACAATGTCGGACAGAGTCCGACAATGGACCCCAAAGAGTTAAGGACCTGATACTGCAATGAGGTTTAGAGCTGGACTTCTCCTCTAAAATATCCCACAAATGATAGTCCAGTGGATTAATGTCAGGGCATCCTGGCGACCAATCGACAGGGGGATAAACTCGGGCAGATTGCTCTCCAGCCAACGTTGTGTAGACTTTGCCTTGTGGATGGGTGCCGAGTCATCCTGGAATATCCATTGCTTAGCCGCAAGCAAAGTGGTGTTCAGTGGCTTACACATCTCTTTCCAGAATGTCAGTTTGGTGGTTGGTGGCACGTGGTTTCCCTCCTCTTTCACAGAAATGCAGTAATGTGATGCCCTCTAGTGACCTTTTCCACCAAACCACTATGGATACTCGACAGTGATCTCTTTCACTTTTGGAAATTTGGCAGCAGCTTCCTTAGAGCTGTGAAAATACACCCGATCATTCTGGTCATTCAAACTTTCTTCTGTGATGAATTTCCTCAACCATTAAGAGAATTTTGCAGTGATTGCCATTTGCATGCTTCTCCACTAGTCTCTTGGCTCTTATGGCTCTTATTGGCCTTAAAGCTACTGTCAGTCGCTGTCCCATGCTTCTTTGGTATGCTCCAACCCTGAGGTTTTCCTTTTATGATGCAAGACGTTGTTTGTCGAGGTATTTTCACTTGCCATGCCATTATTCTTTGCTTGCAGAGCGGATTTTTGTCTATGTCGATGCAGCATAAAGCAAATAGCAAAAATAAATATCTCCTGTAGCACTATATTTTGAAGGATTTGATCCTGTGATGGCCTGTCTTCTTTAAGATCAAGGTTTCTGCTATGTAGGTGACAATGGAAAAGATGAGCGTCCGCACAAGCACATGTTTTGTCCTTACAGTTGTTACATGTATTCTGGTTCATCATGGAACAGTAAATTACATTATTTCTACCTTTTTTTTTTTTTCACAGTACTTTTCTGCACAACGTTTTCCTCAACTTTTGCCCTTAGGACTTTATCTTGACTATTGTTATGGTGGCAATAAGTGGTATGTGTGTGTTGTATGTTGGGTATTCAGCCCAAAGGCTGGTTTGATCCTCTACAGCTCCACCAACAGCAGTCATAGATAGCCTGGGTGTCACTGAAGGGGCGTACTAGGGAAATGACGAGTGATGTAGTTTCCAGTTTCTTTCCTCACTGAGCCAGAAGTTGCTATTAAAATCAGTCTGCCAAACCCACTGAAATGCATGGACCAACCGACCCTATGAACGATATTTTCACATCATTCATAACGGACTGGCTGCATAAGGAACGGTATTACTAGAATCGCTCATACCTCGGTCACTTTCATATCTTCAAAGCCAAAGATGGGACTGAGACAGGTCAATGAAAGTAACAAATTTATTCTGGCCCATACCAGAAGACATAATGCACTGTAATCACTGCATCCTGCAGCAAAGGCATAATAAGTGGTAGATATAAAAAAAAAATATTCTAATGGGAATGTTCCAGGATTACATTCCTGAGATCCGTCGCTGTCGCCGGCTGATGCTTATTGGCTGCGGTACCAGCTACCACAGCGCCATTGCCACTCGTCAGCTGCTGGAGGAACTGACGGAGTTGCCTGTTATGGTGGAGTTGGCCTCTGATTTCCTCGACAGAAATACACCCGTCTTCAGAGATGACGTCTGCTTCTTCATTTCACAGTCAGGTAAGTGCTTGAATTGGCTGACTTGTTCAAAGCTAAATTTTAGAATATACCAGATACACACAAGTAATAATCCCCACAAATATTTTCTTCCAAATTTGGTGGCAGAAACTTGGGATGCTGGTATTATTTGTGTCGAGGTTGATGGAGTAGGGCCTACTACTGATGAACAGAAATCTGGAAGCTGGTACTTTTCCACCCACTTTGTTGACAAATCTGCTCCTGACAAAAGCGAGAAGCATTCATGTATATATTACATCATTTACTTGGTGCCAGCTTAAGTAATATCACCTGTTTAGGATGACAGGTGTGAGTTGTCTGTTAGGGCTAAAGAAAGACTCCATGAGGCAGAGCAAATTGGTAATTGTGCTGCATGAAGAAAGTATGAAGTGAACGAACTTCATACATGATTGGAGGAAAATTATAGCTCATCTTGAACTGATAAATGGTAACCGCCGGGCATTTGGCGGATTTAAGGGAATGGCATTTCCAAGAATTGAATATTGGCTTGACTCTAAGAAGGAAGGTTAGGATATGCAATCACAAGTGAAATATATCAGTTGAAAGCCGTAGCAAAAGCAAGAGTTAAAAAAAAATTACGGGTTGTAAGGCTAATCGTAGAGAGCTCGCACATGTTTTTGAATGACGTAACTCTGTTTTCATAGGATAATGGATAACTGGCATTGTGCGATGTTTTGCAGCCAATTATGAAGAAAATATGTGACATTTTTCCAATTTATTTTACACCACACTGACACAGATAGGTCTTATAGTGACAGTAGGATAGGAAAGGGCTAGGAGTGGGAAGGAGACAGCCGACGCCTTAATTAAGGTGCAGCTCGAGCATATGCCTAGTGTAAAAATGAGAAACCATGGAAAACCATCTTCAGGGCAGTTAAAGCTAGGTGGCTCAGGATTTTTACTCACAAGTTCAAAGTAACAGACATAAATGTAGCAAAAATGATTGCTGGTACAAACATGTGGGTACAATGGCAGGAAGGTACTCAGAAGGAGGAGATAAAGGCTAAATGAGAAATATGTCTTGGTATAAAAATGCAAAATGAAATACTTACATCATAATGTACAGTATTGAATTTTATAAGAGTTTTATAGTATGTACATTAATCGCTAAGCTTCTTCATTGAGGAATAGTAGATTGTAATTTCTGACTGTCTTCTCCTCCTTACCTAATGAACACTTCCCAAATTAAATTCTACTCTGATGAGCCATTGCATTATGACCACTCTAGTCCAAGAATATTTATTGCACCTGAAGTGCTGGCGTGAGTGCGTACGAGTGTCTGTCTCTCTCTCATGTTTTCCTGCTCAGCACTTCGTAAATTCGAAGTCCCGATTCACATTGTATTAAATGTATATAAAAATAACTGTCTTATTGCATCACAGATTTTTGCTATTACTGCTTAGTTTGATCACATTTTTCCTAGCCCTGAAGTTGTTATTCGTCATCCCTTGTGAAAGAAACGTGATTTCCAACTTGGGTAATAGCCATCGACACAGTTGTATGATTATGGGAAAACTTGAATTCTTGAACTTCACAGGATAAGTTGCGCCTTCGGGGAGCATGCAGTTAGCCTCAGGAATGTTCAGTTTTGTTTGCCGGTTAACAGCAAGATTGCTGAATAACACTGTAAGCCTATTTGTGCTTGTATTTTGCATTCCATTCAGAAGGTAGAAATTTATTTTTTGGTGACTGGTGTAGTGAAGTGTAACGAATATGTCATGTGACAAGGTAGCCTATATCTGGATTAGGAACATAATCGTGTGAAACTGACTAGCATGGTGCATATTTGGCTTGTGATGGCCTAGTTATGTATACAAACAAAGTTGTGAAATTCAAAACTAATGAACACAAAATTAAAATCTGTTAGAAAGTGGGCAGACTATTTATGCTCACTCCTCTGTGCAAATGCTTTATTATTTGGATTACTGTACTTTTTGCATTTTTTAGATGCATTGTACTTTCACAGAAAGTGCCCGACGCCTTTAAAACATTGTGGCTTATCGAACTTTCCTATGACGAGGGAATAGTCTCTCGCTTCCGTGTGCATTGCAACACAGTATGATGATTCCCACCCTTGTATGATTTCCTGACTGGCACTTCTCTCCTTTAAAACCACAAGTCGTTTCGGCTTGGCACTAAAAAAAACAATGCAGTTTCATTGGCATTGACATTGTTGTTCAGTGCCTATGAATTGATTATATAAACCACGCTTTTTCGCCAACTGTCGGCATTGCCAGTGATTCTGCTTCTCTGCACACTGCCTGTTACGTGATATTGTGGCATTCTGTAAAATGCTGAATACAAAAGAATTACAATTTTACTCTAACTTAGCAAAGGAGCCTCCGTGGCTCAGATGGCAGCACGTCGGCCTCTCACCGCTGGATACTGTGGTTCAAATCCCGGTCACTCCATGTGAGATTTGTGCTGGACAAAGCGGAGGCGGGACAGGTTTTTCTCTGGGTACCCCGGTTTTCCATCATCTTTAATTCCAGCAACACTCTCCATTATCATTTCATAGCATTTATCACTCATTAATAAATCACCTTGGGAGTGGCGACCCCATTGTAATAACAGCCTATATATGTTTCATTCATTACATCCCTGACCCGGTCAGACTGGAAAACAGGTTGTAGGTTTTCATTTTCTAACTTAGCAAATATGAAGCACACTGTAGATACACCGAAGTGAGTGAAAATGCGGAAAGCTACCCTAGCACGTTCCAGGAGACTCGTTCTATCATGAAGCGGATAAATTTTGAAAAATACTTTTTTTTTTAAATGTAAAGCCAGTTTTGAATTAAAAGACTGAATTTCAGTGTTGAGACCTACATTGTTCTTTGAATGACGAATTATCTGTATTTCAAATTAACAATTTAAATAACATGCAAAACCGTACCTCATGTTTCCAGAAATGAAAGCTTCTTTGAATTAGATGGGATTTTATGTAACCGTTACTACAGCGGCTACACAAAACATGGTTAAAAGGGAGGAAAATAAAAGCAATTACACGGTACCTTAAACACTACACACACTATAAACATCGGATGAACTGCACAGACCTGCGCCGAAAACAGCACAAGTAAATATCAGGGAGGGCAACTTCACGGTAATAAAACAAGGGACGTGGAATGGGACCGGGAACCAACCAAAGGCCATATGGATGCGAAGGTTGCGGTTTTCCGAAAAGACAACAGTGATCTCTTGTTTTTAAAACATTGTTTTCAAAATTTGACAATACATATTAACTTCCGAACAAATTCAGCTGTAATATATAAGTAATTATAACAACGTAAACGTTTCCACCTTTTCAATACTAAAATATATTCATAAAATTACAAATTACACGGTACTAGTTTCGACCCCTAGATGGGTCTCAGTTCAATATGGACCAAAAACATGAAATTCATAACCATTAAATTCAGCTGTGCAGAAAATCTAGATACAAACGACACACGAATTAAACATTCTTTGACGAATACAAATTAAGATGTTCCTTGACAAGAGCCTTGCCTTAAGTCCAAAGAGTTAAGCAAATATTTCTCAGCACAAATCGAGTTCTACGATACAATCTAGAAGGTAAGCGGAAACACAACATGCTATTACAATTTAGAATAAAACTAAACGTGCTCTCAAAAATATTTGAACAATTGAGTGGTGATTAGGGCAATCTCCTGTGATGATACACCAACGAAAATTAAATGCTAATTAAAACGGGACAGAAAACAAACGTGCTTGCCCTAAGGCACCCCATGCTGAAAGAGAGGAGTCTCCGACGACATCAAAACTTTGGCAGACGACAGATAGACCACAGACAGCCAGACAGACCGGCGAAATGCTGCCTCGCTCCCTATAAAAGGGAAGTCTGCCCTTGGAGTAGCCAATCAGAACGCAGGAGCATGCCCATCGCCATCCAGATTCACCAATCACAACTCTTATCTCCGTTCGCGATATTTAACCAACATTCTCGAACACATATACAGACACCAATCGTGAACCTTCCATTTTCCAGAATAGAAAGGACATATTTCTAGAACCATAACTGACAAAGGCCGACACACCCTGTTCCAAAGGTTCGCAGCACATTCTTTCTGGACTGTTCCAGTAAATATAGAACATTAATCTAGTAGTTACAAATAAAATATGCTACAACAATATTTTACACTGTACAGGTTAGGTAGCTAAATGGAATACAAATAAAATATTTTAGCACAACACTCCAGATCGTACAGTAAGTATTACTTAAAAGATTTACAAATAAAATCTTCTACAAACGCTTTCCATCTCCAAGAGACTCTATACATGTCTCATTTTGAATTAACTGATTTAGAATTATCGAGGTTCTAATGTATGTATGAATTTGATAAGTTGTCAAATTATGACGGTATGGCACCTTGTTACCGGCATCTCTGAAATGGCACGGCTGGTTCCCTGCTCTTTTGTTGCTGTTGTGAGCATATACCGAGAGTGATGTAGCGGTGGGCAAACAACAAATATTGGCGGTAGACCATCACATCAGGGTTTTGAGGGTTTCATAGGGTTGCTTATTAGAAATAAAATACGAATATTATGTGGATAATAAATTTTATTCAATAAAACATGGTACACTTGGAATGTGTGTGATAACTCGGTGTAGTATGGGTCTGTGGTATAAGAAATAAGATACATAATTTAAGAGTTCGGGAGTAATATTAAGAGTAAAAGTAATAATCAAATTTATCATTTCCATCATTAAATTACAACTGACCATGATGTATTTAAAGTTAAAAATGAGAAACCACGGAAAATCACCTTCAGGGCAGTTAAAGCTAGGTGGCTCAGGATTTTTACTCACAAGTTCAAAGTAACAGACATGAATGTAGCAAAAATGATTGCTGGTACAAAAATTCTAAATTTCAAAACCCCAATTCTATTTTCCATGCCTTACAAAGTTCCTACCCACATTTTCTACCTCCAATAACCCACCCTCCTAACCCACCCTAAACTACCCTTTCTTCATCTCCCCATCTTATCCTTCCTCAGCACCATTTAACTTCAATTTCTTTTATTCTTCTCTTACTCCACTACTCCTCTTTCTCTATTAACTTATTCTATCTTTTCTTTTCACCTCAAAAAAAAAAAATCCACCTTCATTTCGGTTCTTCTCATTCATACTCAACTCTTGCCTTGCGCCGATTTCGACTACTTCAATCATGACCTGAATTTTTTACGTTTAAAAAATAGCGCACTGTGCATATACGTTTTCATTCGTTTCCGGTATTGCACTTTTTACTATATTTTTTCTCTTCACAATTGTTTTTTTCACATCAACTGTTTTAAAAATTCTATAGGAGCACAGTTACTTATTCAATTATATTGAATTGTATTATATGTATCTTTATATACTTACTTTCCCGCAACCGAAGAAAATACTGGATCATCAAGCTATTCTCCATTTTACTTTGGCGTTTGAAACCACAGTGCCTGATGTTGAATATATCGCGCTGATCACCGGGAGCTGACAAGTTACTTCAATAGATCTACTCATCTTCAACTCCAGCACGATTATGGATCTTCGTATGTGTTCGATTATGTTAAGACTTTGTGCCTGACAGTGTTTAAAAGGTAGCTCATTTAACCGTTCTCCGGTATTCATAAACATTAAAAGACTTTGCCTAACACTGCGTGTGCCATACTGCCGCTCAGAAAATTACGCACTGTTTCTTTTAAGTGACTTACATTTTACTTCTTCTGAATTTTACAGTGTCTACCCCCGTTCATTTTTATATCGCCTCTTCTACTGATCCGGAGTGTACTTGATCTTTTATTTTATTTTCCTATGCATTGTTTTTCACGTTTTAATCGGCTGATGACCTGGACTAGGGTCGAAACCGGTACCACTTCTACTTATTATTAAATAAGAATGTAATTCACTACATTTCTTATTCTTTTGTATTGAATAGGTTGAACCTCTTTATCAATTATTTCAATTTTAACTGACCATGATGTAGTCATGATGACTGCTGACCTCCAACTGAGCGCGCGAGTCAACACAGCGCCATCGTATAACAGAGTATGCATGTGATGTCACATATTTAGCACAAATTTTACATTACTTTGAAGTGCTATGACATGAAAACTAATTTTCAGATTTTTTTTTTGCAGCAGGTAGCCTTGTCTTGTATCTGTCAATTGAGACATGAGAACACACAGTGAATCACGATCATCGTAGGGAAACAAATTAGCCATGGATCCCCGATCAGGAAGGGCGGAAGACACAGTCCTGAGCTGAAAACGTTATTCTCCTCAAACAATTCAAGCTAGCAACTAACACTATTTCGAGTAAAAATCCGTATAAATGATAGATGAGAATTTATTGTAATGTAACGTAAGTCGAAGAGATTAATTAAATGAAATAACCAGTAATAATAACAGGGTAATACATACATACACGGCGTCAGCCCAAATGACCATCGTACCAAGGTTTCGTGACCTCATCTTTTCTTACGTGCATAGGGCAGAGTTACTCTTGAGATGTTAGCATTTATTCAACCACTGACCTCGCTACTCAAAACTGCGAGCTGAATATCATTTACTCAATCTTTATTCGATCTTTCCTTCGGCGAGGAATAGAAACTCTTTCAAGCGTGGGAGTCATTTATCTAAATCCCACCCTTATTTTTTTTCTTTTCTTTAACAATACCTCTCTCATATCGATTCCCACACACCAAGGAGCAGATAAAATAGTCAAGTGATTAAATCAGAGAACAGCCGTACCGCGGAAATTATCCGCGAGGGGCAAAGACAATGCTCCATGGAACAATGAACGGAAAACAAAACAATAAGAGTAACATGGACCAGCCCACGGCCATGAAAGAAATAAACCTACACGGCGAGCTTCAGGTCGTAAATGACTAGGACGCACACGAAACAAAATAAAGACTTCGCACCCAAGAGAAAAAGAGGCGCGATAGGGAACAAATAGGCATTAATTCAACAGACCGATAAGTCATCTTGGCACTCAGCTCATTCATCTACACATTCATTCAATCATGCAATCCTTTTTGCCCCCAAAGGCAAATAATTCCGGCAGATTGGTGCGAGTATATAAAATCAGGGCAACTCGTAGAGTGCAATTCAACATTTCATCAATAAGGTCTCACGTCAATAGTAGATATATAGCTCACCTAGGGCAAAGAACAGTAGGACGTTTGTGACCCCACGGTCACGCGTAGATCCATCACCTACATTTTGCGTACGGCTAGAATAGACCTTCCGGCCAACACACAGACCATACCTCCAAATAATGGCAAAATGTTTCATCGAGAAACTCATTTAAAATAAACAGAGACCAGATTTTGACACACCACAATCACCTTCTCAACTCACACACATGCCATTCTCGCCCCGAGTACCAAGATGGGCTTCGGTCGGCCATAATAAAAAGAAAACTGATGAGATACAAATGAATCAAATTCAAAATGTTCCATTACTGCCTATATCATTCATCGAAGCACGCAAATGATGCAGAGATTAGCACAGTTTTAAACTTATAAAACATCCATATATATATATATATATATATATATATAGAGAGAGAGAGAGAGAGAGAGAGAGAGAGAGAGAGACCCCCCCCCCATCTCTTAATTCACCAGCATAAATAGCCCAACATTTACTTCAAGGAGAAGATATTGAAAAAGGTTTCGCTGAGAAAAGATCCTTCTCGCTCGCGACAGAGGGAGCTGCCCTCTGTCGACAGAAGGTCGAAATACATTTACTATTGGAACAGTCAGATACCTACTCTTTGAAGACATCGGTAAACATAATCGTAAGTTAAATGCTATCGGCAATATACGCATTCTACCCAAACTCTAAGAGAGTCATAAAATTTTTCTTTCCATGTATGTGTTGTCTAGAAATGTGAGTCTACGTTAAAGTCATCCAGCCATGTGTTGACAGGGGCTAATTGATACTAGAAGCCAGCAAAGGCTGTTTGTTGTCTATTCTTCGGAGCAACGGCTGGGTCACAAGTACAATAGTAATGACTGGGCAATATTTCTCAGCATGCGGTTCAGAGAACACTGCTGCCTGCACACGAGACTGTGGAGTCGAAGACCCAGTCGTACCCCAGTTATTACTGCACTCCACTGCTAGCAGTGCATAAGATGGGCACAAAATCATCAATACTGGCCTGTGAAGGATTGAAAAAAATGTTACCTGGTCCACTGAATCAAGATTTCTGGTTCATCATATCGACAGCTAAGTGCGAATACACTAAGTACCGTTGGAAGCCATAGCAACTGGTTCCACTGTTGAGTGGAGATAGGTCGATTGAGGATGTGTGATCTTGATGATTTTTATGGGACATTCTGGAGCCCATTATCATCCATTCTCTGAGAACTGTCAGGTATCTGGATGTTATTGGGAAGAACCAAGTTCATCCGTTCATGTCAACAGTGGTCCCTGCTTGTGATAGCCACACCATGAAGGCACCATGCCATTATTGTGAAGGACTGGTTCAAAAACCATGAAAGCGAATTTACTTTAATTCCATGGCTCTTAAATAAACCAGATATGAACACAATTTTACATGTCTGGTTTGACCTGAGGAAGGGGGATCGTGCTGCGTTACCACCACCCTGCAGTGTACACCAACTCTAAGACCTGCTGTTGTGCTAGTGGCACGAGATTCCCCAGTATACCTTCCTCCTCTGTGATGAATCAATGTATCACGACCAGTCATAGTTTTTGCAGGCTAGAGGTAGTCTTACACCATATTAGTTAAGTGGTCATAATTTAATGGCTTATTGGTGTATATTCATAATTTGCATTGCAATTTCACTGCTTCTTCCCGTAGCTTCATGGAACATGTTCACAACTCTCTTGGTCACAAGAACAGAAATTACAACAATCAATGAAAATAAACTGTTTGGCAAGGAGGAAAGCTTAACAAATGTTGATTTTGCATGGTCCTAAGTGACCCATTCATGCAGAATAATAATAATTTTATTGGTTTTTGCGTCCCACTATTTTTATGGTTTTTGGAGATGCCAAGGTGCCGGAATTTAGTTCCGCGGGAGATCTTTTATGTGCCAGTAAATCTACCTACACAAGACTGATGCATTTGAGCACCTTCAAATACCGCTGGACTGAGCCAGGACGACCCTGCCAAGGTGGAGTCAGAAGGCCAATGCCTCAACCGTCTGAGCAACTCAGCCTGGCTGTTTTGGGTTCTAAAGCATCACTCACGTTTGGAATAGACCAGGGCCTCTCACACGCCCAAAATCTCATACCTGCTAACCAAGGCACAGAGGTTCTCTGCACCGTACATCGGTTTGATTTGGCCCTGTTCGGACCAGCGTTTTGTCTCAGGGCGAGTCGGCCAAGCTCGGTTCAACTCGGCTCTGGTGGTGGAGCGCTGCAGAACAAATGAGGAAGGGAGAGACAGGCAGAGCAAGCGAGATAGGAGTAGGGAAGGAGAGAGACAGAGCTATTGCTTAAAATGGAGCAATGAGGGAGGGCTCTGCACTCTGATCAACGTAGAGAAATAGTCTTTTGCACCTTGGGCCGTGCAATGCACCAGTGCATACACCCTGGGAGGCCCTGGAACAGACTTTCCTTCCTCTTCTTCATGGCCATTGTGGCCCTTATTCTTGCCTTCACTTGCAGCATCATAGTCCATTTCTGCCTCCATTGTAACTAGACCATTTTCTATTGTTGCATACATTTCATAATCTCATTGATTCAGAATATCACAGTTCATTTTTGTAGCAATTCAGATAATGGTAAATCATCATCATCACTGTCAGAGATATCGTCTTCAGCTTTGGCAATATTTATTTCTTCAGTTGATAAAAATACTAACCTAACTCCATGGCTCTACAGCCCTAAAGGGCCTTGGCCTATCAAGCGACTGTTGATCAGCCCGAAGACCTGCAGATGACTGAAATTACTGCATGGCAGAAATTCAAATCCAAACTGAATATTAAAACAACTTAATATCTGTAGTAGAAATCTCTTTGTTTGTCATAGTAAGCTAGGCTTTGTGAGGAATATGTTGGTACTGCAGAATACCTTGATGCTGTAGGCAAGGTGTCGTTGAAACAGATGTTGCTCTAACGAAGTTCTACTGTGTAGGACTAACAATAAAAAAAAACATAGGTACATGTACAGTATATATGCAATTATGTGTGTATGTTTATGTGTAGTTTCACATGTTCTGCCTTAGCATTGAAAGTGTTGATCTTATTCCACAGGTGAGACTGCCGATACTCTGATGGCCCTACGTTACTGTAAGAATCGCGGTGCTCTCATCGTTGGGATTACCAACACTGTTGGTAGCTCGATCTGTCGTGAGTCACACTGTGGTGTTCACATTAACGCCGGTCCCGAGATTGGTGTTGCCTCGACTAAGGCCTACACTTCCCAGTTCATCTCCCTGGTCCTGTTCGCTCTCGTACTCAGTGAGGACAGGATATCGCTCCAGGCTCGTCGACAAGAGGTAAGTCCATGTACTCCCATTCTTTTAACAAGCAGTTTTATTTGCCAATATCCTCACATTCTTTGTTGCATATGTATAGCTTTAAATCATTGAAATGGATGAGCTTAGTCTCACAATCGCTGAATATGACAGTAATAATTATGTATACTTGGGGCATTAAAAAATGATTGACATTAAGTTTTATCTTCACACTAATGCTTTATGGAAATAAAATAAATATAGATTAAATTAGAGGTATTCCCTGCCATTGTCTGTGCACTTTTGCCATACTTCCAACAGTTTCCGTATTTGTGCAGCAAACCATTCTTTGGGTGTATCCCGGTGCTATTGCTGAACAACTGTCTGTAGCTCGTTGTTGGAAATGAACTTCTTTCATTGAGTAGTTGCTAGGGGTGATATCTGGAGGGTATAGCCGATGATGCAGCAGTGTGTACCATAGAACAAAAGTCTGCCACATATTGTCACCGTCCTGAGACTTGATGCTGCTACCCCACATTTGGGTGCTAATCTGGTGTGAATATCTCCTGCAGACATACCACACAGTCCACCATTGCCCATGGTTCTCTGCTTCTGTGCTGTTTAGCATTGTCCAAGAATGCACCCACAATTGGCATGAATGATGCAGCACTGTTCCTCCTGTTTGCAGTAGAAACATCGTCTGGTGGCCATTTCTATAGCATGTCTACCTGTATACACCAGTCATGCATTTCAAACTTTCTGGAGTTATGGAGGAAGTGTGGATCATTTTTAATGCCCTAAATACATACACACATACTCTCCCTACCTCCCTCCCTCTGTCTCCAGCACAAAATACTGAAGGAACAATAAGAAGTTAAGCATGCAAAATAATGAGAAAATTTATAGGATTAAGAACACTAAACCTACCCTAAACCCAATGTAGAAATCCGACTAACAAATACCCAAAATTAGATACAATGCACATGCAAACTTACTATCAAAAAGAATTCACACATTCTTGAAATGCAAGATGACTAGACTGAATTGGTGTAAACAAACAAACAAAGAAACAAACAAACAAACAAACAGAAAAAGACCTTCAAGAATTAGGCTCACCACGTCTACAGCACCGAGATGTAATTAGAAAAATCACAGACACAAGTGTTTAAAGAAGAAGAGAGATCACAACGTACATGGTTAGAGCCATAGAAAGCCGCTTGTCATGTGTGGAAGAAGAACCCATCAAAGTTATCTAGACATCGGTTCAAAAGATATAGTGCTTAGTAATGGAAATTAATATGAGCTGCTATCTCCAGCACTGTAGGAAGCTTAGTTAGTCATGGAGGTCATTGGGAATCTGGAATGGAGTCATCATTTAGTTTCATTTCTAAGGTTTTCCATAGGATTTGAGGTAAATTATAGAACTAGAGAGAACATGAAGGAACTTCAAACTGTTTTACGTTGTAAAATGCATGTCTTCTCTAACTTAATTTGTTAAGTCTTAAGACTGGTTTAGCTATTTTAACGACAGACCGTTTTCAACCAATAGTAAAATGTTTTCTTAATATTTGCACCATTTACTTCAAGGCTCAGTGAATGTTCATCAAGAAAACTTTTATACTAATATTCTTATGAAATAAAAAATATGGTGTTGGACTTTTAAGATAGTGATATATAAGTTATTGTCCTCGGCACAATGTTAATCTGCTCACATGTCATTTAACGTTTTTAGATTCAGAGAACTCTTGTCAAGAGGACGTTTACACAAAGCTTTAAGATAATTGGTGCTATATTTTTAGGTTAAGATTATAAGTTAATGTTCACGGCTCATGTTTTTAATCAAGTCATTCCTCATTTGTAAGATTTGTGTACACTTTTATGCATTGTTTTTGTAACCTTGTGATTGTATGTTTTTCTAATTTTGTGGCTGAAGATGATGTACACCAGCATCGAAACCAGTCCTAAGAATAATAAAATGTTATAACTCATCAAAATCTAGATCATATATTCTGATGGTCTACTTGTAACCAGCTGCAATGCATTTCTTTCTTGTCTAGATAATCAAGGGACTGCAGAATCTAGATGAGCAGATCCGCGAAGTTCTGAAGATCGACAACCAGGTCCTAGAGCTCGCCAAAGATCTCTACAAACACAAGTCTCTGCTCATCATGGGTCGAGGTTACAACTTTGCCACCTGTCTGGAGGGTGCCTTGGTAAGATTCAGCTTTGTTATCAAGCAACTTTGATCACAGTTATTATTACTAGGATTTGTTTGTATCGTTGTATTAAATGTTTCATTGTCTCTACAGTGTTCTAAAAACTCACGCTCATAAATAAGAAAATAAATTAAGTTCTTCTTTCTATGTTGAATCTGTACATTGTACTTACCTCTTTGTCTTAATTCCTTCAACAGAAAGTGAAGGAGTTGACGTACATGCATAGCGAAGGCATCATGGCCGGAGAACTGAAGCACGGACCTCTGGCTCTTGTCGATAACACCATGCCAGTCATCATGATTGTAACACGGGATCCTGTCTATGTTGTAAGTACCTGTCTGTGTAAATGAAACCATGTTGCTAGGTATTCAGCTCATGTTGAGGAAGACGAATCAAAGAGTTTTGTAAAGTTTTCTTCTTATGAACTACTGGCTGTGGGATACTTAACCGCAAGTCATTTCGTTACAACTGTTGGTATGAACACATCAGGTTGAACCTACTCCACTTATCATACACTCCGCACATCAGAACCAGACCCATCTCAAGAGGAGGCATTCTCATTCTTCTCCCTCGGATCTTTGAGGCTACTCATATGCAACTTTCCAGACATCTTTTTCCTCTTTACAACTCCAAATCTGTAGAGCCAACGTTTGAACAGTAGTAAATATAATACTACTACTCCTCTGTACCTGTAATTTTTACGATAGATGCATGTAACACTGTGGCAAAGGAAAGTGAAAATTTCACTAATCAAAATTGGGCAGATTAATTCTGACAAATTAAAATATTTTGGAAAATTTATAGCGGGCGATTTGAACAACCAGAGAAACCAAACTCATAGTTCAAATATAACAATTTTGTTTTTATTTCTAAGGGCATATTTGGTTTTGAAATGTTTATTTTCACTTCTTCTTCTTTTTCTTGTTTTATGACTGCATAGGATCACTTTAGTCAGTCCATTGTTTGGGTCTCTTTGAAGGGATTGTTCGGGATTTGCGGTCCTCCCAGTGCTTCTTCAGACGCTCCGATCTTCGTGCCCTTTCATTGGTTGGAAATATGCGTGTTGTTGGTTTGTTTCGCATAAGGGTAAAGTGGAGGTTTGCATTCTTGAGTTTTGTATTCAATTTTATCTTATTTGTGGTGTCTTCTGTTGTAAGGCATATTTCCTTCAGATCCTCTCTTACTTCTCTGATCCATTTACATCCTCTTGTGGTATTTTTTGAGACGAGATTGTGTTGTACTAGTTGTTTCAGAAGTCTCGAATCCTGCATCCTCATATGTCCAAAAAATCCCAGTCACCTCTTACGCATGGTATCTGTAATGGGTTCTAACTCTTTGTATGCGACTTTGTTAGTTAGGTTCCCACTTTAGATCCTCTTTATTTTGTTTGCTCCATTTTTTGTGTACTGGTTTGTATTGTCTGCCGAAAGTTGAAAAAAGTCCTCCTAAAATATGGTGAAATCTAGTCCAACACACTTGATCCTGCAAGTAAGTTGTTGAGCACTGTGATCTTCAGTGAAGGGATCGGGTGCAAAATAATCCAAATTATTAGACCATTGTACAGGCAAAGGCCTAATTCATTGAGATATCTTCATCGGTGAAGGTCCATCATCTTCCTGCAATTAATACTCCATATCTTCAAATCCTTCTACAGTGAAACGTCGTTAGTGCGTTCCTCATTAACACATTTTCCCGCTTAGGACGTCGTAAATTCAAAGTCCCAATACTCATCGTATTAAATCTATATAAAAATACCTCACGTAACATGTCACGAATTTTCGCTATTACCGTTTAGTATGATCAAATTTTTCCTACACCTGAAAATTTTACTGTATTTGTCATCACTTGTGAAAGAAATGTGATATCCATCTCGGGTAAGAACCGTCGCTACAGCTGCGTAATTACGGGAAAAGACCTTCCTGAACTTCAAAAGGATAATCGAAACAGACTTTCAACGTATTAGGTCGTGTTACGTACATGTAGTGCGTGTTGAAGAGATGTTAAGTACAGAACAAAAATGGCCAGCCGGACACCAGTTGGATCCGAACCCAAACAGAACAAAGATGGTCTAGGCCACCATAGCTCAATTGGTAGAGCAACCGACGCGAAATCGGGAGGTTGTGGGTTCGGATCCCACTGGTGTCCGGCTGGCCATTTTTGTTCTGTACTTAACATCTCTTCAACACGTACTACATGTACGTAACATGACCTAATACGTTGAAAGTCTGTTTCGATTACAATGCGGTCGTGAAAACTCAATATTCATTGACATGCCCCACAACGGGCGACTTAAACGCACTCTACAGTGTGCTAGCAGCAGTGCCAGACCTGTAGCTCAGATCCTTTCAAACAGAACAAAGATGGCCTAGGCCACCATAACTCAATTGGTAGAGCAACCGACGCGAAATAGGGAGGTTGTGGGTTCGGATCCCACTGGTGTCTGGCTGGCCATTTTTGTTCTGTACTTAACATCTCTTCAACACGTACTACATGTACGTAACACGACCTAATACGTTGAAAGTCTGTTTCGATTACAATGCGGTCGTGAAAACTCAATATTCATTCAAAGGATAAGTTGCACTTTCACAGAGCAAGCTGTTAGCTTCAGAAATGTTCACTTTTGCTTGCCAGTTAACAGTGAGATCTCTGAATAGCAGAGTGAGCCTGTTTGTGGTTGTATTTCGCATTCCGTTCAGAAGGTAAAAATGTATTTTGTGTCGAGTGGTACAATGAAGTGTGGTTAATATTTGTCGTGTGATACGATAGCCTATATCTGAATTAGGAACATAATTGTGTGAAATTGACTAGCGTGGTGCATATTTATTTGTCTTGTGATAGCCCAGTTATGGATATGCAAAATATTGTGAAATTCCTTAATAATGAAGTCAAAATTAAAATCTGTCACAAAGTTGACTCACATAAGCTCGCAGAGGTTGTGAATGTTGAGTTTCAACTCAGTCACTCAGGTCGGTCAAAGTTTCGTTCGATTCAAAATGGCGGCCAAAATTTTCTCACTGTTGCACATGGTCGAATGTAACCTCCAATTCATTGTCTATGAGTGTGACCAAAAAATAATGTTAAGTAACCCACTGCTCCAAAATAATTCTACTAACATTTGTTTTAGAAAGAGTGTGTGATCTGCAATAATACTTCGATATTTTTGTTAGCCTCTGTGCACATGTTTTCAAATTTGTTGTTTGGTGTTTTTCATACCTATCATTGTACTTGTTATTTTATAATCCCCGCCGGAAAGTTTTTCACATTTGTTCTCTCGTGTTTTTCCACACCTTGTAATACTTTCATCTTTAGAAATGGTAGATAGATATATAGTTTTCACTGTACCCATGGATACATGACATAAAGTGCCCTCATGTCAGAAAAAATTGTATCTAGTGTTTTCATATACCTGTTGGATAGTTTTTATTCATTATTCATTAGTACGTTTTCTCGCTTAACACGTTCGTTTCCCTTGTCTCCTGCAGAAACGTCTTAACGAGTTTTCACTGTATTTTTATTTCAAAATCTCCACCACCAGTGCTGTAGCTATCACTTTCATCGGTACAACCTCCTAAATCAACACTTTTGTCCTGCAAGTACAAAGCTCACCATGCTGCTATTTCTGTTTACATCGAGTGCAACCTTACCGCATTGCGTACGTCACATATTTCCAAAGGCATTTAAACTACTATCCAAAGATCACTAAACATTAAAATACATAGCAATCTTATCTAAATACTCTGTGCTAAGATTGCCAGTAGTTAATTCTAAAATTCACCAAGAGATGGCAGAGGTACACGCTCATAAAACACAGGTACAACCTAGTACAATGGAAATGAATGAAAATCTACAGCCTGTTTCCAGTCATTTGACCAGGTCAGGAATGGAATGAATGGAGCTCCCATCTAACGGCTGTCAAAGTGCCCTCATGTCGGAAAATATTGTATCTAGTGTTTTCATATACCTGTTGGATAGTTTTTATTTGTATATTCATTAGTACGTTTTCTCACTCAACACGTTCTTTTTCCTTGTCCCCTGCAGAAACGTCTTAACAAGGTTTCACTGTATTTCTGTAGCTGTAGCTATCGCTTTCATTATTCCTGTTTATCTCTTCCTTTTCTGACATCCATCCAGCTTTCTTGAATTCTTAATTTTCTTATTCAAGAATAAATATCTTGAAAGAATGAGTCCCTCACAGAATGTGGATGTCTGTTCCTTGATGAAGCTGGGAACAAGAATCAAGCTCACTGGGGACTCATTGGGGGGGGGGGCTAGGGTTGATAAGAAGAGAGTCATCCAGTGAAGACGTGGAATTTCTTCTTGGTCTTTTGTATTTGTATATTAGTCTATATATCTTTTCGTTTGCTCCCTTTGCCCACCCTGAACTTTTGCCGGTGTGTTCCTATCTGATGTTTGTGGTTATCTTTTATATGTTCATGTCCTTCCTTCTCTTTAGATGTGTATTCTCCTCATCCTTAATTATCCAGTTATATAAAGACAGACAGGAACACCAACTTGCATTCGGGAGATAGTGGGTTCAAACCCCCACTGTCCGCAGCCCTGAAGATGGTTTTCCGTGGTTTCCCATTTTCTTACTAGGCAAATGTTTAATTAAGGCTACGGCTGCTTCCTTCCCACTCCTAGCCCTTTCCTATCCCATTGTTGCTATAAGACCTATCTCTGTCGGTGCGACATAACATAGATTGTAAAAAAATATAAAGTATAGGAACATGAAAAAGAAAAAACATAATGGGTAAAAATATCTTTTTATCTCTGGAGTGTCGCCTTAAACCAAAATCCCTAAAGATGAAAACGAACTCTTATAAAACATTGATTTCTCTGTCAGATGACACTAGACTCATTTGGTTGAAACCATTATTTTCCTTACCAGAGGAAGTGCTAGTAACTGTTACTGAAGAACAGGTTGTGTAAAGAGTTTTTCATCTTTCAAAAAAAAAAAAATCTTTCTCTTTTCAGAAATGCATGAATGCTCTTCAACAAGTGACTGCTCGCGAGGGTCGCCCTATTGTCATCTGCGAGAATGGAGACACAGAGACTCAAAGCTTTGCTTCCAGATGCTTGGAAGTTCCCCACACAGTTGACTGCCTGCAGGTGAATACCATTTTTTTAAATATGTATGTTTAAAGTACCAAATGCTTGTTTTTTGTTTTTAAGCTGGAGAGAAAATTGTCCCAATAATTAATTTTTTATAATTTAAAAACATAATAAGCTGTTTTATATGTTTGTTATGTTCATGTTATATCCTACCGGTAATAAATAGCTTTCTAAAGCTTATAGGGTTAATCATAGTTGCCTGAGGAACCATTCTGAAATTTTTAGTGGATACTTTTAAATTGTACAAAATTAATTCCCGTTCACCCTTATTTCAGTATCTAATTGTTCAGTTAATGGGCCTCACATATTCACTATATGTGGAAACATCCTTATTACAGTCAAGAATAAAGTGGTTCTAACCTGTCCCGTAGAAAGAAAGGTGACTGCATAATTTCTGCCTTTTACTTGGCATATGAGGAAACGGTGAGAGTGAAGTGCAAGAACAGCTAAATATATGGGAGGAAGTTGTCATCTTATGGAACGAAGTTCTCAGCTCAAAAGAGTGAAGTGCTGGTAACGACACAAAACAGGAACCGAGCATATAATGCCATGATATTAGGAGGGGAGCAGTTGAAAAGAGCTGAAAGGTTTAAGGGGAGGTTGTAAGCCCTATCTCCGCCATGTTCAATTTGTCAACTTCTTGTTCCTTTTTCTCATTAAGTATTTGACGTATTGAAACAAAACCTCACAGATATTTAGATCTATATTTTATCTTTAAATTGTTGTTTTTGGAAACGTGTGTGTTTGTAAATAATATTTTAGTATTTTTTTTATTTTCAAATGTTAAATTTTTCCACTTATTTCTCTACAAAAACATAAAATATTATTTTTTTCTATTTATGATAAATCACAAGAAAACATACAATCCTTTAGTTGATCATATCGAATTACTGAAAAAAATTCAGAGCGCTATTGTTAATACTTCCTGAGAAAAAGGAACATTTGTCTTGAAAAAACAAAAGTGAAGAAAAATGCTGTTAAAGATAAGTGTTACGTTAATCTGCACCAGGCCCATATTCAGGATCATCTGGGTTGTCTTCACCTACTCCACCCCTTTTAAGGTTTCTTTTTAACTGCCTAGCTTCTTTAGAACTTGATTGAAATTTGATATCAGACTTTTTCATATGGAAATTGTCCATTTCACAGCATGCGCCACTCGTGTTCACTTGTGGTTCTATACCCATTTTTTTCAATACTTTAATCCTACCATTGTTCCCCTCATTGAATGCCAGCACAGCATCATATATTTCTAGTACGTCGTCTGCCAGGTCCGGATTTTACTTTCCTCTTCTTGAATATTTTCTGAGATCTTGGCATTGTTTTAGCACACGAAAATAAAACTTTAGACACGAGGAAAAGATATTGAATTTGGTTGTTTACAAGCCAACAAATGAATGTTGCAAGGCGTCTTCCATTCTTACCAACACACAAAACTACCCTGCAAACCACAAACCTCTAAAATAGAAAGGAACTAGTCCAAGAAACTGAAAATATGCCGGATCTCACGAATAGATCTTAAAAGTGGCGTGACTTTCAGGACACATCGAATTTAAATGACCTATAAATGGTGTTCAGCAAACATTTTCAGCAAAGAAGCATATGTACATTGTAAATTGGACTTCAGGCTCTCAAAATAACATAAAAACTAAAATGTGATTTTTTGACCCAAAGCACCTTACAACCTCCTCTTAAATACCTGTGAAGTGTAATTGAAGAAAATGAAGGAAACAGGATGGAAATCAATGAAAGAGGAAGGTGTGCAAATGGATTCTTTAAGAGTGTGGGAGGACTGATATGGAACAGGAATGTATCACAGAGATGTAAAGGAATTATTTACAAGACTTACTTTGTGCCAATTTTGACACATGGATAAAAAATGTGGATGATAGGGAGGGATAAAAGTAGAATACAAGCAGTGGAAATGAAATTTCAAAGGTGTTGAGTAGGTTTAACAAGAATGGACAGAGTAAGAAATGAGAGATTTTGGGAAATAGTAAATGAGGTACCCCTACAGGAAAAGATAGAAAAATCAAGGCTGTAGGCTGTAGTGGTTGGACATGTTACAAGAATGGGAGAAGAGAGGATACTAGGAAAGATGTTAGAAATGGAGTTGAAGGGAAGGAGACCTAGAGGAAGCCCGAGGGACAGATTGCAAGAGGAGGGAACTGGACAACATTGACATTAATATTTATGTATTGAATAGGTGGACCCTTTTTACCTTATTTCACGTATCATTGGTCTCCATTGTTGTTAGAGCCCACTCACGGCTTGCGACCTTGTTTGAGCTTTCTCCGTTAGGCAAGCTGTGTTTGAGTTATGACCGTGGGTAGGCAACCGTTCTGAGATACATTTTAGGCTTGGTGCACACCTCTAGGTGGAGGAAGGTACAGAGAGTAAGCAAATACTGTAATATACATATTTATCCATCTTGTGTTTCTCACATGATTGACCAGCATCTTGCTAAACTTGCATGTTTGGACATAAATATTGATTCTACATTTGCTATGTGTTTTCAGGGTATCCTGACTGTCATTCCCATGCAGCTGCTGTCTTATCACATAGCCGTGCTGAGAGGCTGCAATGTTGACTGCCCGCGGAACTTGGCCAAATCAGTTACCGTTGAGTAAACTGTATCTTCATGGTGAAGACACCCCCGCCCCCCTCCACATTGAATGACAGTTGTCATCAGTTCGTTTGTCCCAGTATGTCGTGGATTGGAACTGAATTTGTAAAAGAACTGTAATTTTTTTAGTAAAAGCCGGCAAAATCCTAGCTTGATCAGTCTTCTGCATTTAATTCTGTGCTGGGTTGAGTTTTCTTATATGTTCTTTCACACTGCCATTCGCAAAGCAATAACGTGCTCCCGTGGGCACATCCTCTCTCTCAGCACTAAAATGTTCAGTTTACCCTGCAGTTCCTGTGTATCGAGATTGTTGTGAAGAGGTAAATCCTACTGTGTGAAGGTCGAGTTGTGTAGAATTAGCAGTATTACTGTATTGAGACACCTTTTAATCCGTAAATTTCCAAAAAATATGACTCTCCTTTTTATTTTGTACGAGTACGTTTTTGTGACGTTCATTAGATTACTCAGTCTCACATAATTTATTTAAAAATTCCTAGTAATACATTTGAATTATTTCAGGAGATAATCTCAGACCTGGCGGAATAGTATTGTTGGTATCATTGGCTGGGATTGTTGGTCAAATCAGATATTGGAAAAATGATTTGCCTTTCTTCAAATTGTATGACAGTAGTCAACAGTTGGTTTGTGGAGGAATTTCACATTTCACATTTTCTACACAACTGAAACTGAAATGTTTGAAAATATGTGACGAAGATTATGGCTTTGATCCTATCAGAATTACGGTCATTTTTAACAGTATACTACCTGTAACTTACGATGCAATTCATGACCTTTTGTGCAACCAAGACCATACGATAATTATTACACTAACGATAGTGTGACACATGCTTGATACACAACTAATTTTTTACTATTCTGTTCTTCTTTATGTTGCTTGAATGGCAACATAGGTGTGAAATCCATCTATAGGTGTCACAGATTTTAATTTATTATGTGTGGATATACCATAATTGAATTGAGATAAAAAATTAATTGAAAAGTTGCTCAATTTCATAGAAATTAAAAAGTTTTAGGTAGAGGAATTATCACAGTAATTGTGCGTTCTTAGTCTGGTACTGTTAAACATGAAATTTTCTACATAACACAAATTCCATTGAAATTCACTTCATAAACTACTGGCAGAACCCAGCAAAGGGCATCATGTTGCATCTTAATTGTGTGGTTCTGGTTTATCATCATCTTCTTCCACTATGTTCCTGAACTTGCGTTGTGAAACAGTAATGTTTATATTGTGGAAGATGGGAAGTGCGCTGTAAGTGGGATGTTACATTCACATTAAAGGGTTTTATAAATGAACCAAATTAAGAGCTATCAGGGAAACTGAATAAAATTTGCATTAAATGGAACCGAGTGCAAATTGCCGGGCTTTGACTGTTTGTATTTACAAACCTGGTACTGAGATGAGCGATTTGCTATTTAATACCTGTAAATTTCCATTGGGTCAATTGTTTTGTACTTTTTCCAGCTTTCTTGTTATATACTATATACTTACGGTACTTAAGATTCTTTTATTTCCCTGTTTTTAAGCTGTCTTTATCTAGCGGACCTAGAGTAAAACGGAACGTCAAAAGTGATGAGCAGACAGCCAGATGGCGTCAAATCGAAATGTCTGCACACGGTAGCTGAGGCCATACGATTATTATTATTTTAATCTATCTTTTACAGATATGCATAGAAGTTTTAATAAAGAATTGTTAAATAATAGGGATGAATTTTTGGAAAGGATAGTTTCAAAATATCTTGATAAAACATTTGAAATTATTTGACCAAGATGCAAGAAGAACATGTCTCGAATAAAACAACCTTTCTAGTAGCGTAATATTTAAGGAATAGAGGACGTTATGTAGAGATTTTAAAGGGATTGTATTAATACACTAGTTTTAAAACAGCATAAGTAAGACATTTTAGGAATGTTACTACATAGAAGAAAGTTTGCTTGTGACTTTCAAGCCAAGATTAGGATTAGTTGTCAATCCTAGCAAGTTATTGGTTGTATAAAGAATTGCAAATATTATCTGTATATATTTCTAGTTATATAATGGGGTTAGTAATAATATAGATATGTATTGGGTCTTCGAGAAAGAATGACAAGATTTTAAACGCTTGTCATTTTATGAGTGGCCCTATCTCTGTCAAGTGAAAATTTGTATGGAAGGAAAATATGATGGAAGTAGCAAAAAAAAAAAGCTTTTCTTGAATTATATGCCTCACATTCTGACACAGCTAGTGTTAAAGGAAAATCCCTCAGATAGTAAGATATAGGATTGAAAATGTCAGACTGTGTGAGAGATGAACTTAAAACATCTTTGTTACCAACCATTGTACTGAGGCTAGCTGGTTCTGTGGCCGAAGTTGGTTACTAAGGATGAGAAAATCCATTTATTCCATGTTGTTCTTGCCTGCTTGTAGAAGAACCCTGGTGAGCACATCATCTAAATAACCTCAGCATTCTCATCCCTGTACAGGGAATTTTGATTGTGCTGATGTAAGCAGAGACCAGTTAACTACATTGGTATGACCAGTTGGTCGAAAGAGAAAGTTGAAATTGACGTGCAAGTCGTATGTTGCTGTTACTTCTTTTGCCTGATCATTTTTATTTTCTATTTTTTAAATTTATTTTGTTAGTGCAGGAAGGATACAACCTTTGCTTGAGGTTACCTCTGTTGAGAAGGTATGTGATCATGAGAGATTTTGTGCAATATTACAATGGAAACACATGGCACACAATTCCAGCTTGATTCTAGACTGGAAATACTGTGCTGCTCATGGTCGAAGAAAATAACATCGGCATTTGCTCACCATGATAGAGGCATGTAATTTTCTTCAGTACACTATATGATATAGAAAATAGATAGCCTTAAATCTGATCATTTTCAAACAATATAGTTATTGTTCCCGTATGGGAAATATTTGTTTGGTTGGGGAAATAACCATGCAAAGTTTGTGTAAATGTCTGCAAGCAGATGTAAATTGCTCAGAGTACCGTTCCAGTTCGTGCCTCATTATAGACACTTCTTCCTCCAAGGAGCTCACTTATTCTGAAAGAAATTGAGCCACTACATGCATACATTTTGTATGTATAGCAACAAATAGTTCACTGTAACTGGGGTTCCACATTACTTCCGTATCCTAGCTTCCTCTTATCACTCACAGTTTCAGGCAGTAATTCCCTGAGTGACTAGTCATGTCCACTCTATAAGACCTTTAAAACTGCTACTTCCATCTTCATTTGCCTTCCTTATTAATCCTTTTAGGATAAGGTGTATTCAAGGAGGGCATGCCTAAGAAGACCAGCTCTTTACCACGTGGTATAGTGAAAAAGACGCAGGCATTTGAGGCATATTTTTCAAATCTCTTGTCAGAAATTTATAACTTAGTTTTTTCAAGAATTTTTTTTCAAACTCTTGAGAAAACAACCCTTCTTTCATATCACATTTAAACCATAAGACTAATATTTTAATATTAACAATGTTGAAAATAAAAATCTCTGGCTTCAAAACTAAGCAAAATTTATGTATGGCAAATGTAATATTTACGTGCCATACTTCATTTTCCATATTATTACAAAATGTGTTTGTTTGTGTTGAAAGTAATTAACAAAATATTTTTATTGTCAACTGGTCCTAGCACTCTGTGCTGCACTGTAACTAGTTGGGTGTTTATTTGGTGCCTTAGACTTTTATATTCCATCAAACCTTAATCTAGCAGTCCCAGAAGATCTTCAAGACATTAAATATAGTGTCATATTAGTCCCCATGTTAAAATATTTGGCCTACAGCCTTCGTTTTATTCCATCAACGAAATATCACCAGTTGGTCTTTTTAGCCAGTGTGCAACCATTGATAGTATGTCGTCACTTGGTCTTTCCTGCAAGTTTTGTCAGTGATATATCGTCAAATGGTTGTATACAGTTTATAAATGGATAAGGTATCGGTTTAGACTAGTGAAATACGTTAAACAATCTACTCCTTATAATACAATTCTTTATTTAAATGTTTCACTCTGCCATAACTGTATTCCTTACTGGCTGCTTTCTCTTAGTTATGCTACAGAACTGTACTTAATTCAGAAATTGCTCATATATTTTTTATTTAATTTGTTTTCCTTTCTTCTTCCTATGTGGCTTTTTATTTTCTTGGAACCAAAAATATACTTGTATATATAAATACGTTTAAATTACATTCCATAGATAAAGGATTGGACCCAATAAACAACAGTTGAAATTTGTAAATCTTCTCTGTTCATCTTATTAAGTCCCTTGATCCTGTGTAAAGAATTGCTCCATATCATATAACCTTTCCTCTTCATATCATTATCCTGCAGAAGCATCCAGGACTCAACAATACACTTCAGCTTTCCTCTATTCTTCCACCAATGAAGGTTTCATCTCAATACTCTGGATTTTCATCCTCCTCCTCTTCCTGATGTGTTGGGGCAATTATGGCACTTCTCAACCTTCCTCTCTCCTTCCACCATTCCTCTTCAATCATTTTGTACCAGTCCAGGTTTCTTCTCCTTATTGAAACAATTCACCTTATACTATGTCCTCCTCTTATTGTAGTGTACTGTACAGTAGCGTGCTTATTTTATTATTGTAAAATTTTTGTAAATATTTTGTGTAGTATAATAGAGGTGTCTGTAGAAACTCTCTTACTAAAATTCTGCTGTTGTAATTAGGAGAGGCTTAACTGCAGTATAGAATTGTGTAATTTTTGCGTATTCCTTTCGGTATTCAGTAATTAACAGTAGTTTTTATCTGTTAGATGTATTCTATTTTTATCCTACAACACCCTAAGTAGTATTATAGTAGTATATTAATTACCTAATTGTTGTGTGATCTTTGAGTACTATCCTAGACAATATTTCTTTTTGTTCATTTTTTTTTTTTTTTTGCACAAAGCAAGTTATTTTACTTTTCCTTTTATTTTCATTTTGTCCGTAAAGAATGGCTAAAGAGTGCAAGTGTAAAAACTGTGGGTGTGGCGAGGCATTGAGGGGTATAAGGGAGGCGTTGGAGAATCTGAGGGAGATAATTAGCATTCTCACAGAAGACAGGAATGAAGGTAGGCCTCCCTCAAACATTGTACAGGTTACAGTAGGTGTACAAGGGGAAAGGAAGGAAAGGGGGGAGCTGTAGAAGAGAGGTGATCTAATGTCCTAAGGGGAAGGAAATTGCAGGCTAAGAGCTCTATTCAGGACCAGAATGCAGGACAGGTGTCTGTGAGAAATTGGTACGAGCCACTCCAGGTAGAGCAACAGAGGGAAGATGAGGAACAGGGAACTGTTGTTGAGATGTTTGGAAGTAGGAGGAAGGGAGAAGCTGATATAAGTACCAACATAGTTGGGGATGTGTGGGATCTGGTAAATGCAGCACGGGTGAAGGTAAAGAAAGCGGAGATTGTTATCAGCGGAATACTGTGTAGGAGGGATACTGACTGGAGGGTGATCGGGGATTTAAATTAGACTATGGAGTGGGTATGTGGGGAAACTGGGAGTGAAATTTCTAGATCCTAATGGGTGGGTAGGAGATAGGGATCTGCGCTCAGATGGCCTTCACTTAAACAGCAGTGGTACGTATAAGTTAGGAAATTTGTTTAGAAGGGTAATAGGGAGGTACATTCAGGGAAACGGGGTTGTCTAGGGAGCGGTGATGAGGGTACAGATATCTTCTCCTTGAACTTCATCTCAATCATCTATTCTGGTATTCTTTACTCCCCCATCCCCTTTACATATCCACACCAAAGTAATTTATTCCTATCAGCTCTCTTCTGCATTTTTATTCTGACTTCTTTCTAACGTTTTTGTTTCTCACTCTGTCTTTCCTATCATACTTCTTAAGTATTTCATTTCACTGGCTTGAATTCTACTCTGCTTCCTACTTGTCATTGTCCAGATCTCGTCTGCATAAATCAATATGGGTGTATAATACATTTTGTTCCTTATCTCTTTACACTTCCTTGTTACTTTCTTATTCTAGACAAGGTTTCTTACACTCTGGTGGAATGAATTGCCCTGTTGCTCCCTCTTGCTAATCTCAATGTCCAGCCTTGTATTCTGCATTAATTCACTCCCTAGGTATTTGGAACTGTCCATAATTTCAATGCTGTGATGATCTACCGCCGTTATCCTCAGTTGCTTTCGCAGATGACCTAGTCATACTCAGCAAAACCAAAAATGATGCTACTACCTTATTAAATTTGGCTGAAAGCAGCTTTGCAGAAATTGGTTTACATATCCATCCTCTTAAAAGCAAATCTGTAATCCTGAAGAAAGGAAAATTAACTGAAGGAAACATCACGAAAGTCAAAGGATCAATAATCCCATCGATAAAAACAAACAATGAACAAATCAAGTATTTAGGACTTGACTTCAACAATGAAATCTCTCTTGACAGACATAAACTAATAAGCACAATAACTTCTGACTCAAATAATCTGGTGAAAACAAAACTTATAAAAACCAGAACAAAAGATCAAGATTATTGACGAGTTCGTTTGGCCGGGTTTGATGTATCCTCTACAATGTGCCCCTCTGACACAACTATCAAACACTTTTCTTAAAGATCTGGACAAAATTATAAGAAGTTCTGTAAAAGAAATAATGATGCTGCCTGATGATACTCCAAATTCGATGCTGTATAGTGCCAGAAAGGTCAGAGGGATGGGAATAATTTGCCCAGAATGGGAAGCAAACATACAGCATTACAGTATTTGTAATCACTTACTCCATGTTCAGGACGTTCACCTACCATACGTAAGGAAGTTACCTGAAGAACAAGATATGGCACTCCACAGACTTGACATAAAAAAGAGTCTCCCCCCAAAGATTGACAGAAGAAAACTACGCGAAATTATGAGAAATTGATCCTTTCAGTCGTGGTGTCAGCTACCACATAAAGGAAAAGGAGTAGTGTTATATTCAGACTGCCCGAAAGCAAACTCCTGGATGACTCATAAATCACCTCTGTCCTCGTCTGAATACATAAATACAGTGAAGATGACATGCAACCTCACCGCCGTCAGGTCGGTTCCCGGTAGGTCATTCAACACAACCCCTTGCCACCAAAATGGCTGCAACGAGACAGAAACCCTTGGACATGTGCTGGGATTCTGCTGGAGCACTGAACTAATGCGCAACCACCGCCACCACCGTGTAAGATCGTCGATTGCTCAAGACTTGAGACACCGTGGATGGGAGGTGCACGAGGAGGTTCGCTGCGTCTCTACCGATGACTCTAATTGGAGGGCGGACATCGTAGCCATCAACAGAGAGGTGGTCTTAGATCTCGCCATTCGCTTTAAAAGGGACCTGGATCAGGCTCGGGATGTGGACCTAGAAAAGCAAGCTATTTATATTCCATGCTTGCCGTACCTTTCATCTAAGTATAAAATACCTATCAATCGGTGGATTGTCAGAGGCCTGCTATTCGGAGCAAGAGGCGCCCTCCCTAGTCAGACATCGAACTTCCTACAAAACTTGAAAGATCCATTCTGCGAGTTAGAAAAAATAGTAATACAGATACTGAGGGACTCTCTGCAAATCATTCCCTTCCATCTGTACCTGAGAACGTGATTGACATTTCTCCCCCACTAACCCTGGGAAAATAGAAGATAACAGCTTCAACGATTAAATTTTCATTTCTTGATATTTTTAAACTCCTTTGAAATTGAAACTGTATTCCGGATCCCAATGGTCTCCCTCATTGGAGGACGGATGATTTATTTCTTTAATAAATCTCTGTCTTACAGTGCTTTTCCCTTGTCTTTCCCCTCTTTAGAGGCATGATTTTTTCGCATTAATTTTTGAACGATTTCGCAAGAAGGATACTAATTTTCGTGTTATTTTGCGAAATAGATATTGCTGTATCGCTTTAATTTCGCTTTAATAAAATTCTGAAATTATTCATTAAAGGTTTCATTACAATCACTGATCGTTGATTGTGGAGGTTTAATTTATAGACTGTACATACCTGGTACATACTTTTGAAGCCCTTTCCGGATTGCAAGGTCGTCTGCCTTCTCCAGCGGGATGCTGGCTTTGAGTAGCATCGCTGTTATTTCGTGATTATTTCATGAATAAATTCTATTTTTTTCACTCTTAGCTTTCTTTTGCATATCTAATGAGAGTTCTATTGTTGCCTGCCGTTTCACTGTTGGAGTGCTTAATTTACGTTCTCAATGTTCCTTATTTTTAAAACAATATTTTGAGACAGTATCTTTTTTCTCCCACTCGATACGAACATTAAAATATTTACACATTAAAATATTGCTTTCCGAAACGTATAAACCATCACTCGCAAACTGTTTAGCTCTGCTGTGTACCGTTACACTTGTCGAGCGACCCATCTTCGCTACTGTCTGTGATCACTTTCTTAATTTTATCCGACCACGAAGCCGAAATACAGTCAATTGTGCTGCTTGTAGACGTCATTAGGGATTCCAGGATTGCACAATGCCGTGAGTAGACAGGCTAGGGTGGGATTACCAGCCACCACAAGAACAACATTCCAAACATTTCGTTTGGCAAGAAGCCTGGAGCCAACCCCTTTTCTTTGATGCCATGTCTTAAAGAGATTTTCCAGAGCATTAATGATAACATATTTCTCTCCTGTTGATGATCTTTGTCCGCTCTTCCTTTTCTTTTCATACATAATCTTGGAAAAAATGTCAAGTTCGTTACTCACTACTGATTTCGCTGTAATATCGCTCTTATCGTGAAATAATTGAATTTCGCTTTAAAATGGCCTTGTCGCTTTAATTCGCGAACATAATATCCATATTTTCTTAACCAGAAACATATGATTCGTAAAGATATCACAAAATCGCTTCAAAATATTTCTTGTCGCGTTTATCGTTAAAGCAAAAAAATCATGCCGCTACCCCTCTTGAAATAACCATGCTCTTTCTTTTCTCTTTGCTGATTTTCATAGCATACTTTTAAATTTTCTCATTCATTGCCTCAAGGGCAACTACATTTTATTTCCCAAAAATATGCTAATGCCAAACATTTGAAAGTACGTTACATAAACTTCGTGATGTTGCCAGCAGTTGGGGCATTGGTTCCCTAGACTGGCCATGATCATGTCTGATGACAGTAGTGAGTAATGGAAGTAACTAAAGTTGAACAGCATTTGTACATCAAGATAGACTTACTCTGTGGCTGCAATGCTCAAGAATGTCTTGTAGAACTATACAGTGGCAGCATTTGGTGGGAGGGAGGGTCACCTCCCTACTTTGTGCAGAAAAAATTACATTTTGCTTCCACTGTAGCCACCTGAAACAGGAATGATGAAAAGCAATGTAAAGAAACTCTGTTGTTTTTTCACCTAATTCTTTCGTTTAATTTCTTTAAATTGTACAAAAATTTACTTACCGAAAATACACACAAAATGTTATTCGACACAGTTAACCGATTTGTACAGCACCACGGCAAGTAGTGGAGCTATAAGAATCTCGTAATGTTCCATATTGAAGTGAGTTCACTATTAAGTTGAAAGAAGATATATGATGGTTCAACCTTTCAATACTGTTAAAATAAGAAATGTAAGTCTTACATTCCTACTTAATTATAATTGGTACCAGTTTTGACCAGTATTCTTGGTCATCATCAGCCAATCACAAACAAGAATAAAAGACAGTGCACAGGTAAATAAAATGTGAAGTTTAAATAATTCTGTCAGATGCTGTTTATAAAGCACTATAACACTTTAGGGAGCACTGTGTGCTGAAATTTCAATGTTAAGAAGAAGCCTAGAATCAAATACGTATTTTTCAGTTGCAGTTTATGAGGCACTGCATAATTTTAGGGGTCAGCACCGCGTGTCAATAGTTCTGAAAATATTGAAGAAGTCATAGATCAAGTACGTAAATGTAGTATGGAGAAAGTTCTTGTAGAGTAGCAAGACATGTGCCAATCGGCACTGTGCTTCCAAAAGTTTGTGGAAATCTGATGAAAAATTTAAAAAAGTTCAAGTATCAAGCTTTTTTAAATGCTGATATGAGTGAAATAGTACAATATAGTTGTATATTATTTGTCGAAAGAAATATATACATTTTAAAAAAATTGTGAAGAGAAAAAATACTAAAAAGTGCAAAATTGGAACAGTTGAGGAGCGTAATTATATAGCGTGTTATATCATGAAGGTAAAAGTCGAGGTCGATCTTAGAATAGTGTAATGTATAAATTTGAAAGTTAGAGTGGTCTAGATCATTAGAGATGTTAGAAAATATAATTCAATTAGGAGAAAGAAAAAAATGAAGGAAGGTAAAATGGAAAGAAAAAGTTGAAGTAGAAAAACAATGATTAAAATAAAGGGAAAAAAAAATAGGGAAATTAATGAGAAGGTGTAGTAGTATAAGGTGGATCAGGTTGATGGATTATAGGAAGTGGAAAATGTTGGTAGGAACTATATAAGGCCTGGAATATTGAATTTGAGTTTGTGAATTTAGCATTTTTGAAAAAGTGGGTAAGGAAGTCGAATAAAATATAAGGTTTTTCAGTAATGTCAATTAAATTGAAATTGGGTTGAAGTATTGGTCAAGATGAATAAAACAATTTTCAGTAGTGTTTAGAAGGGGGCCTTTGTTAATAACTTTAAGTATTTTTATATCTTTATCAATACTCGTGAAATTATGATTTAGAGTCTTGTATGTGTTGTTCTATTGCAGAGAATCTGTCGTATTTTATGGCGTTGATGTGTTCAGAGTATGTGATATTAAAGTTACATCCTGTCTGTCCGATGAATGAAGAGCTTCAGTGCAGTTTTTAAGTACAGTACCGGTACTGAAGAGTTAAGAAAGTAGGCCTACTTTGTGAAGCTACTGGTTCTGCTGTAGTAAAACTAAAAAAGTTTTCTTCATAAATACTTTTTTTTTCCCCTTTTCTGCTTCCATGCGATGTATATCCATAAGTAAGTTAGAATGTAAAAATTACAATTGTTTGAAGAAAAAAATTATATACGAGTAAAAAGTAACGATTAAAAGTAAAAACTACGAAAGAAGTATTCGTTACAAGTAATTTGATTACATTTAGGCTTACTCGGTTACTTCTCTACTTCGGCGATCCGAAACACTCGACACCATCGAATTAGATCCTTCATATCCTAGTGATGGGCATTGCTCCCACTCAACACTCTCGAGACTTACGTCAAAGATCTCGAGACTCTCGCGAGAATCTTGAGGCGGATTCTCCTATGCTGCGATCAGTGTGACGTCCCAGTAACTACGAGTGTAAGCTTGATAGTATATCATACGCGGTTACTGCGTGAAATAACGTTCTCTGTAGAAACGTGTGTGCCGATGAATGTTGTCAAAAACCTGGAAAAGTACTGCATGTTCAACTATGAACCCCTTAATACGATTAACGAAAGTGAAAACAGAATATCAGTATCTTAAACTGTCCGCGACTTATTTGGGATGGACGTCTTAGCTGAATAACCCTGCATAATTGAATATCTGCTGGCAAAAAAGGCTGTAACCGTCTAGAATGCTGGGTTTCCGTGCATAAACGATGTATGCGGTCAGAGTGAGGCATGTAGGAAGTTATGTTAGCAAACTTGAATGTTAAGCGCCTTATTTCTTTTGTTAAAATTTCTCCACGGGTCGTGTGGGTGCAGAAACGTTGTATCAATGGAAAAATTTGCATTTTGAGGGTTACAACGTTTTTGCCGGCAGGTATTCAATTTATGAATAACTGTAGATATTATGTGCAACTAACTGGACACTGAATGTGGGGTCTGATAATGCCCCCATCACTCCGCAGGAACTAGCTCCGCCATCGCCGTCAGTCAACACTTCGAACCTTCCAACATCGATCCAACAGTCACCATCGTCCCAGGCCAGGCCCAGCTGTGTGCTTCGTGGAATCTCTCCGAACATCGCCGAGCCGGAAATACTCCAAGAACTCCGAACTGCAGGCATCCCAGCACAACGGGTCATAAGGATACGCAACAACCACGGACCCACCTACATGGTCCGACTACAGCTACCATCCGAAACACACGTCCAGCAACTCATCAGCTCAGGACCCCTCAAGTATTTGGCCATCATCATCACCGTCGTACCCCTGACCACGCGCAACCCCGTACCCGACTACCCCCCAATCCAATCCCAGCATACCCACCAGTCTATCTCCCCCCTCCCAACATTGCATACATCACCCCACGACCTCCCACACCTGGCTTTCTACGCATCCTCATCACTTCTCTCCAACAATGCACAACTACTCTCTACCTCCTAACTTATACCTAATTCCAGGCATATCAACTCACCTATCCTAGAGCAACTGCACCTACCCATTCCCGCCCCATCTAAGCAACATATAACCCTCCTAATCTATAGGAATGTAAAATAGCTTTAAGGTAACATCAATGTAAACTATGTAATCCCATTGTAACCACTGTGAAATTGTAACACAGAAAATGTAAATAAAGCACGGAACAGCTACGCACCTTAGCCAAGAGGCCATGCCTACACATCACCGAAATTTAAAGCTCCCTCCTTTTTATCTCCCAAACCCAATCAAATCCCCAAACCCCGCCAAATCTCCTGGCCAGAGAGAAGGCGTAACCTTCTAGGTGGCCCGCCCCTTCCCTTCGGGAAGGGGAATGAAAACATCCGCCTTGGTCTGATAATGATGTACACCTACAGTAGCCATCAGTTTCTGTACTTAGCCTACTCATTCGTGTACTTAGCGCTGCATAGAATACCAGAATGCGTATCCTTTACAATTATGTAATACTGCGTCAAAATAGGTATCGGTAGAAATGAAAGAAATGAACGCTGTAGTCGCTTGTTGACATGTATTTGCGAAATGGAGAGGGCACGTGGTTGGCTATTCGCATAGTCGGCACAAACAACATTCAGCTACCTGTAAATCTACGATATGCTGTTCACCTCACAATGCGGGAACAACGCTCTCGAAACTTCTTGCGAGAAATAGTGCCTGCGCTAGTCTCGAGGAATCTCGAGACCTCGTCTCAGACTGCCCATCACTATCGTAACCAATAAACTGAGAAAAAAGAAAACAGTTTTCCCTTTGCGAAAAATCAAATGATCATAAAGATTTATCACTACTGATCTGCATTTAGGGCAGTCGCCCAGGTGGCAGATTCCCTATCCGTTATTTTCCTAGCCTTTTCTTAAATGATCGCAAAGAAATTGGAAAATTATTGAACATCTCCCTTGGTAAGTTATTTCAATACCTAACTCCCCTTCCTATAAACGAACATTTTCCCAAATTTGTCCTCTTGAATTCCAACTTTATCTTCATATTGTGATCTTTCCTACTTTTAAAGACACCACTCAAACTTATTCGTCTACTGATGTCCTCCCACGCCATCTCTCCACTGACAGCTCGGAGCATACCACTTAGTTCAAAAACAATAAAGGCGATCTTTAATCCACCTATTCAATACAGTCTCCTTTCTCCCAAGTCTTCCCAGCCCAAACTTTGGAACATTTTTGTAACGCTATTCTTTTGTCGTAAATCACCCAGAACAAATAGAGCTGCTTTTCTTTGGATTTTTTCCAGTTCTTGAATCAAGTAATCCTGGTGAGGGTCCCATACACTGGAAACATAGTCTAGTTGGGGTCTTACCAGAGACTTATATGCCCTCTCCTTTACATCTTTACTACAACCCCTAAATACCCTTATAACCATTCAAAAATAGTTTATCAGCCTGCAACCAATTGGATGATTTATGTAGCAACTCCACCCTTTTATTTCCCACATTTGTTAACTCCTTACCACTTGTTATGACAGCGATATCATCTGCATAGAGTGCTGACCTGCAGGATAAATTACTTACATTATCATTTGTATACAGGACGAAGAGAAAATGCCCTATGACTGAACCCTGAACTACGCCTGTTTCTACTTTGAATGCTATAGATTTGTTTTTGTTTTTAACTTGTACGATTTCATTGATTTGCACGTGTGCAGAGAAAAAGGAACACAACGAAAATTGTTCTGGTAGACTGCATAGCCATATATGTCTGGGAAGCGTGAAGAGTTTTAAGAAAATTACTGGATAAGAAGTGCATTCTCAGGTACGTCTTATTAGAAGTAGGTCATCGATATTCACTCAACGTATCAACGTTGGCATTTATATTCTACGTCAGCAACCACCTTATTTAAATTGTAAATGCGATCTTCTCTGTACGGATTACACACACATATGTTACGCATAAAATAGAAATAAATGTTGTTAAAGTTATAAAATCAGTTTTATTGTCACAGTGTAAAACATGTAAAAACAACATTAGATTTATTGAGAATATTACATTTGATTTAAGTCTTCTGAGATCTGGGTGACATATCATAGTTTAGTACAGCAGTAGATTGGGCAACTTTTTAAATAGCAACAGATTTCGTTCAAACACTAATTGAGAGGAAAGCTCGGAGAGCACCACCCCGCTCCCCCAGAAGCATGGCGACCAACCAGGGTAATATGTCGCCTCTGTCGCCTCCGCCTGCCCGTATATTAAGGACAATGAGGTTCTGAAGGAGGGGGGGGGGGGGATATTGGGTTGATTTTGAATCAAATGTGTTATGATGATGGTTTTTTTTTTTTACGAGGGAGTGTGGAAAATCTTTCATGAGACACTTGTGAAGGGTCCGCACTCCACAAGCGTGTGGGATTCTTACCCACTAAAAGCCACACACCCTTTCCCACGTTGTGCACCTCCGCCCCGGAATTCGCTCTCGCATTACTTCAGGGCGGTATCGTGCTTTTGCCCACTCAGGCTTCTTCTTTCTTCGTTTCTTCTTTACTGACGTTCATGAGCATCCAAATCACTCTCTTTCTCTCGTAGGATACTTTCTGCTTACGCAGCTATCTGATCTCAACATTCCTGGTTCCGTAACATCACTAGGACAATAGATTCTGGTGTCATTTCTCCTTGCTCAACTTCTAAACATCATCTTCATGTTGATCAGTGCTCACGTACAAAAAAAATTTGTTAAGTACATCGTCAGCATCATTACAATAAACACACAACAGACTGCTTGCTTGCCTGTTCTATGTAGAAATTTCCTAAAGTATCCGTGGCTTGTCATGAGCTGCGTAAGGTAATACGTAATTAACTTCTCCGTGAGCTCGTGCTACCCAGTTCGCTAAACGTGCTATCAGCCGCTTAATCCATTCTCCTCGTGCATCTTTGATGCCATCGTTCCATTCGTTTGCCATAAGCCACCTTCTGTAATTCTTAAAGCTGATCTCCGCTGTACTGCAGCTATCTTTCGTCGATATTTTTCATGATGATGATGATGATAATAATAATAATAATAATAATAATAATAATAATAATAATAGGGGCCTAACATCTAGGTCATCAGCCCCAAATAGATAGACCCTTCTACATTGCTCGCCCCTGGAGCTCTGTACCGATTGTATAAGTAGTACCTCAATTATTTATTCTGGGCTGTGTGAGTCCTGGCACAGCAGGCACCACCTTAGGCGAGAAGAACCCTGTACAGGGCTCGTAATTGAACTCAGTACCACCCATACAACAGCCAGACACTCTAACCGATTAATAAATTCTCCCTTAACCCAATAATATTCTAATGTATGAAATTTGTTACATAATGACATTCGTACATTACTTCCGGTAAAACCCAGCACCCACTCACCCACCCACAAACACACACACACACACACACACACACACACACACACACACACACACACACACACACACACACACCCACACACAGACAAACCCACCTACCCACACACATACAAACACACATCTTAGGCTAATTCACATCCTCTGATGATCATCTGGTGACTCCAAAATCTTCTGATGGTCACCTGGCAACTCCAACATCTTCTGATCAGCTGGCGATTCCAAAATCTTCTGATGATCGGCTTGTGACTGTAATACCTTATGATGATAAGCTGGCCACTACAAAATCTTCTGATGGTCGGCTAGCGACTCCAAAATCTTCTTATTGATAAGCTGGCGACTGCAAAATCTTCTGATGGTCAGGTGGAGACTTCAGAATCATCTGATGACGTCCATCGACAGTCAACTTCACGTCCATCTTGGTAACAACTTGGGAGGATGTTGGTTGCATACAGCAGTTCTGCTATCGAAGGAGTTCGGTTACAGAAATAAAACTACCTCGCTGACCTGGTTCTTCTTGTAACAGCAGTGTAACTTCCGACATGGAGAAGGCCCCTAAGCCCTCACAGCAGGTATAATACTTCGTATGACATTATTGACACGCGTTGTTGAAGATCGTACTCCTTATGTAATCAAGGTGCGGACCGTACTGTGAACAGCGCCGCACGGCAATAATACGTTTATTATTTACTTCGGGCGTTAAATGTTCCCAGAGAAGAAAGTCTTTTAAGGGTTCCTTCATTTTGTGTGTCAGATATTTCTTTTATATTTAAACAAATATATGCCAGTATGCAGTAAATACTACAAGTAAATACAGAACATGGCGGATTTTCATTGAAACTGAATGTAAATCTATTCGGCATTTATTTGCATTTTACTGTTAAGTATCACTTTTCGTATGTTACTATTTCTCATAGTATATTTGTTATATAATCATACATTATTAAGTCCCACGAAGGGCTAAGCAAATTTAATTAGTTCAGAATCTTCATAGTCGAAAATAAACAAGTTATCAATAACAATATTATTCAAAGAATCAGAACTGTTTCCGTGGAAACTAAAACGACTTCCTCCCCAGTGCATAAACATTTGTAATTAAGCTACCCTGTATTTATATGTTTTTGTTGATACGGTGTTTGTACTTTCAAGTAATGAGCAGGGGTGTAGCGGTTCGGTTCAAGAAAATTCCATATATGTTGCTTACATTGACTGCTGGTTGCATGCTGAGATGCCAAAGTAGTTGTTACCCTGTTACACGCCCCTTAAACTTACTACTTACTTACTTGAAACCGTAGTCGGTTTTTGGCCTCGCAAATTAGCCTGCTCCACCTTTTTCGATCCGTGTATTCTTCTTCGTTTAGTCCCATTCTACTCATATCCTCTCTGACCCCATCTATGCATCTCAGTCGTGGTCTTCCCTTTGGTCTTTTGCCTCTGTTTTCTTCCACCACCTGCCTGGTTATCTGACCTTCTCGACGCATTACGTGTCCATACCACTTCATCCTCCTCTAATCGCTGCCACAATGTGTAGCAATTTGTACAATTCCTGAAATTCTAAGTTTTTCCTTTTCCTCCATTTCTCCTCTATCCTTCACTGGTCCAAAAATCTGTCTCAGCACAGCATTCTCAAATGTCATGAGTTTTCTTTCTGTCTTTTGAGTCAGAGTCCAGGTCTCTGCTCCGTATGGGACCACGGGTTGTATTACAGTCCGGTAGAACCTTATCTTCGTGTGTCTCAATAGAAGCCGGGACTTGAGCAGCTTTCCGACTGCAAACCTTGACCTGTTTCCTGCTTGAATTCTAGCCATTATTTTTTGGTCTATTTCATTCCTCTCACTGAGTACTGCCTCAAGATGTTTAAATGCTTTTAATCTTTCAAAGACTTCTCCATCCACATCTGTGGATTTGTTCTTGTTTTCTCTGCTCACTACAAGGTATTTGGTCTTTTCCATATTAATCTTTAAGTCTACACTAATTGCTTCTTCCTTTAAAACTCTTGTGATTTTAACAAGATCTTGTCCATTCTGTGCTCTCAGTACTACATCATCCGCGTATGCCAGGGTGTTGATTCTTCTACCCAGTTGAATTCCTGTCTCTAGGTTTGTTACTTTCATCAGTACTCTTTCTAGTGGCAGATTAAACAGAAGGGGGGAGAAACAGTCTCCCTGTCGCACTCCAGTCCTCACTTCGAACTTCTCCGACCTCTTTCCATTCACTTGCACTGAGCATGTTGCTTCTTGTATAGATGCTTGTGTTAGTTTTATTAGTTTCCTGGGAACTTGTGCCCTTTTCTGTTCCTGCCATATTGCGTGCCTGTTCACACTATCATATGCTTTTTGGAAATCCACAAATAGACAGTGTGCATCTCTACGAAATTTGTAATTAATGGAAACCTATTGCCTGTACCTTTTTTAAATTTGACCTGATGCTTGGTTCTTACACCGTACTGGAAAAATAATAACCTTTAAGGGGCGATCAAAATGTTTCCGTTCGACGGCCGTACAGTCCTGAGTCTGAATGCCAATCGTGAAAAATCGCGTGAGCATGTAGGCACTCATCCCACCGACGCACCAGGTTGAAGATCCCCCGATGGTAAAACACCGTATCCTGCTTCGTGAAGAAGTCCGTAACCGCCTGCTGCATATTCTTGTCCGTCAGGAAACGTCGACTCATCAAGGCCATTTTTAGGGAACCGAATGCGTGATAATCGCATGGATAGAGATCAGGACTACAGGGCGGGTGCTGGAGTGTCTCCCACCTGATTTGGCGTAATGGATGAGGCTGGCCTCCCAGATCGCCCGGCGTCTAGTGTCGAAACGCGACCCACACAAAGCTTGGTGCACCATTCCAAAACGGTGGTTTTCGACAGACATGCTGCCCCATACACAGTCTTCATTCTCCGATGGATGTCCACTGGTATTTGTCCTTTGTCAGCCAAGAACAGATTAACAGCATGTTGGTCCTGTTTGGACGCATTTGGTAATAACGTCGCCATATTTAAATGGCCGCATTTAACGCATTCACCTCGGCACGACACGACTGCCACATTAATCCCCTTGCCTACATGTCCGTGCTTGTATACCCGCATCGGAGTCGCGCTACGTTGCATGTCCGCTGTAGCAACGCCCTCATACGGAAACTTTTTGATCACGCCCTATATATAGGATTCATTTTAATTTTTGTACCTATGCTGGTTTTTAGCCAACGACCGTAGCCGTGTTGAAACACCGGATCCCGTGAGATCTCCGAAGTTAAGCAACATTGGGCGTGGTCAGGAGTTGGATGGGTTCTCACGCACTGTTGGTGGGGGTTAAGGGAATGGAGGAGCGGAAAGGAACTGGCCACCCTACCGCACGTAAACTCTGGCTCAGGAACACCTCTGCGGAGGTTCGGACCTGCCTTCGGGCAGAATAACCTTTACCTTACCTGGTTTTTAAAACATTAATTCACTTCGTTTTATTTGTTACCATTACGTGGTGATTATAGGGGCCGAAGACTTAGATGCTAGGCCCCTTTAAGCAATAATAATCATAATAATAATCCTAGTAATCTTTATCTTTTATCTCACCACATCCCGATTCCGTAGCAGGAAACAGAACGAAGGGGTAGAGCTGCATCCCCCCCCCCACATACGGCTGGCATCAGAAAGGACATCCAGCCGCAAAACTGGGCCAAATCCTCATGGGCGACCCCACCAAGGAGTGGGAAAAGTGGTAGAAGAAGAATAGGGGCTGTCAGGACTAGATTTTCAGTAGATTCTATAAGTCTGAAAATATTTTGAGATGAATAGAGAGTAATAATACAACTTGAATCTATTACCCATAATCTTACAGAGCTGTCTCCTTATAAATTAGATTACTTCCAAAAATACACACAAACCGCATGCTATAGAAAGGAAATATGCTTACTCTAGTTTTGTTCTTCCGGGCGAGTTGGCCGTGCGGTTGGGGGCTCGCAGCTGTGATCTTGCATCCGGGAGATACTGGGCTCCAGTCCCACTGTCGGCGGCCCTGAGGATGGTTTTCCGTGGCTTCCCATTTTCACACCAGGCCGTAATTAAGGCCAGGGTCGCTTCCTTCCTACTCCTAGGCCTTTCCTTTACCATCATCTGTGTCGATGCGACGTAAAACAAATTCTAATATATAGGCTATACCTTCTTCTACTGTGCTTACGCTTGCCTGGGACAACTCCTTCCTTCCTCTTAACCTCCACGGAGGACCAGTAGCTGAAGAGGGGAACCTAAGAGTACTTCCGCGAAACGAGACTCCATCTGGACATACGGACAGCCACTCTGAATCTGATGACACGTCCTCCTTACCATATCGGATTGCCGACAACCACGCACGCGTACCCCTGTTCGAAAAACCTGGAGCTAGGGGGTTCCTCTGTGTCCCTTATTGATTAGAGAGTAATAATAATAATTGAAGACGCTCGGGGGGGGGGGGTAAAAAAGCGATAACCCTCATATTTTTTGGCTTTTCAATTATTTAAACAGTTATATCCAACATGAAGTTCCTTTTTTTCCTTCCTTATCTAGGGCGGTAAACAAAGCACTTCAACCAGAACTTCAGGAACAGATGTTTTCTTGCATTGTCAGTTCACTACGTTTTCAATATTGCATGTAAACAATTACAACCCTCAACTTGATAGGCATATTCAGTGTTTAATATACTCTAATTACCTGTATAATAGCCAACGGCCGTAGCCGTGTTGAAACACCGGATCCCGTGAGATCTCCGAAGTTAAGCAACATTAGGCGTGGTCAGTAGTTGGATGGGTTGCCGCGCGCTGTTGGTGGGGGGGAAGGGAATGGGCAGAATAACCCTTACCTTACCTATATGATACTGGTTCTGTATGCAATTTTCTCAGGATGTTATATAAAGGAGGGTTGCATATGCCATTGTATTGAGTAGGATGTTTCAAACATTCAACATTTTAGCAGTAAATATTTTGTGAACATTCGTTCCTTTATATATCAAGACTTACAAAATGCGGGTTGTCATTATTAACCCCCGAAGTCTTCAGTTATGTTTTAAAGAAATAGAGAAGATATATGTCAGAGTACCGATAGGATAGTCACATTTTCATTAGCTGGAATTCGAACCCCGGTCGCCTCGATCACAAGTCAGTGACTATGCACTCTGTTATACGCCCATGGACACACACTTAAGTCGTATACTGAATGAACCCAGAAACATGTCCCCCCTCAGAAGTGGAAGTAGCATTTCTAGATGCATTTATTTATTTATTTATTTATTTATTTATTTATTTATTTATTTGCGAGTGTGAAATGATGAGCATGATATTTAGGTAGGGAGAGAAGATGAAAAACCCAATAACACCAAGGGGTCTGCTCAATGCTTAACGTCGCCATCCGACAGACGAATAACCATCAAAAGCGTCATATTCATAGGAGAGGGAAAGGAGAAATGAGTGATGTTTTAGGAAAATCATTGTGTACTCATTGTAGATCAGAGGTGCGCTTCGGCCCGCGGGTGAGCACACACCATGTAAGTGGGCGGGCGAGCGATCAGTGTGTGCGCTTCAGCGACAGCAACGTTGTGGTTATGTCACAGGCCGTGAAGGTCAATGATCGCACTATTATCTTTTTTTAATTTCTAGTGGATAGAAATCCAGGTCACTTTCAAACTTACGTTGAAAGAAATTAGTTGTTCCTGCTCTGTTTGCGTATATTGAACGGATACAACAAAGACCTTACGCGCACCTCAAAATATTCTGGTAGCCTACGCATTGATTTATGATGTTCACTATTATATTTTAAGAGGTGTATACTTTACAAACATAGCTAACATTAGCAGTAAAACGGATAAACTGTGGGTGTTGTTAATTGAGTTTAAATGCCCTGATAAATTCAACAATAATCCAATCATGTATACCAGGAATAACATGACTTAAATGATACATTAGAACACATAAGTACTGTATATATACTTGCTGTCCGACTCATGGGCTGAATGGTCAGCGTTGAGGCTTTCGGTTCAGAGGGTCCCAGGTTCAATCTTCGGCCGGATTGGGATTTTAATCTCCTTTGATTAATTTTTCTGGCCCGGGGACTGGGTGTTTATGTTTGCCCCGAAACTTTTCTCCCCATATTCAGACAACACACTACACTAGCAACCGCCACAAGAACACGCAATAGTGATTACATCCTCCATATAGGAAATAGGAAATCAAGCAAGAGATCAAAGGATGTGAACTGGACCGGGTCCTAGGTTCGTAGTCTGTGCAAACTGAGATCATGATCGAGAAATCGGTTTCTTGTTAAAATAAGTTAATTACTTAAGCCAAATGCGGGCACAATTCGGGTCAATGAGCAGCGCTCCGGCTCAAGAGTATGCGCTCTCACATAAGGTACAGCCTAGCAGCTACTTGCACGGCTCTCAATTACAACTAGTATAATTTCGTGTGGCTATTTCTAGCCGAGTGTAGCCCTTGTAGGCAGACCCTCCGATGAGGGTGGGCGGCATCTGCCTTGTGTAGGTAACTGCGTGTTATTGTGGTGGAGGATAGTGTAATGTGTGGTATGTGAGTTGCAGGGATGTTGGGGACAGCACAAACACCCAGCCCCCGGGCCACTGGAATTAACCAATGAAGGTTAAAATCCCCGACCCGGCCGGGAATCGAACCCAGGACCCTCTGAACCGAAGGCAAGTACGCTGACCATTCAGCCAACGAGTCTAACTAGGCTGCGATGTAAGATATGGATAGATGGTCAGACAATGTTACCTAGCAACCGTGCAGGCTATGTCTTATGGCTGGTTGCCATCTGAAATTAGCAGCCGTTGATGGATGACCATGATCGGCAGAGCAGGGAACTGTTGCTGAGATGTGTGGAAGTAGGAGGAAGGGAAAAGGTGGGAAAGGGAAATGTAGTGTAGTGGAAAGGAAAAGACAGGTAGAACAGGGTCATGGGAGGGAGAAAAGGGAGGAGGAAGTAGCTTCTGCAGCAGTGAAAGAAGATAGGGCTGACCAGGAGGGGAGGGGATCAAATGAGGTGGGTAGGGTTGAGGTTCCGGTCATGGGGGATTCCATCGTTAGACATGTGGGGAAAGTGTGTGGAGGAAAGGGAACCAGGGTAGAGTGTTATCCAGGAATTAGGTTGAGGCAGATGTTGAGGAAAGGAGAAGAGAAGGAAGAGGGAAAGGAGAAGGTGGTAGTGTTTCATGTTGGTACTAACAACGTAAGGCAAGCAGGTATAAGAACCAACCACTGATCTCTATACATGGATCGCTGATGACAGGTCTCCCCTGCAGGAGAAAGTACGCCAAGTTGAGCGCGCGGTTCGCCATGTTGGCGTACCCAACCTAGAGCTCTCCTTATGGGGAAGCAATGATAATATAGTCAATTTTAAGTCGCAATTAATGGCGCATTGGAATAATTAAAAATATAGGGACATGTTCACTCAAAGCATAAGGACATTGGGATCACTGACACGTCTTTCCGAGCTCAGTAAATCTCCGGGATAGCAATAAACTTGAGTGTATAGTAACGGCCGACAAATATTAACTTAGGTGCTATCGGCAGCCCTGAAGATGTTTTTCCGTGGTTTCCAATTTTCACACCAGGCAAATTCTGGGGATGTACCTTAAATAAGGCCACGACCGCTTCCATCCAACTCCTAGGCCTTTCCTATCCCATCGTCGCCATAAAACCTATCTATGTCGGTGCGACGTAAAGCCACTAGCAAAAAAACGAACACCGTAAAGGCCAACGAGAAGAGATAAACCTAGAGAAAAAAGAGATTTACAAACCCACAGTTCCCTACTACAAATGCAAATACCATTTTCAAGAGATAGAAATAATAGGACTGATGGTTGGAGTTACGACACATGGAGGACGCATAATTTCTGTGTTTATTCCTTTGTAACGTCTCCATTTATCACGTGTGATGCGTATTACTTTACCATTCATGGCAGCTTGTTAATGCAGGACGTTGGTTTTTTAAAATAAAAACCTGTATATATACATATTATTATCTGTAATAATCGGTAATAATAATGGCGTATGGCCTCCGGAGAGGGCTGGTGCAGGTCTTTTTCTAGTAGACGGCCTATCAGGCGACCTGCATGTCTGTGAAGAAGAAGGTCCTACCCAGGATGATTTCTAATGTTGAATACGCTACACATACCCAGCCCCCGAGCCATTGGAATTAACCAATTAAGGTTAAAATCCCCGACCCGGCCGGGAATCGAACCCAGGACCCTCTGAACCGAAGGCCAGTACGCTGAACATTCAGACAACGAGTCGGACTAATAATCAGTGATCGTAAGAGTACAAGAAAATCAGTAATTGGGCTCGATTACAGTTACTTGAAAAATATTTGACTCAATTAGGATTACAAATTAATTTTTAAGTAATCAATAAAATTATTACAACTAATATTTTAAATGATATTATTTTGTTCATGCGTCGACCTATGAAGATCTTTTGCCACTACTTTCAGCATTTGAGAGGAACCTGTGTGTAAGTGTTGAATGTGAGGCCAGGAACGTTAAGGACGACACAAACACCCAGTCCCCAGGCCAGGGATATTAATCAATTACAATTAAAACCTCTGATCCAGGCGGGAATCGAGCCCGGGGCCGCCGGTTAACAGGCGGACGCGTTGCCCCCTACACAGCGGGGCCGGACTACAAATTAAAATTACTTTACAGAATTTTAGACTTACGGAAATCACTGATTTTTTTACGCTTGAGGCTGGAACAGGGCCTCTCAAACGCCCAAAATCTCACGCGTGCAAACCGAGGCGCAGAGGTTCTGTGCACCGGGCATCGGTCCGACTCGGCTAGGTTTGGACCAGTATTTTGTCTCGGGGCAACTAGGCTAAGGTCGGCCCAACTCTGCTCGGATGGTGGAGCGCTGCGGAGTAAGTGAAGAAGGGGGAGACAGGCTGAGCTAACGAGACAGGAGAAGGGAAAGAGAGAGAGACAGTGCTATTTTTCAAAATTGAGGAGTGGGGGTCTGCACTCTGGTCAACCTAGCGAAGTCGTCTTTTGCACCTTGCGCCGCGAAATGCACTGGTGCATGCACCCTAAGAGTCCGTAGGCTGAAATAATACAAAAGTTTGCAAGGAAATCCTTCGGATACTAGCCGATCTCCCAGATGGTATGATATACAGCCAGGTAAAATTTAAGAGACTTGGACTATTCTGTACACAGTGGGAGGCATTTCTACAGCAAATAAATGGTCTGCAGATTCTGGAAAGATACCGGAACCCCTACATCGTCAGTGCGAGAAACCTAGAAGAAGAAAGCAAAACTTGCCTAACGAAACTCAATCTACTGTATTACCTATGACAACCTGGTAATAATAATCGTATGGCCTCAGCTACCGTGTGCAGACATTTCAATTTGACGCCATCTGGCTGTCTGCTCGTCAGTTTCGACGTTCCGTTTTACTCTAGGCCCCCACTAGATGGCAGACCGAGTAATCCGACACTCTCTTGGGCGTCTATGGCTGAGATTTAATGAATTTTGTCGGGTAAACACCAAATGTGTCACCAAACATCTTTTACATGCCGACATCGTACGACATGGAGTGTCGAATGGACTTTTTTCCGCCCTTCAAAAATCCGACTACCTCTGCCGGATTTGAACCCGCTGTCTTGGGATCCGGAGGCCGACACTCTACCACTGATCCACAGAGGCAGCTTGACAACCGGGTAAATCCCAAATATGGTTTTCTAACAATTTTCTAAGCTCTCGGAAGATCAGTGGGATATTAAGTGACCTGGAGTTTAAGAAGTGGTGCGATCTCCCTCACAAAGATAAAGGAGTTATCCCTTTTAAAGAACATCCAGCATCCAATAAATAGGTCAGCTACCACGAAGCATTATTGCACAGCAAATGGAGAGACGTCCTCAAGATAACGGGGAAGTTACAGTAGTAGCAATTCATGCTGTGCCCGGTAGGACCGTGGACAGTAACCGTTGCACTTCAACGAGATTGAAACACTCGCACACTTCCTTGGTTTCTACCAGCACGGCGGAACTCTGCGCATCGCTAGGCATCATCAAATAAGAACTACCATCGCCCAGACTCTCAGAAGAACCGGAGTCACCTTCCATGAATAGATCCATGGCTTGGCAAAGAATGGAAGCACTCGAAGGATCGATGCAATTGCCTACAAAGACAACAATGTAGGATATAATCGATCCAACCGTCCGTTTCGAATCCTCCGCGAATCACCTTGACGATGTTGATCGTGAGAAGAAGGGAATACACGAGTCCACAGTTCCGTTCTAAAGGAACCTCAAAAGGATCGAAGCCATAGGCTTGCTAATCGGGAGAGTAGGAACACGATACCTCGAAAATTCGTCTGAGTTCTGCAAGACATTCCACCTGCCAAAATCTTTGATCATTGATTGTCATAGCACTTTCTGCCTTGAAATCGCCAATAAGTGTTTTAAGAAACCATCTTCGGTGATTTTCTTTAACATTCAACATACCTTCATTTATTTTCTCCATTACACAATATTAGTTGGTATTAACTATACCGGGCGAGTTACCCATGCGGTCCGAGGCACGCGGCTGTGAGCTTGCATCCGGGAGATAGTGGGTTCGAATCCCACAGTCGGCACTCCTGAAGATGGTTTTCCGTGGTTTCCCATTTTTACAGCCGGGGCTGTATCTTAATTAAGGCCACGGCCGCTTCCTTACAACTCCTAGGCCTTTCCTATCCCATCGTCGCCATAAGACCTATCTGTGTCAGTGCGACGTAAAGCAACTAGTAGGAAAAACGAAAGGTATTAAGTATACTTTACCTTTTAGGAAATCTCTAAATTGAGGAAGTGTTACTATGTGTTGTTGTTGTTGTGTTGGGTATTCAGCCCGAAGGCTCAATCAATCAATCAATCAATACTGATCTGCATTTAGGGCAGTCGCCCAGGTGGCAGATTCCCTATCTGTTGCTTTCCTAGCCTTTTCCGAAATGATTTCAAAGAAATTGGAAATTTATTGAACATCTCCCTTGGTAAGTTATTCCAATCCCTAACTCCCCTTCCTATAAATGAATATTTGCCCCAGTTTGTCCTCTTGAATTCCAACTTTATCTTCATATTGTGATCTTTCCTACTTTTATAGACGCCATTCAAACCTATTCGTCTACTAATGTCATTCCACGCCATCTCTCCGCTGACAGCTCGGAACATACCACTTAGTCGAGCAGCTCTTCTTCTTTCTCTCAATTCTTCCCAACCCAAACATTGCAACATTTTTGTAACGCTACTCTTTTGTCGGAAATCACCCAGAACAAATCGAGCTGCTTTTCTTTGGATTTTTTCCAGTTCTTGAATCAGGTAATCCTGGTGAGGGTCCCATACACTGGAACCATACTCTAGTTGGGGTCTTACCAGAGACTTATATGCACTCTCCTTTACATCCTTACTACAACCCCTAAACACCCTCATAACCATGTGCAGAGATCGGTACCCTTTATTTACAATCCCATTTATGTGATTACTCCAGTGAAGATCTTTCCTTATATTAACACCTAGATACTTACAATGATCCCCAAAAGGAACTTTCACCCCATCAACGCAGTAATTAAAACTGAGAGGACTTTTCCTATTTGTAAAACTCACAACCTGACTTTTAGCCCCATTTATCAACATACCATTGCCTGCTGTCCATCTCACAATATTTTCGAGGTCACGTTGCAGTTGCTCACAATCTTGTAACTTATTTATCACTCTATAGAGAATAACATCATCCGCAAAAAGCCTTAGCTCCGATTCCACTCCTTTACTCATATCATTTATATATATAAGAAAACATAAAGATCCGATAACACTGCCCTGAGGAACTCCCCTCTCAACTATTACAGGGTCAGACAAAGCTTCACCTACTCTAACTCTCTGAGATCTATTTTCTAGAAATATAGCAACCCATTCAGTCACTCTTTTGTCTAGTCCAATTGCACTCATTTTTGCCAGTAGTCTCCCATGATCCACCCTATCAAATGCTTTAGACATGTCAATCGCGATACAGTCCATTTGACCTCCAGAATCCAAGATATCTGCTATATCTTGCTGGAATCCTACAAGTTGAGCTTCAGTGGAATAACCTTTCCTAAAACCGAATTGCCTTCTATCGAACCAGTTATTAATTTCACAAACATGTCTAATATAATCAGAAAGAATGCCTTCCCAAAGCTTACATACAATGCATGTCAAACTTACTGGCCTGTAATTTTCAGCTTTATGTCTATCACCCTTTCCTTTATACACAGGGGCTACTATAGCAACTCTCCATTCATCTGGTATAGCTCCTTCGGCCAAACAATAATCAAATAAGTACTTCAGATATGGTACTATATCCCAACCCATTGTCTTTAGTATATCCCCAGAAATCTGATCAATTCCAGCCGCTTTTCTAGTTTTCAACTTTTGTATCTTATTGTAAATGACATTGTTATCATACGTAAATTTTATTACTTCTTTGGCCTTAATTTTCTAACTCTATTTCTTTCCAGTCTGCACCTCCTTCTTAGTCTCTTTATTTCTCTATTATAATAAGGTGGGTCTTTACCATTCCTTACCACCCTTAAAGGTACAAACCTGTTTTCGCATTCCTCAACAATTTCTTTAAACCCATCCCAGAGTCTGTTTACATTTTTATTTACCGTTTTCCACCGATCATAGTTACTTTTTAGAAACTGCCTCATACCTGCTTTATCAGCCATATGGTACTGCCTAACAGTCCTACTTTTAAGACCTTCCTTTCTATCACATTTATTTTTAACTACCACAAAAACAGCTTCATGATCACTAATACCATCTATTACTTCAGTTTCCCTATAGAGCTCATCTGGTTTTATCAGCACCACATCCAAAATATTTTTCCCTCTGGTTGGTTCCATCACTTTCTGAATCAGCTGTCCTTCCCATATTAACTTATTTGCCATTTGTTGGTCATGCTTCCTGTCGTTCGCATTTCCTTCCCAATTGACATCTGGCAAATTCAGATCTCCCGCTACAATCACATTTCTTTCCATGTCGTTTCCCACATATCTGACTATCCTATCAAATAATTCCGAATCCACATCAGTGCTACCCTTTCCCGATCTGTACACTCCAAATATATCAAGTTGCCTATTATCTTTAGAAATGAGCCTTACACCTAGAATTTCATGTGTCTCATCTTTAACTTTTTCGTAGCTTACAAATTCTTCTTTCACCAGAATGAAAACTCCCCCTCCCACCTTTCCTATCCTATCTCTACGATACACACTCCAGTACCGTGAGAAAATTTCTGCATCCATTATATCATTTCTCAGCCATGATTCAACTCCTATTACAATATCTGGTAAACTGCTCAACTAAGTGGCATCTTTCGAGCTGTCAGTGGAGAGATGGCGTGGAATGACATTAGTAGACGAATAAGCTTGAGTAGAGTTTTTAAAAGTAGAAAACATCATAAAATGAAGATAAAGTTGGAATTCAAGAGGACAAATTGGGGTAAATATTAATTTATAGAGAGAGGAATTAAGGATTGGAATAATTGACCAAGGGAGATGTTTAAATTTCCAGCTTCTTTGAAATCAATATTTAAGAACAGACTATATAGGTCTATTTTCGAAAGTTGGAGTTTGACGCTGGAGCTGGTGTTGCGAAAAATGGCGTGTTGTTGTCATGGTAATGTGGGCAACGTTGACATGTTTATGGCGCTAAACCGAGTGTTTGTCATTGTCACATGGCGTCCTTTCACCACAAATTCTGTTTTATATCCTTTTCGTGTTATATTATTTTTATCATTGCGTGGACGTACAGTATTTGTATTGCAATTATTCTTTTTACTAGTCATACTTAGCTTTGTTCATAGTCATTAGTTGAAAGTTACTTTTTGGTTACCGGTAGCCTAACATAGGATAGGATCGTATGTGTTTTCACCTGTGAATTTAGTATGAATACGTTTAGGTTAGGTTAGTTTAACCTAGGATAGGATCGTGTGTGTTTTCACCTGTGAACTTAGTATGAATACGTTTAGGTTAGGTTAGTTTAAGATAGGATAGGATCGTGTATGTTTCCACCTGTGAATTTAGTATGAATATGTTCAGGTTAAGTTAGTTTAACCTAGGATAGGATCGTGTATGCTTTCACCTGTTAATTTAGTAAAAATACGTTCAGGTTAGGTTATTTTAATCTAGGATAGGATCGTGTATGTTTTCATCTGTGAATTTAGTATGAATACTTGTAGGTTAGGTTAGTTTGACCTAGGATAGAATCGTGTGGTGTGATTTTTCACCAATGAATTTAGCATGAATACGTTTAGGTTAGTTTAACATAGAATAGGACCGTGTATGTTTTCACCTGCGAATTTAGTACCGTATGGATATGTTCAGGTTAGAGTAGTTTAAAGTTAAAAACTTCATCACTGATCCGTATTGAACTAATAGTTACAATGCTAAAAAGAGAAAAATGTACCACCTTTTCAATACAATAACACTGTTGCAAGAATCAATGTAGCAACACAAAAACCCCCCTGTGGGTGGGGGCGATAGAATAACACCCACGGTATCCCCTGCCTGTCGTAAGAGGCGACTAAAAGGGGCCCCAGGGACTCTGAACTTTGGAGCGTGGGTTGGCGACCACGGGGTCCTCAGCTGGGTCCTGGCATTGCTTCCACTTACTTGTGCCAGGCTCCTCACTTTCATCTATCCTGTCCGACCTCCCTTGGTCAACTCTTGTTCTTTTCCGACCCCGACGCTATTAGGTTTGCGAGGGCTAGGGAGTCTTTCATTTTCATGCCCTTCGTGGCCCTTTTCTTTCTATGACCGATATCTTCATTTTTCGAAGTGTCAGATCCCTTCTATTTTTCCCTCTGATTAGTGTTATATAGAGGATGGTTGCCTAGTTGTACTTCCTCTTAAAACAATAATCACCACCACCACTACACAAAAATGGCAAGAAGTCAACACAATTGTAACACTTATGTCACTTTTCTTGAATTAAAAATAGAAATTCATGTAGAGGTTCTTGAACACTCTTGCTGATCTTGAGGTTAAAAAAATGATGCAATATAGTATATGCTTACAACGTTGTCACTTATACTAACCGTACGATCAAAGAAATAGAAATAAACTGTGGTCCCTCTTTAAACATTAAGATTGCGTAGTGATATTAGGAATCAGCATCCTCTGGAAGTCTGCAATATCTGCATCTAGACAATAAATTTTCTAAAATGATGTCATCAAGAATAATAAATGGTCAAGCATTCCAATGACTCCGCAAGCTCTAGAGTCGTCTATGAGAATCCTGAAAAATTTACGTCTAATGCTAACTACCAATTCTATGGGCTACTAGAAGAATATCATTAGCAGGAAATCAAGTTACACATTGCCTTAAATAAAATTTATCCATCTCAACTGCGACATGGTTCACTTCCACACGGTCTCATTCAGTATCGAAGATTCTATTCATCCCCTTCATATCTGCGTATAACTCGCTTACATTAAGTCCTGGGTTATCGTATTTGACGACCATCACATTGTTAACCTAAGTATTCTTCGAAAACATCATCAAGAAAATCACCCATCAATGCCTAAGTGCTTGTCTATCACCACCACCATTAAATCCACATGCATGGCGAGCAATACCTCAATAACATATCATCGGAACTTTTTCGAAGATTGCATCATATCATTCAATGTACAACTCCCAATGAACTCCAATGAAAATAAAATGAAATGGCGTATGGCTTTTAGTGCCGGGAAATCCCAGGACGGGTTCGGCTCTCCAGGGGCAGGTCTTTTGATTTGACTCCCGTAGGCGACCTGCGCGTCGTGATGAGGATGAAATGATGACGAAGACAACACAAATACCCAGCCCCCGTGCCAGGGAAATTAACCAATGATGGTTAAAATTCCCGAACCTGCCGGGAATCGAACCCGGGACCCCTGTGACCAAACCATTTAGCCATGGAGCCGGACTATTCTCCAATAATATCGCACATCAATCATTCACTTTATCTCGACGACCCTACTTCAAATCTCTCTCCACATGCGCGTCATGCTTGAGTAAAGTCTAACTCATCTTCCAAATATTCAAGCACATTATTATCGAATACTACTTCATTCTTACATACGCATAAAATAATAATCAATGCTATAATACCATTATTCCTCTCGCAAAAACTACGCGTATAATGTGAAATTATAATCTTAGATGACTCCAATTTAAGCACATGTTAACTATCTTATGGTCACTTCAAATAAATATGCCTATGCAATAAATAATACGTTGAGGTTCAGTTACGATGACAGTATTCTACCAAATGTTACGACCACGTTTAAGAAAATTTCCTGCGTAATATTTACTGTTAAACGCTCGAATTCAAACATAGCACACGTCATGATGAAATTCACAACACTCTATACCTGTTACGAAATGAGTGACGATCTCACGGTATCACTCAAGTTGTAATGCTGGGTCTGTACCTTAATTCAATCAATCAATCAATCAATCAATCAATCAATCAATCAATCAATCAATCAATCAATCAATCAATCAATCAATCAATCAATCAATCAATCAATCAATCAATCAATCACTACTGACCTGCATTTAGGGCAGTCGCCCAGGTGGCAGATTCCCTATTTGTTTTCCTAGCCTTTTGTTAAATGATTTCAAAGAAATTGGAAATTTATTGAACATCTCCCTTGGTAAATTATTCCAATCCCTAACTCCCCTTCCTATAAACGAATATTTGGCCCACTTTGTCCTCTTGAATTCCAACTTCATCTTCATATTGTGATCTTTCCTACTTTTAAAGACACCACTCAAACGTATTCGTCTACAAATGTCATTCCATCCGTTGATTACATTGTTATTAATTTGTCTTTCGGGCGGATTGGCTTATTCAAAAACATTTATTATTACATCTCAATAAATATAAATATAGGCTACGTATATTTAGTGGACTCGCCAACGGCCGTAGCCGTGTTGAAACACCGGATCCCGTGAGATCTCCGAAGTTAAGCAACATTGGGCGTGGTCAGGAGTTGGATGGGTTGCCACGCGCTGTTGGTGGGGGTAAGGGAATGGAGGAGTGGAAAGGAACTGGCCACCCTACCGCACGTAAACTCCGGCTCAGGAACACCTCTGCGGAGGTCCAGACCTGCCTTCGGGAAGAATAACCCTTACCTTAGTGGACTTATTATTCGCTATCACCATAAAATAGGTCGAATATCCTTCCCATCTTTTACCTAAGGCTGGCATTGCTTCCACTTACTTGTGTCAGGCTCCTCACTTTCATCTATCCTATCCGACCTCTCTTGGTCAACTCTTGTTCTTTTCCGACCCCGACGCTATTAGGTTTGCGAGGGCTAGGGAGTCTTTCATTTTCACGCCCTTCGTGGCCCTTGCCTTCCTTTGGCCGATATCTTCATTTTTCGAAGTGTCGGACCCCTTCCATTCTTCCCTCTGATTAGTGTTATAGAGAGGATGGTTGCCTAGTTGTACTTCCTCTTAAAACAATAATCACCACCACCACCTTTTACCTAAGGAAAAGCAATAAATAATATGAAGCAATGTTTGTTTGTTTGTTTGCTACCTTTTAGTCCCGTTTCTTGGTACAGGGTTGGGGATGAGGTGAGATGAATGTATATGTTTTTATTATTTTACGACTGGATGCCCTTCCTGCGGCCAACTTCAGTTGAGGAGCAAATGAAGATATGAATGCTGGTGAATGAAACTGGGTAAGGTGTAAGGAAACGGCTGTGTCATATGAATTGGAAACTGTCCCGGCATTTGCCTGGAAGAGAATTATCAACACAAAATCCGGTACAATTATTATTATTATTATTATTATTATTATTATTATTATTATTATTATTATTATTACTCGAATAACCGTTTTGACGGTATGATAAATCAACTTTGGTTACTTTTCTTTGCATTTAACTTTTTTCGTTTCCAAACTTCCTTCATTTTCTGAGAATGTTGTTCCTTTTCCTCTTGAGTCCATTTTGTTCCAGTTGTTAATTTCTTTCTCTTGAAATCCTGCCTTTCATGTTACTTCTCTGAAACGTGTTCTGTTTTCTGCAGTATCTATTTTAATTCCAGCGTTTCTCATATCCTTTTCAATTTCAGTGAACCACGTTGGGTTGGATTTGAAACTGTTCAATAAGTTGAAGATTTGTTTAGTTAGTCTATTGTTATTCATTCATAAATGTGTCCAAGTCGTCTTTTCCTCATTACAGTTGTCAGTTTTTTCAACTTTTAAATATAGCTCTCTGTTCTTCTTCTTCTGCATGGAGCCTCTAAATATTAGTTCCTAATTAGCTTCGATCTCTAAGATCTTTTGCTATCATGTTTTTCCTTCATTCCTCCTAGATATACCTGCTCCCTTCACAAAGCTGGAGGTAATTCTTATTGGGTCTTCTTGGATTTTTTCTCTCTCTCTTCATCCGGTAATCCTAGAGTGGAGAGTCTGATTCTACCCAGCGCCTCAGATTCGAAAAGTATGTGTTCAGCTGATTCCTCTGCTTCATTGCATTTCCTACATATGTTGTCTCTTATTACTCCAATTCTATGTAGGTGTTTTTTTTCAGATGGCAGTGTCCTGTCAACAGTCCTACTACCCATCTTTTATTTACTCTGCTGAGTTTCAGCAGTTCTAAATCTGCTTCTTGTTTGGTCCTTTTATCAGTTCTTTTGCAAACCTGCATCCTGGAGTATTTTTCCAGTTTTCCATTTCTTTCTTTTGTATCCATTTTCCTGTGCAGTGTCGGGCTTGTCCATAGTAAATCCCGCGATATAGGTCCTGGGCCTACAAAATTTGTTTCTGCCTCTTTCTTGGCCAGTTGATCTGCCTTTTCATTTCCTTCTATACCTGCATGCCCTGGTACCCATATTATTTTAACAATGTTGTACTTTGAGAGCTCTCTGTTTGATCTTAGCCTAAATTCGGCATTGTTTTATTTTATAGGTCCCAGTATTTTTCTCAAAATTATTTTTTCAACTTTTTCTAATTTCTCAAGGTCCCCAATTCTTGTAAGTTAAAGTGTTTCTGCTGCATATAAAATTTCTGGTCGGGCCACTGTTTGATAATATCTTAATTTCAAGTTCCAGGGTAGATATTTCTTATTGTATATATTTTTTGTCATAAGAAACAACCTTTCCATTTTGTTTACTCTTATATCTATAGCTATCTTTTCTTTTGTGTTTATTATTATTATTATTATTATTATTATTATTATTATTATTATTATTATTATTATTATTATTAACCCCTCCAGGTTTGGTTTTGCCCTCGGACTCAGCGAGGGATCCCACCTCTACCTCCTCAAGGGCAGTGCCATGAAGTGTGAGATTTTGGGTCGGAGGATACAACAGGGGAGGAAGACCAGTACTTCGTCCAGGTGGCCTCAACTGCAATGCTGAACAGAGGCCCTGTGGGGGGACGGGAAGATTGGAAGGGGCAGACATGGATGAGGGAAGCAAGCGGTCGTGGCCTTAAGTTAGGTACCATCCATTATTTGCCTGGAGGAGAAGTGGGAAACCACGGAAAACTATTTCGAGGATGGCTGAGGTGGGAATCGAGCCCACCTCTACTCAGTTGACCTCCCGAGGCTGAGGGAACCTCGTTCCAGCCCTAGTGCCACTTTTCAAATTTCGTGGCAGAGCCGGGAATCGAACCCGGACCTCGGGGGTGGGGGTGGGGGGTGGCAGTTAATCACCCTAAACACTACACCACAGAGGCGGACATTATTATTATTATTATTATTATTATTATTATTATTATTATTATTATTATTATTATTATTATTGTTGTTGTATGTGTATGTTCAGTCCCAAGCCCGAAGTCTGGTTGAATCATCAAACAGCTCCACCATCAGCTGTCATAGATGGACTAGGCATCACTGAAGAGGCGTACTAGGGAAATAAGGAGAGAGGTACTTTCCCGTTGCTTTCCTCACTGAGGTAGAGGCTGCTGTTACGTATCAGTCTGCCAAGCCCAGTGAAATTCACGTACCGAGTGAGTTGGCCGTGTGGTGAAGGTCACGCAGAGTGAACTTGCATTCGGGAGATAGTGGTTTCGAATCCCACTGTCGGCAGCCCTGATGATAGCTTTCTGTTGTTTCCCATTTTCACACCAGGCAAATGCTGTACCTTAATTAAGGCCACGGTCACTACCTTACCAGTTCTAGGCCTTTCCTATCCCATCGTCGCCATAAGATGTGTCGGTACGACGTAAAGCCAATTGAAAAATAAAATAATATATATATATATATATATATATATATATATATATATATTAAAAATGCACGCACCAACCGACCCTATGAGCAACATGTTCACACCATTCATATCAGGGACTGGTTGCATAATATATAGCATACTAATATTGTCAAAGTCAAGGATGAGACTGAGACAGATCAATGAAAGTAACAAAAGTAACAAAATTGCTCTAGCCCATACCAGAAGATATATTGCACTATAAACCCTAGGTCTCGCCAGCAAAGGCATATTATTATTATTATTATTATTATTATTATTATTATTATTATTATTATTATTATTATTATTATTATCCGATTCCTTGGCTGAATGGTCAGCGTTGAGGCTTTCGGTTCATAGGGTCCCGGGTTCGATTTCCGGCCGGGTCGGGGATTTTAATCCCGTATGATTAATTATTCTTGCTCGGGGACTGGGTATCTGTGCTTGTCCCAACACTTTCATCTTCGTATTAAGACAATACACCACGACAGAAACACGCAGTAGTGGTTACATCCTTCGGGACCAAATCCACATGTTTGGGAAGAAGCGGTAGATTATTATTATTATTATTATTATTATTATTATTATTATTATTATTATTAATTGATTTTCTTAAGAGTTAACAGACTTTTGGCTAAATAAATAAATAAATAAATAAATAAATAAATAAATAAATAAATAAATAAATTGTAGAGACAGATTTTTTAAGATCTTCACTTTTACAAATTTGTTACTTTTATTATTAGCTACCGGTAGTTGAGAAGTAGCAGGGGTGGTGAGGGGTGGTTATTATTCTAAGGGCAAAAGCAACGAAAATAATCTTACTTTTTCAGGGGGAGGATTTTGTACATTAAGCTTAGATGAGTTTTTAACTTGAGAGACTGAAATATTTCACCGACTCTCCTAAGGTTGTGAATTTGCAGTTACTTTATTGTTGTAGGCCTACCGGCGAAAAATCGACAGTTCTATTGACATCATTCTTTAATTATGATATCTAAAGTCAATGATATAATGTAATTAATGAAAATTTCAGTACTTACAAGTACTGTTTAAAATTATGATAGTGGTTTTATCTCTGTGATGTTTCATCCGTCTGCGACAGGCTGCTATTTTATGGCAGTACCGTAGTAATTTCCCTGGTGGAAATCAATGTTTTCAGCACTGTCCAAATTGTAGTTGTGTTTAATGATGGGATATTATTTCATTTATTTAAATAATGATAAGGATTATATAAGTATAGATACGATTTAACTCCTTGGTTATATCTCCCAATCAGCTAAGGAAGCGTTTATTTAGAGCTCTTGAGCTTTGATCTTGCGTACTAGTGGAATTTGTTGTAAGTTGGCAACATTAGGGAAGATGCAACTATTACTTTTAAAACGGTTAATTTGATGGTCTTAAAAAACAATTCATGTATTATGAGTAAGTATTGAATATAGCTAAAAGTAATAGTGCTGATATTTAATTTAATGATCGTGAAGAAGATAGTTGCAGCTTTGACTAGGTTCCTGCCGGGACCAGTCGTATCGATTGCTGGTCGGGAGGTTCAGTCGTGTGCTCGTTTGCAGTAGTGAAGTAAATATTGTAGTTTCGGTATGGCTGCTCCAGCAGCTTGTACGCGTTTCAGTGATAACTATGACCTCAAAGAGGAACTAGGAAAGTAAGTAACTGTATATCTACTTGTTTTAAGTGTAAGGATCGTCATTTCATTGAATGCATTCCTGTATGTGAGCCTGTTGGGATTCTGCCAGTGCTTTTCTAAAGCTGACGACACACTCCACCTTCAGTCAAAAGGGGGTGTGAGTGGCGGCGAAGGGGGAGGGGACATCAAAAGTCATTTCAGAGAAATAAAAAAATCTTCTTTGAAGTACCACGACTGATTGCGAATTGACTGGCGTGAGATAGTGCTGAAAAAAGCTAAAGATGCAACTTAGTACACCCACAGAATTCGCAGTTACACTGCAAGCCTTCCTTAGGCCCAAGTGTCATCTTCAAATCAATAATTTGGATGTTGATTCAGTTTTGGCAGGTGGTTGGTGGTGGTGAAAGAAATGATCGATTATAATAAATTCTCTCCATATAATAAAACATTTTATTTGTTAGTGCAAGAAAACTGAGCTGTCTTTTAAAAGAAAGAATACAATCCTTTGACAAAATGAAATAAATCGTTCTTCTGGTTGCTTGAAAGAGCTAAATTTATCTAAAAATGCTTCTTTTTATTATACGAGAAATGATGCAAGTATAATATGCTGTTTTAATTGCTTTATTTGTAGATGCGCAATTACGCGGTGTTCATCAGTGCAGTTGATTTCTCTTGCAAATTTGTGTTTCAGAGGATTTCATTTTAGCTGAAAATAGTTTTTATCAAACAATTAAAATTTTATTGGCGTTGAACAGTGACATTTATTAATAATATATTTTCTCCATGTACTCCAGTTCAGCTTGTCAGACGTACACTCAACAGCTCAAAAATTGGCCGCCGTAGATTTCCTTCAAAATCCTCTTTTTTGAAATATTAAGTTGAACATGTTGTGCAGGTGGTATAGGATTCCAAGTATCGTCTCTTCGACCACCAGTATCATCGGGTGTCGAGAATGTGTAAAATTAAATATTTCTTTGCAGGCCAATTTTTTTATGCGGTTGAGTGTACGTGGATCTGGAGCGGGTGAGTTGCAGGTTCAATACAGACTGGAGGCTGCATACTATATCCATCGCGCCAAATTACAATCACCGCTGCAGAGAGTAATCTCCCAATCAGAAGAGCGCTCGCCCGAATGAGAAAATAGAGATGTGTGGGAAGTCCGTCTGTGGTTCGAATCCCTGTAATTGAATGTAGGAATTTTTTAGATGCGGGGGTTGCTGTGCAGTGTGGGACAGCTCAACATTTCGTTCTCCTTTAAAAAAAAAAAAAAAAAACCCTTCCACTTCACTTTACATCTGTTAACTCTTCAAGCCGACTGGCTGGATCCTCAAATAGCACCGCCAAAACTTCATGGCAGTGGCTTAAGAAGCCGTATAAGACATGATGAGGAGTGAGGTAGTTGCCCGTTGTTTTCCTCACTGGGCCAGAAATTTCTATTGCAGCACGACTGACCCTACACTTTTCATAAAATCCAGATGCACTAGTCTTGCTGTGAGTGGCGTTACTCAACACCCCTCATTCTGCAGCTGCTTCCATTCTGTCACAATTATGTTTGAGGCTGAAGCTGCATTTTCCCTGGCCCGTGTGAAGAGAAAGGTGCAGACGTACTGCACCTATCAAGAAATATCAACACGCTCGTTTCATAAAGGTTTGGAAATGGCTCGCTGTTTTTTTTTGTTGTTGTACCATTTTACTGACTAGTGAAATTTAGTCATCCTATCAATACTTTTAAGACTGCCCCGTGGTATAAGGGGTAGGGTGCCTGACTCTTACTCGGAGGTCCCGGGTTTGATTCTCGGCCAGGACAGGGATCTCTTTTGTTTTCCTCCTGAATCTGGGGGGCTGCTCCAGGGTCCACTCAGCCTACATGATTACAATTGAACTATCTGACTGTGAGATAGCGAGCCCGTACTACGAAAACCGGGCGAGTTGGCCGCGCGGTTAGGGGCGCGCAGCTGTGAGCTCGCATCCGGGAGATAGTGCGTTCGAACCGCACTGTCTGCAGCCCTGAAGATGGTTTTCGGTGGGTTCCCATTTTCACACCAGGCAAATGCTGGGGCTGTACGTTAATTAATTAAGGCCACGGCCACTTCCTTCCCATTCCTAGGCCTTTCCTGTATCCATCGTCGCCATAAGACCTATCTGTGTCGGTGCGACGTAAAGCAAATAGCAAAACAGCGTATGAAAAAAAAAGAAATGGCGTATAGCTTTTAGTGCCGGGAGTGTCCGAGGACATGTTCGGCTAGCCAGGTGCAGGTCTTTTGATTTGACGCTCGTAGGCAACCTGCGCGTCGTGATGAGGATGAAATGATGATGGAGACGACACATCCACCCACCCCCGTGTCAGCGAAATTAACCAATGGTGGTTAAAATTCCCGACCCTGCCGGGAATCGAACCCGTGACCCCTCTGATCAAAGGCCAGCACGCCAACCATTTAGCCATGGAGCCGCACCCGTTCTACAAAACAAGAATAAGAGCCGAGAGGATTCGTCGTGCCGACCACATAACACCTCGTATTCTGCAGGCCTTCGGGCTGAGCAGCGGTCGCTTGGTTCACGTAGCTATCAGCTTGCATTCGGGAGATAGTGGTGTCGGCCACTCCTGAATATGTTTTTTCGTGGTTTCCCGTTTTCACACCAGGGAAATGTCCGGCTCCATGGCTAAATGGTTAGCGTGCTGGCTTTTAGTCACAGGGGTCCCGGGTTCGATTCCCGGCAGGGTCGGGAATTTTAACCTTAATTGGTTAATTTCGCTGGCACTGGGGCTGGGTGTATGTGTCGTCTTTATCATTATCCATCCTCATCACGACGCGCAGGTCGCCTGCGGGAGGCAAATCAAAAGACCTGCACCTGGCGAGTCGAACTTGTCCTCGGACACTCCCGGCACTAAAAGCCACACGCCATTTCATTTTTTTACCAGGGAAATGTTGGGGCTGTACCTTAAGGCCTCGACCGCTTCCTTCCCACCCCTAGCCCTTTCCTATCCCATCGTCGCCATAAAACCTATCTGTGTCGGTGTGATGTAAAGCAAATTAAAAAAAATTAAGATCGCGGTCACTTCCCACTCCTAGCCCTTTCCTGTCCCATCTTTGCATAACATCTGTCTGTGTTGGTGCGACGTATAAAAGGTACTCTAAGAATGTCTACAGTTTATCACTAAACTGTCATCATAAACCTGTCCAGTGGTCTGCAGATCTCTGTTGAATCCTTACTCTTGTAAGTAAATTCTTGTTCTCGTTTCGAGGTGGTGCTTATCATTTCAGCAACCCCCACCCTCCCAATGGAGGCGAGTTTCATGTATCTTTTTAACTACATCCCGTCCGGCCCCATGAGTAAAAGGTTAGTATGATGACCATTGGTTAATTTTTCTGGTTCGGGGGCTGTGTGTGTGTGTCATCAGAAAAAACTACACCAGACCTCTCCGAAAGCCATAAATAAAATAAAAATGCGAATCCTCCTGCCATTCTTAAATTTGTGGCATTTCCGGGATCAAACCCGGGACTCCTGAGGACAGCAGCCAATAGCGCTGTCCGTTACTGTACGCAGAAGGACTTTATTTTCTGCGGAATTTTTCGATCTTGTTCGCAGTGGAGACTATTTTCAATCCTTGTTCATTCCCTTTATGACTTAGCAAGCTGTGGCCTGCAGCTTTTCTCACAATCATTAGCCTGGCGCTGACATTAGGAGGCCATGCTCAGCCTGTCAAAGCGAGAGGAGTACCATCATTTCTTCCAACTGTGATCCAGACATTCAGCTATGAATCAGTCAATCTGCTTGATTATTTTTTTTTACAAAATAGTTAAATGGGTCGGGTTTGAGGCCCTCTGGTCAGAGGGTCTCGGATTCGATTCCTGGCTGGGTCGGGGATTTTAATCACACACACTCCTCTTCATATTCAAACAACATACCACACTACCAGCCACCACAGAAACACGCAATAGTGATTACATCCCTCCATATACAGTTAGCGTAAGGAAGGGCATCCGGTCGTAAAACAGTACCAAATCCACATGTGCGACATAGTTCGCACCCGCGACCCCACAGGTGTAGGGAAAACGGTAGAAGAAGAAGAAGTCAAATATTTCTACCTACCGAGCAGTGGCTGTGCGGCTGGGACCACGTAAGTATCACCTTGCATTCGGGAGATAGTGGGTTCGAACCCCACTGTTTGCAACCGTGAAGATGGTTTTTCGTGGTTTCCCATTTTCACTCCAGGCAAATGCAGGAACCAGTTCCTATCCGATTCCTTGTCCGGCTCTATGGCTAAATGGTTAGCGTGCTGGCCTTTGGTCACAGGGGTCTCGGGTTCGATTCCCGGCAGGGTCGGGGATTTTAACCATCATTGGTTAATTTCGCTGGCACGGGGGCGGGGTGTATGTGTTGTCTTCAACATTTCATCATCCTCATCACGACGCGCAGGTCGCCTACGGGAGTCAAATCAAAAGACCTGCGCCTGACGAGCCGAACTTGTCCTCGGACACTCTTGGCACTAAAAGCCATACGCCATTTATTTAGCTGATTCCAATCACCTCCCTACCTAATGTCATTCATCATCATTTGTTTAAATCTTAATTTACTCCTCAACAGAGGTAGGGCATCCGGCCCTAATACACGGCATATAATTAAATTTTCACCTCATCTCCGACCCCGTATTAAAAAGCGGGACTTTTTTTTTTTTTTTTTACAGTTCGCTTCACGTCGCACGGACACAGACAGATCTTATGGCGAGGCTGGGTTAGGAAAGGCCTAACAGTGGGAAGAAAACGGCAGTGACCTTAATTAAGGTACAGTCCCAGCATTTGCCTGGTATGAAAATGGGAAACCACAGAAAGCGCGACTACATACAGCCAAATATTCCTGTATTGTTCGACCTTTCTCTTTATCTGAATCAATTAATCAATCAGTGATCTCCATTTAGAGCCGTCACCCACGCGCCAGATTCTTTATCAATTTTCACGTAGCTTTTTCTTAAACGTTTTCAAAGAACTTAGAAATATATCGAACATTTCTCTTGATAACTTTTTTCCCAGCCGTTACTCCTCGTCCTATAAATAAATATTTCCCTCAATTTGTCCTCTTGAATTCCAACTTCATCGTCCCTAATTTTTTAAAAAGCTCCACTCAAGCTTTTTCATCTACTAATGCCATTCCACGCCATCTCTCCACTGACAGCTCGATACATACCACAGAGTCCAGCATCTGGACTCCTTACTCCCAAGTCTTCCCAGCTCAAAGTTTACTTCATTTTTGGAACACTGCTCCTTTGTCGGAAATGAAATGAAATGGCGTATGGCTTTTAGTGCCGGGATGTGTCCGAAGACTTCGGCTCGCCAGGTGCAGGTCTTTTGATTTGACACCCATAGGCGACCTGCGCGTCGTGATGAGGATGAAATAATGATGAAGACGACACACACACCCAGTCCCCGTGCCAGGAGAATTAACCAATTATGGTTAAAATTCCCGACCCTTCCGGGAATCGAACCCGGGACCCCTGTGGCCAAAGGCCAGCACGCTAACCATTTAGCCATGGAGCCGGACTCCTTTGTCGGAAATCACCCAGAACAAATCGTGCTGCTTTCCTTTGGACCAGTTCTCGTATCAAGTAGTCTGGTGTGGGACCAATGCACTGGAACTGTACTATTGGGGTTTTACCACAGACTTATACGCCCTCTCCTTCACATCCTTACTACAACCCCTCAATATTCTCATAACCATGTTAAGAGATCTGTAACCTTTCTTAAACAACCTTGTTAATATGATTACCCCTATGAAGATCATTCCTTATATTAACACCTAGGTACTAGGGGCTGCCTGGCTGAGGCGGTAAAGGAGTGCTCGGTTCGTCCGGAAGGACGTGGGTTCGAATCCCCGTCAGGAAGTCGTAAAATTTAAGAAACGAGATTTCCCCTTCTGGAGGTGCATATGGCCCTGAGGTTTACTCAGCCTATACAAAAATTAGTACCAGGTTAATTCCTGGGGGCAAAGGCGGCCGGGTGGGATCCTTTACCTTCCACCCCTCCAAGGGCCTTCATGGCCTGTACGGAAATGACTTTGCTTTACTAACAGTGTCCTCCATCCCGTCATCATATATTTTATTAGCTATTGCAATATTTTAAAGGACGACAATTCAGGGAAATTAGGGCACCTTGCAAGGCTCTCTTGTCGGGATTACAGTGATGTCCTGAACGGCAGGGGGAAGAGATCTTCGGAACGGCGCAGTTGGGGGGATGAGGTGGGGCTCTTCTGGGGCCGCCTCCACCTGTGGACTCGCGGGCAGCAACAGCAACCTCTGTACCACGAGTGGATTGACTGCGCCGTACGGATCGCGTATTGGTAGACTTGCATTCTGGAGATGGTAGGTTCGAACACCTTCGGCAGTTCTGAATATGGTTTCTCGCGGCTTCCCTTTTTCATACCAGGCAATTGTACCGAAATACAAATTGCCCCGACAGATTCCTTCCCTGATTCAGTCTTTTCCTACCCCATTGTCGTCGAAAGCTGTCTTGCTGTTCTTCTTTTCCTTCTTCTTGTGGTCCTCTGTTCTGCGCATGACTGGCCACTTCGCACAGCTACACTTCGACTCTGATCACACCTTATTTGATGACATCCGTTTACCGTTTCGACATATCATCGGGTTGAGGTGGTCAAACGGTAGAACGTTGGCTTTCTGTGCCCAATTCTGTTTAATTCGGGCTCAGTCCGGTGGTATTTGAAGGTGCTCAAATATTTAGCCTCATGTCGGAAGATTTACCTGATTGTAAGTCACCTCCTGTGGGACCAGATTTCTAGACCTCGTCGTCCCCTAGGACACGTGAACGAATCATATCCATGAAAATTCATTATAATTTTTGTCGTAAATGGAAGATAATAATTGCTTTTAAGCAAATTAAGATTAAAATTAGATGTAAATAAATAAATGCAGTTATTCCTAGCTGCCGTCCTGGATTCGATTCCCGGCTCTGCCATGTTATTTGAAAAGTGATATGAGGATCGGAACGGGGTCCACTCGGCTTAGGGAGGGAGAACAAGTGGCAAACTACGGAAAACCACTTCCAGGGTGGCTGAAGCGGGAATCGAAGCCCGTTTGCTCAGTTGACCTCCCGAGGCTGAGTGGACCCCGTTCAAGTACTCTTACCACTTTTCAAATTTCGTGGCAGAGCCGGGAATCGAACTTGGGCCTCCGGGGGTGGCAGCTAATCACACTAACTACTACACCACATAGGCAGACTTGAGTTGTAAATAATCGACCCCTTCTTCCGTAAAATTCAACCACCTCTTAGTTTACATTAGGTCGAGTTTGCAGGACTATGCTGTCTTCTTTTCGTTTCGGCCATCTGAGGACCACGTTAATTCGTATCAGCTTCGTTTCTTCTGGTCTCCTTGCCCAGTATTCTATCATTCTGATACTTTGCAATCTTCTTCGCTCTTCTGTTCATGATGCTTTTCTTGAGGGCCTAGTTCTATCCTGAAAACCTGTGGAAACCTTAATTTTTTTATTTTTAAAACCACTCTGTTGTATATCTTTGGTTCCTGTATTCCCATTTCTTCTAGATCCCTTTGTACCTGTTGGATTCAGTGTACTTTGATTATCTTGTTCACAAGAAACTGTAGGCCTATGTACAGTGTTAACCTCTGCTGGATTAATCTGTAAAACAACAGTTAATGGTTTTAGGAAGAACTTTTTACAGTCAAGACGATAAGCCACCACACGCAAAGTCATACTTCATCTCGCCGCTCATTCAACTTATCAACTAACTGTTCTGAGTTTAGTAACAGATAAAATAATGAAACCCACTTCTTTCTTCAAAACCTTTCCAATGAAACCAGCCCTTCATCAGCCTGTCAGCTCCCTCTAAAAATGAAACCCACAACCTTTCCAGTGAAACTAGCCCTTCGTCAGCCTGTCACCTCCCTCCAAAAAAATGAAACTCACTTCTTTCTTCAAAACCTTTCCAATGAAACTAGCCCTTCATCAGCCTGTCAGCTCCTCAAAGAAAATTAAACCCAGTTCTTTCTTCAGAATCTTTCCAATGAAACTAGCCCTTCATCAGCCTGTCAGCTCCTCTAAAGAAAATGAAACCCAGTTATTTCTTCAGAACCTTTCCAATGAAACTAGCCCTTTGTCAGCCTGTCATCTCCCTCTAAAAAATGAAACCCACAACCTTTCCAATGAAACTAGCCCTTCGTCAGCCTGTCTGCTCCCTCTAAAAAAAATTAAACCCACTTCTTTCTTCAAAACCTTTCCACTGAAACTAGCCCTTCATCAGCCTGTCAGCTCCCTCTAAAGAAAATGAAACCCACTTCTTTCTTCAAAACCTTTCCACTGAAACTAGCCCTTCGTCAGCCTGTCAGCTCTCTCTAAATAAAAATGAAACCCACTTATTTCTTCAAAATCTTTCCAATGAAATTAGCCCTTCGTCAGCCTGTTATCTCCCTCTAAAAATGAAACCCACAACCTTTCCACTGAAACTAGCCCTTCATCAGCCTGTCAGCTCCCTCTAAAGAAAATGAAACCTATTTCTTTCTTCAAAACCTTTCCAATGAAACTAGCCCTTCGTCAGCCTGTCATCTCCCTCTAGAAGAAGGAAGCAGGAAAATGGCGTGTGGCCTCCGAAGAGGTCTGGTTCAGGTCTTTCGTTTTGACGCCGTATGGGCGACCTGCGCGTCTGTGAGGATGGGGCCCTACTTATGATGAATTCTAATGATGCAGACGGCACACATACCCAGCTATCGGAATTAACCAATGAGGGTTAAAATCCCCGACCCGGCCGGGAGTCGAACCCGGGACCCTCTGGACGAAAGGCAATGGAACCGGACAGCTCACTCTGTAGATCAGTAATAGAGTTTCGGTTATCGGGTCCCAAGATCACGTATGAAGACGTGGCAGAAATAGGTGCATTTTTGAAGTCCCTTCGACACTCCATGTTGTATGATAGAGATATGAAAGATGTAATAATAATAATAATAATAATAATAATAATAATAATAATAATAATAATAATAATAATAATAATAATAATGCTATTTGCTTTATGTCCCGTCCGCCTCTGTGGCGTAGTGGTTAGCGTGTTTAGCTGTCACCCCTCGAGGTGTGGGTTCGATTCCCGGCTCTGCAACGAAATTTGAAAAGTGGTACGAGGACTGGAAAGGAGTCCGGTCAGCCTCGGGAGATGAAATGAATAGAGGGGGTTCGATTTCCACCTGAGCCATCCTTGAAGTGGTTATCCGTGGTTTCTCACTTCTCCTCCAGGCAAATGCCGGGATGGTACCTAACCTACAGCCACGGTCGCTTCCTTCCCTCTTCCTTGCATATTCATTCCAATCTTCCCATCCCCACAAGGCCCCTGTTCGGCATAGCATGTGAGGTTGCGTGGGCGAGGTACTGGTCCTCCTCCCCAGTTGTATCCCCGCTGTCCAGTGATAGAGGTGGGATCCCTCGCTGAGTCCCAGAAAAATCCAACCCGGGAGGGGGGGGGGGGTAAATGTAAATCCACAGCCTGTTGGAATCGTTCGACCGGGTCAGGAATGAAATGAATGAAGCCCCATCTAGCGGCGAGGATAGGAATTGTGCCGGCTGCCGAATTCTGTCGCACTCCTCTGGGGCAATGATTAATGTCTGACAGTGGAAATGATATTGGAGAGTGTTGGTGTAATAAAAGATGACGTGGAAAACCAGAGTACCCGGAGAAAAACTTGCTGTCCCGCCTCCACTTTGTCCAGGACCGGGATTTGAACGAGGGGCCCAGCGGTGAGAGGTTGGCGTGCTGCCGCCTGAGCCACGGAGCCTCTTGGGGGTAAATCAATAATTATTAAAAGATGTCTGGTGACACATATTGCCTACCAAAATTAATAATATAGACTAGAGAACAAGGGTTAAACCCAAAATACACCATGAAACAATCGGGTACAACATTGATCACAACCTCATTGTGAATTGAATTAACTTGGAATTTGAAGTACACGTCAACATCATGCAAAGTGCAAACTTTCCTTCTTCGACACGACGGAATAAAAACAATCTTATTAACCAAAAAAGTATTAAACTTATATAAAGAAACATAACGTTACATTCAATAAGTATTTTTACGTGAAGTGGTAGAAACGGCTATCCTTGATAAAGTAAGAAAACAGTTCAACAAACCTTACGCGGTTATAAGTGTGGTATATAACACTGAGAATAATAAACTAGAAATTGTATTCCACTTTCACAGTAGTAATTGGAAAAAAAAAAAAAAAAAAAAAAAAAAAGGTCACGCCACCGACGCTGGGCCGGACACGACAAGTTATTTCCTCGAAGCACTCACGAAACAGAAGACGATGAGGAGGGGGAAATATTGAATGGAAATATAAAGCGTAGAATCACATGAATTGAGCCCGGATCAATTGCTTGATTCAAATCCGGTGAAACTTATAGAAAACTCTACGAAGCATCTTCCCAAAATACAGAAAATAGAAGGAAAGACAAGACTTAAATACAGATAACTTGTTTATGTTGAAGAACCAGCTTCAGAAAATGATAAAATAATAAAAGAGAAGTCATTGACATCTGCTGGCCTACAGAGAAACTACATGGACCTGCGAGTAATGCTGACTTTTGATTCGTTACGTCCGACGGGAGCCCTAAACCATAAGCTGCCACTGCAAGTGAAGGTTGCTTGAAAAGTTGCTAAGGAAGACTTATGGCAAGGAGTAGTGCCATAAAGTATCAACATCCCCCGAGACCGAAAGGAAATTAGAACTCTCCGCTCTCGTACCAGCACAATAGCACAAATCATGATAAGGTGGTCATTATCATTTTTGTGGGTTCTTAGATGGCTGTAGAGACTAATCTTGGAGCCGCAGATTCTACCGCATTGTTGATATATGAAGCCTCCCATTCCAAAAATCGCTAACTCCTTAAAAAAAAAAAAGAAGACAAGTAAAATAGTTACCTACTGCATTAGGTAGGTATTCAGCAGGGCTAATTAATAAAGTAATAATACTGCTCCAAAACTTGCCAAAACCTAATATAATAGTGAAATTCAGTAATCATTCGAGAACTCTCTATGGCCGATATAGCAGGGGGAGTTAAACAATGTAGCGAAGTGGACAGCAGACAATGGTATGAATGTAAATGGGATGAAAAGTCAAGTTGTAAGTTTCACCGAGAGGAAAAGTCATCGCAGTTTTAATTACTGCGTTGATGGGATGATAGGACCTCATGGGGATTACTGGAAGTACCTAGGTGTTAATATAAGGAATGATTTTCATTGGGGTAATCGTATTAAAAAGGTAATTAAGAAAGGTTACAGATTTCTTCACATGGTTTCTGGAAGATTTTCGACAAAAGAGCAGTGTTAGTAAAATTTTGCATACTTCGGGGTGGGAAGACTTGGGAGTAAGGAGACGAGATGCTCGACTATGTGGCATGTTTTGAGCTGTCAATGGTGAGTTGGCGTGGAAGGACATAAGTAGAAGAATAAACTTGAGTGGACTTTTTAAAAGTTAGAAAGATCATATTATGAAGATAAAGTTTGAATTCAAGAGGACAGATTGGGGCATTCATTTATAGGATGAGGAGCAAGAGATTGGAATAAATTATCAAAGTAAATGTTCGATAAATTTCCAAGTTCGTTGAAAATATTTAAGAAAAGGATCGGTAACAAATTGATAGGGAATCCGCCATCTGGGCGACAGTCCTAAATGCAGACCATTGATGACTGATTGTTCCAAAAGCTGCTATATCCCAGCAGCCAATGAATGTTATGCATTGCAGTCACGTGATGTGATCTTCTATGGCCCCTCTTGGAAAGTGAGTTGCTGTTGTGAAGCTAAACCAGGGCCTCTCAGGGTGCATGCACTGTGCACGGTGCAAAAGACGACTTCGCTTGGTTGTCCAAAGTGAAGACCCCCACTCCTCGACTTCGAACAATAGCGCTGTCTCGCTCGTTCCCCCTGTCTTCTCCTTACCTCACTTGCTCTGCAGCTCTCCACCGCCCGAGCAGAGTTGTGCCGAGGTTAGCCGAATCGCCCCGAGACAAAATGCTGGTCCGAACCTAGCCGAGTCGGACCAATGCACTGTGCACAGAGCCACCTGCCCCTCGGTGTGCACGCGAGGGACTTTGGGCGTTTGAGAAGCCCTGCTACAGACTCACCAACAAAGCCTTCTTAACACGTCCGGACCATTTGTACTGCTGATCAATGTCATAGTAGCCTGAAAACAGTTTTTCGTGTTTCATGAAAAATTTCCTCAAGTGGAGTTAGCAAATGGGAGGCGTCTTATATTTGGTCTGGTGGGGGATGGCTGTGTAGTGTTGTTTTTCTTCAGAACTCCCGTTGTTTCCTAGCATTGCGCTTGTCAGTTTCTATTTTCCAGAGTTGTTGCTCAAAGCGCTGAGCTTCTTTCAAGACATTACGACGCCATGCTGGAGGATCAAGTACAATAACTTCCCAGGTGTTCGGAAATTGATAACTCTAATTCCAGATAGACCCTTCCCCAAAAACATATCCACATTAAAACTCCCGACATTGATCGGCAGATTTCCAAAATCTTAAACGAAGCAGCGTATAACGTAAGCCAAGTAGTGAATGCCAAACTGCAGTGTAATCCAGGATGGAAAACTATTGCAATGATTGGTAGTATTTTAGCGGGTAATTCAGAAACTCCTACTCAAGTAATTCTTGAACTGCGTGAAATTGCTGAAATAAAGCTATGCCTTGTTTCGTGCCGAGGAGAAAGAATTTTCTCTTGATATAAAAATATTCTGCGTGACAGTAGACAAGGTTTCACTCCCGAAAATCTTGGGAAAAAAATATGGTAATTCATTGTATCACAAATTCTTGCATGGAGTAGTGTAAGTTGATATAAACTGAGAGAAACAGAGCATTATGTTTGAAATGTGTATATCTGATCAGTTTTGAATGTTGAAAAAATATCTTAGCAGATAAAGAAGGGATCCTTATACTACGAAAAGCTTAAAATTAAGCAATTTCGTTAATTGTGCCGGTCTCAAGGGCCCAGAAAGGTTTCAAATCGTGAGTCTTGGATAGCTCTATCAACTTAAAAGAAAATAGAAACTCACTTCCGGCCTAAATGCAGTTCCGGAAAAACAGCCTAAAGTCGCTTTTTTTCTTTACTTGTTTTCTTTTTTATTCAAATCCTTATTTACATAATTCTTTCTGTAATATGTTCCGTGGTTCAATACCCTCAGGTATTTTTTTGAAGAATGTCCACACCGAATGTAGTGATAAGGGCTTAAGTGAAACTCTGCATTGACTCACATTAGCGCTCGTAGTGGTGCTTAGTGAAACAATGCATTGACTCACATTGGCGCTCGTAGTGGTGCTTAGTGAAACTCTGCATTGACTCACATTAGCGCTCGTAGTGGTGCTTAGTGAAACAATGCATTGACTCACATTAGCGCTCGTAGTGGTGCTTAGTGAAACAATGCATTGACTCACATTAGCGCTCGTAGTGGTGCTTAGTGAAACTCTGCATTGACTCACATTAGCGCTCGTAGTGGTGCTTAGTGAAACAATGCATTGACTCACATTAGCGTTCGTAGTGGTAGGAAAAAAGCAAACTGCTAATCTAATCTACCGGATTAGGAAAAGAATTGTAATTTTTAGTAATAAATAAAGAATATATTCTCATACTTTATTATATTTTATTTACCTAAAATTCATAGCTCATATCCCTAGGATGTTTTCAACATTGAGTTGCTTACCTGAAGGGCTAGAATTGTTGATTTTTATCTCTTCGTGGTTATTTCTTGGACTGTACGCCCTTTATAAGCATATATTTGTAGTATTTTGCCTCCACTTTAAGAACCTATTCCTTCAATTTTTACTGCCTTTTTCCGTCCCCATTTAATTAATATTTTAGTGCTTATAAATCCGCGCCCAGTGATTTGTTGCTTCTTAGGTTGCTGGGTGACCTTAAAGGCAGCCTTGACAAAGCTTCCTGGAAGGATGACGATACGTTGGTTACTCACTAATGGAGGAAATCACCAGAATAGTCCGACTCAGCGGCAGCTGCGGTCACGGAAGTCAACGAAGCAAGATCACGTTGCTATGCCACTATACTAGGATACCTTCGTATTCCCTTTGCCCACAAGAATACTTCCAACACACGCAATGTTATTCAACCTGCTGGCCCAGTGACCTTTGCTACACGAGTTTGTCTCATCAGCTACTGATAATATTTTTATGCTCGACGATGCCGAAATATAAATATTATATGCCAGGAAACTGAATCTTAATGAGGCTCATTATAATATACGCGAACTTTTTCTTGAGCCCGATTTTTACGGGGTGAGGAGTAAGGAGGAAGCGCTGCCGGTTACGGTTATACTGCCAACTGGATGGAAATGAGATCTGAATTGAATCGATAAGTATGATCGATCGATATGAATTTTCTAAACATTTATGATCTTACGTCAACAACTGTGTCACACATACATTATTTAACATTATATAATATTTCTGGATGCGAATCTTGTTACTGGCATGAATGATATAGTTTGGCTTTGCTGTGTAAACAACAACAGTACTAGTTCGTAAAGTGTACGCCAGATGTCGCACAGCGATGAATAAGCGATTCATAGTTTGTGTTTCAAAGGTTGCCAATATGGATGTCGAAGATAACCGAGGTCTACCGATTCAGCACTAGGGAGCTCAGGGCTCAAGAAAAGGTTCGCGTATAGTAGTTTAAGTTTCATTATGAAACAGGTTCTCTACCAATCAGAGTTCAGATTTTCGTTATGATACAGGTTCTCCACCAATCAGAGTTCAGATTTTCATTATGGTACAACTGTTTCATCCACTGCCTGCTCGATATGCACCCGATAGCTGCTTGGATCGTGATGTACATTACGAAGGCAGAGTAGCTTCGCATTTGTTTCCAAAATCGAACATGTCGGACACACATATTAACATCAGTGCACCTTCTACTTCCAATATTCCACAACCACACGGCACGTTCCCACAAATTCACTTCACCAACTGTAGAATAAACAATTTGTATTTGAAATAAAGCTAGGTTATGATAATCCAGCGCATGTGCTCTGCGCTCTGTTCAGTAAACTCAATTGTCAAGTGACATCTCGACAGAAATTTATGAATATTAAAAAAAAAATAGAGTTATAATTATCGTCGAGCATAAACAATCGTATGCAACTCGCCTATAATAGTAATTAAGACACTCGTATGGAAATTGTAAAACTCGCATCGCTCGTTTTATAAACATAGGCCTACTTGTGTCTTAATTATTGTCATTATAGGCTTGTTGCACAAAGTACTATTAATTCGTACTATGACGTAATTGAAGAGTGTAAGAAACCTTGTCTGGAATAAGGAAGTACCAAGGAAATGTAAAAGAAATAATGTAGCAAATGTATTATGCACCCATATTGACCTGTGTGGCTGAGACCTGTATAGTGACAAGTAAGGAGCTGAGTAGAATTCAAGCCAGTGAAATGCAATACCTAATAAGTATGATAGGAAAGACATTGAGAAACGAAGATGTGAGAAGGGAGATCGTAATGGAAAGCTTAAATGAGAGAATCGATAGGAGTAAACTGAGATGGTTGGACATATACAGAGGATGAGGGAGGAAAAGCATACCAAAACAGATGATGGAGATGAAGTTCGAGGGAAAGAGCGAAAGGGAGACCTAGAACAAGGTGAATCGATTTGATAAAGAGGAGTGCAGGGCGGAGGAGAAGAAGAAGAAGCCTGAACTGGAACAAAATGGTGGAAGAGGAACGGCGGAAGGAGAGAGGAAGGTGAAGTGCCATAAATGCCTAGACCCGGTATGAGCTGGATAAGGGGGAAGGAGAATGATGACTAAGACGTAACAGACTTCTTTCCATACTGAAAAGGGCACGGAAAATGACACCTTACGGTACTCTAATTACTTACCGGACTCTTTTAAGAAATCGTTTCCGATTGGGTGAACTCCAGTTCGGACTATAAAGCATGGATAGTCAGAGAGATTATCAATCAGCGAATACCAAATGTAACATTGTTGAATTGTTTCTCCGCCAGGTTGCAGCACTACCGCAGGTCAGGACACGCATGTCACTTACGGAGCCGCCATATTGAGACTAAGTCTGCGCGTTCCCCACACTATTTCCGTGTTGGAGACAGGCGACTTTCAGATTTAATAATGGATTTAAGAACAAAAAAGCTGTTAAAATTAGCTTTTTGCCTTTGATTACGTGTAATTAATAGTTTTACCATAACCTCCGAATTGTGAAATAATGCTAAGATATATATTGTGTCATCTATAAGCACTCAGGTTTCATATATTGTGAGCAGTTGCAACGGCATTAAGAACAGGGCCGGTGACCTACGATGTTAGGCCCCTTTAAACAACAAGCATCATAATCATCATCAAGAACACTATATGACAAAGTTATCATAAATTTTTCAGCCAGTAGGCCTAATTTTAGGGTACGTAAGTATGATGAAAGAAGTGTGAACGGTTAACATTAAATAATTACATATAGGCTAAGGTCTAGCACAACATTCGGCTTACTGTAATAAATATTACAGCCAGGAATTTAGGCTATATTTCTAGTAACAGGAATAAACGCGTATATTAGAAAACTGCTGTCGTAGTGTGACGGTTAATGCAATTCACTGCCGTCCTCGGGGTCCGGGTACGATTCCCGGTACTGCCGGAAATTTAAGAATGGTATGTGGTCGAAATGGTACATGCAGCTCACATCTATTGCGGGTGTGCCTAGAAAAACAACAAAAAACCAGAGCCGAACCACCACGGGATGACGACACGAGTTTACTATTATAATGTAATATATTTTATTACAATTGATTTTACGTCGCACCGACACAGATAGGGAGAGGGAGGAGCTAGGAGTGGCAAGGTAACGACCGTGGCCTTAAAAAGTTACATGCCCAGCTTTCGCCTGGTGTGAAAATGGGAAACCACAGAAAACCATCCTGAGGGCTGCCGAACCCACTATCTCCCGAATGCAAACTGATCACATAGCAAGCCACTTGCTCGGTAATATACATTTTATATAATAATAATAATAATAATAATAATAATAATAATAATAATAATAATAATGCCCACCTCTACCGCCTCAAGGGCAGTATCCTCGAGCATGAGATTTTAGGTCTTGAGGATACAACTTGGGATGAGCACCGGTACCTTGTCCAGGCGGCCTCATCTGTTATAGTGAACAGGGGCCTTGTCGGGGGATGGGAAGCTTGGAAGGGACACACAAGGAAGAGGGAGGAAGCGCCCGTGGTCTTAAGTTAGGTACCAACCCGGCATTTGCCTGGGGGAGAAGTGGGAAACGACAGAAAACCACTTTGAGGATGGCTGAGGCGGGAATCGAACACTCTTCTACTCATTTGACCTCCCGAGGCGGAATGGACCCCGTTCCAGTCGTCTTATCAAATTTCGTGGCAGAGCCGGAAATCGAATCCGGGCCTCCAGGGGTGGCAGCTAATCGCACGAACCACTACACCACAAATGCAAATATAATTAAACTTGGTGATTATTTATTTTTATCTAGCAAACATTATACTAACCTCACACAGCTGCGAATGTTCTGTGGGCTGCTACTTATCCCGTCGGCAATTTTGAACCCATTTTGCCCTCCTGTTCTTATGTTTTGGGAATAAATAATCTAGTCCCTTTACACGAGTGACTTCTACAATTTGGAACGACACAATAACCCGTGACAACTTAATCCTACTGCACTGGATAACACGCAGTGGACATCTTGAGTCCCAAAATGGCCACTGCCGCAAATAATTCTGGGAGCGTGACCAGACCTGTGTATATAGAGCTTGCTATTCATCTACATCAAAAATGGCGCCTGTGCATTCCCAGCTCAAGTAATCTGCCGCCATTACTGTCTTGACTATTGTTTAGGTTAATCCATTTCCGACAGATACATATCACAGTATATCATAAAGTTCGTATTACCTTCATTAATCCAGGACCAGAGACCATGTTTACGACTCTGGTAGCTTAGTGCACTGTTCACAGCTTGAAATAACATTAATTTTGACGTTTTATGACCACGAAACGCCATGTACACGCTTCTCATATAATTCATAGCAACTCGCAGACACAACAAAACAAAAAAGTCACTTCATGAGTCAAACATGGATAATATGCGTGTCAACGAGTCAAGATGTTAAAAATTAAATATTTAATTGAAAATAAGAAATTCCCCCAGTATGAAATACAATATTGTACGAAAAAGCCACTAAAGTGATAAGAAGGGCTAGGATTTTGATGACATATCTTTTAATTGGTTCACAAGGCTCCATGGCTAAATGGTTAGCGTGCTGGCCTTTGGCCCAGAGGGTCCCGGGTACGATTCCCGGCAGGGTCGGAGATTTTCACATTACATAGTTAATTCCCTTGGCTCGGGGACTGAATGTCTGTACTGTCCCCAACATCCCTGCAACTCACTTACCACACATAACACTATCCTCCAACACAATAACACGCAGTTACCTACACATGGCAGATTCTTCTGCACTCGGCTAGAAATAGCCACACGAAATTATATGATTGGTTCACAATAGATATTACTACCAGGAGTATGCATAAGTGTTTGCCGGTTTTTGTGGTAAAGAAAACAAGTAAATTTCAAGGGAAATTACATTTCTGTTTATTCAAAATATTGGCCATCGGGTTCTACTCACTTCGCCCATCTTTCAGGTAAGCTGTGGATACCATGCCAGAAAAACTGCTTGTCTTTTGCGGCAAACCATTCATCGAGCCATTTTCCAACGTACTCGAAATTGCTGAAGTGCTGCTCTGCGAGCACGTGCCCCATTGATGCGAAGAGGTGATAGTCAGATGGCGCCAGGTCGGGGCAGTACGGCGGGTGCGGAAGGATGTCCCATCCAAGCGATTTCAATGTGTCTTTCACTGGTTTTGCCGTGTGAGACGGCGCATTGTCGTGTAACAGAATCACTTTGCCATGTCTTCTGGCCCATTCCGGTCGTCTTTCGATGAATGCGTGGTTTAAATGAACCATTTGTTGGCGATAGTGTTGTGCATTAACGGTTTCGCCGGGCTTCAAGAGTTCATAATACACAATACCGCTCTGGTCTCGCCATTGCCTTTCACATTGAAATCACCACATTTAAATTGTCGAAATCGTATCTCACATGTTTTAATCGATGGAGCGTGCTCACCATATTTTTCTACCAGCAAGCGATGACTTTCCACAGCCTTTTTCTCTTGATTAAATAAGAAAAGCAATGCGTGTCGCAAATGTTCTTTTTCAGGATAAACGTCGACATGATCACTGACCGATACAACACAGACGCTAGTGTTCGGCGGACTCAACTTATGTGTGTTGGTAGGTATGTGTCAGATTCATACGCTGGCGCTATCTCTTAATGAAACCGGAAAATACTTATGCATACACCTGGCACGTCATTATTTGGTCATTTTATGGAATTTATTAGGCTACTTTTTGAGTCATTTTCTTACGAGTTTGAGAACTTTGAAACATTTACGGTTGCGGTATTAGATATTAACTTTAAGCGAGGAATTTGTTTTGTACTGGGAAAACATTGCTATATTGGATTCTGGTAATTTGTATGACTCATGCGGGGATTCCAGTGTCTGATGAGATGAGCTTGTTGTTGTACTAGGAAAGTTCTATGACTCATGTGAAACACCCGAGAGTTTGTTTATGTCTTGGGAGCAAGAAGAAGTTCAGGGCATGGTCTTGAGAAGAGGATCACTCATGATTGGCTGCGGTGAGAGGTCGCCTAAGCCACGCAGACTATTTACTGGAATGTAACTAACACAATTTTATTTCAAGAAGTAAATTACAAGTAAAATTACTAAGAATGTAATCGTTACAAGTAATTTGATTACTTTTAATCAGTTCGAACCGCACTGTCGGCAGCCCTGAAGATGGTTTTCCGTGGTTTCCCATTTTCACACCAGGCAAATGCTGGGGCTGTACCTTAGTTAAGGCCACGGCCGCTTCCTTCCCACTACTAGCCCTTTCCTATCCCATCGTCGCAATAAGGCCTATCTGTGTCGGTGCGACGTAAAGCAACTAGCAAAAAAGAAGTGATGCCGTAAAATATAGTTTGTTTGTATATTTTTAAACACTGTTAAAAATAATGTATTCAGTATAAGCCCGTAGATACATATGATTCAATTATGTGCTGTACATGCTCAAAGACGGTATTCTCTATATCCCGAAATTTCGATAACTCGAAATAAAATTTAGCTCCCGACGTGATTCGTTCCACTGTAATGTTTCATTTCACTGGACACGGCATGTAGACGCCACGCCTAAATCTTGCGGCCGTATCTTACATGCAGCCTGAGCGAATTTTTACCATGTAGATGTGGTCTGATGAAGGGAATTTCCCCTTCTCCTTGAAAACTCCAGTGAGCGTTGTCTTCCGCCTCTGACGAAGCACATTATAGTGGAATTATCCTTGTTTTATTGTGTAAGTGTTCTGTCAGGTAAATGGTGTACCTAATGCCTCTTTCAAATTGGCAAGGTTCGATTCTGCAATCCAGACGGGCGCAGGGCTTAAGCGGCTCGCTTAGACTTACTCCGCAAAAATAAATAAATAAATAAATACATAAATAAATAAATAAATAAATAAATAAATAAATAAATAAATAAATAAATAAATATTTTACCTGAATGTCATTGTGCCTTTGAGTGGGTTGAAAAAAAAATGTTTACACTTCATAAAGAGGTGGTTCCATCTATCTGCAGTTATTATTATATTGAATCTAGCGGGGACATCTCTTATAACACAAGTAACACACTCTTACAAAAAGCTGTAAATAAAGTCGCCTTCTCCACCTCTGCAGCTGATGACAAAGCTATTAGAAGTAGTCAACTCCGTTTAAGTTTCAAGGCTTATGCGTAACTCTTCTTGTTACTGTTTCTTCCACGGTACGACCATTTTCGAAAGTAGAACGTACAAAGATCTATCTATTAAATGACACGACCCAATACAGACTCGATGAACTCACCCTCTCAACATCGAATATAATATCAGTGAACCGAGCTCGATAGCTGCACTCGCTTAAGTGCGGCCAGTATCCAGTATTCGGGAGATAGTAGGTTCGAACCCCACTGTCGGCAGCCCTGAAAATGGTTTTCCGTGGTTGCCCATTTTTCACACCAGGCAAATTCTAGGGCTGTACCTTAATTAAGGCCACGGCTGCTTCCTTCCCACTCCTAGCCCTTTCCTGTCTCATCGTCGCCGTAAGACCTATCTGTGTCGGTGCGACGTAAAACAACTAGCAAAAAAAAAAAAAAAAATCAGTGAAAACATCCCAGAAGGCACGTCGCATGGTCCAGTTTCGTTAGAAACTGATGTGAGTGCCCCCAAAGCCCATGGAGCAACAGCCACGAATCGCCATGGCCTACCAAGTGACCACTGCTCAGCCCGAAGGGCTGCATATTACGAGGTGCCGGGTGTTCAGCACGACGAATTTTCTCGGCCTTTATTCTTGGCTTGGACTGCTATCTCACCGTCAGATAGCTCCTCAATTGTAATCAGGTAGGCTGAGTTGACCTCGAACCGGCCATCAGATCCAGGTTATTTATTTACTCGAGTCAGAAACATACAATAGAACTTTTTTTAGTTTTTTACATTACAATTTAGTAACAATGAAACAGAAGGAATTTATACACATATGAGGTCCAGGTAAAAATCCCTGACTTGGCCAGGAATCGCACTCGGGGCCTCCGGGTAAGTGGCAGGCACTTAAACCTACACCACGGGGCCAGCTGATGTGAGTGCAGTAAAATAATAATAATAATAATAATAATAATAATAATAATAATAATAATAATAATAATAATAATAATAATAATAATAATAATAATTATTATTATTATTATTATTTTGTCTTCTACCGCTTTTCCCATTAGAGTGGTCGGATAAACACAGACATCCAGTCCCCGTGGCAGAAGAATTAATCAGACGCGATAAAAATTTCCGACCCGGCCGGGAATCAAACCCGGGGCCTTCTGAACCGAAGGCCTCATCGCTGACCACTCAGCCAAGGAGTCAGGCATTATTATTATTATTATTATTATTATTATTATTATTATTATTATTATTATTATTATTATTATTATTTTAAAAAGACAGGCCCGAACTGAAGATCTCGTATGTCGGTTTTTGTGTGCAAAATACGAGGACGGGAGGATGAAAGAATAAAAGGGGCGTAAACATATTTATGTTCCAGAAGGCGGTTACGACGACGACCTGAAATGTTTGTGGATCACTGTACTGTTTCATGTTTCTCTGGTGGTTCATAGCATGGTCTGAGGTGTGGCGTATTTAAATGACATGCATTAATACGAACACCAGACGATATGACTGGCTCGGCTAGGAATCGAACTCAGATCTAAAGCGAAGAACTTTACCTTGACCATTCAGCCAAGGCGTCTGATATGATCCTATATACTTCGAGCCTATTCTGTGATTTTACAATTATATGTATCCTAAATCATATACTTCAGTTGATAAATTCCGACTGTGACTTAAACTTAAAATTTATTTCTTATGTCACAATTTGCTTTACGTCGCACCGACACAGATATGTCTTATGGCGACTATGTGGTAGGAAAAGGCTAGGTGTAGGAAGGAAACGACCGTGTCCTTAATTAAGGAACAGCCCCATCACTTGCCTGGTGTGAAACTGGGAAACCACGGAAAGCCCATCTTCAGAGCTTCCGACTGTGGGGACTCGAACCCACTATCTCCTGAATTCAAGCTGAATGCAGTCACTTGGGAGGTTACTTGCAATATAAGCCTACGAGTTACCCCATTCCCACTATTATTTATATGGATTTTTTGATTGTTTATGTGGGGTGTTGCTCCTTCCTCACCCTGACAATATTTTCCTCCGTTATTACCGCCGACTCTATTATGTATCTGTTCCCTGCGTGCAGTTTTTGTCAGCACGAACGGCACACACATGAATCACTATAAATTCCCGTGTTTATCATTATAATTTTTTTTTTCGTTGTTCACCACAAGTAAAGATTGTAGACTGCACATGTTCGCGTGACATTCTCCGCAGCGTTATTGATTGCAGTAGATGAGGCCATGGATAATGTAAGAAGAGTCCCCTGGAATACACGTTCAAGTCCTTCATCTCCCAAAGAGGGCTCCGCCTCACCGCCCTCTAAACAAGTTAGCTAGCCAACCGCGAAACGAATTACTTTGTAACGATCAGCAACACAACATGTAAGGCTGCAAACGTTTTTACAAGGTCCTCAAAATAACTGCTTTGAAGCTAACTTGTGCTGTGTGGATAAGTAGTGTAAGGTGTGCTATTTTGCGAGTGAAGGAATTTGAGGATACAATTGTCAGGAACTGTAATTTACTGTGAGGGTGATGATGACATACTTGAAATGTAATATTGCCTGGTAAACTACATGACTTGGTGTCAAATTTTTAACATTTCCCATTTATTTGCACAATTGGAACATATTTTTACTTAGTACACTTTTAACAACGAACAGCCCAGAATCACAGAGAAATCTTTTTATTTTTTCAGGACTTATTTTCAATGGATAAGAAGACTTCATTTATTTAAGGCGATAACTTTTAACCATGTATAACGCCTATTCATAAACATATTTTTGAGACTTTATTTTTAACGAATAATATTTTAAACATATATTGAGATGAGATGGGAGGGCCTTAATCACGAAGCCTATAAATCAGAGTCATGAAGAAATGATTCACTTTGAACTTATTTTCACGGAGTGAGAGAATATTATTTTTATCCAGGAGAATTACTTTTTACTATGTATGGCCGAGAATAATAAATCATTTCATTTTTGAGACCTTATTTTCAACGAACACATACATTTTTCTGTAATTCAAGTGGTTTGTTTTTAACCTCCTACAACCCCGTAGTGAATGGGTAGCGTACCTCCCCCTATTTCTTCTGGGATATGAATAATTGTTTCCCTGTCTGCGGAGTCGTAGGCTTTTTTGAAGTCCACAAATGTGAGCACGGAATACTTGTTTCTTTGTTTCTGGTATGCAATGATCAATTATAGTTTCAGGATCTGTTCTGAACATGACCTGCCCTTTCTAAAACCTCATTGATACTCACCAATTTGTGGCTCCAATTGTTTTTCCGTCCTGTGTAGATGCAAAGATGTACTTTCCGTATAATGTGGTGGAGGTTTAGTGATATGAATTCTAAGACCCAAATGTGATATGAATTCTAAGACCCAATTATTTTATTTGTGAAGTAAATGGCGAATTATTTGAGACGTTTCAAGTCATTAACTAAAGTCGCCATAAGACCTATCTGTGTGGGTACGACGTAAAGCAGCTACATAAAAAAAAAAAAAAAAATAAAAATAAAAATATGCATTGCCATTGGGGAAGCGCCGAGAAATGACGTCCATTCATTACAGCATGATGGAAAATGCCCTACAGTTTTTCGAGGGACAGAGCCATTACTGTTGTGTATCGTTACGCCTTGAAGTGAATATCTTCATTTTCCTAAGCTTCCTTGGAGTTAAACGGATCTGCAATGCTGACGTGACTATATAACGTGCCATGCATTCCCCCCTGAAACGTTCACAAGCACTTCGTGATGTACTATTATCACTCTTATCTCTCTCAACTATCTCAATCCCAGTTTGTACTTTTAATGGGCACAGATACACACTGACATATATGTATAAAAGCTGTTATAAAACGCACGCTTTTGACTCATAAATGAGGAACGTGTGTGATGTCATTGGACAGTATTTATTTAGTAGAAACTGACCATTATAAATTTGAATTATTCTGAATCCTTTAACTACTGTATATTTCCTCAAGTCAAACTGAGCAAGTGAGAATTAATACTTATTGTAAATACATCTTTTTAAATAAAAATTTAATTATTATTTAATTATTATTATTTAAGGGTTTTCGGAGAACCGCGTTGCCACAAAATTGACCCGCAGGAGTTCTTTTACATGTTCGAAAATCTGCCGACACGAGGCTGGCGTATTTAAACACCTTCAAATACAACCCGACTGAACTGGCATCGATCCCGTCTCCTTGGGTCTCGAGTCTACCATTGTCATATTCATATCTTGGTGTCCTCTACCATTTTAATATTCACATCTTGCTCTCCCCTACCATTGTCATACTCATGTCTTGGAGCCTCTACTGTCTTGATACTCATGTCTTGGTCTCCTCTACCACTGCCATATTCATGTCTTGGTCTCCTTTACCACTGTCATATTCATGTCTTGGTCTCCTCTGCTACTGTCATATTCATATCTTGGTCTCCTTTACTACTGTCATATTGATATCTTGGTCTCCACTACCACTGTCATATTCATATCTTGGTTTCCTCTACCACTGTCATATTCATATCTTGGTCTCCTCTACTACTGTCGTATTCATGTCTTGGTCTCCACTACCACTGTCATATTCATACCTTGGTCTCCTCTACCACTGTCATATTGATATCTTGGTCTCCTCTACCACCGTCATATTGATATCTTGGTCTCCTCTACCACTGTCATATTCATATCTTGGTCTCCTCTACCACTGTCATATTCATATCGTGGTTTCCTCCACGGTAGCAAGAATTTTGCTCTTTGACACCAATGCATGATTGGTAAAATGATGTGCCCACGTATATTACAAATTTTAGAGCTCTGCCTGCCGCGGATTTGACATCTCTCTCTCTCTCTCTCTCTGTATGTGTCTCTCTTCTTCTTATTATTATTATTACGTGTCGGTATATACTCCCCACGGCGGCTAGGTTTTGTAAAAATAATGCGGCACGTTCCTCTTGCGTTTATTGTACAAAATACTGGAATCGCATTTCATATTTCATGTCTCGTGAAACTGGAAGCTTTCTTCGTAAATTAAGAAAATAAAACACTATTTTAATTTATCCGGATGCCACACGACTCTCGATATGATTAACCCTTTCAACCAAATTCAGGTCTAGAAAATTGCTTTCGAAAGGTCTCCATAACCATCAATAAAATGGTCAAAGCGGCTGACCTTTTGTGGGAAGGTTGACGTGCGAAATGAAGTGTTTTAAATATGGCTAAAAATTAGGTCACAAAAACGAAATGTTAGCTGTAACACGAAGCGGACGCCAGTTTCATTAAGAGCAGTAGGTTTTAAGTTATTGTCGTGGATTAGGTGGCCTCAAAAATAAGAACTCTAATTTCAGATCGTGGTCTACTTCAGAATAATTAGCACTTGACTTCATGACATATTTCGTTGTTGGATGAAACTGTCTCTGGGTACAGATGTATTTGAGTTTCCACCTGATACGAGAGTTTGTATAAAAATCAGTCTGCAGTGATAAGGATCGAGGACTTTGATAAAGAAGCAGCAATCCAGAAAGGAAGGCGGTTGTATAGATCAAAGGTATCGACTAAATGTCACTGTATTATTTGTCCCAAATGGAACATAATAATTGCTTTTACACCAATAAAGTGAAAAATCCGCGGTAAATTAAGAAATACCGTCTTTACTAGAGAAATATGTGTACGTACTTACGGGCCGTAGACAGGAATTCTTTATGTTGTATTCCGCTGCTCGTGCCGTCTTTTGTTTCTTTCTTGAGGTCCAGGGCTTGCACCGACGAATAGGAGTGTTATGTCTGTGAATTGTTATTATCTTTGCCCATATGACTAGCGCGGGCAGTTCAAACAGCAAATAAATATATTACTTGTTTATTGAAAGGAACATACCCCTTACTCGAGCAGCTCCTTTCTCCCAAGTCTTCCCAGCCCAAACTTTGCAACATTTTTGTAACGCTACTCTTTTGTCGGAAATCACCCAGATCAAATAGAGCTGCTTTTCTTCGGATTTTTCCAGTTCTTGAATCAAGTAATCCTGGTGAGGGAACCATACTCTAGTTGGGGTCTTACGAGAGACTTACATGCTCTCTCCTTTACATCCTTACTACAGCCCCTAAATACCCTCATAACTATGTGCAGAGATCTGTACCCTTTATTTACAATCATATTTATGTGATTACCCGAATGAAGATCTTTCCTTATATTAATACCTGGGTATTTACAATGTTCCCCAAAAGGAATTTCCACCCTATTAACGCAGTAATTAAAACTGAGAAGACTTTTCTTATTTGTGAAACTCACAACCTGACTTTTAACACCGTTTATCATCATACCATTGTCTACCGTCCATCTCACAACATTATCGAGGTCATTTTCCAGTTCCTCACAATCTTGTGACTTGTTTATTACTCTGTACAGAACATCATCATCTGCAAACAGCCTTATCTCCGATTCCACTTCTGTACACTTATCATTGATATATATAAGAAAACATAAAGGTCCAAAAATACTGCCTTGAGGAATTCTCCTCTTAATTATTACAGGGACAGATAAAGCATTGCCTACTCTAAATTTCTGAGTTCTATTTTCTAGAAACATACACCCATTCAGTCACTCTTTTGTCAGGTCCAATTGCACTCATTTTTGCCAGTAGTCTCCAATGATCTATCCTATCAAATGCCTTAGATAGGTCAATTGCGATACAGTCCATTTAACCTCCTAAATCCAGGATATCTGCTATATCTTGCTGGAATCCTACAAGTTGAGCTTCAGTGGAATAACCTTTCCTAAACCCAAACTGCCTTCTGTCAAACCAGTTATTAATTTTGCAATGATGTCTAATATAATCAGAAGAATACTTTCCCAAAATTTACATGCAATGCGTGTCAAACTGACTGGCCTGTAATTTTCAGCTTTATGTCTATCACCCTTTCCTTTATACACAGCAGCTACTATAGCAACTCTCCATTCATTTGGTATAGCTCCTTCAACCAAACAATAATCAAATAAGTATTTCAGATATGGTATTATATTCCAACCCATTGCCTTTAGTATATCCCCAGAAATCTTATCAATTCCAGCTGCTTTTCTAGTTTTCAACTTTTGTATCTTACTGTAAATGTCATTGTTGTCATAGGTAAATTTTAATACGTCTTTAGTATTACTCACCGCCCCTATCTGGACATTATCCTTGTAACCAACAATCTTTACATACTGCTGACTGAATACTTCTGCCTTTTGAAGATCTTCGCATACACACTAAAATTTGTATGACCGTCAATTATGCTTGCCATCGTGTTATCCTTAGCTGACTTCTTTGCTAGATTCAATTTGCTAGTAAGTTCCTTCAATTTCTCCTTATTTCCACAGCCATTTCTATTTCTTTCTAACCTGCACCTCCTTCTTAGTCTCTTTATTTCTCTGTAATAATGTAGTGGATCTTTACTATTCCTTACCACTTTTAAAGGTACAGACCTATTTTCACATTCCTCAACAATTGCTTTAAACCCATCCCAAAGTCTGTTTACATTTTTATTTACTGTTACTTTTTAAAAACTCCCTTGTGCCTGTTATATGGTACTGCCTAATAGTCCTAATTTTAGTAACTTCCTTTCTTTCACATTTATTTTTAACTATCACAAAAACAGCTTCGTGATCACTAATACCATCTATTACTTCGGTTTCTCTAAAGGGCTCATCTGGTTTTACCAGCACCACATCCAGGATATTTTTCCCTCTGGTTGGTTCCATCACTTTCTGAATCAGATGCCCTTCCCATATTAAGTTATTTGCCATTTGTTGGTCATGCTTCCTGTCGTTCGTATTACCTTCCCAATTGACATTTGGTAAATTGAGATCACCCGCTACAATCACGTTCCTTTCCTTATCGTTTCCCACATAGCTGATTATCTTATCAAATAATTCTGAATCAGCGTCAGCGCTACCTTTTTCCCGGTCTGTACACTCCAAAGACATGAAAGTTGCCTATTATCTTTAGAGATGAGCCTTAGACCTAGAATTTCATTTTTGCCATCTTTAACTTTTTCGTAGTTTACAATTTCTTCTTTCACCAGAATGATATTTTCCCTACGAAAAACGTGTATGCATCTGTGCTAAACCAGAGTACTGGACAGATTGAAGATGTGAAGCTGATAGTTCGGTCGGTATGTGTGTGGTGATTAGCTGAGACAAATACACTGTCACAGGGGCACGCGAACGAATCCTATCCATGAAATTATATTATACTTGTTAACATGAATGGAAGGTGATTAATCGCTTTTACGCAAATTAAGTGTAAAATTAGCGGTAAATTAATAAATTAATTAATAAATACTAGATGAATATATACTGCACATCCGTACTTTGCTATAGTACGACTATGAGTTCTACTATCAGTGTTGCCAACACTGTAAGTGTAAAAACCGCTAATTGACTGTGCCAATTCCGCTAGAAATCCGCTAGATTCTTCAACATTTATTTTAATAAATAAAATGTACAATCTTGCATATTTGTTTCCCCAAGTTGGAACGGAGCTTAGTAGGGCATAGAACTGGGGATGGTTGCAAGAGCACCCCTTAGTATAAGAAAGTATGATTTATTAAATATAAGACCATCTACTTCTTAGCTGCCTCCCGCTTACTGTAAAGCCATACCTTCTTAATCATCGCAATATAAATACGGTACTACAATCACCAGTCATTAATATGTTATTACACCGTAAAATGTTCCGCGGAATTTTAAGACCCCAACATCTGTTGATTCGTCAATGATGATCCTGTAAAGGCCGTCACTTACATATTTTTTCAACTCATTTATGAAATGAGGGTCAGGTGTATTTTAGTTATTGCAGTATTCTTCGTTCTATGACCTGAAAATCTCTGGCGACAACCGAGTCTGTAAACATTGTCTTGCAAACTTCGGCAAAGTGATTAGTTGTTAATAAACTACAGTGTTCCTGATATTTAAACTTGCGTACACAATACGCACAATGAGTCATTAAGGCAGACATAATATACATTGATAAAGTAAATCATCATCATCATCATCATCATCTAAAGGCTTCGCCTTGTCGCTGCAACCATTGATCTCTTCTATCTGCGATCCTTTTCATCTCTCCATAACCTTGGCATCCCATCATCTCAACTACCTCTTCAATGATCTTCTTCCGTGGTTGCCCTCTGCCTTTCTTTCCCATCACTTTGCCTTCGAACAAGTTCTTTATGAAGTTATTATGCCGGAGAATGTGACCGAAAACTGATGCTTTTCTCCTTTTTATCGCTGTTATTAAATGTCTCTGGGTGTTTATTTCTCTAAGCACTGCTTCATTAGTTTTCTTCTCAATCCAGCTAGTTCTTGTCATCTTCCTCCATAGCCACATTTCCACTGCCTCTAGTCCTTTCACGTCCTCCTTCAAGAGAGTCCATCATTCACAGCCGTATAGCAGCACACTCCAAATGAACGTTTTGATAAATAATTTCTTTTGTTCAGTATTTAGGGATTTATTAGTTAAGAGCTGCTTCTTCTCCTCAAAGGCTTTCTTACACAGGGAAATCCTTCTTTTTATTTCCACAGTGCATCTGTTGTCATCGGTAATAACTGATCCTAAGTAGCAGAACTTGTGCACCTGTTTTATTAAAATATTTCCAATTCTGAGCTGTGCCTCTGGCATCATTTTAGATTTGCTTACAACCGTAACATTAGTTTTATTTACATTAATGTTAAGTAAATCATGTAAATATTTAAAAAAACACAGACTTCATGCAGATTACACTGAGGAAAGTCACTAAAATACGAAATACTTTTAAAAATGACCTCTGTAGTGCTGCAGTAGGATGACTCAGTGCTACACAGACACCAGTGATGAACTGAACTAATATACACACTCACAAAGGAAAACAGATCTCATCCAGTAAAAATAAAAAGGTACTCCCCAATTACATGAAGGTGATTTACAAGATCGACCGGACGGAATTCAGAGACAACTTTTTGTGGTACTCCCACCAGGAACTAGGCACGTTCTAATTTTTCCCACTAATTTGATTCAGTAATATTTATGCCACTAGAAAATTCTCTGATACATCAAAATTCCGCCAAAAATTACGCCAGCCGCTAAGTGCATTTTTTTTTGCCGCTAGAAGGATTTAGAATCCGCCAGATTTAGCGGGAAATCCGCTAAGTTGGCAACGCTGCTACTGTACGTCACAGCTCTTCAGTATATCTTTTGGTCTGTTAGGTGTGAGGAAATGCGGTCAAAGAAGAAGAAGAAGAAGAATAAGAATAAGATACAATTAATGAATTCTGTGTATGTCTTCCTCAATCTTTGTACTTTAACATAGACTTACATTCCTAGACAACGGGCGCGTGGAAAGAATAAAATTTAAGGCGCTTTTAGTGTTTGGATGGAACGCGTATATCACCGAGACTATTTAACTTACGATTAAATTTAATGTCTCAGTTGACAGATAAAAGAGCAGGCTACCTGTTGCAGAAAAAAAGATAATCTGAAACGTAGTTTTCTTGAAATAGCCCTTCAAAGTAAGGGGAAATCTGTGCTAAATATGTGACGTCACACTCATACTCCGTTATAAGATGGCGCTGTGTTGATTCGCGCGCTCAGCTCAGGTTAGCTGTCGTTCTGAATACATCGTGGTTAGCTGTATTGAATAACACATTTAATAATGTAAAAGAAAGATTTGATTAGGATTCGACAAAAACATGCAAAATAAAGAGTTGAAACGAAAGAAGTGAGTGATGAAGGAATACAATAAATGAAACGGGAAGAGCGCAATAGACGTTACTCTGAGAAATTGAAATAGCGAAAAGAATTTACATCAAGTAGGCCCTAACTACTTTGAAGCAAATGGAGGTGCATCTACGAGGGGTGTTCAATATATAATGCAACACATTTTATTTCTCGGCCAATTTCGAGAGACATCTTTGAATTTCCCCTCTTCTATCCGCGGCCGACTGGATCCCTCTCTGCTCTCCTAAGGAGCTACCTAGAGTGACGCATCAAGTCGGCCGTGCTTCGTCTCGTAGAGTTTCATTAATTTCCGATAGGTGGCAGCGCTATAACTAGCCTTCAAAATGGCGTCTGTAACGAAGGTGCGTACCAAACAGGGAGCAGTTATTGAGTTTCTTTTGGTGGAAAACCAGGGCATCACAGATATTCATAGGCGTTTGCAGAATGTCTGCGGAGACCTGGCAGTGGACAAAAGCACGCTAAGTCGTTGGGCGCAAGACCTCGTACAAGTCTGCGCACCCGACAGGAGCTCACAAAACTTCAGTGGTCTGTTCTTCTTCATCCGCCTTACAGCCCGTATCTCAGGCCTTCTGACTTCCATCTGTTTGGCCCAGTGAAGGATGCACTCGGCGGGAAGCACTACGTGGGTGATGGGAAAGTTATCGATGCAGTTCGACGTTGGCTCCGAAATCAATCAATCAATCAATCAATCAATCAATCAATCAATCAATCAATCAATCAATCAATCAATCAATCAATCAATCAATCAATCCTGATCTGCATTTAGGGCAGTCGCCCAGATGGTAGATTCCCTATCTGTTGTTTTCGTAGCCTTTTTCTAAATGATTTTAACGACATTGGAAATGTATTGAACATCTCCCTTGGTAAGTTATTCCAGTCCATAACTCCCCTTCCTATAAATGAATATTTGCCCTAATTTGTCCTCTTGTATTCCGACTTTATCTCCATATTGTGATCTTTCCTACTTTTAAAGACGCCATTCAAACTTATTTGTCTACTAATGTCATCCCATGCCATTTCTCTGCTGACAGCTGGGAACATACCACTCAGTCGAGCAGTCGTCTCCTTTTTTCCAGTTCTTCCCAGCCCAAACTTTGCAACATTTTTGTAACGCTATTCTTTTGTCGGAAATCACCCAGAACAAATCGAGCTGCTTTTCTTTGGGTTTTTTCCAGTTCTTGAATCAAGTAATGCTGGCGAGGGTCCCATACACTGGAACCATACTCTAGTTGGGGTCTTACCAGATTCCTCTCCTTTACATCCTTACTACAACCCCTAAACACCCTCATAACCATGTGCAGAGATCTGTATCCTTTATTTACAATCCCATTTATGTGATTACCCCAATGAAGATCTTTCCTTATATTAACACCCAGATACTTACTATGATCCCCAAATGGAACTTTCACTCCCATCAACGCAGTAATTAAAACTCAGAGGACTTTTCCTATTTGTGAAACTCACAACTGACTCACAACATCGACCTGTCAAGTGGTGCCATGCAGGCATACAGGCCCTCACATTAGGTGGCGTAAGGCCGTAGCATTGAACGGAGATGATGTTGAAAAATAGGGCATTGTAGCAAAAGGATTGGGGAATAACATGGTGTATTTGAATCCTCAATAAAACCAACCTGCTTTTAGAAAAAGTGTCTTCCATTATATATTGAACACCCTTCGTACATAAACTACGACTTCGTTAGAAAACAAGAAGTAAGTCTACGCAACCCCCAAAACCCTGCGGTGGTTACAATTTTTTACATGTTACCAGTAGTATTAAAGCAGTTTGTAACTTCCGGAAGATACGCCGTTGTTAGAGCTGGGCTGTAATAGTAGGCTTTGTGCGCATGCGCAGACTGGGAAGGTTCCCTATAGCAAGCTCGCTGCTCCAGTAGGTGTTGAGTGTGTCTTGGCTTATTTGCCTATTATTCTTGTTGTTATCTCAGCTTTCTTATAGGAGCGGTAAAAATAACACACTTGAAACTAAGCACACAACATTACAAAAGGATGTTATGTTGTAACTTACGACAAGATATTATTTAGGGCTCTTAGAGTAAATGTTGACGTGACTTCATTGTATTCTCAGGCCTTTAATTAATCCCCCTTTCCTGACTATAAATATATTATACCTCCTTACAAGGCAACCACGAACCTACTACGCTGGCGTAGCAGGGGGAGAGGTGATACTCTCACCTGACGGATAGGGGGATTCTAACCGGCTTGCCAGTGAACTTCAGGGAAATAAAATACCTCTCGCGGACCAAACACACAACCCCCTGTGGGTGGGGGACGCAGACGAAGAATACACACGTATCCCCTGCCTGTCGTAAGAGGGACTAAAAGGGGCGACCAAGGGATGATTGTATTAGAACCATACAACTACTTGTGATTAGTACCACACCATGGGTCACTTTTACTTGCGCGTAGTACCACTATGTTAGGTACCAAATGGGTTTGTGATTAGTAGCAACAGAGTGCGTTGCCAGCTTCTACAGTATCTGTGATTAGTACCACTTTAGGAGCGACACCATGGTTCTGGCTTGCTTATGATTAGTACCCACTATATGAGGAACACCACGGGATAGTGCGGGTCCCTGTGATTAGTACACGTATGTGATGAACACTATAGGTTTGCGTTGCCTGTAAATGGCGCCGCAATGTGTGAAACACCATAGGTCTGTATTCCATGTGCGAATTTCATTACCTGTGAGTAGTACCATACTGTTTGGAATGCCGCGAGTCTACGCTAGTTTTGATTAGTACCGCAACATGACAAATGCCATGGTTCTAGTTTCCTAGCGATAAGTGCCATTATGAGGGGCCGATGACTTGGATTTTGGACCCCTTTAGACTAATAGCATCATTGATTCAGTATAATGCTATAGACGTGCAATGAGCAACATCGCCTCGCAAAAGCCATTTGAATTACCCTGCGAAGCGATCTGATTGGATAACTTCAGAAGCCGATTAAATGACAACGACGCGAGACGTCGAATTATTTCCTTCAAATTATCTATCAGTATGACCAACCCTCTAAAGCTCATATACCCGCTTCACCTTGTTTCCGACCACCCTACCTACCAACTTTACAAAACCAAAAAATCAGGAGATTTTGATATGAAAATCAGGAAACATCAGGAGATACAACTGGTCAAAACTGCTTATTCTACGTGTCTCGCGAAATACAAGAGTACTATGGTTTATACAGGGTTATTCACCTAAGATGTTACACGGAAATAACGTCTAAACCAGGGCCTCTCAGGGTGCATGCACGAGTGCACGGTGCAAGGTGCAAAAGACGACTTCTCTTGGTTGACCAGAGTGTAGACCCCCACTCCTCTATTTGGAGCAATAGCGCTGTCTCCCTCTTTCCCCACGCCTGTCTCCTCACTTGCTCCGTAGCGCTCCAAATCCGAGCCGAATTTAGCCGAACTTAGCCGAGTCATCCTGAGACGAAGCGCTGGTCCGAGCTGAGGCGAGTGGGACGGATGCACTGTGTACAGGACCTCTTCGCGTGAAGTTTTGGGCGTTTGATAGGCCCTGGTCTAAACCATTACAGATATCTGTATTCTGTTTTGCATATTCGTAAATGATACGCAGGGACTTGTAAAATACCGTGCTATTTATTCTCATGGGGTGATTAATAACCGAGATATTCATACTCACTCCATATATTTAAATAGAATGACAGGAATACAAACAGCTGGCCTAAAAGTTCAACTGCGTACAAGTTCAAATATGTAAGTATTTTCAAAATCAGACAGTTACTTTTTGAGATATCAACATGACATAAGCCAGTAGAGCATCAGACAGTGTGAGATCGGCCAGGGAGGTGTTGGCACGCAAGCTGTGTCCCGGCATTGATTTCGGCCACAGAACGGATACCAAGCATGTATTGTAAATTATCGTACACATAATGTACTGTCACGTACCCTGGATGTGCAACATCATTGCATGACTGGCAAACACACAACGGGAAAGGGAGATTAAAGTTTTTTATTTTGTTTTGTTTTGTTTTGTTTTGAAATTCATGTGTAACAGGTTGCGTTCAGTTGGGCATTATTCCCTACGGATGGGAATGGGAAAAATTTGGCAAGGACGTCGGCCTGTCTCAAAGGCACCAAAGTATTTATTTTATTCCTTATAAAAACATCAACCCTCCCTGTCCTGTCATGAGTTCGCCTGCCATACACGCTTTGCAAACCCATCACATGTGTACGATATGCTTACATGCCGGGTATCCATTCTGTGGCTGAAATCACATCCAGGAAACTGCTTGCGCGTCAGTATGTCCTTGCCCGACTTCACGCTCTCTGACGCGGCATGCAAAACCGCGCATTCTGTTCTTATTGATATCTCAAACAGTAACTGTCATTTAAAAATATGGAGTGAGTATCAATATCTCGGTTATTAATCACACCATGAGAATAAGTAGCACATTATTTCACAAGCCTCTGCGTATCATTTACGAATATCAAAACACAATACCGATATCTTTTATGGTTTAGATGTTATTTCCGTGTAACATCTTAGGTGAATAACCCTGCATATGTAGTTGATATGAGACAGGGTTGACCATTTTAATTAAGATTTATTTTTATTTTATTCCTATACTTATACTTCTGTCATCAACGCGCACCCCCCCGCACCCTCCACCATCCCTATTATTTGTGGCAATTTTCTCACGAGTCACTGAAAACTATAGGCGTATAGGAGAAGTCCGTGTAATTTGCACCACTTAACTTTAACGTCCATAACTCGACTGACCGTAATTAAAATGTCTCAAATTTTATAAACGATAATTAGTACAATGTATCAAATGATTTTGTGAAAATAAATGTTTATATTATATTTATTCTAAAATTTGTTATCGTGTAATTTGCACCGATGGCGTGTAACTTGGACCAAGTGATCGTGTAATTTGGACTGGTAAATATAAACACTTGTAACTTAGTTCATGAATTTATTGTGAAATACTAAGCAATAAAATACTTCACTATGAATATTGTGGTTGTCACTTTTCGCATGTAGAACAATGATAAAACAATTCATCTTGAATTTTGGCGCAGTTTTCATGAGCCCACTTTTTGCAGCTATTGTACTGAATCCTATCATCGTCATCATAATACTTGTCACACATAATGACGTCAGATAGCTCCTCAATTGAAGGGTCGGAGGAAAAAAACCAGGTAAGTCACTTTTTCATCGAAATTGAGATATTGTTACAGTCCGCTTCAGAGTGATCATGCGCATCTATTGAGAGGTCGGAAATGGAAAAAAAGCAGGCGAGTCAGGAGAAAATAGTATTCAAAGTTTCGCTGTTAGGGGAAAGAAATAGGGAAGTCAAGCACAAAAGTTGCTTTTTCTCAAGTTGTACAAAAATTGACTCTCCTGTTTTTTCCCCTGACCCTTCAATTGTAATAATTTGAGCTGAGTGGACCTCGAACCAGCCCTTAGATCCAAGTAAAAATCGCTGGCATGGCCGGGAATCGAGCCCGGGGCCTCCGGGTAAGCGGCGGGGTCGCTACCCCTACTCCGCGGGACCGGCTTCAAATTATAAAATAAAATCTTTTACAATTAACAGTAAATTTACGAAGAAACGCAATTATTACAATTGTTTCAACGGTCCAAATTGCACGACATGCAATAATAATATGCGAAGTATTTAAAATTTATGAATGAAACTACATTAAAACTTACCTAGATATTTGATCAGTAATTTTAAAAGCTAAACACCCTCTTGGCTGAAGTAACTACTTCACAGTACACTATTGAGTACACTAACTTGTAACCATATAACCTTACAAGGAATGTGAGTATTACAGCGTAATATAATCATGAGTTTTTTTTTTGGGTGTACAATTCTTGATATATATACTTAAATCAGTGCATTTACTGTAAATGTATATATTATAAATACTTTAATATATTGTTGTCCGCTGGATTTTTGTGCTGTCCCCAACATACCTGCAACTCACACCACACGTAACACTATCCTCCACCACAATAACACGCAGTTACCTACACATGGCACATGCCGCCCACCCTCAACAGAAAGTCTGCCTTACATCGGCAAGTACCCGGCTAGAAATAGGCACACGAAATTATTATAACTTATTGTTGAAATTAAATAATTGATTTCCTCTTTCCCCTTCAACCTTAAGTCCGTTAGCAAAACTTCCAGGAATAAAGCTACCCTCGGCTGTCTTACTGACCTTGCCTCAGACAGGGGGTGACCACACTTGCAAATACTAAAAATATTATCGGTCCAAATTGCACGGATTTTCCCCTACCCTCTTTTCACTTCACTGATTTGGTAACCCTATTCGGTCATCCTGTAAAAATTGCGTATGGCTTGTAGTGCCGGGAGTGTCCGAGGACAAGTTCGGCTCGCTAGATGCAGCTCTTTTGATTTGACGCCCGTAGGCGATCTGCGCGTCGTGATGAGGATGACATGATGATGAAGACGACACACACACACACACACACACCCAGCCTCCGTGTCAGCGAAATTGACGAATGATGGTTAAAATTCTCGACCCTGCCTGGAATCGAACCCGGGACCCCTGTGACCAAAGGCCAGCACGCTAACCATTTAACCATGGAGCCGGATTACTTATTTCACAACATTTATTTTAAATTTATGCTTCCCAATTGTTGCGAGATATCCAGGTACCGATTTCGTGTTTTGAGGCCGGATGCTGACGTAATATTTCAGTTAACGTTGTTCTGCCTGGAGGTGTATTCCACATTGCCGTGTGCTGTGCATCCACTTTCACAGCGGCACGATGTTCAGCCTCATGCTTGTATCATTCCCGATAGGATACTTCTGACAGTGGGTTTTGAAGGGCGGTGGAGTAAACTGGAACATCGAAATTGACAAACAGGCAGTCGATTGAAAATGGGAAAAATTGAAGCACACTTTCCATTTTATTTACTTCACTGTAGGGGGCGCGCAGCTGTGAGCTTGCAAACCAAACCAAACCAAACCCCATGGCACTACAGCCCTTGAAGGGCCTTGGCCTACCAAGCGACCGCTGTTCAGCCGAAGGCCTGCAGATTAAGAGGTGTCGTGTGGTCAGCATGACGAATCCTCTCGGCCGTTAACTTGCAACCGGGAGATAAGTAGGTTGGAACACCACTGTCGGCAGGCCTGAAGACGGTTTTCCGTGGTTTCCCATTTTCACACTACGCAAATGCTGGGGTTGTGCCTTAATTAAGGCCACGGCCACTTCCTTCCTATCCTCACCCTTTCCTATCCCATCGTCGCCATAAGACCTATCTTTGTCGGTTCGACATAAAGCCAGTTAAAAAACATACTGTAACTGTAGGTAGGCCCTACCAACTTTTATTTATTTATTTATTTATTTATTTATTTATTTATTTATTTATTTATTTATTTATTTATTTATTTATTTAATCTTCTTAATCTGTTTACCCTCCAGGGTTGGTTTTTCCCTCGGACTCAGCGAGGGATCCCACCTCTACCGCCTCAAGGACAGTGTTCTGGAGCGTGAGACATTGGGTCGGGGGATACAGCCGGGAAGAATGACCAGTACCTCGTCCAGGTGGCCTCACGTGCTATGCTGAACAGGGGCCTTGTGGGGGGAATGGGAAGATTGGAAGGGATAGACAAGGAAGAGGGAGGAAGCGGTCGTGGCCTGAAGTTAGGTACCATCCCGGCATTTGCCTGGAGGAGAAGTGGAAAACCACTTCCAGGATGGCTGAGGTGGGAATCAAACCCACCTCTACTCATTTGACCTCCCGAGGCTGAATGGACTCCGTTCCAGCCCTCGTACCACTTTTCAAATTTTGTGGCAGTACCGGAAATCGAACCCGGGCCTCCGGCGGTGGCAGCCAATCACACTAACCACTACACCACAGAGGCGGACTATTTATTTATTTATTTATTTTATTTTTTATTTTATTTTATTTTATTTTATTTTATTTTATTTTATTTTATTTTATTTTTCTAAGATCCCATGAGCTAATGCTCGTATTGGGACAGTACACTAAAGAGATGGCTCAGTTACAATACTAAAGACATATTGAATTATTGATAATACAGAGCTGATAAAAATTTATAATAATTTAAATCTAAAATACAACATTTTTCATGGATACAATTTGTTTTTAATATATATGTACCGGGCGAGTTGGCCGTGCGGTTAGGGGCGCGCAGCTGTGAGCTTGCATCCGGAAGATAGTGGGTTCGAACTCCAGTGTCGGAAGCCCTGCAGATGGTTTCCCGATGGGATGTGTCCTGCAAACTTTAGTCCTCTTTCACATTTCATCAGTCAGTTCATTAATCTGTTTGCACAGACTTAATATCCTTTCTATTTTCATCTCCTCATTTCCTGTTTTTCTGTTGTGGGTTAGACATTCCGATGCCTACAGTGCTTCTGGCGTTATTACTACATTGTAATGTCTTAATTTTGTTCTTATCGACAATGATTTTTTTTTTTTTGTTATATACCCTTTATATGTGAGTTTGTAAGCTAATTCCATTTTCATGATCCTACCCTTATTCGCTTCATTATCGAGATCATTGAACTGTATCCACTCACCGAGATGCTTGAATTTGGATACTTCCATTATCTTCCCATGTTCCATTTCCTAGTCTCTCAGCGTGTTCATTACTCGAGTCTTATCATATGATATTTTCAGTCCTACCTTTCTTGCAGTTTCTTCGAGCTTGTGTAACAACTTCTTACCTTGATGTTCTGTTTCGCTTAAGATCACTGTATCATCGCCAAAAGCCAAACAATCCACGTTCAGGTTGTCTGTCTTGTAACCTAGATGTACACCGCTCATGTCTTCCTTTTGACATTCTGTTCTCCATCTAAGACCAGGCTAAACAGTATCGGTGAAAGGCCATCACCCTGCCTTAATCCCGTCTTGACCTCAAATGGTTCTGATACTTCTCCTTTGAACCTTACTTTAGATGTAGTGTTGGCGAGTGTTTCTTTGATCAGAGATCTTGTCTTGTGATAAACACCTGCCTGTCGACTGCGTTGTACGCCTTCTGAAAATCTTCAAATATTATATACAATTATTATTATTACTATTATGTTCGCCTCTGTGGTTAGTGTTATTAGCTACCACCCCTGGAGGTCCGGGTTCGATTCCCGGCTCAGCCACGAAATTTGAAAAGTGGTACGAGGGCTGGAACGGGGTCCACTCAGCCTCGGGAGGTCAACTGAGTAGAGAGGGGTTCGATTCCCTCCTCAGTCATCCTGGAAGTGGTTTTCCGTGGTTTCCCACTTCTCCTCCAGGCAAATGCCGGGATGGTACCTAACTTAAGGCCACGACCACTTCCTTCCCCCTTCCTAGTCTATCCCTTCCAATCTTCCCATCCCCTCACAAGGCCCCTGTTCAGCATAGCAGGTGAGGCCGCCTGGGCGAGGTACTGGTCCACCTCCCCAGTTATATCCCCGACCGAAAGTCTCAAGCTCCAGGACACTGCCCTTGAGGCGGTAGAGGTGTGATCCCTCGCTGAGTCCGAGGGAAAAGCCAACCCTGGAGGGTAAACGGACTACAATACTGCGATGATTATTATTATTATTATTATTATTATTATTATTATTATTATTATTATTATTATTAGTAGTAGTAGTAGTAGTAGTAGCAGCGAATTATCCCAATGTTGGAAGACGTTAAGCAAATAACTCAATCAGTTCTTCTATGGGTTCTTGCTTTTCCAGTAGGTTTTCATTCTTTCCGAGAAGGCTTGTTTACTTTCTGCCTACCGCTTAGGTCTGTAGTGTTTTTGTTGTGGTTGCTCTGATGTAGCTTCCCAATTGTATACTTTGTGCCTAAAGATGTCTCTTTCTAGGATGTCTGTTGAACTTATGTTTGCGTTTTTGAGGTCATTTCGAAGTTCGTTAAGTCAGAGTGTTGAGTTCTTAAGTGAAGTTACATAATCTATTATCCTTTATGTCAATCGATTTTCTGGTAATGTAATCAGATGGCCGAAGAATTTCATTCGTCATTTCCTAATGTCAGTTTCGATGTTTGCGAAGTTTTCTGTTGTTTTGATTGATTGTAACCTGTAACCGTCTTGGGTGTATCTTGCTCCTAAGATTTTTCTGTTACTGCCAGTGTTGCCGGGCTGAGTGGCTCAGACGGTTAAGGCGCTGGCCTTCTAACCCCAACTTGGCAGTTCGATCCTGGCTCAGTCCGGTGGTATTTGAAGGTGCTCAAATACGACAGCCCCGTGTCGGTAGATTTACTGGCACGTAAAAGAACTCCTGCGGGACTAAATTCCGGCACCTCGGCGTCTCCGAAGACCTTAAAAAGTAGTTAGTGGGACGTTAAACAAATAACATTATTATTATTACTGCCAGTGTTTCACTTACGTAAAGGACTGTTGGTTTTATGACTATGTTGTAATGGCGAATTTTTGTACTTAATAATAACAATAATCATTCATGTTATTGGCTTAACGTCACACTAACTACTTTTACGGTTTTCGGAGACGCCGAGGTGCTGGAATTTAGTCTCGCAGGAGTTCTTTTACGTGCCATTAATTCTACCTACACTAGGCTGACGTATATGAGCACCTTCGTATACCACCGGGCTGAACCAGGAACGAACCTGCCAAGTTGGGGTCAGAAGGCCAGCGACTCAGCCGTCTGAGTCACTCAGCCCGGCATTTTGTACGTCTTGACATTGATGTTTTGTTGTAGATGTTTTGGACTAACGCTAATGTCTTTTAATTTTTGGAGATGAGTTTGTTATGAGATATTTTCAAGGCCTGTCGGTTCGATAGATTATCGAAGAAATTTAAAGTAGGGGACTCGGTCAGTTATGATTATTCTTTCTGATAAGGACCACGTGCCAATTTCAATTCAGTTCTTCATACTTTGTTGTTTTCTCTTCCGTTCCTTCCAATATTCTTTCATCCTTTCACTGTGCTGTTTCTTTCTGTTCTCGGACCACTTCGCACCAGGTTTCTTGTTCAATCTTCCTTGGAATCCTTCCATACTTACTACCCTCTTTCTAAAATTCTCTCTGTCCATAGTTTCTTCTTCTCTGATATTATTTCTTTCTAAATCTTTCTTTACTTCTTGAATCCAGCTAGTTTTGCCTCTTTAACCCTAAGGTACTTGAAAATCCTTTTTGTTAATCTGCAATCATCCATTCTGTAAATATGTCCAAAGAATTGCAATCTCCTTTTTCTTATTCTTATTATTCTGATTGTTATTATTGTGCTTTTACGGTCGCATTGGGCCACTGTAGTCAATTTCTGTTCGGTCTTCTATAATGCTTTGTTTTTTCTTTTCTGTTCTTCCAATTTTTTTTTATCATTCTATCGGATCTTCGTTGTCGTTCTTCTTCTGAAAATACCCTTTTAGTTGTTCCTCTTTTATCACATTTTGGTAGGATCTAATTTTACTATTCTTCAATTTATTTACTTTGTTTGATTTATTCTTTAAATCCTTCAGTGTTATGTCTAATTCTTTCATGTCTTCTTTTATCCAGACAGGTTGTTGTTTTTGTTTCCAAAGCTTTTCCAAAATTCTGCGTATTAACCTGTCTTGAGGTGTTATTATTATTATTATTATTATTATTATTATTATTATTATTATTATTATTATTATTATTATTATTATTATTACCGAGCTCGATAGCTGCAGTTGCTAAGTGCGGCCAGTATCCAGTATTCGGGAGATAGTAGGTTCGAACCCCACTGTCGGCAGTCCTGAAGATGGTTTTCCGTGGTTTCCCATTTTCACACCAGGCAAATGTGTCTATGCGTCGTAAAGAAACTAGCAAAAATTATTATTATTATTATTATTATTATTATTATTATTATTATTATTATTATTATTATTATTATTATTATTATTATTATTATTATTATTATTATTACTTCGCAACAGGTAGCCTCCTCTTGTATCTGTCAATTGAGACATTAAACATAATCGTAAGTTAAAAACTCTCGAAGATAAAGGCGTTCTACTTAAACACTAAAACGTCTTACATTTTTCTTTCCATGTAACGGTTGTCGAGTAAGTTACGTTAGAAGTACTAGACGCAGGGATGGCGAACCTTTGCCACGCGTGTCACTAGGTGACGCGCGAACACGATTTCGGTGCCACACCACATGCACATATTAACGTTTTTTTTTTTTTCATGTAAGTAAGTAATATGTTTTATTTATCCTGACAAAGTTACGGATGTACTCCCTTTCTTACACTTAACCAGTCTTAACCTAGAACACTTAATAATAACTACTGATGATAATAATATGATAATATGAACAATAATAACAGTAATAGCATTAACAAAAGTAACCACACTTAAAAAGATCATATCATCTATATAATATAAATCGTACGTAGAGTACATTAAGAATATAATTATGAATAATGAATTCTATAACAACTACTTAAGAAAAAGTTTAGAAAATATAGACATTTCTACAGTACACCGAAATATCGCCTTCAATTGAGAGGTGAAGAGAAGGATTAGTAAGAAGGAAAAGAATAATAATAATAATAATAAGAAGAAGATCTGTGAAAGGAAGAGGAAATGATGATGAAGAGGCGGTAGGAGTAGGGGTTTTCAGGTCATAATTTGATGATTCATGCATGTTTACAAGGTATTTCGACACGGGCATGTTTAAAAGCTAAGCTGCTGGACATGCTATACATATCTCGTGCATCGTGTAGTCAGTGTTTCAGGTTTAAGACATAAATACCGAAAATCTAAATTCTAGTTCGGAAGTGCATTATTGGAACACTGATAGGTCTTGAAGTCAAGTGAGATAAATGTCAGATGGGGCCGACGAGCCATTCGCTGACCCACATCAGTTTGGCTTGTGTGTGGGTGCCAGCATCGCGTAATTTTTCTTAGTGAGTAACTGTTTACTCTTTGGAATTTTGTAAGACAACAACAACAACAATAATAATAATAATAATAATAATAATAATAATAATAATAATCGTATGGCCTCAGCTACCGTGTACATACATTTCAATTTGACTCCATTTGGCTGTCTGCTCGTCAATTTCGACGTTCCGTTTTACTCTAGGCCCACTACATGGCAGACCGGGTAAACCGAAACTCTCTTGAGCGACTGTGGCTGAGATTTAATGAATTTTGTCGGTTAAACACCAAATGTACCACCAGAGATCTTTTACATGCCGACATCGTACGACATGGAGTGTCGAATTGACTTTTTTCCGCCCTTCAAGAATCGGACTGCTTCTGCCGGGTTTGAACCCGCTATCTTGGGATCCGGAGGCCGACACTCTACCACTGATCCACAGAGGCAAATAGTTGCCAATATTTGAAGAAACTATCGCACTTTATTTCAAAACCTCATATTGCAAAAAATGAGTTGTATTAAGGTCAATTTTTTGGGTGGTTAGATAATGACGATTTAGAAATGGAGTCGGCTGAATTTCAAAAACGCATTAGATGGCTGAACAAATGTCTAATGTCCAATAACAGACCAACTATATTGGTATTATGAACAAATTCGTACAACTTGGTGAAGCATTGATGAAAATCGAGTGTGCTGTTGATGGTGAATACTCTCTACGGAAGCCGGAGAACTTAATACTAGAACAGTGGAACAGCCTCCCACAAATAATGTTTTCGGCCACGAAGAAACTTGCTACAACGCTTCTTACTTTGTTTGGGTCGTCATACTCCTCCGAGCAGCTGTTTTCTACAATGAATGTCGTGAAGTCATCAGTTACAAACCGTCCTGATTCAGGTCTAAGTGCTTCTCGTGTGTTACTGAAGACAAGATATGAACCTACATAAATGACATGGCTACTAAGTATTTTTGCGGTATTAGCAAAATACGACCAACAAACATGCAATCAAATATATTATTTTACAATGTATATATTTTGTGTTATGAAACCTAATTTTGAATTATGGATGGAAGACGGTGGTGGTGGTGGTGGTGGGGGTGGGGGTGGGGGTGGGGTTGTAGCCATTACAAACGAAAATAACAAGTGGCACAGTAGACAGTTGAGAATAATAAACCAGACTGAAAATGGCACACTAGATGGAAAAACTTCGCCATCTCTGTAACTAGTGGAAAGATTGCAGTGTTTTAAAACTTTTCGCCCGCCAGCAGCGATTAGAGCAAAGCTCTGTTACCTTCGTTACCGGCACCGTAATTGGTTATGGATCTTCGCCTTAACTCTGGGAGAAGTTGCCTTTTCCTGCTAGCAGTTGGCGCTTCCTTCTGGTCCGTGCGTCACAGTGAGAGTCGGGCCGAGCTTTCTATAAAAAAAGCGTCTGAAGGAGCAGTGGGAGTATTGCAAGGTTATGTGTGTAGTAGCCCCAGTGCTTGCTAAAGGTCATAGCTGCCAGTGGCCATTGACATTGCCAGCTATTTTGGGGAGACCTCATTTCCGAGCCTCCCTGTAGTTTTTATTTTGGGGAACAGGGAAGACAGAAAGAGAGAGAAAAAGATCTCTCCCACAGCGGCGAGGGAACACAATACCCGTCATATTCGTCACCCAGTTACTGCTACACTTTCAAATTTAACGTAGGCACTACCGTGACGTCACCGAGGTCTGCCTAGAGTCTGCTATCCAAGCGATACTGTTGACCTTGAGACGGGATCCAGGTTAGCATTGTCCGGTTCCTCGGCTGAATGGTCCACGGTACTGGCTTTAGGTTCAAAGAGCCTTGGGTTCAATTACCGACCAGGCCGTATGGATAATTCCGCTGCCTGGGTAATTGATTATTTGTATTCTTTCTAACACAATTTTCGTCATTCACACAAAATATTCACCATCTGCCGGCATGAGTGGTTCAGACGTTTGAGGCGATAGCCTTCTGACTCCAAGTGTGCAGGTTCGATCCTGGCTCAGTCCGGTGGTATTTGAAGGTGCTCAAACACGCCAGCCTCATGTCTGTAGATTTACTGGCACGTGAAGTAACTCATGTGGGACTACTTTCCGACACCTTGGCGTCTCCGTAAACCGTAAAGTAGTTAGTGGGACGTAACAGCATTATTATTATTATTATTATTATTATTATTATTATTATTATTATTATTTCCGATGAGGCCAGCTAAGTACCACGTTCCAATTTCAGTTCAGTTCTTCATACTGTGTTGTTTTCTCTTCCGCTCCTTCCAATATTCTTTCATCCTTTCACTATGCTGTTTCCTTCTGTCCTCGGACCACTTCGCACCAGGCTTCTTGTTCAATCTTCCTTGGAATCCTTCCATATTTACAACCCTCTTTCTAAAAATTTCTCTGTCCATAGTTTCTTCTTCTCTTATATTATTTCTTTCTAAATCTTTCCTTACTTCTTGAATCCAGCTAGTTGTTGCTTTTTTGTCCCAAAGGTACTTGAAAATCCTTTTTGTTAATCTGGAATTATCCCTTCTGTAAATATGTCCGAAAAATTGCAATATCCTTTTTCTTATGGTTTCTGTTATGTTTTCTATGTTCCTGTGTATTTCATCATTAGATCTTAATTTCCAAACTTCTGTTGTTTTCACAGGGCCTAAGATTTTTCTCATGATTCTCCTTTCTAGTACCTCAAGTTTATCTAATCTATAGTTTAGCACCAGCCATTCACTTGCATATAAGCATTCCGGTTTCACCACTGTAGTGTAGTGCCTTATTTTAAGATTTTTAGATAGACACTTTTTGTTATAAAAATTCTTTGTGATACCATATGCTCTTTCCATCTTGTGTACCCTTTCTTCTACTGCAGATTTGTCTAAACCATTTTCTTGAATTATTTCTCCCAGATATTTGAATTTTGTTACTCTTTCTACTGGACCAATATCTGTTGCCAAAATTTTTGGAGCATTCTTGATGTTTGTGATAAATTTTGTTTTTTCTACGGAGATTCTCAAACCTGTCTTGTTGGCTATTTCTTCCAAGAGATTGATTTGTGTTGTTGCACTTGTTGGGTTTTCTAACAGTATAGCGAAATCGTCTGCAAATGCTAGGCAATTTATTTCAATGCCTTTGTTTTTCTCCCCAAAGTTACCGGCAAAATGTTATGCTCCTTAAGCTTTACGTTCCAAATTCTCACAATTTTCTCTAGAACAGGGTGACAGACCGTCACCTTGCCGTACCCCTGTATATATCTTAATAGGTTTGGATATCTCACCCATAAATTTCACCTTTGAAATTGTGTCAGTAAGGGTTTCCAATTTAGTTCTCACTCCAAATTCATGAATTGTTTTATCTATGGTTTCTCTATCGACCGAGTCAGAGGCCTTTTTAAAATCTACAAAAGTCACAACAATGTCTTTTGAATTCAATATCCTATGGCGAATTATGGATTTTAAGTTAAATATTTGTTCTGAACAAGATCTACCTTTTCGAAATCCAGCTTGATATTCACCCAGTTGCTTGTCGAGTGATGTTTCTACTCTATTCAGCGATATTTTTGAGAATACCTTGTATGCAATTATTATTATTATTATTATTTACATAGTTTACGCCCACATTGGAGCACTTAAATCAATCCATATACACTACACTCTTCATAATAACTTCCTCTTCTCTTCCCAGAATTTCTTCATTTTTTTGTCTGGCCGCCCTCTCTTCATCTGTAATGGTGTACTGTTTTCGTTTGACTGTTTTAAATTTCAGTCTTGTATCTCTACTTCTCAGAATCCTCTTCTCTTTTCTCTCTGCAATTTGTTTCATTGTTATATTCAGCTCTTCTAAATCATTCTGGACTTCAACAACAAACCACTTGTTCTTGGTTTTACTCTTCCAAAAGAAATTGAATAATTGCTTCAGTAGTCTGGTCTCTGGTAGTCTTACTATGTGGCTGAAAAAGGCAATTCTGCTTTTTCGCATTGTATCCACAATCGATTCGTTTTCCCGATAGACTATTTCATTAGGCAGCAGTCTCCATTGTCCATTTACTTGATGTTTTTATTGATCATTGTCCTGATGATCCTTCTGTCTATATTTTGGATTTTATCCGTTGTTGCTTTGGTGTTCAACTTAAACAGAGTTTCACTTGCATAAGTTGCTTTAGGTTTAAGTACTGAACCATAATATTTGAATTTGGCGTTTATCGAGAGAGATTTCTTATATGTTCACCATGAGAATCGTTGTGTGCTTATCTCAGTTTTGTTGTTCTGTATTCTATTGAGGCTTTCTCCTTTAGGTTCCAAGTTATAATTTCCCCAAGATACTTGAACTTATTCTTCTCCTTCTTATTTTCATCTTATACTCCTTACCCAAGACTCTGTCCATACCATTCAGCAATTTCTCCAGATCTTCTGCAGACTCAGATAAAATAACAAATCATCTGCATATCTCAAGGTTTTGATTTCCTCTCCTTGGATTGAGATTCCCTTCGCAAATTCCTCTTGGATTTCATCTACTCCCTGTTCTGCAAAAGCATTCAAAAGGAGGTGGGCATAAACTGTAACTGTGCCTCACTCCTTTCTGGATCGCTGCTTCTATTTCAAAGCCTTCGATTCTAATCACCTCAGACTGATTTTTATACAGATTGTAGATAATTCTTCGTTCTCGGTATCTGATTCCGATCACCTTCAGAACCTCAAATAGCTTGGTCCAATCAACATTATCGAATGCCTTTTCTGGATCTACGAATGCCATTTTTGTAGGCTTGTCCTTTTTAATTCGATCCTCTAAGATCAGGCGTAAAGTTAGGATAGCTTAACGTGTTCCTACATTTCTTCCGAACTCAGCTTTAATTTGTTTATTCATTCTTCTGTAAATAATACGTGTTAACACTTTGCAAGCGTGAGATACTAAACTAATGGTGCGGTAGTTTTCACACTTTTCAGCACGTGATTTCTTTGGAATAGATTATGACACAGAAAAGATACCATGGGGGAAATGGAAACAGCTGAAAGACATAACCTGAGGAAAATTCATGGACCCAGAATACTCCCAGAAGGAACCTACCGTTTAAAAGCGAACTCTGACCTATACCGACGGTTGGAAGCGATCAACATTGGTATGTCACGTAGGAGGCTGAAGTTCTACGGGTACTTTTCACGAATATACAACAATAGGATTACCAAGAAGTTCTTCTCACTGATCAAATGCTATAAGACTGGAAGCTTTGGGCAGAACGAAGTCCGGAAAAACCTGGATTCCGTTGGCATTTCTGACCATGATGTTCTAGACAGCTCCACATTCCGTGAAATGGTTAATTCTTGGACTCCGCCGCCCAAAAGTACTAAGTACCGGAAACTATTCTCACAGGAGAGAAAGGAAAAATTGTTAGCCGGGCTCAGGAGATATTGAGAATGAAATCGTTCATCTAAAAGTAACTAACCATAAGAGCTGCCTATTGGGCTTACATCAATAATCAAATATGTGTCAAAAATAGCCATCTATCAACGGTTGCCCATTTCAGATGTCTGAAAGCCATAACGCATAGTCTACACGGTTGCTAGGTAACATTGCCCGGCCATCCATCCACACCTTATATCACTGCCTGCACGTTGCTAGGTAATATTGCCCGGCCATCCATCCACACCTTATATCACTGCCTGCACGTTGCTGGGTAACATTGCCTGGCCATCCATCCACACCTTATATCACTGCCTGCACGTTGCTAGGTAACATTGCCCGGCCATCCATCCACACCTTATATCACTGCCTGCATGTTGCTAGGTAACATTGCCCGGCCATCCATCCACACCTTATATCACTGCCTGCACGTTGCTAGGTAACATTGCCCGGCCATCCATCCACACCTTATATCACTGCCTGCACGTTGCTAGGTAACATTGCCTGGCCATCCATCCACACCTTGTATCACTGCCTGCACGTTGCTAGGTAACATTGCCCGGCCATCCATCCACACCTTATATCACTGCCTGCACGTTGCTAGGTAACATTGCCCGGCCATCCATCCACACCTTATATCACTGCCTGCACGTTGCTAGGTAACATTGCCCGGCCATCCATCCACACCTTATATCACTGCCTGCACGTTGCTAGGTAACATTGCCCGGCCATCCATCCACACCTTATATCACTGCCTGCACGTTGCTGGGTAATATTGCCTGGCCATCCATCCACACCTTATATCACTGCCTGCACGTTGCTAGGTAATATTGCTCGGCCATCCATCCACACCTTATATCACTGCCTGCATGTTTGCTAGATAACATTGCCCGGCCATCCATCCACACCTTATATCACTGCCTGCATGTTTGCCAGATAACATTGCCCGGCCATCCATCCACACCTTATATCACTGTCTGCACGTTGCTGGGTAATATTGCCCGGCCATCCATCCACACCTTATATCACTGCCTGCACGTTGCTGGGTAATATTGCCTGGCCATCCGTCCACACCTTATATCACTGCCTGCACGTTGCTAGGTAATATTGCCCGGCCATCCATCCACACCTTATATCACTGTCTGCACGTTGCTGGGTAATATTGCCTGGCCATCCATCCACACCTTATATCACTGTCTGCACGTTGCTGGGTAATATTGCCCGGCCATCCATCCACACCTTATATCACTGCCTGCACGTTGCTAGATAACATTGCCCGGCCATCCATTCACACCTTATATCACTGCCTGCATGTTTGCTAGATAACATTGCCCGGCCATCCATCCACACCTTATATCACTGCCTGCATGTTTGCCAGATAACATTGCCCGGCCATCCATCCACACCTTATATCACTGCCTGCATGTTTTCTAGATAACATTACCCGGCCATCCATCCACACCTTATATCACTGCCTGCACGTTGCTGGGTAATATTGCCTGGCCATCCATCCACACCTTATATCACTGCCTGCACGTTGCTAGGTAATATTGCCCGGCCATCCATCCACACCTTATATCACTGCCTGCACGTTGCTAGGTAACATTGCCTGGCCATCCATCCACACCTTGTATCACTGCCTGCACGTTGCTAGGTAACATTGCCCGGCCATCCATCCACACCTTATATCACTGCCTGCACGTTGCTAGGTAACATTGCCTGGCCATCCATCCACACCTTATATCACTGCCTGCACGTTGCTAGGTAACATTGCCCGGCCATCCATCCACATCTTATATCACTGCCTGCACGTTGCTAGGTAGCATTGCCCGGCCATCCATCCACACCTTATATCACTGCCTGCATGTTTGCTAGATAATATTGCCTGGACATCCATCCACACCTTACATCAAAACCTGCACGATTGCTAAGTTAAACTTCCGTAGTACATTTTGTGCATGACACAATTTTGTTAGACAAATTTTCGGAAGACTTCCAGCTCTTAAGACTTATTTATGTCAATAACACAAGACGAGGTGTACAGACTTTGACGATAATGATGATTTTTCTGCACAAGAGTCCATTCAGTATCTGTTAGAAAAAAATGTACTTATTTGTGTGTGTGTTTTTTCCTTTACTTACCTTGTGCTCTTGTTTACAGGTAAGTACCAGACAATTCTGAAAACACTCCTGAGGATCCAGGGTACCGTGAGTATATAGTCGTTTCTCCCTCTAGTGGAAGAAGCTAAAGCACTGTTATGTCTAAAGAAGGCTAGCGAAATTTCTTGTTCTTCACACGATACTTTTTGTTGTTAAAATTCACATATTGAACTTGGATTTTTAGACAGTAATAGGTTAAAATTCAAACGTATTGTAGAGAGTAACAAGTATACTGTAACTTTCACGACGGTTATGCCGCGAGATTTGCATAAACATTAGGGGTACGGCCTTTCAGAACCCCTAGAATGTATTTTACTCTCGCTAGTGCGAGTCAGTGCCGAGTTTCACTTAAGCCTTTATAACTGCATTCGGTGGGTGGACATTAAAAAAAAAATGAAGCGCCTGAGGGTATTGAACCAAGGAACACTTTACATACAGAATTATGTGATTAAGTTAATTTGGTTAGGATTTGAAACAAAGAGAAAACAAGTGAAGAAACAAGCGATTTCTTAACTAGGCCGTATGTCTTGTTGGCGCATTTGATTGTTAATATGGATAATCTGTCATTTACTGCTTCGAAATTTGCAACCGATTTAAGGATTCTGGTTCTCACGACAGACTCTGTTCCAAGCATCACAGGTCTATAGAGGACTCCTTTTTGAGCTCTGCTGTTGAAGAAACGGTAACCTTCCGATTCAAAAGTCTCTTCGTCTGTGTAACGTGTTACGTGTTGGGCAATTATGGATATCTGATTTTCATGTATGGCTTTTGGTGAGAGCTTCCAGTTTGCGGAGTTTTCAGCGGGAAATGGGGTCGACGAGCCGAGTGCTGGGGGCTCCAAGGCTCATAACCTCGGTAGTAAAGAGAAGCTAAGGATCCGGTGTCTAACCAAAGGCCATTCTTATAAATTAAAAAAAAACAACAACTAAGATCCAAATTCGTATCGTGGAATAGCTTTGGAAAACAATATTTTTAAAATTTACTCAAAATTACTCACTGAGAGCCTCACGAAGATGATAGAGCCACTAATTCCTGACGAACAGTTTGGTTTCAGAGAGCTAAGATCAACACTACAAGCCATAGGCCATCTTCTAAATGACATTGCTCAAGACATCCGAAAAGAAAGTTTTCACTGACTACACCAAAGCATTCGATCTAATTAACAGAAATAATCTTTTAGGAAAACTGGATGCCATGACAAAAGAAGAAAATGAAATCACATCAGCTGTTAAAATCATTTTGAATTTAAACAATTTTGAAATAAGGGATGGAGTAACTAGATCGCGAGAGATTACCCAGACAAATGGCGTTTTACAAGGAGACCCAATGAGTCCTTTATTGCTCAGTATCGCAACTGCAGATATTACAAAGAATTTAGAGGCAACAAAATCAGTATCCTTATATACACTGACTGACAGAGCAAATGCAACACCAAAAAGGAGTGGTCAGAACTTTATGCCAATTGCAGGGTAGACTGACGTCACTGAGGTATGCTCATGATGTGAAATGCGCCGCTGTGCTGCGCACGTAGCGAACGATAAATGGGACACGGCGTTGGCGAATGGCCCACTTCGTACCGTGATTTCTCAGCCGACAGTCATTGTAGAACGTGTTGTCGTGTGCCACAGGACACGTGTATAGCTAAGAATGCCAGGCCGCCGTCAACGGAGGCATTTCCAGCAGACAGACGACTTTACGAGGGGTATGGTGATCGGGCTGAGAAGGGCAGGTTGGTCGCTTCGTCAAATCGCAGCCGATACCCATAGGGATGTGTCCACGGTGCAGCGCCTGTGGCGAAGATGGTTGGCGCAGGGACATGTGGCACGTGCGAGGGGTCCAGGCGCAGCCCGAGTGACGTCAGCACGCGAGGATCGGCGCATCCGCCGCCAAGCGGTGGCAGCCCCGCACGCCACGTCAACCGCCATTCTTCAGCATGTGCAAGACACCCTGGCTGTTCCAATATCGACCAGAACAATTTCCCGTCGATTGGTTGAAGGAGGCCTGCACTCCCGGCGTCCGCTCAGAAGACTACCATTGACTCCACAGCATAGACGTGCACGCCTGGCATGGTGCCGGGCTAGAGCGACTTGGATGAGGGAATGGCGGAACGTCGTGTTCTCCGATGAGTCACGCTTCTGTTCTGTCAGTGATAGTCACCGCAGACGAGTGTGGCGTCGGCGTGGAGAAAGGTCAAATCCGGCAGTAACTGTGGAGCGCCCTACCGCTAGACAATGCGGCATCATGGTTTGGGGCGCTATTGCGTATGATTCCACGTCACCTCTAGTGCGTATTCAAGGCACGTTAAATGCCCACCGCTACGTGCAGCATGTGCTGCGGCCGGTGGCACTCCCGTACCTTCAGGGGCTGCCCAATGCTCTGTTTCATCAGGATAATGCCCGCCCACACACTGCTCGCATCTCCCAACAGGCTCTACGAGGTGTACAGATGCTTCCGTGGCCAGCGTACTCTCCGGATCTCTCACCAATCGAACACGTGTGGGATCTCATTGGACGCCGTTTGCAAACTCTGCCCCAGCCTCGTACGGACGACCAACTGTGGCAAATGGTTGACAGAGAATGGAGAACCATCCCTCAGGACACCATCCGCACTCTTATTGACTCTGTACCTCGACGTGTTTCTGCGTGCATCGCCGCTTGCGGTGGTCCTACATCCTACTGAGTCGATGCCGTGCGCATTGTGTAACCTGCATATCGGTTTGAAATAAACATCAATTATTCTTCCGTGCCGACTCTGTTTTTTGCCCAACTTTCATCCCTTTCGAACCACTCCTCCTTGGTGTTGCATTTGCTCTGTCAGTCAGTGTATGTATGAATATGATGTGATTCATATCTCATCAAACAGATATGAACTACAAAAAAAAACCGCTTTATATCTCTGGGCTGATAAAAATGACTTCATCAATTTCACCAAAACATTGCACATTATATTCTGAAAAGGGGGAAAATCCTCAGCAGAGGACAAAGTGACCCTAGGAAAAAAGAGACGGAGACTGTAAATTCATATAAATATTACCCTACAGACTTCATGTAATTCATTTCGGCTCCACATAAAGGAGAGAGCTGCAGCTGCTATCAGAGGGATATACACTGTTAAGAACATTACCAGACTAAGTAATGAACATAGGTTTTCGTGGCTTATAGTATTAACGTAAATAAATAAATGATTACTGGTTTAAAGCCACTATGATTATTTAATGAAGCCAAGCTTTCAGCCAAATTGCATTGACCTTTATCAGGGCAAGTTAAATTCTGTTTTCGACAGTGAGTAAAGAAATTCAAAGAAACGTGGAAGTCATGGCCGTACTATCCACGGCCTACCCCACTAATAGATCTCAAGGATCTTCGTGCTGTGATTCACCGCCCTATGTCGCGGTTTCGTGAGCGCGTCCCGCTGTTCCATGGTGGTGTTATGCATGTATTTCTGCAGTACAGATCTCCATGTATTTGGTAACTTAAAGCCGTCTTCCCTGCTGATGTTATTTGCGCCCAGCTGACGCAATGGTTGATAGGAGATGGACGAACGAAAACCAGCTATTAAGATCTGTTTTAAAAAAACTCGCAATTCATGGCTTTCATCATAAATTGTGTATTAATAAGAAATTTCGTGAGCCAAATATTGAGTGCGTGTGTGTATTATGTGGAAAACACTGTGACAAGTATCATATAACTGTTTGCAAAAAGAGGGTCAGATCGACAGCCGATTACAGTAAAGACTGAATTACATAAATTATATGCCGGCCTCGTGGTGTAAGGGTAGCGTGCCTTCCTCTCGCCCGGAGGGCCCGGGTTCGATTCCCGGTCAGGTCAGGGATTTTTCTCTCCACCTGAGGGCTGGTTCGAGGTCCACTCAGCCTACATGATTAGAATTGAGGAGCGATCTGACGGTGAGATGGCGGCCCCGGTGTCGAAAGCCCAGAATAACGGCTGAGACGATGCGTCGTGCTGACCACATGACACCTCGTAATCTGCCGTTAAGTGGCGTGGGGTACATACATTGTACTTGCGCATTTGTATGCAATTCCGAATATATTATAAGGAGAAGCCAGAAAACATATTGAGCCAACCTCTAGGGCTAACAGCCTTAGCTACCGAGCTCGATAGCTGCAGTCGCTTTTAAGTGCGGCCAGTATCCAGTATCCGGGAGATAGTAGGTTCGAACCCCACTGTCGGCAGCCCTGAAGATGGTTTTCCGTGGTTTCCCATTTTCACACCAAGCAAATGCTGGGGCTGTACCTTAATTAAGGCCACGGTCGCTTCCTTCCCACTCCTAGCCCTTTCCTATCCCATCGTCGCCATAAGAGCTATCTGTGTCAGTGCGACGTAAAACAACTAGCAAAAAAAAAAACAACTTTAGTTGCAAGGTATGCGTCTAAAACAAATTCAAGTAAGCATGATGGCAAAATATTTCAAGATTATTATTATTATTATTATTATTATTATTATTATTATTATTATTATTATTATTATTATTATTATTATTATTATTATACCATGAGAAAGCTCTCAACATCTGTCTAAACTCCCTGTGATTAACGATTGTGCTGTTATCTGTACTATCGTAACTGAACTTCATAGTGACAATACGTTGGATTGTCATATCGCAACACACGTTTTTCCAACGGCGCACAGTGGTCTAAACACCGATTCTAGCCGGCAAAGTATCGATAAAATTGAAGTCAAGAAATCGCTGAAAAAAGTTTGGGAACTCGTTCTAGACAACCCAGGTACCTCATATCTGCCCTACATAATGTGCTTGGAGTGTGCAAGTGGTGGGGAATGAAGCACAAACATGACAATTTTAAAACTTGGAAAATATTAACCACTTACTGTATATCTTATTGGGACCAACCAGGATAATGAGGAACCCCTTCTTGGAGGTATTTGTTGAGTAAGTTCACAAGGATAAGTCCTTCTGCACGCGCTAAAAAGACCGTATCAACCAGTTAACTTCTCCATATTTCAGACTTCACTGTACTCCGATTTTACGGCGTTTTTAGGGCCGGAAACCGAAGTTATAGGTAGTTATGTGTTACTGATTGATTTAATCGATATTATACACAAATCAGCTGCCACTTCTTGCAACATTTTTTTGCTGGCGGTATTTGCTTATAAGCAACCCGAACAAATTTCACCGCACTACCTTTTTCTTTATCAGTGTCATTCCCCCCCCTACCTACCCTCTACCCGCAACGCAACACCCACTGTCTGTAACTGATGGCCTACCGCTCTCCGAGCCTTTCTATACCATGGATCTAACTGTATTTCTTTACATTGAAATTTGTTGTTTAAAAGTAGTTTACGAAACACCACGGATGAACAAAAGCAAGAGGTCAAAGATAGAAAATCCACTATGCAGGAGACTTTGTGGAAAGAGCTGGGCCTGAAAGTTGGGAGTGTTGTTTAAGGGACTGGGATCTAGAACACTAGCAACATCTTAAGAAGGTTCTATCGCAATCCGAAAAAGGCAGTGGAAGCAACCGGAATCAGTGAAGAATTAATCATCATATTTACTGTTATATTACAGGTACAACGACAAAACCCAATTCAGCTATATTTGGACTCAATTCCTTCGCTTCACGATATATATACACTCTTCTCTGGGTTTTAGGTTTTGTCCAGTGGTCATGCGGTTAACGATGAGGCTTTCAGCGCGTACGCTTTGGACACTGCAAAATTGTACGTGTCCTTATATAATTGGTATCCTATGCCTCCGACAGTCCACAAAGTCTTAATTCATGGTGCTCAGGCGATCAGATACGCCCTACTGCCAATCGGAAAGCAGTCCGAGGAGGCCCAAGAATCCCGTAACAAGGATTACAGGTTCTTCCGGGAGCACCAAACTCTGAAGACCTCCAGAAAGGACACAACAACTGATCTAATACAGTCTCCTGTTTTCGTGGGATGTAGTAGTTACAAGGCACCTCATCAAAGCCGAAATTCACTGGAATGAACTGGCCCCTGGCTTTGCTCGTGTTCAATGAGGACACAGATGAAGACGAGTCTTCGGATGAAGAGACTTCCAAGACGAAGAGAGACCGAAGACGATGGAATCATACGGAAGAGGCCTATCTCCAGCAGTGGATTGAAATAGGCTAGAAAAGGAGAAGAAGAAGACCTTAAGTTTTGCGAGTTAGCGGACGTTTAGTGGATCCGCTACTCCGTTAATCGAACATCCGTTAATGGATTCATAAACAGCGACCTTGAAAACCCCCGAGTATGAAGTTTCATCGGCTTTTGTGAACCCGGAAAGATGATACGATTTATTGCCGGCTAGACCACTGTGCGGCGTTTCGTTCATATCTCACCAACGAAAGCGAAAATAAATCCAGCTTCGAGGTTCATTGACCGCCTATTTTAAAAAATTCAGATCTCTGCGTGCTGTAGATTTGGCTGGGCTTTGCGGACACCCGCACGAACACTTCTTCTTCTTATTAGTAGTAATAGTAGTAGTATAGCTAATAACATTATTAAGTATATGTTTACACAGAGATATGTATTTACATAAAAATATGTTCCCTTGTAGTAAGAGTCGAGGTCTCCATACAATTTAGCTGCAGCTCGATGCTGGTCTCGTGTGGGGAGGAGAGTGTAGCAATCTCATTACCTCTCTGCTCTTTGAATAAACAGAATAACCCTTTTTACATGTAATTGTATTACTAACCAATGTTTGATCACGAGATTTAACGACCTGTGTTGCGACCACGAAGAAATGGTGTCAGTGGTTGCTCTGTGGGATGCCAACGAGTCTGCTGCGTAGACTAGCTTCGGAAAACCTGGTTTGTGATTTGATGGTCTGTGTTATACATAGGAAAAGGATTGAAGACGTCGTAGATCGCGATCCGGTAAATTATCTTCCGAAATATTTACTCGTAAATAAATTTCCATATCTTTTTGATATCCCGGAAGACCTCCAGAAAGGACACAACAACTGATCTAATACACAGTTACTTAAAAAACAACGCAGAATAATACGAAAGATCTTGGGCACCAGATGGGTTGACGGGCAGGTTCGATTAAGGTCCAACAAAGTAGTATACAGCAAGATAGACCCAGTAACAGCAGCAATTCTTCTTAGCGTAGATTGTCAACCTCAGTTGATCATACAGGTTAAAAAGAGGAAGCTAATCTCGGCCGCGATGTGAGGAATGAGCACAAATATCGGCTCCTGCTACAAGTAAAACTTTCTGGTTAGCCAAGCTGAGAGAATGATTCAATCTAAAATCTACCGAACTCTTCAGGGCAGCAATGAACAAGCCAGTGATAGCCATGATAAGTGGATTGCTCTGGAAGAACAGTAAAGTTTTTCTGTATTTTTAAAACTACATGGCAAAAGAAAATAAGACTAAAGAAAATAAGAAGTAACTAAACCAGTCAAGGTTAGGATACGTGTTTGTCCTAGAATATACGTAGGCAAGTTAATAAGTATTGGCAATTTTGCTCTAATTGTCTTTAGGTTGGCTCTGTGGCGCTGTGTGCTCACCAGCCGCTAGATGGCACCGTTATCTACGTCAGTGGTAGCTTTCAGCGTTATCAGATCGGCACAGCTTACACCAGGGTCTCTCAAACGCCCAAAATCTCACGCGTGCAAACGGCGGTGCAGAGTTCCTGTGCACTGTACATCGGTCCCGCTCGGCTCGGCTCGGACCAACGCTTCGTCTGTGGGCTACTCGGCTAAGCTCGGCTCAAATTGGCTCGGATTTGGAGCGCTACGGAGCAAGTGAGGAAGAGGGAGACAGAGGGAGCGAGCGAAACAGGCGTGGGGAAAGAGAGAGAGACAGCGCTATTGCTCCAAGTCGAGGAGTGGGGTCTGCACTCTGGTCAACCAAGGGAAGTCGTCTTCTGTACAGTGCATGCACCAGGCGCATGCACCCTGAGAGGTCCTGGCTTACACTGTTACGGCGTAAAGATGGCCGCGCCACTCTCTGTTTGCACCAAGGAAGAACAGCGTTCCGTGATCAGCTCTTTATGGTCTGAGGGTGTACCAGGAGTGAAACTACATAGAAGACTTTCAGCACAATACGGGGGCAATATTTTACCCCAGCGAGGTGTTTACCAGTGGATTGAACGGTTCAAAAGGGGCCGCACGAGCGTGAACGATGGGGGAAAGATTCGGGCGTCCATCTGCAGCCGTAACTAATGCCAGTATTGAACAAGTGCGTGATATGATCCTGAATAACAGACGAGTGACTGCTGATGACGTGGAAAACCATCTGCACATTAGCCAAGGTCCTGTATATGAAATCAGCTCCGATCAACACGTGAAGGAAGCGGTGCATACGTGGCTTGCTGCGCAACCATTCTTTATTTTTGCAGAGGGTATTAAAAAGCTTGTGAAACGGTGGAGCATGTGCATTCAAAATCAGGGTGACTATGTTTAAACATATCAATAAAAAGTGTATGCTCTTTTTTGTAGTATATTATAAAAATTGATTGCAGATACTTATTGATTTGCCCTCGTATCACACGGTATAAAATCTAGGACAAGAAAAAATGGTAGGTTTTAAAATGGGTAAAAACACTGGGTGGTTTAAGTATTAATACATGATGACAGCTAACATCCGGAAGGGATAATAGTAATAATAATAATAATAATAATAATAATAATAATAATAATAATAATAATAGTAATAATAATAGTAATAATAGTAGTAATTTCTTCTCGCCAGTTGTAGGGAGAGTTGCCTAAGAACTAGGGGTTTTTGAAAGTCTGTACATCTATTTTTTAATTATTAATTTATTTACGTAAATTTACAGTTGACTGTAAGGATCCAGATTGCTACAACTAAACGATACTTCTCGCTAGCTGTAGGGAGAGTTGCCTAAGAACTAAGGTTTTTTGAAAGTCTGTACATCTATTTTTTAATTATTAATTTATTTACGTAAATTTACAGTTGACTGTAAGGATCCAGATTGCTACAACTAAACGATACTTCTCGCCAGCTGTAGGGAGAGTTGTCTATGAACTAGGGTTTTTTGAAAGTTCGTACATCTATTTTTTAAATTATTATTTTATTTACGTAAATTTACAGTTGACTGTAAGGATCCAGATTGCTACAACTAAACGATACTTCTCGCCAGCTGTAGGGAGAGTTGTCTATGAACTAGGGTTTTTTGGAAGTTCGTACATCTATTTTTTAAATTATTATTTTACACTGACTGACAGAGCAAATGCAACACCAAGAAGGAGTGGTCAGAACTTTATGCCAATTGCAGGGTAGACTGACGTCACTGAGGTATGCTCATGATGTGAAATGCGCCGCTGTGCTGCGCACGTAGCGAACGATAAATGGGACACGGCGTTGGCGAATGGCCCACTTCGTACCGTGATTTCTTAGCCGACAGTCATTGTAGAACGTGTTGTCGTGTGCCACAGGACACGTGTATAGCTAAGAATGCCAGGCCGTCGTCAACGGAGGCATTTCCAGCAGACAGACGACTTTACGAGGGGTATGGTGATCGGGCTGAGAAGGGCAGGTTGGTCGCTTCGTCAAATCGCAGCCGATACCCATAGGGATGTGTCCACGGTGCAGCGCCTGTGGCGAAGATGGTTGGCGCAGGGACATGTGGCACGTGCGAGGGGTCCAGGCGCAGCCCGAGTGACGTCAGCACGCGAGGATCGGCGCATCCGCCGCCAAGCGGTGGCAGCCCCGCACGCCACGTCAACCGCCATTCTTCAGCATGTGCAAGACACCCTGGCTGTTCCAATATCGACCAGAACAATTTCCCGTCGATTGGTTGAAGGAGGCCTGCACTCCCGGCGTCCGCTCAGAAGACTACCATTGACTCCACAGCATAGACGTGCACGCCTGGCATGGTGCCGGGCTAGAGCGACTTGGATGAGGGAATGGCGGAACGTCGTGTTCTCCGATGAGTCACGCTTCTGTTCTGTCAGTGATAGTCACCGCAGACGAGTGTGGCGTCGGCGTGGAGAAAGGTCAAATCCGGCAGTAACTGTGGAGCGCCCTACCGCTAGACAACGCGGCATTATGGTTTGGGGCGCTATTGCGTATGATTCCACGTCACCTCTAGTGCGTATTCAAGGCACGTTAAATGCCCACCGCTACGTGCAGCATGTGCTGCGGCCGGTGGCACTCCCGTACCTTCAGGGGCTGCCCAATGCTCTGTTTCAGCAGGATAATGCCCGCCCACACACTGCTCGCATCTCCCAACAGGCTCTACGAGGTGTACAGATGCTTCCGTGGCTAGCGTACTCTCCGGATCTCTCACCAATCGAACACGTGTGGGATCTCATTGGACGCCGTTTGCAAACTCTGCCCCAGCCTCGTACGGACGACCAACTGTGGCAAATGGTTGACAGAGAATGGAGAACCATCCCTCAGGATACCATCCGCACTCTTATTGACTCTGTACCTCTACGTGTTTCTGCGTGCATCGCCGCTCGCGGTGGTCCTACATCCTACTGAGTCGATGCCGTGCGCATTGTGTAACCTGCATATCGGTTTGAAATAAACATCAATTATTCTTCCGTGCCGACTTTTTTTCCCCCCCAACTTTCATCCCTTTCGAACCACTCCTCCTTGGTGTTGCATTTGCTCTGTCAGTCAGTGTATTTTTTAAATTATTTTATTTACGTAAATTTACAGTTGACTGCAAGGATCCAGATTGCTACAACTAAATGATACTTCTCGCCAACTGTAGGGAGAGTTTGCCTAAGAAATAGGGGTTTTTGAAAGTTCGTACATCTATTTGTTAATTATTAATTTATTTACGTAAATTTACAGTTGACTGTAAGGATCCAGATTGCTACAACTAAACGATACTTCTCGCCAGCTGCAGGGAGAGTTGCCTAAGAAATAGGGGTTTTTGAAAGTCCGTACATCTATTTTTTAATTATTATTTACGTAAATTTACAGTTGACTGTAAGGATCCAGATTGCTACAACTAAACGATACTTCTCGCCAGCTGCAGGGAGAGTTGCCTAAGAAATAGGGGTTTTTGAAAGTCCGTACATCTATTTTTTAATTATTATTTACGTAAATTTACAGTTGACTGTAAGGATCCAGATTGCTACAACTAAACGATACTTCTCGCCAGCTGTAGGGAGAGTTGTCTATGAACTAGGGGTTTTTGAAAGTTCGTACATCTATTTTTTAAATTATTATTTTATTTACGTAAATTTACAGTTGACTGTAAGGATCCGGATTGCTACAACTAAACGATACTTCTCGCCAGCTGTAGGGAGAGTTTCCCAAGTACTAGGGTTTCTGAAGTCCGTACCTCTTATTGTTTTAATAAAATCATTCGTTAATTTATCTAGAGTTACAATTCACCGCAAGGATCCAGAATACTACAGCAAGTTTGTAAATTACTAGCTTAGAGCAGCCATGAACAAAGGAAATGTATAATAAGTAGCAAGAAGATATTCGTGATGTGTGGCGCGGTAATGGTGTCTCAGTATCATGGTGGATCCCTTCAGTGCTGTGAGAAGCAGCATGGATGGCATCTTTCCAAATTCTGAGTCTGTTGTACTGTAGAAGTGGACAAATCGTACTCGTTTCACTACTTTGAGGTGATATTTATTAAGAGGAAGAGCGTCCGTGGATCAGGCGGCAGCGCTCCGGCCTCTCACCGCTGGATACCGTGGTTCAAATCCCGATCACTCTATGTGAGATTTGCGTTGGGCAAAGCGGAGGCGGGACAGGTTTTTCTCCGGGTACTCCGGTTTTCCCTGCCATCTTTCATTCCGGCAACACTCTCCATTCTCATTTCATTTCATCTGTCAGTCATTAATCATTGCCCAAGAAGAGTGCGACAGGCCTCGGCAGCCGGCGCAATTCCTATCCTCGCCAAAAGTTGGGGGCTTCATTCACTCCATCCCTGACCCGGCCATTGACTGGAAAACAGGTTGTAGGTTTTCATTTATTAAGAAAGTAGGCGATACACTGGTTGTCTCTATTATTTTTTTCCCCTTTGTCGACTTATATAGGCTATGTGGCATCAGTTTCGATTCGCTGCTTCGCACCTGACAAAATGGCTACAGAGCGAGATATCGAATTAATGTTTTCAAATTATTTATCAGTGTGACCAACCCTATAATGCTCGTATACCCGGTTCAAGATATTTCCAATCACCCTGAATATATCATATGATTGTCATAATATCACTAGGTTTTCTTGGACTTTGAAAAAGGGAGTTCATCCCTAACTTTGCCAAGGTAAATAAAACATCTTTACCTTATCTTAACGTCAGGGCTATGTCTCTTTTCAGAAGTGGAAATCTTGTTTCTCTATATTTCGACTTCCTAGCTCGATAGGTACAGTGGATTAAGTGCATTGAGCATTAAAATCTCCAAGCAATATTATTGTGTTTTTGGATGGAATTTATTCTAAGGTGTTTGAAACTTCTTGCCAATATGTTCCTGTTTATTCTTTCTGGGTTTTATTTTTTCATTTGTAGGTGCATGTACCTTTACAATAGTGTAGACTTTATTCGTTAATTTAAAGTTTAGCGTGAAAAGTCTTTCATTGGGAGATTTAAACTCTATTATAGAATCTAGTATATTTTTGTTTTCAACAAAATCTCTTCCAAACTGAGGTACATTCTTAAAAAAGAAAAGGAAACATGCTTGGTGGAATGATGAGTGTGATCAATTAATTCTAAAAAGACAATGAGTTTGGAACATATGGAATGCAAACAAAAATGTTCAAAATAGAAGTAACTTCATAGAAGCCAGGAAGCTTGCATCAAAAGGCCTAAAAAGATCAAAATATAACATATGAAAGTCCAGCTAACAGCAATGGAGTTGGAATTGAAACAGAACGACTCAAGAGACTTTTTGCAAAGCGTTTAAAAACAACGTAAGGAAATACACACCACCGAGTTTATATTTCAGAGGTCTAAAAACATGGAAAATTGGTTATAATAACACAGAAAATTGTAGGATACTTGCAGAATACTTAGAAGAACTATATAACAGCCATCCACCAGAAGAGAAACGTAATTTTGATAATACAACAATAAACCAGACTCAAAACCACCAACAAAAGAGGAAATCAATGAAATCATAAAGGAACATACAAATAATAAAGCACCTGGGGAAGATAATATAGTCGCTGAATTGTGGAAATACTCTAGTGACAATGTGATACAATATTTGACAGAAATTCTCGAAGAAATCTGGACAACAGGCACTTTACCAGCAGGATGGTCATAAACATTAATACACCCGCTACACAGAAAGGGGAATAAATCAGACCCTAATAACTATCCCTGTTACTAATTACAAATAAGATTTTGTTCATGACACTCAAAAGAAAGAGCTGAAGAAATACTAGACCCACAATAAGGAGAGTATCGAGCAGGAAAGGGAAGGTCATGTTCAGAACAAAGTTTAAATGGAAAGAACATAATAGCTATGAGGAAGATCAAAAACTCGGAATTTGTAATTTTTGTAGACTTTAAAAAAGGCCTATGATTCAATTGATAGAAATACTCTATTTGATATTTTAAAGGAATTTGGATTTGATAATAAAACAATTGAAATAATTAAATCAACGTTAAGAAACACAACGTCCAAATTCTCAAAACCATTTGAAAAAGATCAGGTGTATAACAGGGAGATTGTTTGTCACCTCTACTCTTCAATTGTGCATTAGATAAGGTAGTTCGAGAATGGAGGAAAGCCATCAATACTAAAAGTCTTCAACAAGGAAGAAATCCAAATACAATCATTGTAGATGTTTAGCTTTCGCAGATGACATGGCGTTAATTACGGGCTCAACAGATAATTATCAAGAACAGATAGTAGAATTACAGAAACATCATTAATGCCCCTCAATCACAATTAACAATAACATAATATCTCGGACAGATTGCTTTGAATACCTGGGAGAATGAATAACAAATAGCACAAAAGAAAAGGTAGCTGTATAAGAGTAAACAAAATGGAAAGGATGTTTCATATGACAAAATATATATACAATAAGAAATCTCTATCCTGGAACTTGAAATTAAGATATTATCAAACAGTGACACGGCAAGACATTTTATATGCAGCAGAAACTCTTAAACTTACAAAAATTGGGGATCTTGAAAAATTGGAAAAAGTTGAAAGAAGAATTTTGAGAAAAATACTGGGACCTACAAGAAACAACGATGACAGATTTAGACTACGATCAAACAGAAAGCTATATTGAAACGTTGAAAAAACTGACAACTGTAATGAGGAAAAGAAGACTCCAGTTTTTTGGACACATTTATAGAATGAATAACAGTAGACTAACTAAACAAATCTTCAAATTATTGAACAGTTACAAATCCAAGCCAACATGGTTCATTGAAATTTAAAAGGATATGAAAAACGCTGGAATTAAAACAGATACGATAGAAAACAGAGCACGCTTCAGAGAAGTAACACGAAAGGCCGGATTTCAGGAGAGAAAGAAACAACTGGAAGAAAATGGACTCAAGAGGAAAAGGAACATCATTCTCTGAACATGAAGCAAGTCTGGAAACGAATAAAGTTAAATGCAAAGAAAAGTAACCAAAGTTGATTTATCGTGCCCTCAAAAGGGTTATTTTAATAGCCTAATAATAATAATAATAATAATAATAATAATAATAATAATAATAATAATAATGTCGATTACGAAATGTGGAAACAAACGTCAGTATCGCGAAGGAATTGGGTGTATTACATTCAACGATTTGTACAATTTGCAAGGACGGAGAGACCATCTCATTTATTAGCCAAAACCTTATGCGACACTTTTCATCAATGTACATTGTGACTACTTCCTTTCTCACTCATTATTTCATATTCTGCCGATGTATAATTGCAGTGCGTACCGTGTAAACATTACAAGAAAAATTCCTCTCGGTACCACTCCACAAATACTGTATACTTATTTCTAGAGCCCGGATTTTTATGCATTAATAGGTTAGAATGCAAAGTTACTGAAGCGAGTAGCAAGTATAGTCTTCCTTCACAACATCTATACTATGGGGTTTGCATAAACATTAGGGGTAAGGCCTATCAGAACCCCTATAATTTATGTTACTCTTGCTACGTTATGGAAGGTCGGGTGGCCGACACTTCCTACTAACCAAATTAGTTTGCAGTCTAACCTGTCACTGCATAAAAATCCGAGCTTTACTTATTTCACTTACATTTTTTGAAGTTTCAACTATATTCTGTTAATTAATCATGTTAACTTGTAGATATTGCATTTTTTACAACAGACAAAAAAGGAACGCTTTGTGCCAATCTCACCTGTGACGACCTTTAATTGGCGATCGTTTAGGCTTCTTAAAACCGGTTTCGACTGTGTTTTGTTACTGCCCAAAATTCCGGGCTGTAGCGATGACGTCAGACAAGCTCAGACTGAACGAATCCAGGAACGTAAATGAATTGAATCTTCAGAAAGCTAATGAAACGAGCTGTAAGCCACAGGACTGGTTGCTGCAATTAACTTAACGGGGACAAGTATTAGTTCATTACAGAAACAGTTAACGCACTGTAATGTGTTCCATTAGGGTCTTAACGACATCCCTGTTCGAAGTCGCTCTGGAGAAGTTGGCCCTCGTAACTGAAATACTGCATGATACTGTATAGGTTTTTGGGCTTATGCCGTGTCAAGTAAATAAGGTGAAATTCTTTACGTTTCGCAGTAAACAATATAAAAAGTGTTTGGCACCGCCACTAAAATTGCTCACTCTCTGAGTAAAACCAAGGACAAATTTCCCCCACTTTTACATCCTGGGGTATACGAAATTCCCTGTACTTGCGGTAAGGTATACATCGGCCAAACATGCCGGTCTATTGGTACCCGTATCAAGGAACATGAAAGCAATATTCCTCTCAACCAGTCAGACAAATCGGCAATAGCTGAGCACGCTCTATCGTCTGGTCATGATGTAATGTTCCAAGATGCTGGAGCTGTTACCCACACTATACACTACAAGTCCAGAATTATACGGGAAGCTGTGGAAATACGTAGAAATCCTAACAATTTCAACAGGGACACTGGCTGTCAGTCAAGTAATACCTGGTTGCCAGCCAGGATTCCCTGTCCCTTCACTATTATTTCGTCTCGGTGTTTTCCAAATTTGTACGTTCCTCATCGCCAGATGTTTCATTCCAGGCTTGTGTCAATGTCATACACCTGTCAGTGTCATATGTTACGTACACATGTTATATCACCCTCTTAGACTGATTCTGATGGTTCGGTCAGCTTCCGCTTCGAATGATAGCGCTGTGCCACGTCCGGGGAGCCATCTAGTGACGAATAAACGTACCATTTCCATATCCACTTCCATTATAATGTTTAAATTTCAAAAAATAATTGTTCAAGAAGCGTTTCTCGTGAACAGTCGAGATTTTCTCCTGATGACGCAGAGCACAGTCATCTGCGAAACATAAAGAATTGCACCTTATTTTCTTGACACGGCAAGAGCTCAAAAGCCTATACAGTATGATGTCTATAAGTGTAGGCCGTGAAAGCATCAGTGGCAACATGAATTACTGCAGTTTCGTCACTTTATAATATGGTAAAGAAATATTCACTTGTTGCTTGTTACGTTCATGTGATAGATATATCCTTCGTGAACATTGAGGGCATGCTATCCGCCGAAGAACAACTATTGCATAAACTATGCTGCGTAAAAGAGAGTGACACCAACAAAGACGTCCGATGGTCCCAGAAATGATCTTAGCTGCAGAACGACCATAGGGACAGAATGGAATTGCTAACCAGTTCTCAAGGTCAGTAATACGCATCACACACAAGACAATTATGTTGAGATTATATCTGTAAAAATAAGCAACATTACGATCAGTTGTGTCTGTAAGGTAGCTAATGAAGATGCTCCTGAGAACTTCAACTGTCAATGAAGGTCTGTTATAAGTGGAGATTTCAACAGCCATAGCCACGTTTGGGGCTATACGTGACAGGATAAAGAACGGAGAAGCTGTTCTTTGACGGGCAGAAACAAGTGACCTGCCCCTCACCATGCCAATAAGTAGAGCCTTGCGCGGATATACAAAATAATATCCGCATCCGCACTTCCTTCATCCGCATCCGCGAATGGTTATCCGCATTCGCGGAATGGTTATCCTCGGTTATTGTAAATATTTAACTACAGTATATTACACCCAATATATTGAAACGGATAGATCCGTTGCCATAATACAATAGGCCTACCACCTGGCACCAGAACCCCTACACTCACAGGTTCATGATAGACTTCCTCTTGCAAAAACTATCGACGTATTGACCTTTATTCCTTATTTCCAGGCTTAGGTCAGATTTTCGGCTTTATGGTCTCAAGGCTCTTTATATATCACTATTTTCCCATACCAGTGTCAACGGTCGCCTAACCACAAGCAGAAATAAGAGTATACCTGAGTGAAAATTAGTAAACGTAATTATTTAGAAATTATCAGCAAAATTATCCGCACTGCCGTACAGTTTGTATCCGCCAAGACATTAACTTCGCGGATATCCGCATCCGTGTAGGACTCTACCAATAAGCTCCCTGGCTCTTACAATAGTGGTAGATGGCATAGAGGTTACAATCCTCATCTTCTGTTTGTGAGCAATGTTCCAATCAGTGGGCCCACTCATACCAAATACACGGCACAGGCCGATAATATGTCACTTCTGCCAAGTATAAGAGAAGTTAGGTTTTTTTCTTGCTAGGGGCTTTACCTCGCACCAACACAGGTAGGTCTTATGGCGACGATGGGAGAGGGAAGGCCTAGGAGTTGGAAAGAAGCGGCCGTGGCCTTAATTAAGGTACAGTTCCAGCATTTGCCTGGTGTGAAAATGGGAAACCACGGAAAACTATCTTCAGGGCTGCCGATAGTGGGATTCGAACCTGCTATCTCCCGGATACAAGCTCACAGTCGCGTGCCTCTACGCGCATGGCCAACTCGCCCGGTGAAGTTAGGTTCAAGCAGAAATTAACCTTCAAGTAGGCTGATTGATAGAAATTCTCTGATATGGTGGATGATAAGATTGAGGCAGTTGCTGCGATCCCTGAGGAATATGAGCGCTTTGTCGATATTGTGAAAACCTGTTCTCGCTCATCTCTTCCGGGAGGCTTTGGCAAACACTATTTTCAAGGAATTACTCCCGGGACAGCAGCCCTGTTGGAAGACTACTACAAGCTCTATGACGAAGATCCTTTCAGTGAACAAACCCTTGAGGCAGCGCAAAGTGTTCTCTCGTCCATCTCGCAGACAAAGAAGGAGCAATGGATGATGTTGATGACTCTTGAAGTGGTCAACTTTTGGTCTTCCACAGTCTAATCCTGCGACCTTACATTATAGTTCGTGTTTAAAAAAAGATGTTTATGTATATACAGTATGTATTATTCTCTCTATAATGTAATGTTTCTCGATTCTGACACGATAAATAAATAAATAAATAAATAAATAAATAAATAAATAAATAAATAAATGATAGTTCCTATCTTCCTTTGGACTCTCTACAATTTTTCGCTAAAATAAATTCATCGTTCTTTTTGAATTTTAGTCAGTGGATTTATTTAGAATTTTTTTAACTTTCAGTAACTTATTGTGAGTTGGATCCGCTGATTATTTTAAATTCATATCCATCCATTCATTCTTCATCGTCATGTTTTCAATTCTGGTCAGTGGATGAATTTTTGACTTTTAAATTGTCTTACATTTCATACTATTAGAGGCCGATTACCTAGAAGTTAGGCCCTTTTAAACAACAAGCATCATTATCATCATCAGAAGGTGATAAAGAAAATCGAGAAATGATAAACACTTTTAAGAGACTGCCTTCTAAACACTTGTACAGAAATGCTGTTTAATTCCAAGAGAATTGCAGCGTGACTCTTCATTTTGCTGCCAAACATTGTGAAGTAAAAAATAGCTGGCAGTACTGCGTTCGATAGCGGCTAACGAGTCAGGCTTGTGGATTCTCGGTAATAAGACTTGCAACAAGATGTTCTTTGTTTTCCTGTCAGGACGACATTCTCCCGAGGACAACCAGTGTACTACATTTAATGATGCTTGAGTTGGAGGGATTTGTTGCCAGTAAACAACACGTTGTTCCGAGATAATATTGTTACTGTTTAAATTTATTTTAAACTAGCGGCACATGTACAAATGGCGATGATTTGTAAGATAGAAATTCGCGGATAAATGCATATTGCCAGTGTAATGGGGAGTATTATATATCTGACAACACTGACTGAGCAAATGTCATGAGATAGCGGAGCACAGATGGGCAATTGTGTTGTCTGCGCACCACACGCTCCCTGTGCCAGCGGCAGTTGTATAGGAGACCTTGTGAGCAGTGGCTGTGCATGTGACAGGTGTAACATGGAACGTCGTCGCGAGCTGACACCGTTCGAACGGGGTATGGTGGTCGGTGCCCGACGTCTGGGAAGTGCGATTTCGGAAGTGGTGCGGGAATTCGGCTTCACACGATCAACCGTGTCCAGGGTACCGCGAATGGTTGAATGCGGGTGTCACCGTCCACAACAGACGAACGACCGGCCGTCCAGCCACCCTCGATGACCATGACCGGCGACATCTGAGACGGATTGTCAATAGTGACAGACGGGCAACCTTGCAACAAATCACGGCTCAATTCAACACAGGCCGTGCTAGACACGTCTCCCAGTGGACAGTCCGTAGGAACATGGGTTCTATGGGGTATGGGAGCCGGCGCCGCACACGGGTGCCACTGTTAACCCAACGTCATCGGGCACAACGACGCGCATTTGTCGCCAGTCACCAGGGATGGACACTGGATCAATGGCGTAACGGATATGGTCGGACGAATCACGATTTCAACTGCACCATGCCGATGGGAGGCACGGTGTATGGCGCAAACCACATGAAGCGACGGATCCCGCCTGCCTCGAAGGTGTGGTCCAGGGCGCTGCTGTCTCTGTTATGGTCTGAGGTGCATTTTCCTGGTATGGAATGGGCCCCATAGTTGTTCTGGAAGAGACTTTGAATGGTACGCGGTATGTTGAACTGCTCGGAGACCATCTCTACTCATTTTTGGCCTTCCAGCGCCCAGACGGTTCTGCGGAGGTCCAACGACTACCATGGCCACCCAAGAGCCCCAATATGAACCCTATCGAGCATATCTGGGATGTCCTGGAACGCAGACTCCGTGCCATGGAACCTGCACCCACTAACAGACCAGCATTGGCGGCCGCTCTGCAAACGATTTGGTGTCAGCTGCGTCCAGACGACTAGCAGGGACTTGTCGATTCACTTCCCCGGCGTCTCACTGCAGTTCGCAGGGCCAGAGGAGGCTCCACACACTATTAGGTGACTCTCCCATGACACTTGCTAAGTCAGTGTATATACAACAACGTGAACCGTGTATATGCGGGTTAGAAAGTTGGCCATACTGATAAATAATTTGATATCTCGCACCACTGTCATTTTATCACCTGGTGAAGTTAATCAATGAGATCGCTTCGCGGGCGAATTCAAACGGGCTTTGTGAGGCGGTGTTGTTAAATCTGTGCGTGGCTTAACAACGGCTTTAGAGCACCAATCAAAGAAAAATACTTCGCCAGGGAAGGAACTGAACGCGAACCTCTGAGCTAACAGGACCGCGCCAAAGCAAATACACTACAGTAACACCAGCTGAAGCCTACGGAGTGTTTGTGTTTGGCGTGGCTCTCAATCCGGTCTTAAGGGTAGTGTTGGCTACTGAATGCATGATTCGAAGCAGTGTATCGAATCATTCAAGTGTCCGAGTGAATCGATTCACAGGAAAGGCAAGCTCACGGCACACGATTCACCTTACTCCCAGCGGACAGTGCTGAGTGGCGCACTCACTGGACGTTGACGGGAAGCCGAGCTTCCGCTGCAGCGAAACAGTGTATCATGGCACATCGAAAGAATCGTGAACGAGCGCGGCTCAGTGAGACACATGATACACACGGCTCCTTATCGGCTCACTGGACACGCGGAGAGCCGAGCTTCCGCTGCAGCGAGACATACAGTGAGCCATGCTAGACTGAAAGAATCGTATGCTATAATGGACTCTCGAGCTCAGCTCATTTGAAAATAATACCCATTTGCATTCACTGTCCTCTTCTTACAGGGAGGTTTAAATAATAGATGGATTTATTTGCAGTGTTAAAAAGGTAGTCACAACATAATTCTGAAGTAGCTAGTAAGTAGGTAGGCTATTAAGTTATACTATTTATTAGTTTAATGAATCTTAGTATTATAACTTAGTCGACATTTGACAGTTAAACTCGACTCTAGCCTGCCCTATGACTATGAGTCATGCTCATGAGTCATGACCACTCAAAAGTACCTGTTTTATATTGGGAAGAACGGCTCAGTATTCTCTCAGTTCATATGTCACATCGTTGCACAAGACTTCAATCATATGTGGACAGACGCAGTAACAGTATGTTGAATCAGAAAACCAGCGGGCTACTGTACATCTCGGGTAGCCTATACAAAATATGACGATTTAAAAAAATCCTCAGCTGATAGAAAAATACTTTTTTTTAAAAAGACTGAGTGAGTTGTCGTGCGGTTAATATCGCGTGGCTATGCGCTTGCATTCGGGGGATGGTGGGTTCGAATCCCACCGTCGGCAGCCGTTAAGATGGTTTTTCCGTAGTTTCCCCATTTTCACACCAGGAAATGCTGGGACTGTACCTTAATTCAGGCCATGGCTGCTACCTTCCTAACTTTTGCCACCCTGCGTTGCCGGAAACCTTCGATGTATTAGAGTAACTAGCATTTTTTCTAAGAAAGGAGTTCATAGTATGAAGACCAGATGGCAGCTGCGAGCACTGAATGCTGTTGCTGCTGTCTTACCAGCACATACTACACAGATGCAGTAGGAGCGGTGACCAATGAGCCGTGAATCGGATCACTGTATCGATTCAGTAACGTGAACGGAATCAAATGAATCGATTCAGTAAAATGAATCGAATGTCCCATCACTACTCAAGGGATTTCCTATTTCACAGATATTTGGACCATAACTGGATACACTTGCAGAAAAGATTGAGAAACACTTATCAATTGTAGGGTAAATATTTTGGGTGCGCTCAAGCCTTTACTTGCATGCTCATTTTCGAAAAACTTTCAGAAGGCAATATAATAATTCAACATGTCATTATTGCGGAGTACTGCGGTTTATTTATAAGTATTACTAATAGTATGAAAACCATGTTCATGGCATTCAGCAGAATCAACCATGAAGGTGTATCCATTTCATTAAATAATCAAAACATTGAACGAGAAAGTCAGTTCACATACCTTGAGAGCACCATAACAGACAATCTGGACCTGGAAAAAGAGATCAGGCACCGTATTGAGATTTCCAGATCATCTTTCCAAAAGCATTCTGTTGTGATGATAAGTTAAAGCTCAAACTCAGGCAAAGGCTGATGGGATGTTATGTCTGGTCAACACTCCTTTATTGAGTAGGGACCTGGACTTGAAAACTTCCTCCATGAACAGATTAGAGGCATTTGAAATGTGGTTACTTAGGAGAATGGTCAGAATAGCCTGAACGGTGTTTGTAACCAATGATGAAGTGTTAAATAGAGCTATCTGTAGCTGAGTGTGAGGTGGCAAACATCATCAAAGCCAGGGCATGTTCTGTACGAGGTAAATAATACAGGCTTCTACGTCTCATGTTACGAGGAAAGATAGAAAGCAGGAGAGGAGCTGGTAGACCACCGATGTCATGGCTCCAGAACATCGAAGACTGGACTTGCATTAACAACACCGAATAATGTCTGATCGCCAATGTCTGGGGGATCGAATATGGCACTAGAAGAAGTGTATAATTATTATGTTGATCATTCTCTAAATTCGCCATACTTCCAGTTATGCCTTAACATTGCAGATTTATCCGAGCCTCTTCTATGTTTTGATAAAATATCATTCTAGAGAAAATGTACCCTGTCGTGGCAGTAATTACGTGAAGAACTATTACAATTTTAATACATAATTCGTCTTCTTTGAAACACTCGCCCAGTTTGTTAATTTCTAAGAAAAGTTGGACTGTATTGTCAACAATCCTTTTGCAGAATTTTGACAAGAGATCAAGAGACAATTTTCTGATTTCGATCACGTAACTCGGCCAACTTGCAGAAGACTTTTGAATTCATTAATAACGACCAATAGCAGAAATGGCGTGATGTATAGCGGTATTCTGGAGAAAGAAACCACTTTTCCCTTTGCAAAAATCAAATGATCATAAATATGTCTTCAGGTCATGGCCATCCATCAACGGCTGCTAATTTCAGATGGCAAACAGCCGTAAGATATAGGCTGCACGATTGCTAGGTGACATTGTCCGACCATCCAGCTATACTTTACATCAATGCCTGCACGGTTGCTATGTAACATTGTCTGACCATCCAGCTATACTTTACATCACTGCCTGCGCGGTTGTGCTAGGTAACATTGTCTGACCATCCAGCTGTACTTACTGCCTGTACGGTTCCTAGGTAACATTGTCTGACCATCCAGCTATACCTTACATCATAGCCTGCACGGTTGCTAGGTGATATTGTCTGACCATCCATCCATACCTTACATCACAGCCTGCACGGTTGCTAGGTGATATTGTCTGACCATCCATCCATACCTTACATCACACCCTGCACGGTTGCTAGGTAACACTGACCATCCATCCTTATCTTACATGACAGCCTGCACGGTTGCTAGGTAACACTGACCATCCAGCTATACCTTACATCATTACCTGCACGGTTGCTACGTGATATTGTCTGACCATCCATCCATACCTTATATCACAGACTGCACGGTTGCTAGGTAATATTGTCTGACCATCCAGCTATACCTTATATCACAGCCTGCACGGTTGCTAGGTAATATTGTCTGACCATCCATCCATACCTTATATCACAGCCTGCACGGTTGCTAGGTAATATTGTCTGACCATCCATCCATCCTTATCTTAGCCTGCACGGTTGCTAGGTAATATTGTCTGACCATCCAGCTATACCTTACATCACAGCCTGCACGGTTGTTAGGTAATATTGTCTGACCATCCATCCTTACCTTATATCACAACCTGCACGGTTGCTATGTTTACACTTCCGTCACACGTTTTCTCGTGTCACGTTACACAAATTTTTGGATGACCTCCAGCTATAAAATCATTTATGTCAAAAGCTCTTATCCGCTTCCAGTAGAATGTCAGTCATCTCGAAAAATATGATGTTACTCTGTTACATTCTCTTGTTCTCTTTTCTATTGTTATATTTTTTTGTAAGTCACATTGTTTCGAAATTTGGAAACTCAAATTTTTGAGTGAGCCCAGTTTTTTTTGCAGGGAGATGCCATTAGATTACTGGCTCGTTGTAGTGGCCCTATTTTATTCTTTCCACTTTCTGACTCGCAGGAAGCAATCTCGGTTCACTTTTATCGTGGTTTGATCGCGCACTCTGCGGTCAACCGAAGAAGGAAAATGTATATAAAGACGCCGGCGTGTAACATTTCCTGATTACATTAACTGTTAGCGCGTAATGGTGTTGTGTCTGTCATTAAACAAACTCACTCTTGAAGTACACGCAAGCTTGAACTAATTATGTTGACAGCTATCAAGATGCAGTAGCATTTATGACGTCCACTTCTGTCACTGCTCTCGGAGGGATTTCTTTTTCCAGACATTGTTGTTGTCCAGTATACAGTGTGGTTCAAACGGTTGAGCAGAAACTGGAGTAGCTCATGCAGAGGTCGAAATGAAACTACTTTCGAATGGGAACGCATAGCAGTGTTATCAGGTTTACTTATTTTATAGTAGATCTTCTCTTTTCACCATCAACTGATCTACACAGCAGTGTTGTCAGGTCTACTTATTTTATAGTAAATCTTCTCTTTTCACAATCAGTTGATCTACGTAGCAGTGTTGTCACGTCTACTGATTTTGGAGATGATCTTGTTTCTCAACTATCACCTGATCTACATAGAAGTATTGTCACGTCTAGTGATTTTGCAGATGATCTTGTTTTTTAACTATCACGTGATCTACACAGCAGTGTTATAAGATCTACTGATTTTATAATAGATCTCCTTGGTTTTAACCATCAACTGATCTGTATAGTAGCATTGTCAGGTTATTTTTCATTTACTTTCAACTTGTACTTCTTCTCCAAGACTATGCCCATACCATCCAGCAATTTCTTCGGATCTCTGCAGACTCAGATGAAATATCAAGTTTTAATTTCTTTTATTTGGATTGTGATTCCCTTTCTGGATTTATCTTTGATTTCCTTTACCGCCTGTTCTGTAAAGGGCTACCGATTTTGCAGTAGATCTCCTTTCTTCAACCATCAACTGATCTACAAAGCAATATTGATATTCTAAAGGAGAGGGACAAACTGCAGCCTTGCCTCTCTCCATTCCGAATAGCTGCTTTTCATATTTTATCACTGCAGACTGATTCTTATATAGATTGCGGATAATCCTTCTTTCTCGGTATCTGCTCTTGATCAATTTCAGAATTTCAAATAGCTTGGTCCAGTCAGTAATGTCGAATGTATTTTCTAGATCTACAAATGCCTTGAACGTGGGCTTGTCCTTACTAATTCGATCCTCTAGGATCAGACGTAAATTCAGGATTGTTTCACTTGTCGCTACATTTCTTTTTAAGCTCATCAAGTGGGCTTTAACTTGTCTTTGCATTCTACTGTAAGTAATGCGGGTCAGAAATTTTGCAAGCGTGAGATACTACACTCGCCATATATTTTCTAATTGTGTTGACACAGATCAGGGCCTCTCAGGGTGCATGCATCAATGCATTGCACGGTGCAAAAGACGACTTCGCTCGGTTGACCAGAGTGCAGACCCCCACTCGTCATTTTGGAGCAATGGCGCTGTCTCTCTCTTTCCCCACGCCAGTCTCGCTCCCTCCCCCTGTGTCTCTCTTCCTCACGTCCTCCGTAGCGCTCCAAATCCGAACCGAGTTGAGCCGAGCTTAGCTGAGTAGCCCAGAGACGAAGCGTTGGTCCAAGTCGAGCCGAGTGGGACCGATGCACTGTGCACAGGACCTCTGCGCCTCAGTTTGCACGCGTGAGATTTTGGGCGTTTGTGAGGCCTTGTCATAGATGCTGGGGGTAATTCGCATTATGATATTTAAAGGAGGAAGTGGGTTTGAAATGGTTTCTTGCTTACATTTTAAAAACGGCCAGCTTTCAGAAAAATACACATTTCAAACAGAACTTACTTTAATTATGAACTTCCTCTTGTGGGAGCTTTTCTTGATGACTGACATAATTACGAACTAGAGGACCCGTGCTGCTACGCAGCATTCGTTAATAAACAGGTCAGATAACTCGCCTTGGTATGTCTATCGTAGTCATATTGTTTTGCCTGCCCTTTTTAATGGTTTTATGACCATTTAATAAGAAGCGCGTTGTGGCGTGCCGTAGTTTGTAGTCAGAATTCATCCATTCTGACGTCATCATGCCGCCTGTTTGGTAAAACTCTATCCATATATTCGCTTTTTTATTCTACAGTTCTTGGTGCAAAGCTTGGTATTGTGTCGTAGAACGCAATCAAGGACCAAGGGGAATGTTTTCATTCCCCTTCCCGAAGGAAAGGGGCGGGCCACCTAGAAGGTTACGCCTTCTCTCTGGCCAGGAGATTTGGCGGGGTTTGGGGATTTGCATTGTTGGGAGGATAAAAAGGATAGAACGCAATCGTAGTTTTAACCGCAGTTATTCTATATAGAACGGTTGTCTTGTGAGCTCATAGGTTAGTCTCGAAGGAATATTTATTTTCCTGGAAGAGAACTTCTTAATACATGGTCTCCACTCTTTCTAGTGTAACTAGGTTATCCTTCCATAGGTGTTCCCAGATAATGTCTAAGGCGTATATCATGTTTGGGTCTGTTTGTACGTAGACTTTTTTAGCAGCATGTAAGGTATTAGGAATGCGCTGCCATCTGTTGAATATATTTGGAAGCTGGGAAAGATAAGAGAATCAATGCGTATCTAGCAGGGAATTCTTTCGTGATCAGGCTTGACAGGTAGTAGTCAAACATGGCTACATATCAGAATATTAATGAAAGTGTTAGTCGCTTAGCAACCTGCTAAGTACAGAATGTATTGCGGGTTAGGGAAAGCATTCGCGTACAATTATTTGAGTCATCATTTAATGATTATGATTACTAAAGTTGACTGAATTTAGAGACCAATCAATGTCTCACGATTCAGAAAAAGCAAAGCAAATTCATCTCCGTACAGGCCATGAAGGCCCTTGGAGGGGTAGAAGGTAGAGGCTTCCACTATCTGTAACCTCAGCACTTGGTGGGGTAGAGTGGTTAGCTTTACGCCCGGCCGTCTTTGCCCCCAGGAATTAACCTGGTACGCAGTTTTGGTGTAGGCTGAGTGAACCTCAGGATCATGTGAACCTCTGGAAGTGGAAATCTCGTTTCTTAAATTTTACGATTTCCTGACGGGGATTCGAATCCACGTCCTTCCGGGCGAACGGAACACGCCCTTACCGCCTCGGCCAGTCAGCCCCTGTCTCATGATTCACCGGCAGTTAATTTCAGAGAGAATAACACAAGAAAAAAGCAAATCGGTCCAATAGAACGGATGGACGGATGTGCCAAAACTGTTCTTAATAAAGTATTTTAATATATATACAGGATGAAGCGAAATTCGCGCTCTCGGGCGTCGCAGCGCGACTCATCACATGCCAGCAATAAAAAAATGTCTCTCACAAAAGTTCGTCCTGCGAGTATATCCGGGAGAAAAAGGACGTTGAAGAGTGGGAATCTGGCAACACTGTAACCAGATGTAGGATAACTACCTCTGTCAGCACACACAAGTCGTGCTGTACAGTTGGTGCAGTGGATAGAGTTCTGGGTTAGCATGCAGGAGGTCGAGGGGGTCGATCCTGGTTTGAGGCGTATGTTTTTTATTTCGTGAATGTAGTCCAGGTGGTATGGTATCTGGCATCTTAATAGTCAACAGCGATTGCAGCGCGTCCTCTAGAAACAATTTGCACTTACATACTAGGATCCTAGAAATGAACGAACATTCGTTTTCATTGGTCAGCTTTCCATGTCGTGGGCGTGAATTTGTTCGCTCCTCTTCATCTACTAGATGCGTTACAACGTGTTCAGCTTTACTAAATTTTGTGAATGTAGGATACATGTGACTTAAGAAACGTCTTACTGTATTACAGTATGTAGTGTCCGATGGAAATTAGCAAATAAAAAAGTGCGCCTCAACCCAGGATCGAACCGTCGAGCTAACCCAAAACTCTATCCACTGCACCAATTGTACGGCACGACTAGTATGGGCTGACAGAGGTAGTTACCCGACATGTGGTTACAGTGTTGCGAGATTATCACTCTTCAACGTTCTTTTTCTGCCGGATATACTCGCAGGAGGAACTTTTGTGAGAGACATATTTTTATTGCTGGCATGTGGGGAATCGCGCTGCGAAGCCCGAGTGCGCGAATTTCGCTTCACTCTGTATAGATAACCTAGGAAATGTTTTCGCTGTCGATTTTGGACCTGCGATCTTGGGGGTACGGAGGCCTAATCACTGATCCTGAGAGAGAGAGAAAGATAGAGAGAGAGAGAGAGAGAGAGAGAGAGAGAGAGAGAGAGAGAGGGAGGGAGAGATCTTAGGTTTAATCAACAGTAAAATGACTGTCAACGTCCCTGTGGTTCGATGCATTCCTGGAAGGTCCCATGACGGTGACCTAGATAGTCTTGTACACTTCCTGGGATTATGCCGCATGGAAAAATTCTATGGAATGCTAGATATCATACGATCTGAGCTCTGAAGTCATAAGCACAGAGAGAGGAAGGCTTCAGAGTCTATGTAAATGTGCACAGCTTGGCAAATAATGACGGTAGCAGGTAGACTGACATACTTGCCATAAAAATAACTTTTCAGTAGGCTCTATCAGGAGTTTCCAATTTGTAAGGGCTCCTGGGCCACGCTGGAAACCTTAGATATGATCGCGGGCCACACTTTAATAATAGGACAATTTTTGTATTATTCTACAAGTAGAACAGAGGTACGAGTATGCAATAATATGCATAGTTCAATTGAAATGAAGGTTTGATAATTTTAATCACTTAAAACATTATTTGTCCGCCTCTGTGGTGTAGTGGTTAGCGTGATTAGCTGCCACCCCCGGAGGCCCGGGTTCGATTCCCGGCTCTGCCACGGAGGGCTGGAACGGGGTCCACTCAGCCTCGGGAGGTCAACTGAGTAGAGGTGGGTTCGATTCCCACCTCAACCATCCTGGAAGTGGTTTTCCGTGGTTTCCCACTTCTCCTCCAGGCGAATGCCGGGATGATACCTAACATAAGGCCACGGCCGCTTCCTTCCCTCTTCCTTGCCTATCCCTTCCAATCTTCCCATCCCTCCACAAGGCCCCTGTTCAGCATAGCAGGTGAGGCCGCCTGGGCGAGGTACTGGTCATTCTCCCCAGTTGTATCCCCGACCAAGAGTCTGAAGCTCCAGGACACTGCCCTTGAGGCGGTAGAGGTGGTATCCCTCGCTGTGTCCGAGGGAAAAGCCGACCCTGGAGGGTAAACAGATGGTGGTGATGATGATGATGATAAAACATTATTTTATAATTGCATAGCAGAGTGAAATTAAAAATAAACACTACCGGGCGAGTTGGCCGTGCGGTTAGGAACGCGCGGCTGTGAGCTTGCATCCGGGAGATAGTGGGTTCGAATCCCACTGTCCGCAGCCCTGAAGGTGGTTTTCCGTGGTTTCCCATTTTCACATCAGGCAAATTGCAGTATGCCAATACTAATAATAATAATAATAATAATAATAATAATAATAATAATTATTATTATTATTATTATAACATTTCTTATCGGAAATTGTATATTCTTGAAATTATCTGCACTTTGAGCGAAATGGGGTTCTGTGCCTTTGCCTGATGTGAAAATGGCTGTACGTTAATTAAAGCCACGGCCGCTTCCTTCCAACTCCTAGGCCTTTCCTATCCCATCGTCGCCATAAGACCTATATGTGTCGGTGCGACGTAAAGCAAATAGCAAAAAAGTAGATTTACTGGCACGTAAAAGAAATGTTGCGGGACTAAATTCCGGTACCTCGGCATCTCCAAAATCCGTAAAAGTAGTTAGTGGGACATAAAGCCAATAACATTATTGTTAGACAGAAAATAGTGGGGGTAGAGCGAGGTATGAATATAACAAGTAGATTAGGGTACATATGTCCGACTCGTTGGCTGAATGGTCAGCGTACTGGCCTTCGGTTCAGAGGGTCCCGGGTTCGAGTCCCGGCCGGGCGGGGATTTTAATCTTCACTGGTTAATTCCAGTGGCGTGTTTGTACTGTCCCCAACATCCCTGCAACTTACACACCACAAATAACACTATCCTCCACCACAATAACACGCAGTTACCTATAAATGGCAGATGCCGCCCACCGTCGTCGGAGGTTCTACCTTACAAGGGCTGCACTCAGCTAGAAATAGCCACACTAATTTTTTTTAAAAGGGGTAGATATGGTGGCATGGAGATCTGCATCAAACCAGTCTATGGACTGATGACCCAAACAATAATAGGGTGTTACAAAGCGATCCTAGTGGCAGAGGACTGAACTCCATTGTTAACCAGCACGGCCGACTTGATGCGTCGCTCTAGCTAGCTCAAAAGTGGTACGAAGGCTGGAACGGGGTCCACTCAGCCTTTGGAGGTCAACTGTTTAGAGGAGGGTACCGATTCCCACCAAGTGGTTTTCCATAGTTTCCCACTTCTCCTCCAAGCAAATGCCGGGATGGTAACTAACTTAAGGCCACGGCTGCTTCGTTCACTCTTCCTTGTCTATGCCTTCCAATCTTCCCATCCCCAACACAAGGCCCCTGTTCAGCATAGCAGTTGCGGTCGCCTTGGTGAGGTACTGGTCATCCTTCCCAGTTGTATACCACGACCCGCAGTCTCACGCTCCAGGACACTACCCTTGAGGTGGTAAAGGTGGGATCCCTCACTGAGTCCGAGAGAAAAGCCAATCCGAAGAGTAAACAGAGTAAGAAAGAAAGAAAGAATGAACGAGGATAATTACCCGAAATAGAAACGGAAAACTAAGATGAGAGTGCTATCTGCTTTTAGCCACTCCGTAGTTTTGTCCTGGTCTACAGAGAATTCGTGAAATGGTGGTGTCCCTTTGCTCTTTTTTTCCTGTTCGGAATACAAAAAAGGCACACAGCAATATATATTCGAATATTTCCTAACACAGTTAAAGAAAAGCAAATCACCGCAGCATTAAAGACGAATTAGCGCATAAATTCAAATCCTTGTTCAGGACGAAGTTACAGCGAGAAATCACTTTGTTCTTGTTTCCATAACATTTCTGCCTGAAGTGCCGTACGAAAAGGTGCACAAGAAGGTCACAAATTCCAAGATTTGTAAATACAATTTAAAAAATGTAATTACCACACTACACAATAAAAAATAAATTCACTAGCCCTTAACTATCAGATCTCAATATCAAGCCCACAAGCACCTCATTGCGAACACATTGCCAACATTTACGACAGCAAAACCATATAAATAAAACTGGAAATGCCGCAATTTGCGGTATACAGCTTCTTGTCAGTGGGTAGTAGGCCAGCGCTCCAGCGGCATTACGGTGAAACTTTCCAATTACAGCATTATGCTGGGCTTCACAAGCGATTGTCAAGGCCGGTATAAGGAGCGCAGCGAGGGATCCAGTCGGCCGTGTTAACCAGTCACTGTGCGGTATCTCACGGCCTTGCGTAATTAATAACGTCGGCAACGATCTTTACAATGTCCGACTATTGGCAGTTAAAAAGCGCTCAGCTCTTCAGCTGCCAATCACCTCCGCTAGATAGCAGTACTAATGCAGTCGTATATTAACGAGCTTGTAAGGGATGGATTAAACAACTAGCATAATTAGGGAACACAACGTTTTAAATTATTCTAAAAATAAATGGTGGTAGTCTGTAGACCACTGGACCGGAAATTGTGTTTCACAGTGAGACGGCTGCGACGGGAAGTTGATTGAAATTATGCTAATGCTAATTATTATTATTATTATAAAATTTCTTATCGGAAATTATATATTCTTGAAATTATCTGTATTCTAATCGAAATAGGGTTCTGTGGCCAGTAACCTGTCGCGCTGGGATGCGCGTATACCAGTAGATGTGTGACAAACGGTTATTTTTTGTATAATTGCTACAATAAAGTTGTCATGAAAGTAACAGTTTAAAATAACGTCTACCGTTACTCGCCTTTTATTGGTCACAGCCTGGTCACGGCTTCGAGCTTGTCTGTGTTGCGAAGTCCCATTGATTCACTCGCACATGCGCGTACGCATCACTACATTTTTGAAAGTCGGTGCAGCAAAACTTGCCCTCCTATTTGATATAAAGTTAACGAGAGGCAGACAACGGATGAAATGAGAAGACACCATAGCGTTTTTTTCTGAAATCTAGAGTGAATTTGACAATGCACCGATCAAGGATAGAAGATAAGAAAACATGATGATCTGTCTGCCAAACCGCGGTACAAGAGGATCGATAAAGTAAAATGAAGTAATGTTATGCTATCTATAATATGTTTTCTACAATATCAATATGGACAATTAGCATACTAATTTATTTTTGGTACAAGAAAAATTATACGGGTAATGTGGGTAGCCCTGCGCGATGTCTGAGTCAACCCCTAAGCAGTTGAATATGTCTTAACATTTTACACTTTACTTACCAGATGACAGCAGCAACTTAAATACACTATTGAGTATATTATACACTATAGTGTATTTTACTTAAAGCAATCTCCTATAAAAGCGCTCTCACTTGGAAGCCATGCGTACTATCTGAACTCTGAAAGTAGCTGCTACTAGTGACAGTTCCCACTTTCCAGTTACTGTTTTCACTAGTACGTTATTATGTTGTCCTTACTCGGTAACCTGTTATTTTTTGTCCTCGTTACATTTGTACTAGCGATAGACATGCAACTGTGACAAAGTAACTGCTACGTTATTTTTCAGCCAAATCTCCTACCTGTTTAAAACTATTTTGAATGCTCTTCTTCACGGTCTTCCAGCACAGGAACGCCATAAATACACGTTGCTTTCAACAAATAGGCCTATAACACTCTTCTCAGTGCTGCAAGAACGGGGAGTGGATTACAACACACGCATCCTCATCGAAGAGACTCATAGACACCTCCTCAAAGGTAAAATTTAGAGGAGAATTGTCTCAGTTTCAAGATCACAACTGGTGTGAGAGAAGGAGATGGCCTCTCGCCTATTCTCTTCAGTTTGGTGTTCGACAAAGTCATGAAGACGTGGGAACTTACACTGAGAATCTCGGAATCAAACAGCTTACCATTGGAGCCGGACAAGGAAGATCGAGATCAGGAGCCTGGCCTTCGCAGATTACATCGTGATCCTAATCAACAACTCAAAGAATGCTGCAATTGCTGTTCAGTCCCTACATGAGACACCTCCTGTGGATAGGGGATGCAGACGAAGAATACATCCACGGTATCCCCTGCCTGTCGTAAGAGGCGACTAAAAGGGGCGACCAAGGGATGATTGTATTAGAACCATGAAACTACTTATGATTAGTACTATCACGCGGGGATCACCAGGGGTCGCCTTTACTTGCGAGTAGTACCACTATATTAGGTACACAATTGGTTTGAGATTAGTAGCAGCTGAGGGTGGTTCACTGTGGGTTTCCAGTACCCTTGATTAGTACCATTGTGAGAAACACCACGGGTCTGGGCGTTGCCTGTGATTGGTACTACTATGTGAGTGACACCGGGGGTCTGCGTTGCCTGTGATTAGTACCCACTATATGAGGAACACCACGGAAATACCGGCGCCCGTGATTAGTACACCTATGTGAGGAACACCATGGGTTTGCGTTGCCTACGTGTGGCGCCATTATGTGAGAAACACCATAGGTCTGCGTTACCTGTGCGACGTACAATACTAGTGAGTAGTACTATCATGTGTGGAACACCGTGAGTCTACGTAACTTTTGATTAATACCGCAACATGACAAATACCATGGTTCTACTTTACTAGCGATAAGTACCATTATGAGGGGCCGTTGACCTAGATTTTGGACCCCTTTAGACAACAAGCATCCTCGATTTAGGATTGTTCAGGATTGTGCTTTAGAAGTGGTCCCTTGGTCAGTAATACTATTGTTTATGATAGTTTCTGGGTCGGATCAACTGATTGTTTTAAATTCATATCCATCCATTCATTCTTCATCACATTTTTTATTCTGGTCAGTAGATGATTTTGAACTTTTAAATTTCATTACATTTCCTACCATTAGGAGCCGATGACCTAGATGTTAGGCCCCTTTAAACAACAAGCATCATCATCACCTACAGGAGACAGCAGCGAAGACAGGACTACAAATGTCGTATGAAAATAACAAGTACTTGGAGAGTAAGCACCCCGGAAAAGCTCATTTAACGACCATCTTATGGAAAGATAGGAAAAGTTAATCGATTCCGCTATCTTAGTTAATGGGTCCATCCCAATGGTAGAGACGGAACCTCCATTTATTAGATGTGCCAAACTCAACGCAGCATACCAACTGTCGCAAAACCGTTGCAACAACAAGAAGTGCATTTCGAAGAACTACAAAATATGCCATTACAAAACTGTTGTCAGACCTCAGTTCTTATATGCTGCGGAGACCTTACTGATGAACAGGAAAGGCACCATGGACGACCTGGAAAAAGTCGAAAGACGTATCCTCTGGAAAATTCGTGGGCCAGTAGTGCTTGCGGATGGAACCTACCGACTGAAAGCGAACTCTGAACTGTACCAACAGTTGGAAACGGCTGATACTATCATGCGACGTAGGCGGCTGAAGTTTGACGGGCACTTCTGACAATGGACAACGGCAGGCTTACGAAGAATATCCTTTCACTCATCAAAAGCTACAAGACTGGAAGCATGAATTAAAACAAAAAAGGACTTAACTTCCGCTGGGATTTCTGATACTGATGCCTCAGACCGCCCTAAATTTTGTAAATGGGTAAATTCCTGGTCTCCTCTGCCAAGGGTTATTAAATCTCACAAACCTCTTTCACAGGAAAGAAAGGAAAAACTAACAGCAAGACTCAAAGAGGTATTGGGAACGAAAGCAAGCATCGGAAAAGAACTAGTCATAAGCTTCCCTAGTAAGCTTAGATCACTAATAATAAATAACTAGCGGACCAGATCGAGAAATCTCACATGTTCACAAACCGCAATTTCTTAAATTTAATGACATAAAACAAGCGTCCCTGTGGCCAAAATGTGAAGTGGACAGCAATTGTGGTGCGTATTTTTCTACAGCAGCAGTATTTACAAATCGCACACTTCGTACCATTTTAAAAAGTAATTATTTGAGAAATCATCGATATTTATGAAATTAGAGTGCAATTAGTCACTGGTAATGTCTATTCTCTTTCTTTTGAATGCTCATTTGTCACGATCGGTTACTTGTGAGCGCCGCAAAAAGGATCTCTACTACTGAAATATTATATATGATAATATATAGCGTTCATCTTCAACGAGTGCCACGACTTCTTTGCGGGTGGTAACTACTTCGCACAAAACAACCCCTATAGGTGGGGATGATAGAATACATCCACGGTCGTAAGAGGCGACTAAAAGGCGGAATCTGGGGCTCTCAGCCTGGGAGCGTTGGTTGACGTCCACGGTTTCCTCAGCTGAGTCTAGCATTAATTTCACTTGAGGCGTTGAAATGTGATTGAGAGTAAATGTTATTTCTTCACAGTAATCATTTATTAAAGTGAGGAGTAGAACGAGGTTCACTTGATACGAACTCTTAGTTACAGGAAGAAAGCGCACAGTGGGCAGATGTCGCTACTGGCCTAGTACAACACATAGACAACACTGGTAGCAGAACGTGGTTCACTTGATACGAACTCTTAGTTACAGGAAGAAAGCGCACAGTGAGCAGAGGTCGCTACTGGTTGCCATGGTTACATTGGTGTGTTTTGGATTGGGGGGGAGGGGGCTTGATGATGCTAATTTGAAATAGACCCCCAGCCCAAAAGTACAGTCGAAACCGTTTATTGCGACATCGCTTTTAACGACGCATTGGATATAACGGGGAAATCTAACAGTCCCGTCTAAATGCTATATAAACACTGTATTTGAAAACTCGCTTAGTACGATGTCGCTTATAACGTCATATTGTAAAATCTACGTATTTTGATCATATTTTCGGAGAAATGTATCGGCTATAACGTCCAATGTTTATTTTTGTTTGTTAGGTGCACGGCCGACTGGATCCCTCGCTGCGCTTCCTGCTAGTCGGCCGTGGTTAGGTGTTTGCGGATTGCTGCCAACAATGTAAAATTTATTATTGAAGACTTCAAATCAGCCTTTCAAATAGTAAAGGCAAGCACCGCTGTCCACACATAATATGGAGATTAGAAAATGAGCACACAAACGTCAGTATCGCGAAAGAATTGGGGGGATCACTCTGAACGATTTCTGCAGTTCTCTTTTCGAAATAAATTCTTTACAACTCAAGCGGGCCAGATTATCTGAGCACAAAGATATTGAAGAATCTTTACTTCGATGGTTTAAGCAGTGAAGAACAAATAATTTGCCCATCAATGGACCTACTCTTCAAGCGATTCCTTTCAGTCTCACTCCACAAATACTATACTGTAAATACAATACCTAATTCAGTTACGTTTTCTGTGATCTGTCATCATAAACCATGCATCGTTTACAGGTGCTCAGCATTATATATATTAACAGATTCTCCAATAAAAGCAGCGACCTTCGAAATCCAAGAAAAATCCGCCAAGATCTAAGAAGTCGTGAAATAGTAATTTGGTGCTCTTTGCCTCAGAACTGTAGAGCTGTATAAAGAGTACACTTCGGTCAACAGTTGGACTAGGCATCACCAAGGACTTCCTTGTAGCGAATGGCGAAAGGCAATCAAGATGACATCAAATGTTTCTGCAGTACGAACTATTTCGGGCACAACTCAGGACGGAAACCTCTGTCGCAGATGCGTCAGAGAGAAAGAAACACTGACTCACGTTCTGGGTTCTTGCTCTTGCGGCGAAATACTGAGAAACTCCGAGTCACCACAAGATAAGTCCGCCTCCGTAGCGTAACGGTTAGTGTTATTAGCTGCCGTCCTCGGGGGCCCGGGTTCGATTCCGGGTACTGCCAGAAATTTAAGAATGGCAGGAGGGCTGGTATGTGGTTGAAATGGTACATGCAGCTCACCTCCAATGGGGGTGTGCCTGAAAAGAGCTGCACCACCTCCGGATGAGGACACGAGTTTACTTTACCACAAGATAAGATCACTGATTGCAGAAGAACTCCGCAGTAAAAACGTCCATGTATATGCAGAAGTCCACGCCTTATCTATGACAGGCAGTGTAAGATGATGATAATAATAATAATAATAATAATAATAATAATTTTGTGTGGCTTTTTCTAGCCGAGTGCAGCCCTTGTAAGGCAGACTCTCCGATGAGGGTGGGCGGCATCTGCCATGTGTAGGTAACTGCGTGTTATTGTGATGGAGGATAGTGTTGTGTGTGGTGTGTGAGTTGCAGGGATGGTGGGGACAGCACAAACACCCAGCCCCCGAGCCATTGGAATTAACCAATGAAGGTTAAAATCCCCGACCCGGCCGGGAATCGAACCCGGGACCCTCTGAACCGAAGGCCAGTACGCTGACATTCAGCCAAGGAGTCGGACAACTGTCCAGGTGGATGCCAGCCAGTGCATACCGGTGCCATTTCTGTAAGTACTGTATGTGACTTGATGTGGAAGCCAACGGGACGCAATTTTCCTCATGTTAAGACATTTTGTCAGTATGTGCCACACGGTTTGATGATTGAGACCAACCTGTACGGATAATTCCCGGATAGTTCATCGATTACAAGTCATTAATCTCATTTTTTAGACAATATTGTGAAATATACTACAATAATTTTATCATGTGCTCGCACTTCCCATGTCAAATTTCTTAACTACTGATGCAAAGAAAAAAAACATTTTTTAATATCACAACATATCTCAATTTTTCATAATCAATAATGTAATCATTTTTTAAATGTTTGTTTTAAGATTCACTAAAGTGCTGATGATGCCCAATAAGAAGGGCGAAACATGTCCACAACTTTTTAATCCTTTATGATTATGTAACCACAAAACGTGGTGTTCTAGGTATTGAATAGGTGAATAATAAATGTATACTTTGTAAAATTGAATGTAGTTCATTGATGGTCTACGGGAACGAGACCACTCACGATGTCACTCTGATCTTGAGGAATGGACGGGTGACCTGTGCGGTGCAAATCTGCAGTCTCATTCCGACCCGCACGGAGCGCTTTGACTCGTCGTGTAACCGTCACAGGCTCTACGTAATTCTCGATAACATTCTTATGCATTTTTGCCACGGACAACCTCGATTTTAATCCACGAACGCTGATCAGCTTTTGAAAACATGCTTTAGAGCGGTGAAACAGATACTCTTCACTTCAACGCCACACAGCAACAACACTCCCAACGGGATGGTCGTCAGATGTACACTACACATGGACAACAATGGCACCTTACCGCCGATCTCCTGCAAGTGTCCGAACTACGTTGCCACAACTCTGTTTACAGTCGTCGTATCTCAAAATGGAACAGTAGATAATTGTATTCGTGGTGCTTTTCTGGAGGGTTCTCTTCCGGACATACTTGCTCAATAGTGTTGCCATCCATGGTGAGAACTGGTTGAAGTAAATTCGAAATTAAGCTGTAAGGATTCTTCTATGTACCCAAAAAAGAACAGAGGTGTATATAATAAATTGATGTATGGTATTCGGCCTGAAGGCTGGTTGGATCCTCAACAGGTACACCATTAGCTGTCATAGATGGCCTAGGTGTCACTGAAGAGGCGTACTAGGGAAATGAGGAGTGAGGTAGTTTCCTCACCGAGCCAGAAGGTGCTATTGCACATCAGTCTGCCAAGCCCACTGAAATGCCTGCACCAACCGACCCTATGAGCGACATTTTCACACCATTCATAGCAGGGACTGGCTGCATAAGGAATGGCATTACTAGCGTCACTCAAACCTCAGCCACTTTCATATTGTCAAAGCCAAGGATGAGACTGAGACAGGCCAATGAAAGTAACAATTTTATTCTAGCCCATACCAGAAGACATAGTGCACTGTAAACACTACATCGTGCCAGCGAAAGCTAATAATAAATTAGCTGTATAAAAGAAATTTGTAGTGATCATGGTCTATTTTCTTGAACAACCATGTAGCCTACGGTTAATGGATATCTCGTACAAATGTTTGATGTGATGGCTGCATTTTGCTGGACACGTCCCGACGACACCTGTTCTGTAATTGTGGGAGATTGTAATTTGAGTTTTTGGGAATGCAGGCTGCTATATGAAGGTAATTTCCGGATTGTACAGCCACGCGTATGTTTGCGTCCTGTCCTGGAGTAATGAACAATTATCATAGCAAATGTGGCTTGGCTTTGATTGGTTTTGTCTCCGCCCAGCACCTGTTACAGCATCGCCGTGGGAATGAGCCAGTATGGATTGTTTTATGCGAGCTAAATTTCCAGAACATGGAGCCTGCAGACGCAATCGAACTTAGTGCATAGAGCACAGTAATTATGTTATTTTCCGTATGTGAACATTCATCGCTTGGGACCAGATTTTTATGCACTAACAACGATTAAAATATGAATGCAGTTATGTACTAAAATGTAGAAAATCTGTATTAAAATTGAAAAGTATGTACTTAAGAATGAGCCAATTTAATTCACTCACTTTATAAATCTGCAGAAAGAAGCTTCACAACAGATAACTGCAAGATTTTTCAACGTTTTCTGGATACAAATTATGTCTGCTGTCTATGAAAATAAGTTTATAGGCCGAGAATTACCTTTCTACAGCAACTGAATTGATGAGGCAAAATTTATAGGCCTACGCTGGCAACGAAGGTTCCGAACATTTATCTGGCAGACACCCTGATTCCACTCATGCTGACTAGTTGTTTGAATTATCCTTAGTCCGGGATTCTTGTTTATCACCGTCTCAAAATGCATTTAATTTTTTCGATTTTTTTTTTGGCGTTGCACCGATGATGGAGTGGGAAGGAAGCGGCCGTGGCCTTAATTAAGATACAGTCCCAGCGCCTGGAGGTTAAAATGGGAAGCCACGGAAAACCATTTTCAGGGCTGCCGACAGTGGAGGTTCGAACCCACTATCTCCCGGATGCAAGCTCACAGCTGCGCGCTCCTAACTGCACGCCAACTCGCCCCGTCTTTTCGATTTCATCTGGAACGGAATTCATTAGTGTGTTTATTAATAATTATTACCTGACACCCATTGATTTAATAATAATGCAGTCGAAAAAGTTTATTGCGACATCGCTTTTAACGACGTATTTGATATAACGGCAAAATCTAACGGCCCTGTCTTAATCCTACATAAACACTGCGTTTAAAAATTGCTTAGTATGACGTCGCTTAATGCGACATATCACATGAAATGACGTATTTTGATCACATTTTCGGAGGAATGTGTTGGCTATAACGTCCAGTTTTGATTTTTGTTTGTTGCGTATTTTGGGATTGCTCACAACAACGTAACGCTTATTATTGTAGATTTCAAATCAGTCTGTTAAATAGTAGAGGCAAGTATCGGTGTGAAGATGTTGCAAAACAAAAGGAAAGTGTTTGATATTGCCCACACATAATATGGAGATTAGAAAATTGGGAAACAAACGTAAGGCAATGATTTGTGTGTATCACGCTGAACGATTTCTAATATTTGGAAGGACAGATAGAAGATACAGTCTCTTTTCGAAGAAAATTCCTTAAAAGTCAAGCGTGCCAGAATATCTGAGCACGAAGATATTGAAGAATCAGATGGTTTAAATAGCAAAGAACAAATTAGTGCCGATTAGTGGACCTGTTCTTCAAGCGAAGGCCAATGAAATTCCTCGTAGTCTCACTCCACAAATACTGTACTGTAAATATAATACTTATTTATGTTGGTGACATTTTTTGAAGTTTTAATTTTATTTTGTCAGTTAGCCATGTAAGTATGCAGACTAAAACTTACAGATGTAACATTTTTAGTAAAAACAAAAAACAAAACCGGTTTGTACGACTATCGCCTATAACAACCGTTGATTGGCGGTCCCTTTGGAGTAGTTATAACCGGTTTGTGCGACTATTGCCTATAACGACTGTTGATTGGCGGTCCCGTTGGAGTCGTTATAACCGATTTGTGCGACTATTGCCTATAACGACTGTTGATTAGCAGTCCCTTTGGGGTGATTATAACCGATTTCTGCGACTATTGCCTATAACGACCGTTGATTAGCGGTCTCTTTGCGGTCGTTATAACCGATTTGTGCGACTGTTGCCTATAACGACCGTTGATTGGCGTTCCCTTCGGAGTCGTTATAAGCGGTTTGTGCGACTATCGCCTATAACGATCGTTGATTGGCGCTCCCTTCGGAGTCGTTATAACCGATTTGTGCGACTATTGCCTATACGGACCGTTGATTGGCGGTCCCTTCGGAGTCGTTATAACTTTTACGACTATCGCCTATAAGGACCGTTAATTGGCGGTTCCTTCGGAGTCGTTATAACCGATTTGTGCTATTATTGCCTATAGCGACCGTTCATTGGCGGTCCCTTTGGAGTCGTTATGACCGATTTGTGCGATTATTGCCTATAGCGACCGTTCATTGGCGTTCCCTTCGGAGTCGTTATAACTTTTACGACTATCGCCTATAAGGACCGTTGATTGGCGGTCCCTTCGGAGTCGCTATAACCGACTTGTGCGACTATTGCCTATAAGCAACGTTCATTGGCGGTCCTTTCAGAGTCGTTATGACTGATTCCGACTGTACTTTCTGCTGCTTTTCTCTTCTGGCATTTTGCGTAAACGATGTGCAGACTAAGAATAAAGTAACACATTAACGCAAGAAAATCCTGACCGAACTATCCCCGGGCTACTGGTTGCCATGATGGTGAAAAGAAAGTCCCACCGCATCCCTTTCTTGAAATAGCTAGGTAGCATGCTTGCGTAAAATACTGTTATCTCGTGTTCTGTTACTCGGCAAGTTGCTTGCAAGACATGTTCAACACGCAGGAGAAATTAATTTTGTTCGAGATGTTTTAAAGTATACGTAATTTCAAATGTATATGCTGAAATATGCTGTTATGTTTAGAATATGCAATAAATCCAATAAAGCAACAAAATATGCGTTTACATATGCCCATGTGCATTAAAACAAATCCGGTCCCTATTAATCACAAAATGCATGGCAGGTACGAATTGGCTTCTGTTTATTTCCCGATCCATTATGCAGGCTGTAACTTATTCTGGCCGACAAACTGGCAGACAAAGTTGCCTTATTTTCGTACTGCAAATACACTAGCGTTTACCCGCGGCTTCGCCCTTGTGAAACATTTTCCAGTTTGGAATGAGTTTCAACCCCGCCTGATTTCCGGCGAGACAACGCTTTTTCTTCAGCCCGCCATGCGGATAGTACACTGACCGAGCAAATGTCGTGGGATAGCGGAGCACTGATGCGCAGGTGTATTGTCTGCGTACCACACGTCCCCTGTGCCAGCGGCAGTTGTATAGGATACTTTGTGAGCAGTGGCGGTGCATGTGACAGGTGTAACATGGAACGTCGTCGTGAGCTGACACCGTTCGAACGGGGTATGGTGGTCAGTGCCCGACGGATGGGAAGTGCGATTTCGGAAGTGGTGCGGGAATTTGGCTTCACACGATCAACCGTGTCCAGGGTGTATCGTGAATGGTTGAATACGGGTGTCACCGTCTACAACAGACGAACGACCGGCCGTCCAGTCACCCTCGATGACCGTGACCGGCGACATCTGAGACGGATTGTCAATAGTGACAGACGGGCAATCGTGTAACAAATCACGGCTCAATTCAACACAGGCCGTGCTAGACACGTCTCACAGTGGACAGTCCGTAGCAACATGGGTTCTATTGGGTATGGGAGCCGGCGCCGCACACGGGTGCCATTGTTAACCCAACGTCATCGGGTACAACGACGCGCATTTGTCGCCAGTCACCAGGGATGGACACTGGAACAATGGCGTAACATGATATGGTCGGACGAATCACGATTTCTGCTGCACCATGCCGATGGGAGGCACGGTGTATGGCGCAGACCACATGAAGCGATGGATCCTGCCTGCCTCGAAGGTGTGGTCCAGGGCGCTGGTGTCCCTGTTATGGTCTGGGGTGCATTTTTCTGATAAGGAATGGGCCCCCTAGTTGTTCTAGAAGAGACTTTGAATGGTACGCGGTATGTTGAGCTGCTCGGAGACCATCTCCACCCATTTTTCGCCTTCTAGCGCCCAGACGGTTCTGCGATGTTTCAAGATGATAACGCGCCGCCACATCGCTCCCACGTCGCCCGGGAATGGTTCCAGGGACATGCAGCGGAGGTCCAACGACTGCCATGGCCACCCAGGAGCCCCGATATGAACCCTATCGAGCATATCTGGGATGTCCTGGAACGCAGGCTCAGTGCCATGGTTCCTGCACCCACGAACAGACCAGCATTGGCGGCCGCTCTGCAAACGATTTGGTGTCAGCTGCGTCCAGAGGACTACCAGGGAATTGTCGACTCACTTCCATGGCGTCTCACTGCAGTTCGCAGGGCGAGAGGAGGCCCCACGCGCTATTAGATGACTATCCCATGACAGTTGCTAAATCAGTGTATGTGAAGCTTGTCCGTATGGGCACGGTCGACTTGATGCGTCGCTCTAGCTAGCTCATAAGGAGCGCAGCAAGGGATCCAGTCGGCCGTGGTATGGGCATAGTTGGCGGAAGCGACACGTATGAATCCTATTAAACAAATTCGAAGAAGTCTGGACGTACGGTAGCAGGCAAAATTCTCTCGGCTTTTGCCTTCAAATGAGGGGTGATCCCATCGTCTTGCCTCGCCTTCTTAACCGCACGCAAACTAGCTGAATCCTTAGATGAAGCGACATGAATGTGCTCTTCCAAAGGAGTTTACAAATAGAACTCAGAGAATTACAGTAGGTGAAGATAGTTTTAGTTAATCCGCTTGTGCAACACACTATCGCGTATTTTTTTTAGAAAACATATAGAGCACTAGACTTCACAGTAATTAAGATCGTATCTTTAATAATAAGGTGCTAACGTATTGTCGTTAGCTATCAAGAGATAGCAGCACTCGTCATACTTCTATCACCCCTCGCACTGTCTGGCTCCATGGCTAAAGGGTTAATGGTCCCGGGTTCGATTCCCGACAGGGTCAGGAATTTTAATCAACATTGGTTAATTTCGCTGGCTCGGGGGCTGGGTATATGCGTCATCTTCATCATTTCATCCTCATCACGACGCTAAGGTCGCCTGCGGGAGTCAAATCAAAAGACCTGAAACCTGGCGATCCGAACATGTCCTCGGACACTCGCGGCACTAAAAGCCATACGCCATTTCATTTCATTTCATTTCATTTCATTTCATTTCATTTCATTTCATACCCCTCGCACTCTGGCAGTTCGGGACTGTTGCATTTCACTTTGATTTGGTTTGAAAGGTTGAACGAAAAGGATTCCAAGTATGTTGCTGATGATGACGATGATCCTTGTCGTTTAAAGGGACCTAAAACCTAGGACATCGGCCCCAAATATGTTGCTGCTGTATAGTGAAGGCACATGATTTAGTCCTCATTTCAAATAATAATAATAATAATAATAATAATAATAATAATAATAATAATAATAATAGTAATAATGTTATTGGCTTTACCGGGTGAGTTGGCCGTGCGTTTAGGGGCGCGCAGCTGTGAGCTCGCATCCGAGAGATGGTGGGTTGGAAGCCTACTATCGGCAGCCCTGAAGATGGTCGTCCGTTGTTTCCTATTTTTCACACCAGGCAAATGCTGGGGCTGTACCTCAACTAAGGCCACGGCCGCTTCCTTCCAACTCCTAGGCCTTTCCTATCCCATCGTCGCCATAAGACCTATCTGTGTCGGAGCGACGTAATACGAATTCAAAAAGTTATTAGCTTTACGTCCCATTAACTACTGTTACGGTATTGGGAGACGCCGAGGTGCCGGATTTTAGTCCGGCAACGGTCATTTTACTTGCTAGTAAATCTACCGACACGAGGGTGACATATTTGAGTACGTTCAAATACCACCGGACTGAGTCAGGATCGAACCTGCCAAGTTGGGGTCAGAAGGCCAGCGCTTCAACCGTCTGAGCCATTGAGCCCAGCATTTGATGTCTAGAAGTGGGAAGGAAGCGGCCGTGGCCTTAATTAAGGTACAGCCCCAGCATTTGCCTGGTGTGAAATTGGGGAAACCACGGAAAACCATCTTTAGGTCTGCCGGAGTGCTGCTCGAACCCACTATCTTCCGATTACTGGATACTGTTCGCACTTAAAGTGACTGCAGCTATCGAACTCCGTATTTGAAAGACTGATCAACTTCCTGTCTACATAGATATGCTTGTAGTTAGCCATTTTACTTATTAATTTAATCTTGTAAGTCCTCAAAAAAATATTTTAAGTTTTATTTCTGTTCGAACCCCGTTCAGCCTTTGATATTCTTTGTACACCACCATGTTTCCAAAGCACCAGCTTGGGTTAGTACTTCATACGGGAAGGTCTAGGATGCTTAGGTTGATGGTAAGAACGGTGCAGTTGGTTCCGGACGAGGTCTTTCTTTCACTCCCAGTGTACTTCTTCAGATCTGCCCAGAATACAAACAGTGCCTTGCTTGTTGTGTAATGATCTGGCTCGCGAACACTGGCGTTCTTTACTGTTAGGAGATCAGAAGAATGCACTTGCCCGGTGAGGTACGGGGCGAAGGGGTTTCACCAACAGAGCCAGTGACGCAATGGTTACCATAGCAACCCCGCTACTATCCAGGCGACTTTACATTATCTTCTACTGGCAGCTCTTCGCTCCTGACAGTTGTAATCCAGCGAACTGCGAAGTGTGAGTCAATGTTTTCGTGTAGCAGACACGAGCAGATAAGAGCCGATCTGTCTGGGCTGAACAGGAAGATCGTGCTTGCAGGCCACATTCCTCATTCTTGCATTCTTCTCATCTCTACACAGTACCTGCAGTTTGTTGCATTATCGAAGTGACTTTTACGCTCACTTATTTGGCTTCTCCTCTTCAACCAGTTCTGTAGCCAGTCTACTTGTCCTCCTAGGAATTTCCTCTCCCGCCACCGGTGCATTAGAACGTGGTTTACCGTCGCTCTTACCGCATACGAGGCGCTCTAAATTAACCTTGAGCTCCTATTATCTGTAGTAATAATTTAGGAGAGCTTCAGAATTTATCTAGAGAAAATCTGCACACAACTGGCTTTATGTCGCATCGACTCAGATAGGTCTTATGACAACAATGGGACAGGAAAGGGCTAGGAGTGAGAAGGAAGCGGCCGTGGCCCTAATTAAGATTCCCCAGTATGTGCCTGGTGTGAAAATGGGAAACCATGGAAAACCATCTTCAGGGTTGCCGACAGTGGGGTTCGCACCCACTATCTCCCGGATGCAAGCTCACAGCTGCGCGTCCCTAACCGCACGGGCAACTCGCCCGGTAGAAAATCTGCCGCTGACATCATCACCATTGGTTCCTTGCCCTATCAGCAGGTTTTCGCATGCATTTTCCAAGTCGATCTGTCTTCTGCCATCCTTCTAGTCTTCCATTACCTTCCATTAATTTTTCACACTGTCCAACATCCGACACTCCTTTCTTCCTCTCAAGCTTTCCGCTGCAACTTTTCCTTCCATTGCCTGTGTTAATAAACATTTCCTTCGTAAATAGTGACCTAACCAATTCTTCTTTTTCTGTTGGATGGTTTTCAGTATTGTCGCCCTTTCTTCCCTACTCTCTCCAATACTACTGCATTCCTTAATTTGTCTTGCCAGTTGATCTCCTCCATTTTTCACCATACCCACGTTTCAGATGATTTCAATTTTCTTCCTTCCTCCCTTCTCGAAATCCAAGTCTCAGATTCATAAAGAGCAACGCTCCATACAAAGCAGTTCACTAATCTCTTCTTAAGGTCAGTATTCAGTGGCTCTCTCATCAGTACCCTTTGCTTCATGTATGCCTCCTTGGCCATTGCGATCCGGCTCTTCACCCCATACAAACAATATACAGGTAAACCTCGTTATACGCGATAGTTACGTTCCGTGAAATTGCCGCGCATACCGAATTCGCGTAAATCGAGAGCCACTTTGTATGTAAAATACATGGTTAGGTTTCCGTTTACTCACATATTAAGTCTAAAATAGCAGAGATTCTTCGTATTTTTACAAAATGTAACCATTATAACGTTTCTGAAACGCATTTTAATGCAAACTTTATACACTTAAAAATGTAACATTGAAACACACAAAGATAAACTAAACTCTGCATACAAGCCCTTGGCTTTAGCTTGAATAGCAGCTCCAGAGAGAGGCATGTGTTGGTTGGGGTTGGTTGTGATGCTCAATCTACTCCACTTTTTCCATCTATTCCAAGCGAGATTTGGTCACTCTGGTCACACTTAAGTTCGCAGAAGATAGAACAGATTTTCGAATTAATTCCACATTGTTACGAATAGCTCTCACAGTGGATTCACTGACTCCCAAAGCACGCCGAATGTCAACAACACGCTCACCTTTCTCATGGCGATCCAACACTTCTAATTTTGTTTCTAACGAATACAACTTTGGTACACGCTTCTTTCCTTCGACAGGCACACTTTCTTTCCTTTCAACCGGCATTTTAAATACGAAACCTGTCCAGTGCATCTCTACAGCCTCTACTGGGCGGAACTGACGATTCACGCCTAGACAAACACGACAGAAGATGCGCGTAGAGATGTGCTTGCCCTGTTTAATCTTGGCGCGCGACGATTTTTTTTTTTTTGTGTGTATTTTGCTTTACGTCGCGCTGATACAGATAGGTCTTATGGCGACGATGGGACAGGAAGGCCTAGGAATGGGAAGGCAGCGGCCGTGGCCTGGTGTAAAATGGGAAACCACGGAAAACCATCTTCAGGGCTGCCGACAGTGGGGTTCGAACCCACTATCTCCCGGATGCGAGCTCACAGCTGCGCACTCCTAACGGCTCGGCTAAATAGCCCGGTGCGCGACGTAGTGTACGTTACAGAGTTCGGCAAGCACGTCTGTACTCCCCTTAAGTCATTACAGTTTCTACGTTCTGTTAACAGATGGCAGACTAGACTTAAAACCAAAATCGCGTATATGCGAAATCGCGGATAACGAATCCGCGTATAGCGGGGTTTACCTGTACATCACTTCTGATTGTGCTTCCTAAATATCTGAACTGAATGCATATACATGAATATGTTTTATAGCTGGAGGTAATCCGAAAATTTGTGTAACAACGCAACATAATGTGTGGCGGAAGTGTAACCATAGCAACCGTGCTGGTGCTCACCTGAAATGAGTAGCCGTTTATGGATGGCCATGACTGGAAGACATATACAGTATATGATCATTTGATTTTTGCAAAGGAAAAGTGTTTTTTACCTTTTACTATTTAGCGAATACCTACATTAAGTAAGTAATTGTAATAAAAGTGCATTGATACAAAACAGATCCAATATATTAAATGTATTTATAACAAAACTTTCAGCGTCTAAATATATGGTTTTATCTTTCTATTTGAAGTCTTTGGCTGCAGCCCGCCAGTATGTCTCCCGTTGGCTTTATTAGAATAACAATCACGCGTTATTGAAGACAACTCAAGAAGGTTATAAAGAAGTTTCAGTGCGCTATTTTGCTGAATTTACTTAAAACAAGTGCATGTACACCCACGCACAGAAATGGTGTCCCGATATAAACAATCAACACTGCACCACTGCAGTACTGAAAAGTAGGGAAGGGAGAGAAGGGATAGTGTTGAAGGCTACTCTAGTACCGATTAGGAGGGAAGGGAGTGAATGGGTAGTGCTGTAGACACGCTGTGTGTATTGCTATACATCCGTCACTGTGCCCATTTCAGTCACAGCAGTCTTGTAGCGGGCTGTCTCTATACCTGCAGCAATGTGTTACTTGCCAGCCCCATGGTAGCCTCCTTTCAGTTCTTTCAGGAAGGGGTTAGTGACTCAGACGACCGGGTATCTCCAGCCAGTTTTGTGGAGGGGGGCCGGCATTTCCGTGTGTTGTTGTTGTCGGCTGGCTTACCTGCGAGTTTCTTGAAGATTCAACGGGAACGTTCCGCCTCTAGCCACCTCGCGAATCTTCTGGCTCGCATCACCCGAGCTATAAAAAGGAAGGCTAGCCGCGGACACTCGGCGAGTGTTGGACTCCGTGGTGAAGTCAGTGTGAGACTCGGTGTGTTTGGGTTCAGTGGCTGGGCTGAGGGCGACAGAGGTGTTTGCTGTCGCTAGTGTCCCACCGAGGTCTGAACAAGGAGCTGTTGTTGTGGTGTCGGAGAATCCAGTGAGTAGGTGGGCTGGAGAAGGCTGAACGGTAGATTTGTACTACCTGAGAGTACTGTATGTTTGTGTATTTCTGTGGACTGAGGCTCGGCGTGAGTCAGTGAGAGAACGCGCTATCTCGAGTGTGAGGGTAAATGGACCTGTGTTAATGTTCGCTGTTGTGAGTATCGTTCTGCTGTTGACTACTGTTGCGCTGTTTAGTGGTTCACTGCGTGTGACTGTGTGATTTACTGGGCTGTCTGTGGAGTCGAACCAATGGACAGTCATCGTGTGTCGAGTAGCCCTTAGTCCTGTGTTCAGATCCAACGGTCTACACACAGATGCTGTATGAGGTGACTGGACTTGGGGAAGTGAAAGTAAGGATTAACCGTCGGCAGGACTAGCAACGGGCCGGACCGCCTGCTGTAACGTAAGGAAGAGAGACTTGTAAATATACAGCAATTAGTGAGTGTGGCCATTCATGGTTGATTAGAATTGTGTGTGTGTGTGTGTGTGTGTGTGCATTTATTTGGCCATCCTGAAATACATTAGAGTTTTAAAACAAACGGAGTTTTATTCGCAAAAATGCGTTAAAGGAGGAGGTTTTTTGGGACACCATTTCTGTGCATGCGTGTACTGTAGGCTCGATAATATGGAAGTGATAAAACGAAAACTGTAAAATTGTAGCGATAGAAAGCTGTGATTGGTTGAAAATCATTTATGGTAGTGGTACCGGACCATAACTCTGAAGATATTGGGTTTACGGCCGATATTTGTAGGACCTTTTTTACCTTAGTTTGTTGCTTAGTGCCTCCTCTGTAATTACTGGAAACGTTTTCAAGGACATACTGTATAATGAACATGACTTAAAGCGACAGTCTGGAGATAAACAGATACTTTTATGTAATGCATTGATTTTCACGAAATGTTTTGGAAACGTCACATGAACAGAAGTTGGGATATCACGAAAATTACATTTCGAATACAATAAATAGTTTTCAAAAAAAATTGAAATTCTTTTTGAAATTTTTATTCCATTTTTGTAAAGAAATTTAAATGAGGTGTTAATGAAAATTTGAAATAAGGTAGATAATACTTCGTTAAACATCGCCATGTATTTATTTTTCTGTGCATAATTCATGTAATGAGATATATTGTACTAAAGTTTGTGTAATTTTTATGTTCTACAATTTTGAATTTAAAGATCTCTACTTCTTAAAAAAAATCTGTAATCGAAAATTCCCTACACAGGTTTCATAATATAACCGTGATATATACACCATACAAATTTTGTTACATTTAGCAGAATATTATGGGAGAAAATGGAAATAATATGTAAAATTATAATTGGCGGGAAAATGAAAGTAAAGCGCACGCCACGCCCATTTCTGCTATGTGCAGACTGGCAAACAAAGCTTTATTAAAGATATGAATTGTTCGAATTCAACAGAATAACTTCGTGATAAGAAAGAAGAAACTCGATCCTTTTAATTTTAGCCATATTTTTGTTGTTGTTGCCAAAATGACCAAAATATTGATTTTTATCTCCAGACTGTCTGTCCCCTTAATACCTTGAAAGTTCATTTCGAGAACCAGGAATATATCCTTAAAATGATGACCATCCTGTATTTACTGGCGTAATTTGATTAGTGTTCCAAAGCGAGGCACTCAACATCTAGAATGAAAAGAATGATAAAAATGCGAGCTCTGGCGGAAAATTAATGAACGCATTCTGGTCCAGAAATGGTGCTTGCAGAAACAAGAGGATTTAGTCGCTCGTCCTCGGAATGTGAAGTCTGCTCTCCCCCTCAACTATTTCCATTAGCCATTTAAGTACAATGCAATGAAGGGAATTCCAAGCAGCTCTCCTTGTTCAATTAACTTCAGCATGTGTTAACTGTGCGCAAGGGCATTTTTGTACATTGTGTTGTGGCTGTGCGCCCGTGAACAATAACTGAAATGTAAATAAACTTGTTTAGTGCTCATGCGTTGGTACAACGTGAGGTTATCGACTTGAATTTTACAAAGAATGAAGTGTATTCGTATATTAGTGTAATCGAGTGATTTGCAACGGATCTGCTACGAAACTTCAGAACTTCTATGATATTTTTGGTAATAGTGGCGCCGACTTTGGAGGGTGCAAGGCGTTTTCTGCCTCCCCCCCCCCACAAAAATGATCTCAGCGCCCCCCCAAAAAAAATCTCCTCCTAGATGTTAAGTCCCTTAAAAACGCAGAGTTTGGTAGTAATCGGTGGCTGCTAAGACGTTAAATATCAAAAAAGTGGTAGATGGTTTTATAACAAGAAATGAGATTAGAAAGCGGGCATTGCTTCAGAGAACTACGTAGGCTGATCAACAAAGACTGAGACTGATTTTTTTTCTGTAGCTTCCGTGATAGTTTCCTATCTGTAACAAATATTTGAAAAGAGCGGATTTTTATCTATAATGTCCGTAGGCGGCAGCACTCTCGTATCTATAGGTTGGTACTAATGCTCTATTGTAGACCAGGCCTCTCAAACGCCCAAAATCTCACGCGTGCAAAATGAGGCGCAGAGTTCCTGTGCACAGTGCATCGGTCCCACTCGGCTCGGACTAACGCTTCGTCTCTGGGCTACTCGGCTAAGCTCACCTCAACTCGGCTCGGATTTGAAGCGCTACGGAGCAACTGAGGAAGAGGGAGACAGGCGGAGCGAGCGAGACAGGCGTGGGGAAAGAGAGAGACAACGCTATTGCTCCAAATCGAGGAGTGGGGGTCTGCACTCTGGTCTAGTAAGCGAAGTCGTCTTTTGCACCGTGCACAGTGCATGCATCTGGTGCACGCACCCTAAGAGGCCCTGGTGTAGACGCTACGTGCATTTCGCATACCAGTGGAATGATTTACCAGCATGCAGTTCCCCCTCACACTACTGTTAAGCAGCATACTACACGTCAATATCGGCTACATTGAGGAGCGACCAGAGCTTTCTCGGACTGGGTGACGATTTCATCATGACAAGCATGGCCTCACGTCACATATCAAGTCATGCAGTTTCTGGCTCGATTCAACATTACCTGTGTACCGCATCCACCTTATAGCCCTGATCTTGCACCCTGTGATTTTTATTAAAAATTTCCATCACTAAAGGCAAAGCTTAGGGGCATTCCATTTGAGAACTCTGAAGCAGTGCTCAAGAAGAGTGAGGCGATTCTCAAGGACCTGACAAACAATGGTCTACAGCGTGTGTTCAAGGACTGGCAGATACGTTATAAAAATCCCATTGAAGTATGAGGGGACTACTTTGAAAAAAAAAGATCATGTAAACATTGAAATGGAGTAAAAAATTGTGAAAAAAATCAGTCTGTCTTTGTTGGTCAGCCCTCGTACATTTCCCAACGGAGACTGTTCAGGCGATTCCTCTGGTAGTAGAGATTTTCACATTTCGTATAATGAAGTGCATAATATGCAGTAATAGGTCATTTATTAAGAAAATGTATTTATGAAAGAAGTTCTAATTTTTTACTTGTGATCATTTTTTATAGTTTCGTATATAAAACATTCCTTCAAAATATTTACTTACGAATCAAGTTATATTTTTCTGTTTACTTGTGAATATTATTGAAAACTTCGTACTTGAGACTCATTCAGAAATGTTATTTCAGAAACACGCTCTACTATTGTTCTGTTTTTTCTGTTTGTTGGTGAATATTTTTGTTATATAGGAATGTTTGTATTAATAGTTTTTCCTCATTTCACATGCCTGTGTTCATTTCAGAGCCCCGTGGTGTAGGGATAGCATGCCTGTCTCTTACCCGGAGACCCCGGGCTCGATTCCCGGCCATGTCAGGGATTTTTACCTGGATCTGAAGGCTGGTTCGAGATCTACTCAGCCTACGTGATTAGAATTGAGGGGCTATCTGACGGTGAGATAGCGGCACCGAGATGACCCGTCGTGCTGACCACACGACACCTCGTAATCTGCAGGCCTTCGGGCTGAGCAGTAGTCGCTTGGTAGGCCAAGGCCCTTCAAGGGCTGTAGTGCCATGGGGTTAGATTAGTTTAGTGTTCATGTTAGTCATGCCAACCTCCCCCCCCCCCACGCCAATAATATTACCCAAATTAAAATCATTTGACCGGTATTTATCCTCAAGCCTCCGTGGCTCAGGTGGCAGCGCGCTGGCCTCTCACCGCTGGGTTCCGTGGTTCAAATCTCGGTCACTCCGTGTGAGATTTTTACTGGACAAAGTGGAGGCGGGACAGGTTTTCTTGCGGATACTCCGGTTTTCCCTGCCATCGTTCATTCCAGCAGCAGTCTCCAGTATCATGTCATTTTATCTGTCAGTCATTAATCATAGCCCAGGAGGAGTGTGCCGGCTGCCGGAGCCTGTCGCAATTCCTATCCTGGCTGGTAGATGGGGGCTTCAATCATTCCGTTCCTGAGTCGGTCGAATGACTGGAAGCAGGCTGTGGATTCCATTTATTTTGAAGAAGGAACAAGAGAAATGTCTTAAACAGCAAAAACTTATCTATTTTACAGGAGAACGGACCGTTCTCACTTTTGTAACTGTTACATTCTATCACTAACCTATCTTCAGCTTTTTCTTCTTTACTTCAGAAACTCCATACTGAAATTAGTTTTAAAATATAAACACGTTTCAAATTGATGGCATGCGCTCATTCCTTTAAGGGGGGAGACCCAGCTTAACACGGGGAAAATAGGCCAATATTCATTCGATTGTTATATATGCTACAAACGTTGTTGACGAATGCTGCACATATCCCAGTATTGGCGTGCTTTCTAGCAATCAGAAGTAACTTCAATAATGTCAAAATGTTATTTATATTAATTTTTTTAAATGTTATAAAAATTTCCCGCCTTTTTAACAATATATCACGGTTTCCTTCATAACTATCTTACTCTTTCACGGATAATTATAATTTTTTCAGGGTTTCCTTCCAGAGTGTTGTACTACAATCTGTACATCATTCGGATCAATGGGATTTATATTAGATTTCATATAGCATATTTATTCACAAACATATTAATATTTTCAGGTGCTCGGAACAAAAACTCGACACAGAAATCTAAATCACTGTCTATGTAAGTGATTGAGGTTCATTTTGTAGGTAGAGGTTTCATACACACTTTCAAACAGGAAAAGTACGAAAATTCTTATAAACTTGGAATTTATAAGGAAAACAGTGCTATACTGTTAAAAAGGCGGGAAATTTTGAACATTTTATCTTTAAATATTATAATTATTAGAATTTTGATATTATTGAAGTTGCTTCTGGTTGCCAGGAAGCATGCGAATACTGGGATATATGCAGCAATTCTCAACAACAATTGTAGCATATTTAACAATCGAATGAACATTGGCCCTTTTTTCCCTATGTTAAGCTGGGTCTCCCCCCTTCACGTGGATATGTTTATCGGCCGGGTTAAAAGGGATGTCGCAATAAACTTTCTACTACACGTTTGGGCTGGTGGTCTATCTGATATTAGCGTCAACAACACTTCTTCTCCCCCCTCCCGCCAACCACACCATTGAATACTAGGTCAGCAGCGTCATCTTCTCACTGTGTGCTTTCTTCCTGTAACTAAGAACTTGAGAACTGGCCGGAAAACGTATTATTATTATTATTATTATTATTATTATTATTATTATTATTATTATTATTATTATTATTATTATTATTATTATTATTATTATTCCGTTTTGGCAGACTATGGACCACTTCATCTCTTTCTGGGCTTTATCCTCGTCCAGTTCTCCTTCATGCTTTCGCTCTGCAATCTCCTCCTTTCTACTATCCATGGTGCTTGGGTACGGGATCTAACTTTTTCTTGAAATCTCTTCATAGCTTTGATCCTCGAGTCATAAGCATCCCTGTTGCTGATTTTCGTTCCTTGTATTCTCATTTCTTCCAGGTCTTTCTTCACCTCACTTCACCTCACTGTAGTTTTCCTGACCTCAAAAAGCTCTCCTCTTCCGGATGGCATCTGAGATATATTTCATCTGGAGATAAAATTCTTGTTTCCTTTCTTTCTGTATTATCCATCCTATGTTCTTTGGGGTCCCAGCATCTTCCTCAGAATCTTTCACTCCACCAGTTCCAACTTCTTGCCCAATCCTGTTTTTATCAAGTTCAAACTTTCAGCTACATATAAAGCCTCCGAGCGGATGACTGTCTGGTAGTGTCTGAGTTTTGCATTGATCAAGATATTCTTCTTGTTTTAAGTGTTCATAGTTCATACGCCAAGTTCATCTTGTTGATTCTCAATAACAGTGCCTCTCTCTCTGACAGGCTATTATCTATCCACTCCCCCAGATATTTGAATTTCTCGACTTTCTGAATCTTTTCTCTCAACTGTCATCCATCTGGGTGCTGTTTTGATGTTGGTCATGTATTGTGTCTTCTCGTAGGCCTGCCTTACTTGCCTCTTCCTGGAGTTGGGCAATTTGGTTATGTGCTTCCTCTATTGACTCGGACAGAACCACAATGTCATCTGCAAAGGCTAAACAGTCAACTCCAATTCCTTTGTTCCTGCACCCCATTCGTATACCGCCTATTCCTTGCATTTTGTGGCGCCACTCTCTAATCACTTTGTCAAGAACACAGTTGAATAGAAGGGGAGATAGTCTATCTCCCTGTCTGATCCCTGTTTGAATCCCAAATGCTTGCGATAGGATCCCTCTGAACTTGACATTGAATGTTGTGCCAGTCACTGTCTGTTTAATGAGTTCTCTTGTTTACTATCTAGACCCATTTCTTCTAGGATATGAATCATTGTTTCATTTTCTACGGAATCGCAGGCCTTTTTGAACTCCACAAATGTGAGCACGAATTTCTTGTTTCTCTGTTTCTGGTATGCAACGAATTTTAGGTTCAGGATCTGATCTGCACATGACCTGCGCTTTCTAAATCCTCCTTGATACTCACCGATTTGTGGCTCGAATTGTTATTCTGCCCTATGTATTCTTCTTCTTTGAATAACCCTTTTGAGGGTACGATAAATCAGCTTTGGTTACTTTTCTTTGCATTTAACTTTCTTGGTTTGCAAACTTTTTTATTTTCTGACAATGTTGTTCCTTTTCCTCTTGAATCCATTTTCTTCCAGTTGTTAATTTCTTTCTCTCCTGAAATCCTGGCTTTCATGTTACTTCTCTGAAACGTGTTCAGTTTTCTATCGTTCTGTTTTCTATTTGTATTATTATTATATATATATAATTCGCTGGGGCCATCAAGGACCACGTTAAGTCTTGTTGCATTTGACACTGAACTTGGCCTTCTTTAGAGCCCAAATTTCCCTCATTCTTTTTGAGTGCGCCTGCTTACGCTCCTCTGTCCAAGGGGCACCGTGTATTCTCTTCGGTTGCTCGTCTCGGTTTAGCCCGTTCGTCAATATTTTCTTGCGGAAGAGATCTCTGTTAAGGGCGTCTTCAGCTGAGATATGTAGCATTTGAAGGTCTTCTTTGGTATTTCTAAACCAGGGAATTGTGGTTTTGGGGTTTGAATCAAAAAAGTGAAATATTTCTTTAGTTAACTTTCTTCCGTCCATTCTTTTCAGATGACCGTAAAATCGTGCCCGTCTTTTTCTGATTGTGTCGGTAATTTTCTCTATTTTGCTGTAGACTTCCTTGTTGGATCTCTTTTGATGGACTCCATTTCTGTACTTTGATCCCAAGATTCCTCTCACAATTTTTCTCCAGTTCTTCCTGGAGTCCTTTGTTGGCATTTAGAGACAGGGTTTCGGCTGCATATAGAACTACTGGCTTCAGAACTGTTTCATAGTGACGTATCTTGGTGTTTTGGGAAAGGCATTTTTTGTTGTAGATTGTGCGGGATGTTTGGTAGGCTATTTCCAGTTTGCGTACTCGCTCCTGAAGTGCTTCTTTGTCCAGTCCATTTTTCATGATGATCTCACCCAGGTATTTGAATTATATTTTATTAAATATAATTCACAATTTTATAATTGAGTTTATGAGCTTCTTCGGTACAATATACATGGAAGAAGTACTATTTAGTACATACGCACATATGCTTCATACATACCGGTATATACTTACGTTGTTGACAAATAAATTTGACAGATATTTATGAAATATTTACTATACATAAATGGACAAAATTATTAGTGGACGATTTTCATTAGTCCTCTGTATATGGTGGATGGTTCATGCCAGTAACCTTACTATATGGCAAATGGCCAGGATTGCTGCTTTTTGTAATTCAATGCTCCTGTGTAGAGCCTTTGGTATAATACCATTACATCCAATCACTACTGGAATGATGATAACATTGTTGAGTTTCCACGTGGTTTTTATCTCTGTGGCCAGATCTGTGTATTTGGAAATCTTCTCTGTATGTGTTGATTGGAGGTTGTGGGTATTAGGGCAGGCTATGTCAATTATGAAGCAGATTTTCTTGTTTTTATCTACAAAAGTTATATCTGGTCTATTGCAGGTAGTAGTTTTATCAGTGATGATACTTCTTTCCCAGTAAAAGTTTGTAATTTTCACTTTCCAAGACTGATTGGGGTTTGTACTGTCAATATGCTGTGGTACAATGGATTAGGTTATTTTGTCGGGCTAATTTCTGGTGAATGATTTTTGCAATTTGGTCATGTCTCTACTTGTAGTCTGTGTTTGCCATTAATCGACAACCTGAGGTTATGTGCTGGATGGTTTCTGGAGATGTATTACATCGTCGGCACAGATCTGAATTATTATTATTATTATTATTATTATTATTATTATTATTATTATTATTATTATTATTATTATTAATATTATTATTATTATTATTGAGTAACCATCATGAAGCAAAGCGCATAGGTACCCGTAGTATTCAATAATAATAAGATTAAATACTGTAAATATGGAAGAAAGCTGCATTTTAGTTGAATGTGATTTCTCTGATGCTCCTGACAATATTATCTGGAAAAGCGGAGATTTAAAAAATATATTAGCTTTACGGTTGCACCGACCCAGATAAGTCTTACTGCGACAATGGGATGAAAAACGGGTAAGACTGAGAAGGAAGTGGCCGTGGCCTTAATGTGAAAATACGAATCCACGGAAAGAATCTCAGGGCTGCCGTCAGTGGAGTTCGAATCCTGTCTCCCGAAATGCAAAGTGGTAGCCACTTACTGCATGACTGAAGATTTGAGTTGCTTCGTTCCCGGTATGCAAGATTGTATCTCCCAGTCTTTGACGTGAAGAAAACCTCGCAAGTTGTGAAGTGATTAGTGGCGAGTGATGGAACCTGCGATGATGTCCTGGGAATGGCGTGGTCGTCGCCCTGAACTTGACTGGGACAGGAATGACGTGTGTGTGTGTGTGTACGAGGAAGACATGAAAGTGAAATATTTTGGCAGTCACACAGATGTGAATCCGCGGAAAATACGCCGAATGCCAAGGCAATGGTCTCTCTCTCTCTCTCTCTCTCTTCCTTCCGTGTGATATAACCGACTTCCAAGCATGTGGGTTCAACCTCCAGAAGGGGGCGTGTGCGTTATTTCTGTACTTCACTAATAAGCTCTTCCCTAATCCAGTAAGCACCAAACTGAACCCAATGAATAGAAGATCACGAGTTCGTGGATGTGGGTGGTTGTCTACATCCCACGCCCTCATCAGTGATATTGGCAGCTTCTCGGAACTCTCCTACAGGGTATTTCAAAAGTTGTAATGCGAGTTTTGTTTTATTGATCAAATATGGCCCAATGTGGGCTTGCGAAAGTTGCATAGCGTAAGTAATGATTAGGGTTAGCAAGTTCGTTATTATTATTATTATTATTATTATTATTTGTCACTTACACTAGTGTGATAATAAAGTAAAAACGTAACTACCTAACAACAACAACAACAACAACAACAACAACAGTACAAACAGTTCCATGGAAAGAGAATATTACAAGAAATACTACTAGTTGAACATTTTAAATCCTGCATCATCATATGCAAATTCATACACAGCATAAGTTTTTCCAGGTCTTAACACTACGGCTTGTATACTGAAAATGAAAAGCCGCAGCCTGTTTCCAGTCATTCGACCGGGTCAGGAATGGAATGAATGAAGCCCTCATCTACCTGCGAGGATAGGAAATGTGCCGGCCGCCGAAGCCTGTCGCACTCCTCTGGGGCAATGGTAAATGACTGACAGATGAAATGAAATGTTAATGGAGAGTGTTGAAATATGACAGGGATAACCGGAGTATCCGGAGAAAGACCTGTCCTACCTCCGCTTTGTCCAGCACAGATCTCACGTGGAGTGACCGGGATTAGAACCACGGTATCCAGCGGAGAGAGGCCGATGCGCTGCCGCCTGAGCCACGGAGGCTTGGCGTATATGCTGCCTTACAATAAAAGAAAGTTAAGCACCCAGAAGGAATGGTTGAAAGTGAATGAAACTACGTATTTTGAAAGACCATGTGCCTTTATTGAACTGATTACAATGTGGGATGAAAGAGACAAGGCCGTTGGCAGTTGGAATGTTGGCGCACCTCCACCTCTGGTCGTAATGCATGCCCATATGCGGTTCAGAATGGTGTCAAACAGCCTATGGATCCTCTCCTGAGGCAAGATCGCCCATAGTTGTTGAAGCTGTCCCTCCAGATCTCGCAGGTTGGTACTGGGATGGGTTCATCCCACACGTGTTCAATGATGTGGAGGTCCAGGATCTTGCTGACCACGCGAGGACCTCAATATGCTCTAGGAAGTCCATAGACAAACATGTTGTGTGTGAACGTACATTATCTGTTGGAACACTGTCCCATGGTACTGTGTCATAAGGGGTAGGACGTGCTGACGCAGTACGTCTGTGACGTATCGCTGTGCTGTCAAACAGTGCCGAAGCACTATTAGAGGTGACCTGAACGCATATCCTATGGCTCCCCACAGTATGATGCCAGGGATTACGTCTGTGTGTTTTTCCACAATATGGGCAGGATCTGTCCTCTGCCCCGACGCCGCCAAACCCGCACACGATGGTCATCGGAGGTTATGGAGAAGCGGGACTCATCACTGAACATGATGCGAGGCCAGTCGTCCTCCGTCCATGCCTCCTGGGCAAGGTACCTCTCTAAACCCAGGCAATGGTGTTTTGATGTCAATGGTAACCGACGCATGGGGCGGTAAGACCCCAATCCGGCGGATGCGAGTCGTCGAGACACTGTGCGGGAACTCCCAGAATGTTGTAGAGTCTGCAGTATATGTTCGCGGATGGCGGGAGCCGAAGTTATGGGATATTGCAATGCTGGGCGAACCATACAACTGTCCTTCTCGGGGTGGTGTTTCTTGGTCGACCCGAACCTGCACGACGTGATTGGGTGCCCTTATGCACCCATTGAATCCAACATCGGGCCATTATGACATCTGAATGGCTCACATGGCTGGCAGTTGCGCGATAAGACCAACCAGCCTTATGGAGTCCCACAATGCGGCCTCTGTGAAATGCTGTCAGTTTGTGGATAGGCTGTCTAACGCGTCTGCGAGGCATCGCGGGTGCTTCGTACTGTACGTAGTCCTCTCCAATGGCGGCCGGTGGATTCTCAGGTTGGGAAGGGGGGCGGGGTGGCGGCCACAGTACTTTTCCCCACAAGTCGTTCTTCACTACTGACCAGTACCACCGCACTCATTCAAGTCCTTCGCGCGACTAATACACTGTTGTCAATCCTCACAAAACGCGGGATGCAAGGCAGAGGCCCAATTTGAATCAAAATTCCTGGTCTCAAATATAATAATTATTTTTCTTAAAATATAAATAATAGGGCAAACAAGGCCATAAATTATTGTTTAATTTTATTTTATGCACCATGGAAATTTGGCTGGCTGGGGTTTGTGAGGACATCTTTACTGCTACACTGCTACGGACTCTGCCCCAGTGAAGACCTCTTCCCGCACCCTTCCTCCCCCCCCGAAACCATCCACCTGCGTGCTTCTCCCTTGCATCTCGACCCCCTCACCCACACTATATCCTCGGACAGAAGCTTGAGAGTCCGTGCCTTATCTTGAACTTGAAAAACCATTTACCAGTGAACTGCGTGCTGAAAGTCGCCACCTAAGTTTGATATTCCCGAACAGTCCTCCTTATTGATGAGAATTTATAGTAATTTTCTTAGCCTTATTCGAGTCTAATATTTGAATTCAAATGCCGAGAGAAAATAAAAGAACCTTTTCGTTCTCTAGGGAGGACACCGTTGGGGAGTCCTCAAGGGCCGGCCCCTACTGGTCCTCTCTCTGCACGTCTTGTCTGACTCACAGTAGTGGACTGGAAACAACTTATCAACAACAGGACGGTGCCATCACGAATGCACTCTGATGGACGTTCTACACATTACAGATCCTTATAAATCTAATCTTTTACTTACACATTAGTGGTATGCATGTATACCAATATGGGATAATATTGGACCTTTCCTTCTAGGCGCTTTAACTTTCTTTGTCAGACAGTGTAATGCTATAGGTTGAGCTTTCTACTAGAGCTTAACATTACAAGTGATATAAAAAAGTAAAGTTAAATCATAATTACCGAACAACAACAACAACAACAACAAGTAGAAGAGTACAACAAGCAATTCCTTCTTCTTTTTTCTCTTTTCTCTTTATGCCAGGGCCTCTCAAGGTGGTGCACTGTGCACGGTGCAAAAGACTACTTCGCTTGGTTGACCAGAGTGTAGACCCAGACTCCCGATTTGGAGCAATAGCGCTGTCTCTCTCTTTCCCCACGCCTCTCTCGCTCGCTCCGCCTGTCTCCCTCTTCCTCACTTGCTCCGTAGCGCACCAAATCCGAGCTGAGTTGAGCCGAGTTGAATCTAGTAGCCCAGAGACGAAGCGTTGGTCCGAGCCGAACCGAGTGGGACCGATACACTGTGCACAGGAACTCTGTGCCTCAGTTTGCACGCGTGAGATTTTGGGCATTTGAGAGGCCCTGCTTTATGCCTTCGCAGGCGTCGGGTCCTTCAGCCACTTCCCATATGAAGTCCGGTCCAGTGCCAATCTTGTCAGTTCTGCTGGAGTCTTTCCCCTCTTTCGTGCCAGGTCAAAGACGTAGGTGTCCCACTTCAGCCTCGGTCGTCCCCTCCCTCTTTTTCCCTCTGGTCTTGCTTGGAATATTTGGTTAGGCATTCTTTCCTCTTCCATCCTCACCAGGTGTCCCAACCATCCCAGTTCCTTCTTTTCAATTAAACTGTTCAGTGGTTCTTGGTTAAGACACTCTTTCCTTGTCTTAGTATTTCTAACCATATCTCTCCTTGTCCTTCCAACTGTTTTATGCAGATACTTGATTTCTGTGGCAGTGAGTCTGCTCTCTAAATTACTCTGCAGCGTCCAGCTTTCAGATCCGTACATCAGCACTGGAAGATATACTGATTTTTATATTCTCATTTTTGTTCTGACAACTTCTCTCTTTCCTATGATGGTATTATTAATATTATAATAGAGATTGTTAGCTTTGTGGATTCTGTGATTTATTTCAGAATCCACTTTCCCATCTGCTGTTACGATGCTGCCTAAATATTCAAACTGCTGAACCTGTTCTAAAATCTCATTCTGCCACTCGATGTTACGGTCTTTATGTTCTTTCCTAGTAAGGTGCATAATTTTACTTTTACTAACATTAACTTCCATCCCTCTGTCTTGGAGTGCGCACCCCCATTCCATCACTGCCCTCTGTAATTTATCTCTATCAACAAGCAATTCCATGCTAAGAAAATATTACAAGAAATACTAGTAGTTTAACATTCTAAATCCAGCATCATCATATACAGTTTCACATATTTCCCTACCTAAAGAAGTACAGAAAAATATACAATAATAAACAAGGGAAAAGTAGCAGCAATGTAAATAGGATCGGGAAATCAAAGGGGTTGGTGGTTCATTGAGGTAGAAATAGATCTCGACGAACTGAAGGCCACACGTCATGGCATCCTGGATCGTGTCCCACTCAAGAAGGAATTTCAAGCAGGCCATGGATTGCAGGAAAAGTCGAAGCTAAATACAGCAAAAACATGGATACAGGCGAGAAAGAACGCGGAAGTAGTGGGCAAATATTAAAACCCAAAGAAGGAGGCAGATGAAATGACGTGTTCTATAGTTGGCCGAAACGAGATACATGAATAATATTAAATCATTTTCCTGTGTGGGGTTGCTCATAAGAAGTGTGCTGATTAATTCACTTACAATATGCAGGAGATTGAAACAGAATTTCAACGTATTGGGTCGTGTTACGTACATGTAGTACGTGTTGAAGAGATGTTAAGTACAGAACAAAAATGGCCAGCCGGACACCAGTGGGATCCGAACCCACAACCTCCCGATTTCGCGTCGGTTGCACGACCTAATACGTTGAAATTCTGTTTCGATTACAATGCAGTCGTGAAAATTCAATATTCATTGACAAGCCCCACAACGGGCGACTTAAACGCACTCTACAGTGTGCTAGCAGCAGTGCCAGACCTGTAGCTGAGATCCTTTCAAACAGAACAAAGATGGCCTAGGCCATCATAGCTCAATTGGTAGAGCAACCGACGCGAAATCGGGAGGTTGTGGGTGCGGATCCCACTGGTGTCCGGCTGGCCATTTTTGTTCTGTACTTAACATCTCTTCAACACGTACTACATGTACGTAACACGACCTAATACGTTGAAATTCTGTTTCGATTACAATGCGGTCGTGAAAATTCAATATTCATATGCAGGAGATTGCATAATCAATCTGTTAGGGATGTTTTCTGCCAGACTGAATAGCTCAGACGGTAGAGTGCTTGCCTTCTGATCCCAACTTGGCACCCCCTGTGAGTGGGGGATGCAGACGATTTTTTTTTTTTTTTTGCTATTTGTTTTACGTCGCATCGACACAGATGGGACAGGGAAGGCATAGGAATGGGAAGGAAGTGGCCGTGACCATAATTAAGGCACAGCTGCAGCATTTGCGTGGTGTGAAAATGGGAAACCACGGATAACCACTTTCAGGGCTGCCGACAGTGGGGTTCGAACCCACTATCTCCCGCATGCGAGCTCACAGCTTCGCGCTCCTAACCGCACGGCCAACTCGCCCTGTGCAGACGAAGAATGCTAACACGATATCCCCTACCTGTTTTAAAAGGTGACTAAAAGGGGTGACTAAGCTATGATGACATTAGAACCATGAGATTACTTGTAATTAGTACATTACGTGCGGAAAACCATGGGTTGACGACGTTGACGTACTTGCGACTAGAACCACCTTGCGAGGAAAACCATGGGTCTGCGTTACCTCTGAGTAGTACCACTTTGTGAGGAACACCATGAGTATACCTTGCCTGTGATTAGTACCATAATGAGGGGACGTTGACGCGCATTTTGGAGACCTTTATATAATAAGCATTATCCCAGTAATTAAGGCATTACGAATTTGATCCACCACGATCATTTTTTCATCACCATTCGTTTTACATTCTAGTCAATGGATACATTTTGAAGTTTTAATTATCATGTCATTTCGTTGCACCTCATACCATTAGGGGCTGATGACCTAGCTATTAGAGCCTTTTTTTGCTTTTTGCTATTTGCTTTACGTCGCACCGACACAGATAGGTCTTGTGGCGACGATGGGATGGGAAGGGAAGGAATCGGCCGTAGCCTTAATTAAGGTACAGCCCCAGGATTTGCCTGGTGTGAAAATGGGAAACCACGGAAAACCATCTTCAGGGCTGCCGACAGCGGGGTTCGAACCCACTATCTCCCGATTACTGGATACTGGCCGCACTTAAGCGACTGCAGCTATCGAGCTCGGTATTAGACCCTTTAAACAACAAACATAATCTTCATCATCATCATCATCATCATCACCCAACTTGGCAGGTTTGATCCTGGCTCAGTCCGCTGTTATTTCAAGGTGCTCAAATACACCAGTCTCTTGTCGCTCCACGAAACTAGTACGCTGGCGTAGCAGGGGGAGAGGTGATACTCCACGTGGCCCGTCCCAGGTGGCGGATAGGGGGCTCCTAACCGGCTTGCCGGCGGACGTGAGGGAAATAAAATACCTCTCGCGGACCAAACACACAACCCCCTGTGGATGGGGGACACAGACGAAGAATACACCCGTGGTATCCCCTGCCTGTCGTAAGAGGCGACCAAGGGATGATTGTATTAGAACTATGAAACTTCTTGTAATTCGTACCACCACGCGGGGAACACCATGGGTCGCTTTTACTTGCGCGTAGTACCACTGTGTTAGGTACCAAATAGGTTTGTGATTAGTAGCAACAGAATGCGTTGCCGACTTCTACAGTACCTGTGATTAGTACCACTTTAGGAGTGACACCACGGTTCTGGCTTGCCTATGATTAGTGCTCACTATATGAGGAACACCACAGGATAGTGCGGGTCCCTGTGGTTAGTCCACGTATGTGATGAACACCACAGGTTTGCGTTGCCTGTAGAAGGCGACGCAATGTGCGAAACACCATATTATTTCTGTATTTCATGTGCGAATTTCATTACCTGTGAGTAGTACCATAATGTGTGGAATATCCCGAGTCTACGCTATTTTTTATTAGTACCGCAACATGACAAATACCCTGGTTCTACTCTCCTAGCGGTAAGTACCATTATGAGGGGCCGATGACTTGGATTTTGCACCCCTTTAGACTAAAAGCATAATCGATTCAGTATTATGCTACAGAAGCAGTCCCTTGGCCATTAATACTATTGTTTCACGCCAGTTTCTGTGAATACGAGACATTGCGGGTCGGATCTACTGATTGTTTTAAATTCATATCCATCCATCAATTGAATCTTTGTCCTCACGTTTTGAATTCTGGTCAGTCGAGGATTTTGGACTTTTAATTTGTCATTCCATTTCACTTCGTTTCGTACCATTAGGGGCCGATAAGCTAGATGTTAGGCCCCTTTAAACACCAAGCATAAGCATCATCATCATCCTCTTGTCGATAGGTTTACTGGTACGTAAAATAACTCATGCGGGACTAAATTCCGGTACCTCGGTGTCTCCGAAAACCGTAAAATAAGATTTTTTTGCTAGTTGCTTTACGTCGCACCGACATAGATAAGTCTTATGGCGACGATGGGACAGGAAAGTGCTAGGAGTGGGAAGGAAGCGGCCGTGGCCTTAATTAAGGTACAGCCCCAGCATTTGCCTGGTGTGAAAATGGGAAACCACGGAAAACCATTTTCAGGGCTGCCGACAGTGGGGTTGGAACCTACTATCTCCCGAATACTGGATACTGGCTGCACTTAAGCGACTGCAGCTATCGAGCTCGATGTAAAAGAAGTTACTGAGACGTATAAATACATTAGGAATGTTTCCTCGAGATTGGTTGAATACGATCATCTGACAGCTCGGAGTTGCTTTGTAAGAACCGAGTTTCACATGCCGTGATGTTGGCCAGCCCTGTTGGTGGAGGTGCTGCAGTAAGAGAATTGGTACTGTAGACTCTGCATGTTATACAATGGTGCTAATAATGTCATTGTGCACGGCATATTAGGGTCAATCAGACGAATTATTGTAGCGTACACAACTCTGTGTTGTGTTTGTCTTGTTGAAGTTTGACTGCGGTGCATAATAATTAACCAGACTAGACTCTCAGCATGACCTAGCGCTAACGAACGGCACACCCCACCCATATCACAAGCTCGGATACGATTTACTTGGTTAAATTTACTGAATCGTATTTCACTATCGAGTTTTCGGCTGTTCTCCCCCGTTGTAATACGAACTACGAGTTGGGCAGAATTAAACTGGAGCGGAAAGTATTTACAACAGGACTGATAAACATCGCAGAAGATCCTGCAAATGGCCACCGTTGACGTCGATGTAACCCTGTGCTCGGTTTATCAAACCGTGAGACACGCGTAGCAAATAGCGTTTTCAATGTTCTGTTGTAGCTCTTGCAGAGTGTGTGAGGATTATTGGAATACACCTGACCCTTGAATTTGTCCTACAGGTAAAAATATGTAATATTCTCCCGATAATATACAAGAAAATGCCACCTTGCCTCGATTTTCTACGCTTCGGATCGCTGTTTCCACCAGCCATCGCCTGCTGCTTTTACACATATGAACACTCAGCTCTTTGCCACGTGATTCTGACGTCATCTTCTGGAACACACTTTATTCTCGATTTGTTCTCGTCTTTTCTCACCCAGTCCGTACAAAACGGCCATCCTTTCCACCTGAAACTCAGTCTGCTTACGACTCCGGTGTGGTAGAGCATTCTATGCTCGTCGCGTGTTGTACACGCTCTTGTTTATCTCCAGACTAGATATGGCTGAAAAATAATGTAGCAGTTACTTTGTCACAGTTACATGCCTGTCACTGTTACAAATGTGACGAGGACAAAAATAACAGGTTACTGATTAACGACATCAGAATAACGTTCTAGTGAAAACAGTAACTGGGAAGTGGGAACTGTCACTAGTAGCAGCTTAGACACAGAATGTGACGACGTTCAGAGTTCAGACAGTACCCATGTCTTCCAAGTGAGGGCGCTTTCGTAGGAGATTGCTGTAAGTCAGATACACTATAGTGTATAATATACTCTGTAGTGTATTTGTTTAAGTTGCTGCTGTCATCTGGTAAGTAAAGTGTAAACAGTTATGACATTTTCAACTGCTCAGGCGTAATCGTTGACTCAGACATCGCGCAGGGCTTCCTACATTACAATATTATTATAAGTTTCACCCGTATAATTTTTCTTGTACCATAAATACATTTGTATGCTAACTTTACTTATAAATAACATATTTTAGATAACATAACATTACTTCATTTTACTTTATCGATCCTCTTGTACCGGTTTGTGTCGAGGTTTGGCAGACAGATCATCATGTTTTCTTGTCTTCTATCCTTCATCGAGGCATTGTCGAACTCACTCCTCTAGATTTCATAAAAGACGCTGTCTTCTCATTTCATGCGTGGCCTACCTCTTGTTAACTTTATAGCAAATAGTAATGCGTGTTTTGCTGCACCGACTTTCAACAGTGTGATGATGCGAGCGCGCATGTGCGAGTGAACGAATGGGACTTCGCAACACAGACAAGCTGGAAGCCATAACCAGGCTGTGACCGATAAAAGGTGAGTAACGTTGTACGTTATTTTTAACTGTTACTTTACATAGTTACTTTATTGTAGCAGTGACAGATGTAGCAGTTACACAAAAATAACCGTTTGTCACACCTCTACTCCAGACTAACTGGACTTTATCTACGAGATCTTGTGTGAGCAAAGTGGCATTTCCTTATTTATTTCGGGACTTAATTCCTACAGCCCTTCAGGCTATATTTTGGAGCATTATTTCGGCAGTGTTTATCAATCTCTCCGGCCGTGAACTGTTTTGCGAGTGCGCGGTGTTCGTTTTCTTAATCTTGATTTTTTAAAATATCTGAACTTTACCAGTATGCAAGGAACTTCCGGGTAATTTATCTACGGCTATTAACTGTATAATCCGTGAACTAGTCTTCATATTTTGTACAAACATTTCTAATAAAGTGTACCGAGCTCGATAGCTGCAGTCGCTTAAGTACGGCCAGTATCCAGTATTCGGGAGATAGTAGGTTCGAACCCCACTGTCGGCAGCCCTGAAAATGGTTTTCCGTGGTTTCCCATTTTCACACCAGGTAAATACTGGGGCTGTACCTTAATTAAGGCCACGGCCGCTTCCTTCCCACTCCTAGCCCTTTCCTGTCCCATCGTCGCCGTAAGACCTATCTGTGTCGGTACGACGTAAAACAACTAGCAAAAAAAAAAAAAAAAAAATCTAATAAAGTATTGCGCTGGACAATTTCTCTTGTCATGCACCTGGTCCCCGTCCTGTTTCGCCACCTTCAGTTAGGGTTCTGTGTGTCATTGCATTTGTCTTCTTTGTAAGGCGATCTTGTAATTTAAACTTCGAATACTGTGTTTCTGGTTTATATCCCCTTTTTTCAATGTTGTAAATGTGGCCGAATTCCTCATTCAGAACGCTTGTTGCTGTTGTTGTTGTTATTCCACTTGATATGTTATTGATCTTTTCTTAAATGGTTGTCAATTCGGGTTCTCTTTCTTTTTTCATAATGTTGTTAATTCAAATTTTAAAATATACGTTCTAACATAAACGTTGTACTTGAGACTATTCCTTACTTATTTATTATTCTGTACCTATTACGGAGACCAGTGAAATGCCCAGTTGCTTTCCTAATTTATGGTGCATATTATTAATATTTTATTACATAATCAAACTGTGACCGTCACAAATCACAGGGAGAAAGATCAGGCGATTGAGGTGGCCAGTTAATAGCACTGCCTCTGCTCTTCACCGAACACCTCATGCTCTTGTGACAAGGTTGTCGTGGCAGTGTGTGTGTGTTGTTGCTCCGTCTTGCCAAAAATATCCATACAGTCGTTCACCTTCTGTGAGTTGATCCACATATGGATTAAACAGTGCTGGATATACCGGCTACCATTAACATTTTAGTGAAAGAATTGTGTTACAATGCGGACATCAGACATTGCGCACCACACACCAATGTTGAGATTTGAAATGGCTTTTCGACGTACTGATTTGATGCGTAATGGAGACGTTCTCGGGACAGAGTATGTGGGAGATGCGCACGCGCAGACAGGTGAGAGCAACCGATTGGTGCATTGAAATCATGGTTGCCAATATTTCCTGTGATGGATAGTTCTCCTATGCGTTAAAAACGGTCATTTCTGCGTCACTTATAAATATTTTCCGGGCTAATTTTATTTTGCCCACCGTGTATAAAATAGCTTCAAAAAATAAGGTAATACGAGCTCGCACGCTGAGATACTGTACAAGCAATACTTTTCAACGTTCAGTAGTCTTAACCAAACGCTTGTTCCAGTGGTACACTCAAGACCGAGCGAGTTGGCCATGCGGTTAGGGGCGTGCAGCTGTGAGCTTGCATTCCGGAGATAGTAGGTTTGCACCCCAGTGTCAGTAGTCCTAAAGGTTTTCCGTGGTTTTCCATTTTCACACCAGGCAAATACTGCGGTTGTTCCTCAAGGCACCCCTTGTGGGTGGGGGACACAGACGAAGAATACACCCACGGTATCCTCTGCCTGTCGTAAGAAGCGATTACAAGTGACCAAGGGATGTTTGAATTAAAACCATGAAACTACTTGTGATTAGTACCATCACGCGAGGAACATCATGGGTTGCCAGTACCTGTGATTAGTACCACTATATGCGGAACATCACGGGCTTACGTTGCCTCTGATTTGTGCCCGCTATGTGAAGAACACCACGGGTTTGCGTTGCCTACGAGTGGCGTCATTATGTGAGAAACACCATAGGTCTGCGTTACCTGTGCGACGTACAATACTTGTGAGTAACACCATCATTATTTGGAACACCGTGAGTTTACGCTACTTTTGATTAGTACCGCAACTAGAGAAATACCTTGGTTCTATTTTACTAGCGATAAGTGCCATTATGAGGCACCGTTGACCTGGATTTTGGACACCATTGGACAACAGGCATCATCGATTCAGGATTGTGCTGTGGAAGCAGTCTCTTGGTTAGTAATATAGTTTCTGGGAAGGTGAGGCATTGCGGATCGGATCCACTGATTGTTTTAAATTGATATTCATCCATTAATTATTCATCATCACGTTTTAAATTCTGGTCAGTGGATTAAATTTGGACTATTAAATTGTCTTTGCATTTCGCCTCATTTCGTACCAGTAGGGGCTGATGACCAAGATGTTAGGCCCCTTTAAACATCAAGCATCATCATTATCATCTTACGTTAAGGCTACGGCTGCTTCCTTCCTACTCCTAGCCCTTTCCTATCCCATCGTCGCTATAAGTGCTATCTGTGTCGGTGCGACGTAGAGCCAATTGTAAATAAAAAGTACTCCCAAGACATCGATGCCAGCATGGAAGAAATTAGAAATGCCTCGCGCCTCGTCTTAAGTTCAGTTGTACATTTCGTCAAGCTGTAGGATAATATCACTCAGTACTATGAAACTTCTGAACACAATGGACAAGTGAATTGCTTTTGGTTAAGGAAACATAAACGCAACAGATTAAAAATATGTCGTGTTTCACCGTATCTGGAATAAGAAATGAAGACTGAATGAATAAGAATTGCGCAGCTTTCCTAATCCATTCCCAGCCATTCCTCCTTCTGAACAAGTTCTTCTGAAATGTTCGCTGGATGTTCACAAACGAGTGATGGTGCATGTGTCATGGTAGCTGGTTTCTCTAATCTTGTCGATGGGCACCAGGTTCAGTAGAGATCGGTTTTCTCGGTAGAGTTATGGGTGTGAGAAGTTGGCAGCCGTGTGTGCGATGAGGCCATTAAAGAGTAAAGTTTAGTGGTTGCACTGCCACCTAAAGAACAATTTAAAGAAATACGGAGGTAGTAAAGCTCTCGAGTCAGTGGAGCGGATACTACGGCTCCCATTGGAGATGTACGAGGCGAGACCACGCTATCTGTTGATATCAGGGCACTATCCCTCCCTTGTTAGGGAACTTGTCCGTCCATTGCGGCGAGATTCTTACCAGCTCAGACTGTAAATCATTGCACTGCCTGAACTACTGTGTGGAGGTAGGCTATTCTGATCTGACACTATTTAGGCTGCCTGCGTATGAATATTCAACGTTCCGTTTTACTCTACCAGGTGGCAGATAAATCAGACATCTTTTTGCCGATCTTTGGCTTTTTTTTTTTTTTTAGCAAACGCCTGGTCAGTGATGGGAGAAGTACGAGAAAAAAGTAATTGTGCGGAATTACAGTTACTTGAGAAATATTTTTCTCAGTTACAAATTACTTTTTCAACAAAATAATTAGCAAAATTACAATTACTTCGCAGAAGGTCAATTCTTACAGAAATCGGTGACTTTTCTTATTCGCAAGAGGCTGGAATGATAGTAAAGTTTGCAGAGAAAAATATATTACTTCAAATTGTATTTTTCTTTTAGCATAAACATATCAATTGGCTGTCACCACTAAGTAAAATTGAGCTTGATATCTTGGAGCACGTAAAATTAGTTTTTCGTATAATTTTTATTTTGGTTAGTGGGCATTTCAGATAATTTGCAATTTATTTCACAAACTAATTCGTTCTCAAAAATTCTCATCGCTTAACCAAAGTGCATCATCCATTTGCTGAAAAGACGCGTAGTTTTAAGAACGTACCCAGTAGTGATGGGTATTGTAGGATAAGTCTGATGTCTTTGGAAGTACTTGGAGAGCTAAGAAAGTATCTCATTCGGTACTGGTGAAGCTGCTGGTTCTGCTGAAGAAGACCTCAGGCACGCGATTTCGGTGGGTTGTGGGAGGCATGAGTAACATGAACAAGGGCGTGTGGAATGATGACCAACTATTAATGCAAACATTCTTATATATTACCAATATTCACAATGAAAATTTAAAACAGAACAGTAATGGAATTTGTTTCTCAAGTACAGGGACATTATTTTATCTATTCGCGGGTTTCCCACTCGCCCGGTTGCCTGCGCTGAGAGTCTGTCTCCCGCCAAGCACTTTGCCGTTAGGCGCTGCTCGGCGCCACAAGCTCCTCTTCTTTGCAGTCTCCTGAGAGCTTTATCAGCGTAATGTTCAGTTTAGTCAAGTGTTCACGTGTTTAGTGCTCAGTGTGTTGTTTCAGTGCAATTTTCATTATGTTAGCGTGTGTTTATACATAATGCACAATACCTTCATAAAGTACAGGAAATCTTGTGCGAAAACACGCGCTGGCCGCATTACGGCAAAGTGCTTGATGGCACACAGGCTCTCATATACGAGTACAATATGAACGGGAATTTTGTGAGAAAACTGCAATACTAACGCCCATGTGTTATACAACAAAAGAAAGATCTCCATCTCAGGATTACTAGAATTAATTATTTCATGAAGTGCTTTATTTGCGTAAAAAAGTAATTTATTCAAATAATACGATACTTATGTCATTGCAGTTAACTTTATTCGGTGGTAGATGGCTCTAGAGAAGTTGTCTCCACTGATCTTCCTATACCAGCCCAACAGATGACGCTGCGAACGATGTCTATGCAGATCTTTCTATGTTAGTCCAATAGATGGCTCTGTGAGATGAAGTCATTAGAATGTTAGTTATTGTTCCATGTTGGTTCTTATAAGCAAGAAACAGAAATAAATCCATCTCAGGGTATTTTAATATTTCAAAAAATCCTTCATTATGAAACTTACATTGAATTATTCAATGCAGGGTTATTAAATGAAATCTGTATGCACTGCCAAGCACGACATTTCACTCCGGAAATGGTAAATGGACATTTTAATTCGTGTTGCGACAATGGTTTCGTTTATTTTCCACAATTTCAAGTAAACGACGTACTTAAAGGTTTGATGCTACAATATAATGACTCCATCAACCATATAAGGCAGAATAACAGTACAACGTCCTTTGCATCCTTTTCTGCTAACCGTAGCCTCATTTCAGGATTAGGTCGTTACTATTTTAAGTTTCAGGGAGTGATTCATAGGTATATTTTATTACCTACTGTAAATGCGGCCAGCTTTATGTGATAGTTTCAACTCTTGCCGACAGAATTCGTTTGTGAAAATTCTATAAAGTGCCAAGGTTAAAAAATTCCATATCTATAGTCAGAAGGGAAATGTAAGTTTGAAAGGCAAATAAATTATATTCCGTTACTTCTCTCACGCTTCCTTTATTATCACTTTCATTTTTAGTCCTTGTTTGCAGCTATTGCTACGACAGGCCACTAGGAGAATAGGCCTATAAGTAAGAATACTTTTGGTGGCGGGATTGTGGGTTCTTGACAAGCATAAAAGAAGGATCTTTCTTCTCTGCTACTTCCGTCGCTCTACATCATCTTTATATGCTTTGATTCCGAAATTCCAAATCAGTTCCGAACGATGCGAGTGAGTGGCCTGGCAAAGCAATTGGAAACAGTGGTATGTTCAGCTGTAAGAGGCCTCGTGATGTCCACACATTTCTCACCATCTTAGAACTCGTGTGGAGATAGTGTCAACACTTGGAGTGTAATTACAAGATGTACTATTTGAACACAATTTGTTTGAAACATCTCCCAACTGTAGCGTACTCAAAGATGACAAATAATCAAGCGATTGCTTCATCAGAGAAATGGATCGTGGAAGTAAGCGAGGCGGAGAGATTCGTCAACAAACAAACAGAACAAGGCTTCACTTGCGTGAGGGCACTACTCTCTGCAAATAGGGTCACCATCTTCTATCAAACGATATAAAGAACATGTCACTGAAAATGCGCGATGTTTTGTGGAAATAATGGATACTTCTGATCTGAGAACAGGATTCTTCTTCTTGGTCATTTTTTATATGAATGTTTTTTGGGATGGGGCTTTATCTGGAATTGTCATCTGTTTCTCGACACCAATGTAACCATAGCAACCAACTGTTCGTCAATGTATACTACGTCAGTAGCGTCTTCTTATCGCTTTCTTCCTGTAACTAAGGGCTTGAGAAATTTTTGTATGACCGAGTGAGTTGGCCGTGCGGTTAGAGTCGCGCAGCTGTGAGCTTGCATTCGGCAGATAGTGGATTGGAACTAGCAATGGAATAATCGAATATAAATAACCGCTTATTCGATTATTTTTATTTTATTCTATTATATTTCCCATTCGGTTATTTTTCGATTATTCATTTGAAACTCCATTCTATTTTTCATAAGAGTTCACCTACTCACTTTTTAATAGATTATTTATCTATCCGACACATTTAAACCGAACAATTTATTTATGACGCATCCTAATATTCTATGCGATAAAACTGAACGATATTTGAAACTCGCTCGATTATTTTATTTGATTGTTTAGTCGATTATTTAGATAATCTGATGGAGGTTATTCGATTATTCGATTATCCCATCACTAGTTGGAACCGCATTATCCGCAGTCCGTGGTTTTCTACGTGCTCTAACTTAATTAAGGCCACGGTCTCTTCCATCCCAGGTGTGAGTTAATCACGTAAATGGGATTGTAAATAAAAGGTACATATCTCTGCACGTGATTATGAGGGCATTTAGGGGTTGTAGTAAGGATGTAAAGGAGAAAGCATAGAAGTCCCTGTTAAGACCCCCAACTAGAGTATAGTTCCAGTGTATGGGAGCCGCATGAGGATTACATGATTCCAGAAATGGAAAAAATAAAATCCAAAGAAAAGCAGCTCGATTTGTTTTGGGTGATTTCCGACAAAAGAGTAGCGTTACAAAAATATTGCAAACTTTGGGCTGGAAAAACTTGGGAGAAAGGAGACGAGCTGCTCGAGTAAGTGTAGGGTCTATGTTCTAGCTGTCAGTGGAGAGATGGCGTGGAATGACATTAGTAGACGAATAAGTATGAGCGGTGTTTTTAAAAGTAGGAAATATCACAATATGAATATAAAGTTGGAATTTAAGAGAACAAATCGGGCCGAATATTCGTTTATAGGTAGGGGAGTTAATGATTGCAATAATAATTTACCAAGGGAGATGTTCAATAAATTTCCAAATTATTTGCAATCATTTAAGAAAAGGCTAGGAAAATAAAAGATAGGGAATCTGCCACCTGGGCGACTGCCCTAAATGCACATCAATGTTGTTTCTTGATTGATTGATTGATTGATTGATTGATTGACACAGATAGGTCTTGCGGCGACGATGGTATAGGGAAAGGCTAGGAGTGAGAAGGAAGCGGCCGCGGCCTTTATTAAGGTACAGCCCCAGCATTTCCCTGGTGTGAAAATGGGAAACCACATAAAACTACCTTCTCGGCTGCTGACTGTGGGGTACGAACCACAAACTCCCGAATGCAAGCCCGCAGCTGTGCAACCCTAACCGCACCGCCAACTTGGTCTGCAGAGTCTGCATATGTTCAACTTATTATTGGAGTATTATAGAATCAGGAAAGAGTTAGTAGGAATTATATCGCCCTATAACCACGAAAGGATTAATACCATATAAGAATATGAGTCCGCCTCTGTGGTGTAGTGGTTAGTGTGAATAGCTGCCACCCCCGGAGCCCGAGTTCGATTCCCGGCTCTGCCACGAAATTTGAAAAGTGGTACGAGGGCTGGAACGGGGTTCACTCAGCTTCGGGAGATCAACTGAGTAAAGGTGGATTCGATTCCCACCTCAGCCATCCTGGAAGTGGTTTTGCGTGGTTTCCTACTTCTCCTCCAGGCAAATGCCGGGATGGTAAATAACTTAAGGCCACGGCCGCTTCCTTCCCTCTTCCTTGTGTATCCCTTCCAATCTTCTCATCCCCCACCAAGGCCCCTGTTCAGCATAGCAGGTGCGGCCGCCTGGGTGAGGCACTGGTCATCCTCTCTAGTTGTATCCCCCGACCCAATGTCTCACGCTCCCGGACACTGCCTTTGAGGCGGTAGAGGTGGGATCCCTCGTTGAGTCCGAGGGAAGAAACAACCCTGGAGGGTAAGCAGATTAAGAAGAAGAAGGAGGAGAAGAAGGAGGACAATATGAAGAGAATGTGATGCTTTTTATTGGAACAGTTTGAGTTTAGTCACCCTGTACGTGCGCTAGATCGTGATCAAGAATCTTTAGTGCGTATTGCATGCAGCGTGGCAGAGCCGCCGCGAAAACAATAGATTAAAATGGCCCACCGTATGTGTGTGCTGTTATACTGATCCACCTAACATTTGAGTTCCAAATGACTGATCACTGTGCGATTAGCTGGACGGATGTTCCAGTTGTAGCGACACGTTCCCAGTGTTCTAACAAATGAGTGTCGCTTATTTAATCTGCTACAACGTGTTAATATGCGGAGCCGCTACTCACCATTTATTTGTAACCGTTTGCTGACTAGGAACTTTCAACATTTATACTTTTGCTGTATCCGGATGAGGAAATTTTCACATCTGGGAGAAGGAAAATTCTTAGGAACGGTCTCGACACGTCAGTGCTGGGCTACTGGCTGGCAATGCTTCAGGGGAGCCTTAAACATGGAGAGGCAGCTAGGGGAGACCAAGAAATGAATGTAACATAATAATGTTATTTGCTTTTCGTCCCATGCCGACATGCCGGCATTTAGTCCCGCAAGAGTTCTTTTACGTGCCGGTGAATCTACCGACACGAGGCTGACGTATCTGAACACCTTCAAATACCACCGCACTGAGCCAGGATCGAACCTGCCAAGTTGTAGTCAGAAGGCCAGCGCCTCAACCGTCTGAGCCACTCAGCCCGCTTGTATATAAAAATTGTATAGGAGGCTAAGATATGAATATGACAATGGAAAAGATTTGTATTTAACAGTGGCAGAGGAAGCCACGAGATGAATAGAACAATGGTAGAGGAGGCCAAGTTATGAATATTACAGTGGTAGATGAGGCCAAGACATGAATATAACAGTGGTAAATGAGGCCAAGATATGAATATAACAATGGCAAATGAGGCCAAGATATGAATATAACAATGGTAGATGAGGCCAAGACATAAATATGACAGTGGTAGATGAGGCCAAGATATGAATATAACATTGTTAGAGGAGACCAGGATATGAATATAGCATTGTTAGAGGAGACCAAGATATGAATATAGCATTGTTAGAGGAGACCAAGATATGAATATAACAATAGTAGAGGGGGCCAGGATATGAATAGTGGAGGAGAAAAAGCGAAAAAACCAAATCCCACGGCACTTAATGCCTTCAAAAGGGCCTTGGCCTCCCCAGCGACCGCTGCTCAGCGGGAAGGCCTGCAGATTGCGAGGGGTCGTGTGGTCAGCACGATGCATCCTCTCGACCGTTATTCTGAGCTTTCGAGACCGGAGCCACCATCTCACAGTCAGATAGTTCCTCAATTCTAATCAGTTAGGCTGAGTAGACCTCGAACCAGCCCTCAGGTCGAGAGAAAAATCTCTGACCTGGCCGGGAATCGAACCCGGGCCCTCCGGGCGAGAGGCAGGCACGCTCCCTCTACACTACAAGGCCGGCCAATAGTAGAGGAGGCCAAGACATAAATATGACAATGGTAGATGAGGCCATGATATGAATATAGCAATGGTAGATGAGGCCAAGACATAAATATGACCATGGTATGTGAGGCTAAGATATGAATATAACCGTGGTAGAGGAGACCCAGCTATGTATATAACAATAGTAGAGGAGGCCCAGGCATAAATATGACAGTGCTAGATGAGGTCAAGATATGAATATGGCGGTGGTAGAGGAGGCCAAGATATGAATATAACGCTGGTAGAGGAGGCCAAGACAAATATGACAATTTACCGACCTTAGAGGAAGCCAAGATATGAATATAACGATGGGAAAGACATGAGTATAACAAAGGTAGAGGAGGCCAAGGGATGAATATAACAATGGAAAGGATTGAATTATAACATTGGTAGAGGAGACCAAGATATGAATACAACAGAGATAAAGGCATGAATATGACAGTGGTAGAGGAGAAGAAATGAAATGGCGTATGGCTTTTAGTGCCGGGAGTGTCCGAGGACATGTTCGGCTCGCCAGGTGCAGGTCTTTTCATTTGACTCCCGTAGGCGACCTGCGCGTCGTGATGAGGATGAAATGATGATGAAGACGACACACACACACCCAGTCCCCGTGCCAGAGAAATTAACCAATTATGGTTAAAATTCCCGACCCTGCCGGGAATCGAACCCGGGACCCCTGTGACCAAAGGCCAGCACGCTAACCATTTAGCCATGGAGCCGGACGTAGAGGAGATCACGATATCAAATAGCAGTTGTTCTACAATGAACAGCTCTAGCCTTGACTCTTCAGATTTGTTTTCCTTCTGCTCAACAGAAATAACTTTTTCTTAAACTCTCTCGCATTCCTCTCAATAACCTACGAAGAATACAAGATTATGTGACCTTCGTTATATATATTTTTTAACTCGACTTAATTCTTAAATCGATAACGGTAGAAGCTGGCCCCATCGCAAACTTGCTGCGAATCACGCGAAGAGTCGGGAGGTACTTGAGCAATTGAAGACATTAGAGGGGGAAGGCAATAAAATAATTAACACAATACAATAGCTCTTTCATTCAATCCTTGTTCGGTTCATTGCCCGAATGGGCATTGAACCTTGACTTTCTGGGGATATTCGGGTAAGTTTGTCGTCATTTCATATCTGATATGAAAATATCCTCTTGATGGAGTAGCTCGGTATGTTTGGAGTATTATTCGTTTGCGCAGGGTTGTTTGACCGAATACTGGCAGAGTGGAATTATACAAAATGTTGTGTCTAATCCTAGCCTGGTACAGACCTTCCAGCGAGAAAGGCGGACATGTGCCGTGCATGGGAAATATCTGTTTTTGTTTACCGTAATATTATAAGAAGCGTTTTGATAGATAGAGGTGGAGGGAGGAGCGTTGTACAGTGTTGCCACATTCCTGCATTTCTTTCTCCTTCCCTTCGCTTGCGGCTCACTTCTTCCTTTACTCCTGTGGGTAGGGGACGCAGACGAAGTACGGTATACTCCCACGATATCCCGTGCCTGTCGTAAGAGGCGACTAAAAGGGGCGATCAAGGGATGATGATTTTAGAACCATGAGACTACTTGTGATTAGTATCAGCATGTGAGGAACACCATGTAGCTAGGTTACCTACGAGTAGTACCCTTATATGAGGAACACCACGGGGCGTTATCTGTGTTTGCTACTACCGCATGCAGTCCACCGAGGCTGGAGGGGGGAGGGGACATTGGGCTGTGCGGACTAATAACCATGTGCCGTAACGTTGCGCTGGAATGTGTCGGTTGCCCTGTGTTCAGAATGGATCTGGGCTACTTATGAGTAGTACCACTTTCTGAGAAAATCCATGGGTCTACGTTGCCTGTGATTAGTAACTTGGCAGGTTCGATCCAGGCTCAGCCCGGTGGTATTTGAAGGTGCTCAAATACGTCAGCCTCGTGTCGGTAGATTTACCGGCACGTAAAGGAACTCCTGCGAGACTAAATTACGGCACCTCGGCGTCTCCGAAAACCGTAAAAGTAGTTACTGGGATGTGAAGAAAATAACATTATTTATTATTAGCAACATTATGTGACAAACACCACGGGTCGCCCGTGATTAGTCCCACTATGTGCGGAGAGTCATGGGTCTGCGTTGTTTGTGATTTATACCACTATGCGAGACACACCATCAGTCTACGTTACCTGTGATTAGTATCACCATAGAAGGAACACCATGGTTCTGCTTTACCAGCGATTTGTACCATTATGAGGGGCAGGTGACGTGGATTTTGGACCTCTTTATGTAATGCGTATCAAACCCGAACCCCATGGCTCAACAGCCCGTGAAGGGCCTTGGGCTACCAAGCGACCGCTGCACAGCCCGAAGGCCTGCAGATTACGAGGTGTCGTGTGGTCAGCACGATGAATCCTCTCGGCCGTTATTCTTGGCTCTCTAGACCGGGGCCGCTATCTCACCGTCAGATAGCTCCTCAGTTGTAATCAGGGCGTAGGCTGAGTGGGTCTCGAACCAGCCCTCAGATCCAGGTAAAGTCCCTGGCCTGGCCGGGAATCGAACTCGGGGCCTCCGGGTGAGAGACAGGCTCGCTACCCCTACACGGCGGGGCCGGCTCTGTAATACGCATCATCCCAGTAATTAATGCGCTGTGAATTGGATTGACTGTTTTCGTTTCACGATCATTTCTTCTTCATCAGCCGGGCTGAGTTGCTCAGACGGTTGAGGCACTGGCCCTCTGACCCCAACTTGGCAGGATCGATCCTGGTTCAGTCCGGTGATATTTGAAGGTGCTTAAATATGTCAGCCTCGTGTCGGTAGATTTATTGGCACGTAAACGAACTCCTGCGGGACAAAATTCCGGCACCTCGGCGTCTCCAACAACCGTACAAGTTGTTATTGGGACGTAAAGCAAGTGGCATTATTATTATTATTATTATTATTATTATTATTATTATTATTATTATTATTATTATTATTATTATTATTATTTCTTCATCAACATTCGTTTTATACTCTAATCAGTGGATACATTATGAAGTTTTAATTTTTATTTATTTGCACCTTGTACCATTAAGGGTCGATGACCTAGCTTTTAGGCACCTTTAAACAACAAACATCATCATCATCATCATCATCATCATCATCATCATCATCATCATCGCCTCTTCCTGTGTTCAGACCGGTGAGCTCTGCTGTACGTTATACAGAAGTGAGAGGGTTGGCAACTCCAAGCAGCACGAGGCGGCCAGTAGGCTTATCTCCATGACAACCGCAGTGGATCCGCCCACGTTTCCATGGCAACCACCCCCCTACTCCTGTCTCCCCATCCACGCAAGCAATAAAAGGACCTGCCTCTAAGAACTGTCAGAGTGTACCTTTCAGTATTACGACTATAGTGGAAGATAGTGTTGCTTGTGGTGTATGAGTTGCAGCAATGTTGGGGAGTGTAGAAATACCCAGTCCCCGAGCGAGTGGATGTAACCCTTTTTAAGGCTAAAATCTGTGATCTGGCCGGGAGTCGAATCTGGGGTCTTTTGACCATTCAGCTAATGAGACGGATAGTGGAATGATGATTATATGGTATTTCCTTCTTGTTTTGCTGCTGCTACTTTTACCACACCCTCGTTGGGTCGCAAGTGTCGTCTTGTGATCTCTTCTGTACTTGTCAGCTAGGCTCTTTCATATGCCAACACCGTGTAGAACAGGGCTGTCCTGCCTTTTCATGTACTGTAGTGGGGCGCATCTGACTTTTGGATGTGGAGGCGGGGGCGCCATTCGATAATTACATTAATTATTTTAATAATAATTAAGAATATGAATATAGAAACAATTAGGCTAATATTGACTGAATACTTTTAAACTCCTATAGATAACTGGCACTCTGTTTCTTGTCACGTTACAATCCGAATTCAACTGAGGACTCGGCTAAACTCTGTACCTGTTTCACAGCACATGCTTTGTAAGAATATTGAGAAGGAAGGATTTAACTAAGGTTAAGTTATGAGTAGGTTCCCACCTTCCAATACTTACCAATTTCTGTATAATAGGTTTATTAATTACATAATATAAACCATCTTAATCTCTAGTACATGTTTCGTTCCGATTATGGAGCATCTTCAGCTAAAATTTGACAAAATGGCAAGACAATTAAAACACATTGATGTTATGATGATACAAAAGCTAAAAGATATGACAAAATGGCACGAAGATTAAAACATATAATTATGATGATGAAATACAGTTCATTCATGTTGGTTAAAAATTCAACAAGTCAGTGTTCAAGTGACGAAGTAAAATCGGCGATAAGGTTCTTCTTTATGTTGGAAACGTGTACATTTTGTTAATCTTGAAGATAAATTGGAGAAATACAAGATTTTCTTAACGTATATTTATCGGGGGAACTCTTGATAAAACAACCGTAGTTGAAGTTGAGTTGTGGTTAGATTATTAAAATGAGTCTTATAGTCAGTCGTGTCGTATTTGACGTCCTCCCTTATGTCGTGTTGTTAACTGACCGAGTCCTGTGTACGTATGTAAGGCACTTGCGGCCCACTGCATCTTTTAGCTTTTGTATCATCATAACATCAATGTGTTTTAATTGTCTTGCCATTTTGTCAAATTTTAGCTGAAAATTTTCCATAATCGGAACGAAACATGTACTAGAGATTAAGATGGTTTATATTATGTAATTAATAAACCTATTATACAGAAATTGGTAAGTATTGGAAGGTGGGAACCTACTCATAACTTAACCTTAGTTGTGTTGAGCCAACACGGGATAAATATGAGATTTATAAGCTGTAAGGAAGGATTTATAAAATATTAACAATGCGATCGTTTCCTGAAAGGCAACTGGTAAATAGCGCCAACATATTCACTTGATTCCTTTCTCTAAAACGCCTGGCACTTAGTAGGAAGCAGGGGTTAAAATATACGGAGCTGTTACAGTTACACGGTGAACTGCATTCCTAAAGCATGTAATGCCTGAGAGAATATTGTGAAGTATCAGAAGATCTGGTGTCTGGATTGACTACAGAGAACAACAATTGTTGTTAGCATGCCAGGGAAAAACGTAACGATCAATTCTACGTTAAAAATAATTCTAAATACAGTACTTAACTATGGTTGAAGTTGATGGAATTAAATCTGGTTTTGGAGGGCACGGTTATGTAGATGAAAGGTATCCACGAAATGTCACTGTAATATTTGTCCCAAATGGAATATAATAATTCATTTTACTCAAATAAAGTGTAAAATCTGCGGTAAATTAAGAAATAGTACGAAATTTTTTACTTGCAGGGAATAATATGGATACATACTTTACTACCTTACAACTATTTGTTCTGCTACGTCGCAGCGCTTCCTTATGTGCTTTGTTTGTCTGACACTTTCGTGTGATGTCTTTGCTCACTGAAGTTGTTTGAATTAATTAGGTGTCGTTTTCTTCATGTTGCTCATTCGTTTTGTGCCCTAACTCATTAATTAAATTATGTATTTTTTGGTCCAGGGATCATGCTATTTTCCTTTCAACAAACAAGTAATATATTTATTTGCTGTTTGAACTGCCCACGCTAGTCATGTGGACAGAGATAATGACAGTTCACAGACATAGCACTTCCATTCGTCGGTGCAAGCCGTGGACCTCTAGAAAGAAACAAAACACGACACGAGCAGCGGACTACAACATAAAGGAGTCCTTTCTACGGCCCGTAAGTACGTATATATTTCTCTAGTAACGACGGTATTTCTTAATTTACCGCGGATTTTTCATTTTATTGGTGTAAAAGCAATTATTATGTTCCATTTGAGACAAATATTACAGTGAATTTTCGTGGATACCTTTGGTCTACATAACCCTGGCGGAGTTACTCGTTCTTCCGCGGAGTTTGTTTTTAATGTATACTATTATTCGTTTTACATCCTACTAACTATTTTTATGGTTTTCCGAGATGCCCAATTTTTGACCAGCAGGAGTTCTGTACCACCACGAGGCTGACATATTTGAGCACTTTCAAATACCACTGTACTGAGCCAGCATCGAACCCGCCTGCTTAAGCTAAGAAAACCAGTGCTCTACCATTTAAGCTCCTTTTAATATTCTACCCAGCCACCAACTTGTGTACCATCTGATAATATGTCAAGTACCACAAGTGGTACGCGAACCACCGGTTGAAATACTCCATTTTAAATTGTATTTGTATATTGTCTTGTTTGTAAACTGGAGACGCCGACGAACGATTACAGGAACTGGGTGCAGCCCCTCCTTAATTGAGCCCTGTTGACGCTGTAATGAGTTACGGTCGCTAATCCGATTACACTTCCGAGAAGTTGACATCGTTAATTGCTATGCAAATGGATAATCCTCAATTGACAGAGGGTGACTGATGAAAGCGATTGTTTGCCCTCGCCGTCGCCTTTTTAATTGGCGAACATTAAGGCATATTACATGAAGGGAAACATGCTGGAGCGAATGGCTCAGTGTGGCGTCCGCGGATGACATGGCGTTCCTGGTACACTGTCCTTTCTTAGCGCCCTGCAGACGCAGATTTAACTGTACCAACTTTAACAGGTGCTGAGAGTTTAGGATTATTTTTGAATATGCTAGTAATGGTTACATTTTCCTCTGACATTCCCGCTGTTTTGATTCTCCTGTTTCTCTTCTTAGTGCTGACATAACTGTATCTTTGAGTTGGAGGTCATCCGGAAATTTGTGTAACAAAAGTTGTAACGTGATGTTACCTAAAAACAGTACCCTGAGAGATTCATAGCCCATAGATCTGTATAGAGAGACTTGCACAGGTGATATATCTGTATAAAGAGATCTGCACAGGCGTTAGATGTGTATAAAGAGAGCTGCACAGGTGATCGATCTGTATGAAGAGAGCTGCACAGGTGACTGATCTGTATAAAGAGAGCTACACAGGTAATTGATCTGTATCGAGAGAGCTGCACAGGTGATAGATCTGTGTAAAGAGAGCTGCACTGGTGATAGATCTGTATAGAGACACCTGCACAGGTGATAGATTTGTATAGGAAAGAGAGCTGCACAGGTGATAGATCTGTGTAAAGAGAGCTGCACTGGTGATAGATCTGTATAGAGACACCTGCACAGGTGATAGATTTGTATAGGAAAGAGAGCTGCACAGGCGTCATGTGTGTATAAAGAGAGCTGCACAGGTGATAGATCTGTATAAAGAGAGCTGCACAGGTGATTGATCTGTATAGAGAGAGCTGCACAGACCGTAGATCTGTATAAAGAGAGCTGCGCTGGTGATAGATCTGTATGAAGAGAGCTGCGCTGGTGATAGATCTGTATGAAGAGAGCCGCGCTGGTGATAGATCTGTATGAAGAGAGCCGCGCTGGTGATAGATCTGTATGAAGAGAGCTGCACAGGTGACTGATCTGTATGAAGAGAGCTGCGCTGGTGATAGATCTGTATGAAGAGAGCTGCGCTGGTGATAGATCTGTATGAAGAGAGCTGCGCTGGTGATAGATCTGTATGAAGAGAGCTGCGCTGGTGATAGATCTGTATGAAGAGAGCTGCACAGGTGACTGATCTGTGTAAAGAGAGCTGCGCTGGTGATAGATCTGTATCGAGAAAGCTGCACAGGTGATAGATCTGTATAAAGAGAGCTGCACTGGTGATAGATCTGTATAGAGAGACCTGCACAGGTGATAGATTTGTATAGGAAAGAGAGCTGCACAGGCGTTATGTGTGTATAAAGAGAGCTGCACAGGTGATTGATCTGTATAAAGAGAGCTGCACAGGTGATTGATCTGTATAAAGAGAGCTGCACAGGTGATTGATCTGTATAGAGAGAGCTGCACAGACCGTAGACCTGTATAAAGAGAGCTGCGCTGGTGATAGATCTGTATAAAGAGAGCTGCACAGGTGATTGATCTGCATAAAGAGAGCTGCACTGGTGATAGATCTGCATAAAGAGAGCTGCACAGGTGATAGATCTGTATAGAGAGAGCTGCACAGGTGATTGATCTGTATAAAGAGAGCTGCACAGGTGATTGATCTGTATAGAGAGAGCTGCACAGACCGTAGACCTGTATAAAGAGAGCTGCGCTGGTGATAGATCTGTATAAAGAGAGCTGCACAGGTGATAGATCTGTATAAAGAGAGCTGCACTGGTGATAGATCTGCATAAAGAGAGCTGCACTGGTGATAGATCTGTATAAAGAGAGCTCCATTGACCGCATATCTGTATAAAGAGAGCTGCACTGGCCGTAGATATGTCTGTGATAGCCATTCATCAATAAATCATCTTCCGTTGCGGCCTCTGTGTGACCACTGGCAGTTTTGCCATGGTTTGGGTTTTGTTCTACTCCTCATAGAACCTCTTCATCCTCTCTCTCCTTGTCTTCCGTTCTTCAGCTGATATTTTCAGTAGCCTATTCTCTTGTCTCCCCCCACTGGTGCTTCTCTGTCCTATTCTTGTACCTTTCTCTGGCATTGAGCTCTGACATAATGGTTGGCGTTGAAAATATTTCCTAGTTTACAAAGTAGGGCTCCCCGTACTACAGATAACGTAAAATTAAGCTTTTTACTCTATTGTGCCGAAAGTTGAAGGGATAAATGGGCCGGAAAAGTTTCAAATTGTGAGTCGTGGATAGCTCTATCGGCCTAAAAAAACGAATTTCGAATATCCTTTCGGCCTAAATGCAGTTCCAAAAAAGCCGCCTACAATCGCTTGTTTCTTTACCCGTTTGTTCTTTGATCCAAATCCTAGCCAAATTAAGTTAATTACATAATTATTTCTGTAATGTATGTCTTGGTTTAATACTCTCAGGAGTTCCTTTGATTTTTTTGAAAAGTGTACACACCGAATGCAGTTATAAGTGGTTAAGTGAAACTCTGCATTGACTCACATTAGCGCTCGTAGTTGTGCTTAAGTGAAACAATGCTTTGACTAACATTAGCGCTCGTAGTGGTAGAAAAAAAAAAAAGGCAAACTGCTAATGTAGTCACGGCCGACTGCATCCCTCGCTGCGCTCCAAGCAGCTAGCTATAGCGATGCATCAAGTCGGCCGAGATGTAATTGACCGGATAACGATAATCAAGAAAAGGATTGTAATGTTCAGGAATGAATAAAGAATATATTCTCATACTTTATTATATTTTGTAGGATTTCAGCAAGATATAGCAGATATCCGGGATTCAGGAGGCCAAATGGACTGTATTGCGATTGACCTATCTAAGGCATTTGATAGGGTAGGTCATGGAAGACTACTGGCAAAAATGAGTGTTATTGGACTAGAAAAAAGAGTGACTGAATGGGTAGCTATATTTCTTGAAGAGAATTAGAGTAGGCGAAGCTTTATCTGACCCTGTAATAATTAAGAGGGGAATTCCTCAAGGCAGTATTTTTGGACCTTTATGTTTTCTTATATATATCAATGATAAGTGTAAAGAAGTGGAATCAGATATAAGGCTGTTTGCAGATGATGTTATTTTCTGTACAGAGTAATAAATAAGTTACAAGATTGTGAGCGGCTGCAGGGTGACCTCGATAATGTTGTGAGATGGACAGTAGGCAATGGTATGATGATAAACGGGGTTAAAAGTCAGGTTGTGAGTTTCACAAATAGAAGTCCTATCAGTTTTAATTACTGCGTTGATGGGATGGAAGTTCCTTTTGGGGATCATTGTAAGAACCTAGGTATTAATATAAGAAAATACCTTCATTGTGGTAATCACATAAGTATGATTGTTAATAAAGTGTACAGATCTCTGCACATGGTTATGAGGGTGTTTAGGGGTTGTAGTAAGGATGTAAAGGAGAGGGCATATAAGTCTCTGGTAAGACCCCAACTAGAGTATGGTTCCAGTTTATGGAACCCTCACCAGGATTACTTGATTCAAGAACTGGAAAAAATCCTAAGAAAAGCAGCTCGATTTGTTCTGGGCGATTTCCGACAAAAGAGTAGCGTTACAAAAATGTTGCAAAGTTTGGGCTGGGAAGACTTGGGAGAAAGTAGACGAGCTGCTCGATTAAGTGGTATGTTCCGAGCTGTCAGTGGAGAGATGGCGTGGGAGGACATTAGTAAACAAATAAGTTTGAGTGGTGTCTTCAAAAGTAGGAAAGATCACAATATGAAGATAAAGTTGAAATTCAAGAGGACAAATTGGGGCAAATATTCGTTTATAGGAAGGAGAGTTAGGGATTGGAATAACTTACCATGGGAAATGTTCAATAATTTTCCAAATTCTTTGCGATCATTTAAGAAAAGGCCTTGGAAAACAACAGATAGGGAATCTGCCACCTGGGCGACTGCCCTAAATGCAGATCAGTAGTGATTGATTTGTTTACCTAAAATTCGTGGCTCATATCCCTATGATATTTCCAACATTCAGTTTCTTGCGTGAAGGGTCACATCTGTGCATTTTATCTTGTTTCTCTCCCCAGTTTTACGGGAGGGAGTATCCTCTCCTGTTCTATTCTACACGTATTATGGTACCCTAATTTGTAATAGTATAAGAATATTATATGCCTATTGCATATGCACAACATTTCTTCACTAAAAATATTAAAATGTATCGTAATTATATATTGAATTTAACGTAATTTCTCACCAGTTTCATACAACGAGCTTCTGATAACTTTAGAAATGGAGTGTTTAGAACATTGAATGCAGAAATATGCGGTACAGTTCATTTATACGTAGGCTGATCAACAAAGAATGAGACTGATTTTTTTTCTGTAGCTTCTGTGATAGTTTCTTATCTGTAACATAAATATTTGAAAAGAGCGTGTTTTAATGAATAACGTCCGTAGGCGACAGCACTTTCGTGTCGGTAGGTGGTAGTAATGCTGTATTGTGTAGACGCTACGTGCATTTCGCATACCAGAGAATGGAGGTGACGCGAGAGGAGCAGTGCAGCACAATCAAATTCTGTACAGTATTGGCTACACTGAGGAAGCACATTGCAAAGAAACGACCAGAGCTTTCTCGGACTGGGTAGCGTCTTCATCATGAAAATGCACGGCCTCACGTCGCAAATCACGTCATGCAGTTTTTGGTTCGATTCAACATTACCTGTGTACCGCATCCTCCTTACAGCCCTGATCTTGCACCCTGTGATTTTTTTATTCCCATCACTAAAGGCAAAGCTTAGGGGCATTCGATTTGAGACCTCTGAAGCAGTGCTCAAGAAAATTGAGGCGATTTTCAAGGACCTGACAAAGAATGGTCTGCCGCATGTTTTCAAGGACTGGCTGAGACGGTATAAAAAGTGCATTGAAGTAGGAAGCTACTACTTTGAAAAAGATCATGTAAACATTGAAATGGAGTAAAAAACATATGTGAAAAGAAAAACAGTCTCAGTCTTTGTTGATCAGCCTTCGTAAAATAATAGATTGGAAAGTTTGATAACACTGACTTTCCATGTGAATCGCAGATGCGTTGATTAGGCGGGTTTTTGCAGGTATCAGCTCAGTTCTAATGGATGCCATTTTGTACACTTCATGTGGTATGCTGGTTCGTTCTGTTCCTGTGCGTTTCTCTTGAGTTGTATAAAATATGTTCTAACCTGGAAATAAAGCATTTCCGGACCCTTGTTCATATAAGATATTTTCTTCTTCTATGTGTGAGGAATATGCTCTGAAAGTTTGATTATACCTTTTTTTTTACACCTGCTGGGTTGAGTGGCTCAGACGGATGAGGTGCTCGCTTTCTGACCTCAACTTGGTAGGTTTGATCCTGGTTCAGTCCGGTGGTATTTGAAAATGCTCAGATACGACAACCTCGTGTCGGTAGATTTACTGGCACCCAAAAGTACTCCTGAGGGGCTAAATTTCGGCACCTCGGCGTCTTCGAAAACCATACAAAGTAGTTAGTGGGACATTTAGCCATTATTATTATTATTATTATTATTATTATTATTATTATTATTATTATTATTATTTTAAGACCGCCTGATGGCCGTGACACCGAGGTTAACTGGTTCGAGTCCCGTTGGTCGAAAACATTTTCATCATCGGAATGTTGGCCGGCAGAGTAGGGGATGTGGTGGTTTACAATTTCTAAAAGCCTGGATTAAGTTCCAAACCTATCTGCAGTGCTCATATGGAGTGAGGGCATATGACGCTGTTGATGGTGATTCGTCCGTCGGATGGAGACGTTAAGCCTTGAGCAGACCCCTTGGTGGGCTTAGGAACTTAAAAAGCCACAGTTATAAGTCTCACTTTCTTGTGGGCTTTAAATCCGTTCGATAATATAGTAATAGACCCAACAATTAGATTTGAAACATGAAGAAATCAGCCAGAAGAAGTAAATGTTTAAAAGAACAGTTACGAGCCAACAGTTACATATTTCTAGGAACACCACAGTTCTCAGCGTTGCCTGTGATTAGTCCCATTATATGAGGAACATCATGGGTCTGCGTTACCTGCGATTCGTACCGTTATATGTGGAACATCACGGTTCTGGAAACACCATGGGTCGGCGTTACCTGTGAGTAGAATCATTACCTGTGATTTGTACCACTGTGTGAGGGACACTGTGAGTCTACGTTACTTGTGATTAGTACCGCTACATGAGGAACACTATGGTTCCACTTTACCAGCGATTAGTACCATTATGAGGGGCCGGTGATGTGGATTTTGGACTCCTTTAGACAACAAGCATCATCGATCTAGGATTTTGCGTTGGAAGCGGTCGCTTGTTCAGTTTATACAATTTTTTAGTTTTTTTTGGGAAGGTGGGGCATCATCATCATTACTTTGGGGACATAGAAAAGGAAGATTGCACATTGCAGTGGTCCAAATAAGGATCCTTGGGGAACTACTTTTAGATAGAAGAGAACGTGGGTCGGATTACTGATTGTTTTAAGTTCATGCTCAATGTTCATATTCGTTCTTTTTGAATTCTATTAATGTGGATGGATTTTGGAATTATTTTAACTTCCAATATTGTGCGTTGGATCCGCTGATTGTTATTTAACATTCATATTCATTCATTTATTCTTCATCATCATGTTTTTAATTCTGGTCGGTGGATAACTTTTGGAATTTTAATAGTCATTAAATTTCGTCTCATCTCGTACAATTGGGAGCTGATGACCTAGATATGAGTCCCCTTTACCAACGAGCATCATCATCATTACTGTGGGGACATAGAAAAGGAAGACTGCACATTGCAGTGGTCCAAATAAGGATCCTTGGGGAACTACTTTTACATAGAAAAGAACGTCTGTGTCACATTTAATATTTAGTACAAAGGTTAATGTAAAAGTGCTGTGTGACACACGGAATGTTAGTGCTGTAGAAATGTTGGTATGCAGCAAACAGGGAAGGCTGCCCTGTTTTAGCTCAGCAGCGTTCATTACCCGCTGGAGCACACCATATCGATTATCCCGGCTGCCGGGCCGCACATGCGCAGGAAGGAACTCAGCAAATACTATGCCCAGCACTCCATTGCAACTTCCTGGAACTACGCCGGTTTTTAATGGAGGAGCTTAATTTCTCTTTACCTTCATTTTGCTTACGCTGCATGTACGGCTAATGGCTATTTTTTTTCCTCTGTTTTGTTATTTTCCACGGGTGTGCAGGCTTAGAGTTTGAAATTATGAGGTCCCTAGAGGGACCAAGCGACATTCAGTAGATTGTAGCTTTGTTTCTTATCTTCAGAGTTTATCCATTGTTCCGAACCTTACATGTGGCGTTCTTTCAAACACTACGGTCATACCTTGTCACCCCACGAAGTATAGTTCCAGCTTCTACACATGATCTTCATTCCTTCTTCGTTTGCATTTTATCTTAGCTCTTATTAGTTTGTCTAGTGCACGGATAATATAAAACAAACGCTAAAGGTTTCCACCTATTCAATACTATTTATTGTAACTTAAAAACCTGTTACATACATTTGATGAAAGTAGTTTCGGTCTTGCTAGAGATCCTCATCAGTCATGATCATTAAAGTTATGGCAAGACATGAATTATAGATAGATACAATTTATGAAGCAAGTGTGTGTTGTTGATATTCGGTGCAAGACAAGTAAAGAGTTGAACGTTAAACACTCATTACGATCACACGTCTTGTTTAAGTTCTCAAAGTTTTCTTCCAATTTGAAGAATGCACTTCACAAAAGACCAGGTGAAACACTTAAAATACTAGCACATGAAGATTCTTCTTGAATTCAGTTCAGCCGAAACAAGTGTGAACGGAATCATAATTTTATCTATCTATAATTCATGTCTTGCTTTAACTTCAGTGTTTCTGACTGATGATGGACTCTAGCAAGTCCGAAACTAATTTCATCAAATATAATGATTATGTAACTTTCTTTAGGTTACAGTAAATAGTAGTGGAAGCTTTTGTTTTATGTGATACGGATTGATATGAAATTTATTACGTATGATTATTACAGGGATGGCAAACCTTCAAAAACTAGCGTGTCTATTATGGTCTTGTTCGTTACATTTTACAGTCTAGTGTGCCATCGGTTATTTTCCTTCAAAATCATCACGAAACCCCCTTATTTGACGTCATTCAGGTATTAGATTGCATTACATATAAATCTATTCGACTGAATGTTTCGTTAGCTTTAGGTATTGTATTGCATTACATATAGATCCATTCGACTGAATGTTTCATTAGCTTTAGGTATTGGATTGCATTACATATAAATCCATTCGACTGAGTGTTTCGTTAGCTTTAGGTATTAGATTGCATTACATATAAACTCATTCGACTGAATATTTCATTAGCTTTAGGTATTAGATTGCATTACATATAAATCCATTCGACTGAATGTTTCGTTAGCTTTAGGTATTAGATTGCATTACATATAAATCTATTCGACTGAATGTTTCGTTAGCTTTAGGTATTAGATTGCATTACATATAAATCTATTCGACTGAATGTTTCGTTAGCTTTAGGTATTAGATTGCATTACATATAAATCTATTCGACTGAATGTTTCGTTAGCTTTAGGTATTAGATTGCATTACATATAAACCCATTCGACTGAATATTTCATTAGCTTTATGTATTAGATTGCATTACATATAAACCCATTCGACTGAATATTTTTTATTTTGCAAACATCACCGAAATTTACATTAAAAAAAGGTAAATTTGAAGATACGGTATATTTTCGCTTTAACATTTATAAAAAAGAAAATATCGCCATGGAATTAATTGAGACATTATTCTTTATTAAAGCGTAAATTCAAAATATCCTATGTTGCTATATTTCCGACCTATTTATTACATGTTAAAAACATTCAGTTGGGCTTAGTGGGTTGTCAGCCGGGGTGAATGGCTCAGACGGTTGAGGCACTGGCCTTCTGACCCCAGCTTGGCAGGTTCGATACTGGCTCAGTCCGATGGTATTTGAAGGTGCTCAAATACGTCAGTCTCGTGTCGCTAGATTTACTGGCATGTAAAAGAACTATTGAGGGACTAAACTCCGGCACCTGGGCGTCTTCGAAAACCGTTAAAAAGTAGTTAGTGGGACATAAAGCAAAATAACATTATTAGACATGCCACAGAAGTCGTGTTCACGTGTCACCTAGTCATAGTCCGGCTCCATGGCTAAATGGTTAGCGTGCTGGCTTTTGGTCACAGTGGTCCCGAGTTCGATTCCTGGCGGGGTCGGGAATTTTAACCATCATTGGTTAATTTCGCTGGCACGGGGGCTGGGTGTATGTGTCATCATCATCATCATCATCATCATTTCATCCTCGTCACGACGCACAGGTCGCCAACGGGCATCAAATCAAGAAAACCTTGCACCTGGGCGAGCCGAACATGTCCTCGGACACTGCCAGCACTAAAAGCCATACGCCATTTCATTTTTTACCGAGTCACAGGTTCGCCATCCCTAGTCTAGTGCAATCTTGAAAAATTATTCAGTAATTCCATTCTGCTAAGTTTGCTAATACAGTAATCTATTTTACCCTCCGATTTCCTTGGCATTAGAGCCTCCGTGGCTCAGGCGGCAGCGGGTCGGCCTCTCACCTCCGGATTCTGTGGCTCAAATCCCGGTCACTGCAAGTGAGTTTTGTGCTGGACAAAGCGGAGGCGGGACAGGTACTTCTCCGGGTGCTAAGGTTTTCCCTGTCATCTTTCATTCCACCAACACTCTCCACTATCATTTCATTTCATCTGTCGGTCATTAATCATTGCCCCACAGGAGTGCGACAGGCCTCGGCAGCCGGCACAATTCCCATCTTCGCCGCACGATAGGGGCTTCATTCATTCCATCCCTGACCCAGTCACTGACTGGAAAACAGGTTGTAGGTTTTCATTTTCATTTCCTTGGCATTATGGTTTTTAGAAGATGATATATTTGCTGCTTTCTCATCCAGAATTTGTGGATGTTGTGTTACTCATATGGCCCATGGTGGTCGCAACCTTCTTTGAGGAGATAGCACTAGGAGAAGCAAAAGTAGAAGAGTATCCGAGATAAATAAAATTTCCTGAATTTTATTTGGGTATCTCAATCGGAAGATATATTACAGCATTTCAGTATTGCTGAGGATAGGTCATTGGATGGGTTGAAAGTACTTGAATTCGGTTCCTGAAATAAATAAAACTACTCATATTTTAAGCCAACGGCCGAAGCTGTGTTGAAACACCGGATCCCGTGAGATCTCCGAAGTTAAGCAACATTTGGGCGTGGTCAGGAGTTGGATGGGTTGCCACGCGCTGTTGGTGGGGGGTAAGGGAATGGAGGAGCGGAAAGGAACTGGCCACCCTACCGCACGTAAACTCCGGCTCAGGAACACCTCTGCGGAGGTTCGGACCTGCCTTCGGGCAGAATAACCCTTACCTACTCATATTTTAACGGGTATTGTGCTAGCAATAATAATAATATGTATAAGGATTATGCATATATTAGTCTGTCGATTTATGGGGACTTTAAAATGTCGGAATTTTGTCTTTCAGGAATTGTTTGTGCCGGAATCCACTGACTCATAGTATTTCTGTATTTATTAGTATTAGCTCCCTCTTTGGATGAGTGGTAGAGTTTCGGTCTCCGTATCCCAAGATTGCATGTTCAAATCCAGCAGTGGCATTTGCGTCCTGGTAGGAGATTTGTGCTGAAATCACTTGCTGAATACTTCTAGCTGACTTCTATGATGAGTGAAGAACGAATGGACAAGGTTTCAACAAAAACATACAATGCATTTGCTACGTATTGGTTTTACCTGTTTCCTTCTTTTATTGTTACTGCCGTTAGTTTTATAATTATTATCATGTTCATTTATATTGTCATGTTGTGCGTTTCATAATTATTTCTATATCCATATTTGCTATTTTAGTGCTATATTATTAAAAAAAGGATTTGTTGTATTTAGAAGTGTATGAAAGAGAAAATCCACAGCCTGTTTCCAGTCATTCGAGCGGGTCAGGATTGGAATGAATGAAGCTCCATCTAGCGGCGATGATAGGAAACGTACCGGCTGCCGAAGCCGAAGCCTGTCGCACTCCACTGGGGCAATGATAAATGACTGGCAGATGAAATGAAATGATAGTGGAGTGTGTTGCTGGAATTAAAGATGACAGGGGAAAACCAGAGCACACGGAGAAAAACCTGTCCCGCCTCCGCTTTGTCCAGCACAAATCTCACCTGGAGTGACCAGGATTTGAACCAGCGATGAGAGGCCGGTGCGCTCCCGCCTGAGCCACGGAAGTTCTTTATTTAGAAAAGTATATTTCTGTTAATTAATTTAATTGTTGTGGTAAGAGAGCGCCTTGAGTCCTAACTTCACCACGAATAACGACGAATTACTTACTTTTGAAGGGTGGAGAGAAGTCCATACCACACTCCATTTTGTACCATGCCGGCATGTAAAAAAATATATCTGGTGAAACATTTAGTGTTTACCCGTCAAAATTAATTAGAATTCTTTCATGGATCGCTCAAGAGAGATCTTGTTTACCGTGTCATGTAGTAGAGTGAAATTGAATATAAAAATTGATACGCAGGCTGTCTGAATGGTGTCACGGGCAAGTTGGCCGTGCGGTTAAGGGTGCGCGGCTGTGAGCTTGCGTCCGGGAGATAGTGGGTTCGAATCCCACTGTCGGCAGCCCTACAGATGGTTTCCCGTGGTTTCCCATTTTCACACCAGGCAGATAGGGGCTGCCTGGCCGAGGCGGTGAAGACGTGCTCGGTTCGCCCGGAAGGACGTGGGTTCGAATCCTCGTCAGGAAGTCGTAAAATTTAAGAAACGAGATTTCCACTTCCGGAGGTGCATATGGCCCTGAGGTTCACTCAGCCTACACCAAAAATGAGTACCAGGTTGATTCCTGGGGGCAAAGGCGGCCGGGCGTAGAGCTAACCACTCTACCCATTACGTGCCGAGGTTAACAATGGTGGAAGCTTTTGCCTTCCACTTCTCCAAGGGCCCTCATGGCCTGTACGGAGGTGACTTCGCTTTGCTTTGCTTTACACCAGGCAGATGCTGGAGCTGTACCTTAATTAAGGCCACGGTCGCTTCCTTCCCACTCCTAGGCCTTTCCTATCCCACTGTCGCCATAAGACCTATCTGCGTCGGCGTGAGGTAAATCCTATAGCAAAAAAAAAAAAAAAAAAAAAAGGTGTCAGACATGCTGGCACAGAGTAGCTGAGGTCAAAAATACATAGTTTAATAATTTATTTATTTATTTATTTATTTATTTATTTATTTATTTATTTATTTATTTATTTATTTATTTATGAATTTATTCTTATGATTTTTTCTATTGCCTTATGTATTCCCAATGTTAAGTATCTTGTTAGCTATCTTTGGTTCGTTGAACACTGTCCTGAAGAGTTGGTCAGAGAGTGTCATTGCATTCTGTCAGGATTGCCAACCAGGGAATCATTTTTCTACTGTTGTTTTTAACCTTTCAATTTCTCCTGTATTATGACTTGTAAAAACTAGTATTTTTGCTCGCTCCTCATAATACATACTCAAGATGTCGAGGATGCTGCTTCTTTTCAACGTGCGTCATCAGTTAAAGTGAAGGTTGACAGTTCATTCTGCGAAGAATCTCATTTTTGTGATGCGGTCGGTCCTTGAGATCTTCAAGATCTGCTTATTTGACATTTCAAAAGGTTTTACCATATCTATAAATGCTTCTACGGCATGTGAGAGAGTTGAAGGCGTACCCTATTAAGGCATTATTCTCTAAGTCTAGTATCAGGCACTGCAGGATGAGTGAGAATTAAGCGCATTGCACAGTACAGTCTGTTCTTTAAAACGAGGAGGATATTTTCTTAACCATTAAATGCATTGTATACAGACTGTATTACAGCGATACCGACAAAGACATCAGGGATACTCTTCGAGTTATGTTAAGAACGATGGCCCTGGCGCGTGATTCAAATTGATGCACTCGGCGTATTTGCCGCTGTCGTGTTTCAGGGATGAGAAGAGCAGGGAGGGGAAGTGGGGTATATGGTGGAGACAGAGATAATGCTCCCCACGTATGCACAAGTTTTCTCGTTCGACTCGCACGGGATTGTTCTCGTCTCTTACAGGCAATATCCACAGGTAGTTTTATTAAACAGCCGTAACTGCACGCACAGTGTAAGAACACCCTTGTCAGTCAAGGAATGTATCAGGTAGTTTCTCCTCTCATCCGTTGGTCGCAGTAACGTTTTATATTATTTAACATGCTCGAAGATGGAACGCTGACGCCCGACGATTGCGTATTCCTTCACTCACAACATTGTAAATGGAATGAAATAACGAAGGAACCAATTCGCCCATTGGTTTGATTACAGTAGATGTTCAATATGCCTCCCTCCTTCTTTTCTTCATGGGGCCTCTAAATATTAGTTCGTAATTATCGTCCACCTCTAAGATCTTTTGCTGCCATGTTTTTCCTTCATTCCCATCCAGATATACTGCTCCCTTCACAAAGTTGCAGGTTGTTCTTATTGGGTCTTCTTGGATGTTTTCTCTTTCTTCACCTGGTAGTCCTAGGGTGGAGAGTCTGATTCTACCCAGCGCCTCACATTCAGCTGATTCCTCTGCTTCATTGCATTGTCTCTTATTACTCCAATTCTATGTAGGTGTTTTTTTCAGATGGCAGTCTCCTGTCAACTGTCCTACTACCCATCTTATATTTTCTCGGCTGAATTTCAACAGTTCTTTATTCTGCTTCTTGTTTGGTCCTTTTATCAGTTCCTTTGCAAGCCTGCATCCTGGAGTATTTCTCCTGTTTTTTTTAAATTGTCGGTATAGTTCTGATACAGTCTGTACATAGTATTTTCTGACCAGTGTCTATGGATGTTGTAAAAGGTGTTACTCATAAGATTAGTGTTTCTAATAATGATATTCAGCGCTTGTGGAGGTTGTGAAACGTATTTTTCATACGGTTAATGGTTCTGATAATGATATTCAATGTTTATGGATTGTGAAATGTGTTTTTCATAAGGTTAGTGATATTGAGTAATGACATTCGGTGTCTGTGGGTGTTGTGGAAGGTATTATTCTTAAGGTAAGTCGTGCTGACTCGCACATTCCGGGTGAAGGTGTAGAATCCATGGGCTGTATCCTCTGCTTGTTCTAAGTAATGGTGGAAAGAAATTACCCAAAGGGACTCTAAACAAGGGAGCGTGATCTTGTGAACACCGTTCCCTAGCTGAGTCAGCCCGGCGATGTTGTGTGCATAATGTAGCGAGAGTAACATACATTCTAGGGGTTTTGATGAGCCGTACCCCTTATGTTTATGCAAAACTCATAACATAACCGTTGTGCAGGCGAGACTATATTTGTTGCTTGTTTTAGTAAGTTTGCATTCCAACCTACATTACCTACGGTACATTACGCAACCACATACACACTGGACTGCAAAGTAATATTTAATTTTGTACATTCTTAAAACGGATGGATATTCTAATCTGTGGATAGCCGGTACCCAAAGAGTTGATGATACTGTTACGAATAAAACTCCATCTGTTCCATTACTCCAGTTTATTTCAGGATGACCTAATAAATGCACACACACACACACACACACACACACACACACACACACACACACACACACACACACACACACACATATATATATATATATATATATATATATATATATATATAAATTTAAACACACATAATTCCCACTAGTTATGAATGGCCACACTTACTAATTACAAGTCTATTCACAATTCCCTCTTCATTGCGGCACAGTAGGAGGTCCAGCCCGCTCGTCTATCTGCGGACGCTTCACTTTCGCTTTCCCAATCCAGTCAGTCGACCCATACAGCAGCTGTGTGTAGACCGCTGGACTTGAACATATTGCAACTGGCTATACAACACACGATTACGGTCCTTTGGTTCGATTCCACAGACAGTCCAGTATTTCACACAGTCACATGCAGTGAACAGCTAAACAGCTCAACAGTATTCAACAGCAGGACGATACTCACAACAGCGAACATTAACACAGGTCCATTTACCTTCACGCTCGCGATATCCGCTTCCCTCGCTCTGCCTCAGTCCACAGTAATACACGAACGCACAGTACAGTCTTTCGTTCTATCCTCTCCAGTCCACGCACTCACTGGTCTCTCGTACACCACAACAACCGCTCGCTCGCAGGGGCCTTGTATTTCTACCTCCATGTCGGGCCACTACAACATTCAGGGTTCGACGTATTTTCCAGAAATCGCATGCAGAAACTAGATGAAGAGAACAATACGAGGAAGGGCCGTGGCATGTCCTCGGGCGGGCTGGGAAGTTTCCCGAGCTGGCTTAGTCATCCCCTTTCAGGTTATACCGAAGGGGCTGCGACAAGGCTGACGGTCGCTTGAGCACGTAACCAATACTTAGAATCCTAACACCTGCACAATATGTTCATCCTATTTGACACAAGAGGATTTTGAAAGAAAGTGATCTTCTGCGACGGCCAATTTTTGTGTGGCTGAGTGTACTTGAGTAGAAGTGTGCCAGTTACAATTCTACCATTCCATACTATAAACTAACATCTATTGAAGTAGTTAATAGATTTGATGATTGGTGCTAGAGGGAGAATAACCTAGAGGTTTCCGAACAATTGTAAAAACGTTTGGCCCGACACTTTGATTAATGAAGTGTGTATACGCTCGAAGAGGTTCCCTAAGTATCGTTAGAAACAACCTATATAGCCAATGAGCCCAGATTTTTAGACACTAATAGGTTATAATGCTATAATGCAAACTTTCGGCAACGAGTAACAAGTCAGTGGTCTAGATCCATACTGTTCTAAGTTCTTTTCTATTAAAGTATTAGTTATGAAGCTCAGCGAATGCTCCATATCCAGAGCTATGGTGTGAATGATACAAAGGGAGGAGATCCACTTAAAACACCCTATATCAACAGAACAGTTTTGTTCTATGTCCATATTTCCTAGTAATTTCCGGACCATACTGTTCATTGTCCAAGAATCACAGTCAGACACAACATGTCCATTACCTTAAGGGAACCGGAAAGTGTGATAGGCTCGGAAATGTCAATTTTCGTTTTTGAGCTTAAAACAATCTGCAATTTTTCCTGAAGGATTTGGTGTATCTATTATTGTGCTGAAGTTATATCTAAGGCAATACAATTAGGCTTAAACACAACTCTGTACGTTGAATATCATTAGATGCCAGCTACCAGTCAAACATTCTTTTTTTTGGATTTTCCGTAAGTCATGGTTTTTGAAACTTTGTGTACCTTTTTCTCAGAAACTATCACATCAATGTATTTAAAACTTGGCAGTCTCCTAGACCCGACATAAATCTGCTTGTGGAAGAAAATTTAATCAGTTATCTTGATTAGTTCATGGAGGCCAGCTTGAAGAGCACTGACAATTTTACAAAAATTTAAGTTTTCAACTAAGATAAAATTTCAACTCCTGTAGACAGTAGTAGAATAGTTTTACTTCAGCAGTTCAAAAAAGTTTTAAATATTATGAATGCAAATTTTCTTGGGTCTGGTTTGAGTATTTTCTCAGAAAAAGGTACATCAATTGAGGGAAATTTTAAGAATATTTTTACAAAGTATTATTTTTATAGTGTTCTTTCTGACCCAAAATATTACACATAGAAGCTTCATATTCTACGCAAATAATGATGAATGCATTCTGAATATATAAAAAAAACATTAAAGAAAATACCTCTTACAGTTTCTGAGATATGTAACTAAACATCGGAGGTTACATTTTTCTATCGTTTCACACTTCCCGGTTCCCCTAATTAATTTTTTGGAAACCGGCAACCATAACATAAACATCATAGAACATAAATACAAAGAACCTGGTCGTAGTGCTGTTCAAGAGGTCGATGCATGCCATTATAAAACGACACATTCGAAATATGAAGCTCCTTAGTCCATTGTCTGTGTTCAGGGTTATTCTGAACTGTAAGTCAAATATGAAATTTAAAGTTAGACAAATCGTATCAAAAGATGCTTTTGATTTTAAATCGGTTGCAGTTAAATCAAATCTGAACAAAGTTCCATACTCAAAATTTAAGCATATACAGTATGTAAAAGGTAATAGTTCTGTGAAATACAAATGCTCATTTTCCGATAGTGATTTTAAGGAAGTTAACATATTAGTGCATACTAAAACGAGGACTAATTCCACTGTAAGTTTACCACAACGAAAAGTAATTAGCACTACAAGCCGTAACATTGATGCAAAAAAGATAAAGGATATTAAGTCACTTTAGAAGTATTTCTCATTAGAAAAAGAGAATTCTGACTAGCAGGGCCACGAGGATTTGTGAAGTGTCAGCTTTACAAGAGGAAATTAACACCTTGAGGAACACCTTTGAGAGCAACGTTTACAGCAGAGCTTTGATCTCAACGGTTCTGAAATCGACGCATAATCGGACGTCTGTTAAGGAAAAAGATGTAAATTACTGCTTACCTACCTTACATACATAACACGACGGATCGTATTCCTAAAATCTTACGTAGGTACCATGTACGAACTGAACTGTTTTTGGAACATCAATTAAGATTAGGCAGCTCCTGCGACCAACTAAGGACGGTTTGCCTAAATTGCAACAACCTGGTATCTACAGAGTTCCGTGTACTTGTGGCAAGGTTTATATTGGGCAGACTTCGAGAACAGTATTAACTCGCATCAAAGAACATACCAGATGTATCAGCTAAATCAGCTGTTGCTGATCATGCCTTAACACCTGGTCATGATGTCATGTTCAAATAAGTGGATATTCTTGCCCGTATAAAGCAATATCGCCCAAAAATCATCAGGGAGGCGGTTGAAATACGTAAACACCCAGATAATTTCAACCGCAATACAGGCTACAACCTCAGTGAATCATGGCTACCTATTATCAGAACGATTAGAGAATAATGCTTTTCTGTTGCCATTCGTTATCTCTAGCATGGGCCTAAAATGGCATCCTTTTTACAATTCAGGGCACCATTTTAAGATACTTGTTGCTTTCTCCTAGCAACCTTTAATGCGTAGTTTCATTTCTCTGCTGTCTCTTGAGGAAGAAAGGCAAGGTTCTTTTTGAAACGCGTAGAGTGTGTTTATAATTAATTACAAGACTTAAGCCCAAAATACACTTCATGAATAGGTATGGAACTGTTTCCTGAAGTGAAATCAATGATGCCAGAGACTGAGAATGATAGCGCATTACAATTATTTGTTAAAATGGATATAACTAATACAAATCATAATGTTCTGCGACCTTCATTCCTGAAATAAATCTGCAAGCCATTTTGTTCTATGTCAATCACCATCACCTCCCTGTCGTCTGTTACTTTCCAATGGTTTGTTCATTAATACATCTTATAATTACATAGGAACGTAATAAAGTCCCAAGGTCAGCCTATTATAAGGTATAAATTAACTGCCCTAAAATGAAATCGCCTTTACTGTGTAAAATGAGATACATGTGACTTGGAACAACAAGGTTCTAGACCAGAGGTGTTCAGATGGGCTCCCGTTGAGGTTAGCCTAGTTAGGCCGGACTAATCTGACGTAATTGCGGGCAGCTTACGTAGGAAGCACACGTCATAGTGAAGCGGGAGAGCGAACAGACTTTGCAGGGAAGGTGGCAGTGACTTCGATTGTGATTACGAAGGTCTCGTCCACTACTTAAGGACATGTTGATTGGATACAGTATTTGAAATAGACAGAAAATAGAATCGACCTTTTCAAGATATTCCAGTTTGATGTGTACTGCGCTCGATATAAACAATCAGTATTATTTTCTTATGTTTATTCATTCAAAGAAAATTGACACGTTGTAATTTTTGTGTTAGAATCTACAAAGATACCCTGCAGAGTTTAAGCGTACAAGCTACGATTTACAATTCTTTGGATGGGAACGTCTGTATTTCCATTTAAAAAACAAAATTCCTGTTACTCATTAGGAAAAAGTAATATAATTACATAAATCAAGCAGTAGACTTGTTGAATTTGCACAGTGTTGTTTGACTTTCTCTGTTCACTGAATTTCTGAAAAGAGTATTTAACACTTAACAGACGTCTGATGATAATAGCTAGCCTCTAAATGGCGAGGGAGTTTTATCATGAGCGAGGGCATAGATATTTACTATTCACGATTAAAGTACAACAACAATTTAAATGTATTTACCAAATAAATAACCTAACTGATAATATTTCCGGTAAGCATGATTGTAATGTTTTTTTAAATATTTTATTTATTGGTTTTTAATAGTGGTGAAGTTAGGACTCACGGTCCTCTCTTACGCTTAACCTCGTCATTGTACAGAAAAATAGCGGAGAATATTAAAGCATTTTAAAAGAACCTAATTTGTAACAAATTCAAAATAAATGCAACATAATCATTATACCAATATGTGTGTATCATTTGTCAAAGTACTAAATGAAATTTAATGAATAATAATTTTAAATTAATTAAAAAATATCCAAATTTTACACATACATACATCAGCATCATCATCATTCACTCATGAAGATTCACACCGTTGGTTTATACATCTTTCTGTAGGAAGACATGAAAGATGTCGGTCAGTTACTGCTGCGGATGTTATTTGGAACAGAGTTCCACAATCTAGTTCCCGCCGCAATAAATGAGCGATTATAGGCAGCTAACTTGCTAAAGGGAATGGCAAGTGTAGTGAGAGAGCGTGTATTGTGCTGCTGAAAAGAGGAAAATGATGTAAAGTTTGATGACAGGTACTGGAGACTTCTCTCAGTTAGTGATCTGAACACCACACGGCTATATAAAGATTTCTGAGTTCTTCAAATTTCTGGAGGGAAAGTTGCTTGTAATAAGGTGTTACATGAGTGTCATAGCGTAACGAAAATATAAATTTGTTCAGGTAATTTAAACCCAAACAACCACAACCCACGATCCATCTTAACTCCGTATTATCTTAAATTTTTCTAAAGCACATGTTAAAATGTAATAGTGAAAATTGTAATTCATTACGTACATTATAAAAATATTTGAGGTGGTTGGCCTAACTCTTTATTGTATCCCAGCCGGGCTGAGTGGCTCGGACGGTTAAGGCGCTGGTCTTCTGGCTCCAACTTGGCAGGTTCGATCCTGGCTCAGTCCGATGGTATTTGAAGGTGCTCAAATACGTCAGCCTCGTGTCGGTAGATTTACTGGCGCGTAAAAGAACACCTGCGGGACGAAATTCCGTCATCTCGGCGTCTCCGAAAACTGAAAAAGTAGGACGTGAAGCAAATAACACTACTATTGTATCCGGTCAAAATAAATAAACTGCAATGAATATAAATAGCTTACTTCCTACAACGTAAATTGAAAATGACATGCATTATTTTGCCTCTTTCATTATTTTCTGCCTCTATTCCAAACTCGGGTATCGTCGCAGTGATCGAGAGTGCCTGGGACAACTTTGCCGAACCTTCACGGCCTGTGACGTAACCATAACGTCACTGTGGTTGAATAGCATACGCTCAACGTCGGACAGCCCGCCCGGTTACAGCCCTGTGTGTCCGCTGGACGGAATGCCCAGCGTAAGCACCTCCCTTCTAGACCATCGAGGTATAGTCTAGCCTGCACAATGCTTACGCTATAAGTTTTGCATAAACATGAGGGGTACGGCCCATCAGAAGCCCTAGAATTGATGTTACTTCCGCTAAAAATAAAGAAGCACCTATTTTTTTGCTTTCGAAAAATCCACTTAAGGGGGAAGAAGTGAAGGAGGAGTTGAGTTCCTTTTATAAGGATACTTATGTCTTAAAATGTCAAAATGTTACAGGCGTTAAAATTGGTATTTGGAATCTCCTTCAAAAGTAAATAAACACTTCTTTTCTTCGACTTGAAGATATCTACGTCGCATGTTTCAGAGTTAGCTCTCTGCCAGTAGCCTGGTCATCTTAGCCCCAAAAGGCAATACCACAAACCTGGTTTAGAAAGAGGTTCTGGGGTAAAAGGAACTACATTTTTTGGTGACTTTATTTTTTACGTTAGGAATGTTTAGATAATGTCTAGTGCAGTACGGAAGAACGATTACTTCTATCAATTTCACGCGAGTGAAGCCGCGGTTAACAGCTAGTTTTTAATATAAGTGTTTCATTTTTCTCCCTTTTAAATATTTAAGCAAAAGAAAAGTCTCTCCGTGCAGGCTGTAAAGGGGTGGAAGGTAAAGGCTTCCACTATCCGTAACCTCAGCACTTGCTGTCGGGTAGAGCTCTACTTCCGGCCACCTTTGCTCGCAGGAATTAACTTGGTGTAGTCCCAGTGAACGTCAGGGTCATGTGCCCCTCTGGAAGTCGAATTGTCATTTCTTGAATTTTAGACTTCCTCACGAGGTTCGGAACCCCAGTCCATGCGGGTGAACTGAGTAAGGCTTTTAGAATCTCGGCCGGGCAGTCCGTCTTTTAAATATCAGATGGAAATAAAAATCCACAGCCTGTTTCCAGTCATTCGACCGGGTCAGGAATGGAATGAATGAAGCCCCCATCTAGCGGCGAAGTCTGTTGCACCCCTCTGGGGCAATGATTAATGAATGACAGATGAAATGAAATGATACTGGAGAGTGTTGCTGGAATGAAATATGACAGGGAAAATCGGAGTACCCGGAGAAAAACTTTAAATATCAGATCATGAATTAAGTTAATTAATTAACTTAATTCTTTGGTAAGCTTTGCCAGTTCAGTGGGCCGGGCTGAGTGGCTCAGACGGTTGAGGCGCTGGCTTTCTGACCCCAACTTGGCAGCGTTGATCCTGGTTCAGTCCGGTGGTATTTGAAGGTGCTCAAATACGCCGGCCTCGTGTCGGTAGATTTACTTGCACCTAAAAGTACTCTGCGGGACAAAATTTCAGCACCTCGGCGTCTCCGAAAAACCATCAAAAGTAGTTAGCGGGACGTAAAAACAATAACGTTATTATGTTCAGTGATCCCATTTTCCTGCACCTGTGTGTACGAAATGCTGCCTCGAGTCCTGTTTATTAGTCTGCTACCGGATATCGCCTTACTCTCTACAACTGGTTAGATAAACTCGCTGTTGGTGGCTAACCGCAGGTAATCTGATATTGCTCGCCTCATTTCTGCAGCAGCTGACTACATCTGCGCCAATTCATTATGTGCAGTTTATGTCCACTTTTGGTCCATTCTTGGGGCCAGATGAAGGTCCAAGTTCTGCAAGACAAACCTGGATCAGGGATTAATAAGAACAATTGCAGTGACTGCCTTCAAATATTTCATATATATAAATAAATAAATAAATAAATAAATAAATAAATAAATAAATAAATAAATAAATAAATAAATAAATAATCATTGGTCTGTCTAGGTGGCAGATTCCCTAGCAATTGTTTCCGTAGTCTCTCCTTAAATAATTCCAAATAAATTTGAAATTTATCGATTATTATTATTATTATTATTATTATTATTATTATTATTACCGAGCAGGTGGCTGTGCGATTAGAATCGCGCAGCTATCAGCTAGCGTTTATGAGATACTGGGTTCGAACCCAACTATCGGCAGTCCTGAAGATGGTTTTCCGTGGTTTCCCATTTTCATATCACGCAAATACAGGGATTGCACCTTAATTAAGGCCACAACCGCTTCCTTCCCACTCCTAGCCCTTTCCTATCCCATCGTCGCCGTAAGAAGTATCTGTGTCCGTGCGACGTAAAGCAAAATTATAAAAAATACATACATACATACATACATACATACATACATACATACATACATACATACATACATACATACATACATACATCTTCATTATAGACTGTTATGCCTTTCAGTGTTCAGTCTGCAAGCCTCTGTGAATTTACTAAACGCCACCACAATCCTCTATTTCTAATTAGTTCTGTGGCCCAATTTAGTTCTATACCTCTTATTTTTAAATCGTTAGAAACTGTGTCTAACCACCGTGGTCTTAATCTCCCTCTACTTCTCTTACCCTCCATAACAGCGTCTATTATTCTTCTAGGTAACCTATCCTCCTCCATTGGCCTCACATGACCCCTCCACCGAAGTCTGTGTATGCGTACAGCTTCATCCGTCGAGTTCATTTCCAACTTAGCCTTTATCTTCTCAGTCGGAGTACCCTCCTACAACTGTTCGCATCTATGTTTACCAGCAATCTTTCTCGCTACTTTCTGGCAGGTTACTTCTAACTTACGAATAAGATATCGTGAGTCCACCCAGCTTTCACCCCCGTAAAGGAAAGTTTGTCTGAAAACTGACTGATATAATGATAGCTTCGTCTGGAAGCTTACTTTCTTCTTACAGAGCTCACTGCATTAGCTTTACTGCGCCTTGATTAAACCTCTCTTACTATATTACCATCCTAGGAGAATACACATCCTAAATACTTGAAATTATCCTCATGTTCCATTATGCACATTGTGTGACCAAAAAGATTCTCTTCGCTGTGATCGTGTCTGCTATAGTTTCGTTTTCTTCCTCCTTGTATAGATCTTTATTCCTCCTATGTCTAAACTCGCCTTCCTCCGTTTTCAGTGTTTTCCGAATGTTCCTGAATATTTCCCTTTCCTTTTTCTCTACATTTTCTATTTCACCAGTTGTCATAGAGAACTTTCATTCTGTGGCAAGCAGACTCTCGTGTCTGATTACTGTGTTGTAGTGTCTGATTTTAGTTTACCGTGAGATATTCTTTTTATTGTAGGTATCTTAAGTGACTTTGTATGCTAGTTCCAGTTTTCTTGTTGTTTATCGATTTATTATTGCTATGATATTAATAATAATGCATTATTAATTAATTAATGATTATTAGATTGAGAGCAGTGTTCGCAGACTAAAACTGTAATGGGAGAACGATAAGCTGCATTCCAGACAAATTTGCGTCGGTGTCAATGTTATAATTTCAGGTTCGTGACAAGTAATGCGATACAAACAAGACCGAGTCACTCATTATGCGGCACGCTAGAACACAATCTGGGAAAGTAAAGGAATCCACACGTAAGAACTCTATTGAGTGTCCACGTGACAAATGGGAAGTTGATGGACACGCCAAGAAATGTACTATTCGCACGAGTACCAACCTAACGAAAGTAATGGGGATGTACCTGCTAAGAAATAATAATAGTAATTTGACGGACAGCATCAGACAATTATTCCTATTTGCGCTTTCCATGTGAGAGTTTGTTTTTGTTTGTTTATTCATTTATTTGTTTACTAGCTGTATTACTGGCGCTTTACTGAGTGTTTTTTACCTTTAGATATTTTATTACCTGTTACATTTGTGGAAGCGAACATTTTTTAGATTTCTTTATTGTGACGTTGAATGCTATTTAAAAGAACAATTTTGTAATTTAGTAGTTATTTACGTGTGTTTAATTTCAAGTTTCATTTATATATTATATTATTTCTGGTTAATTAAACTGATCTCGAACAGTTTTTTTTTACATTTTCTTCATCACGCCTATACTGTTGAACTGGTGCATAAACGGCATCCAGTGCGTCACAATACGTATCAGCGGCCGCGGGTAGTATGAATTCGACGCTGATATTGGTAGTGTTCGATTATTCTTGTGTGCCATTGCCTCCCTTAGAATTGCTAGGAGTTTTACCCCTCCAATATCTCTTCGAGGATAGCAATTCGTATTTGTACGAAGTTTCTTTGAGAGATAGTCTGGAAAATACTGTACACACATACATCAACAATGTCGGTACTTTTGATCCTTTTCTCTTTCACACATTTTACTGTTAGGACTTGTATTATGTGTTTGAAGTAATACTTTGTTTTCTTAATTGTGACGTTGATTTAATGTTTATGAATCCTTTTGTAGATATAGAAGTATTATGTGTATAATTTGACGTTTTTGTTTGAGATTATTTAATTTTTTTGTGGCATCCCAGATCATCTGTAAAGTAGTTGATCCTTTAAAACAAATAATAAAAATAATTTATAACGTAATGTATTTACGCGTCGCGTTATAGATATAATTTACACGATTCCAACTGTCACTAGGACTGTCACCGACCTGCCGTCATCATCATCATCATCATCATCATCATCATCATCATCATCATCATTTACTAAAGGCAATGCCTTGTCGCTGTAGCCACATCTGACGATCTTCTGCTAGGCTCTTCATGAACCATATGCCAGTCTACCGACAGAGTTCCTGATGTATGACATCCTTGGACGTCCCCTGGGTTTCTTTCCCAGTACTTTACCTTCATTGATAGTTTGGGGAAGAAAGTCATGTCTCAGTACGTGTCCAAAGAAATTTGTTTTCCTCTTCTCTATCGGATTTAATAAACGTCGATCCTCTCTTACGTTCTTTAAAACAAGGTCACTTGTTCTTTTTATCCATCCAACTTGTTTTTGTAATTCTTCTCCAAAACCCCGAAAACTGTGTGATCAGCACTAATTTTGGTCAATTTGAACATTTTATTTTTCATCGGCCCTTTTCTACCCTATTGTCGTCATAAGACCTATCTTTGTTCGACGTAAAGCAAATAAATCCACAGTTCTAACCCTTCAGACAAGCAACTCAATGTTGAAAACACCCTACAAGCTACGAATTTTAGGTAATTGAAGTATGGGAATATATTTTTTACTTATTTCTTTTCTGAACCATCGTTATCCGGTCGAGTAGATTAGCAGTTTGTCTTTTTTCTACCACTACGAATGCTAATGTGAAACAATTCAGAGTTTCATAACTACATTCTTTGTGGTCATTGTTCAAAGAATAAAGAAAGGTTGAGGATATTGAGCCAAAGAACACATTACAGAACGAATTATGTGAATAAGTTGATTTGTCTAGGATTTGAATCATAAAGACGACGAGTAAAGAAACAAGCTATTTTTCCGGAACTGCATTTATGCCGGAAGTGATTTTCGAAATTTAGTTTGATAGACTCACAATTTGAAATTATTCCGGGCCTTTTAGCCCTTCAACTTTCGGCACAATTGAGGAAATTGCTTAATTTTACGTTTTTCATCATTAAAGAAGTAAAAAAAAATTCTCACTTTCAGAAATATTTTTCCCGTGTGTGTTAAATACTATAACGCAAACTATTGGTCTAATCAGAACATAATAGCAAACACTGGAACATGAGTAGGTTTATATTCTAACTTCGTCTGTGAGTCTTGAGATGGCTGTTCAGCCCACTGCGGGAAGTACACAGTGAGCGCAGGAGTAATTGGGATGTTGAACGGAGAACATGGAGAGGCGATTATAACATAACAAGGAAGCTCGTTAAAGATACACAAAGAATGGGGGAAGAAGGTGGAATATATTTTAACAATGAAAGTATTCTGATGTACTGTGTGTGTTTCATTAATTTCTGAAATTTTGAATCCCTGACATCTATCTTACTGACGCCGATCTTTGATATTGGTGTTAATACCATGGCAATAATTAATACATCACTAAAATATGAACATAATTAATAAAGCCCGGATTTTTATGCAGTAACAGGTTAGATTGCAAACTAATTTGGTTGGTAGGAAGTGTCGGTCACCCGGTCTTCCATAGTGTAGTAAGAGTAACATAAATTTTAGGGGTTCTGATGGCCGTACCCCTAATGCTTATGCAAACCCCATAGCACAGTCGTTGTGAAGGTAGACTATGCATGCTACTCACTTCAGTAAGTTTGCATTCTAAACTATTAATGCATCAAAATCCGGGCTTTACTAATTAATTAAGGAATAGTATTTCGTATAGAGTGGTTTGACAACCAGCAATCGGGGATAGTAGACAGCGCGACTCACCGTGGCCCGCTGGCAGTATCTATATATGAACTGCTACGCCATTAAGAGAGTTTTGCAGTGGTGGTCAGGTTACTTGCGAGTGGATACGATTACAGGAACTGTGTATGTTCTCGGCTGGGTCAGAAACAATCGATCGCTCACTCGGAGCGGGTCATTAGGGCGCTAACACGACAAGAGATCCACCAGCAAGTCCGACAGTATAACAAGACATGGAACAAGTTGCTCACTGATCTCACAATTTGATAAGACGTAGAGCAGGTTTTCAGTGATCTCACAGTATAACAAGTTATAGAAAAGGCTGTTCCGTGATCTCGCAGTATAACAAGGTATAGAGCAGGTTGTTCAGTGATCTCGCAATATAACAATGTATAGAACTGGTTGTTCAGTGATCTCGCAATATAACAAGGTATAGAACAGGTTGTTCAGTGATCTCACCGTATAACAAGGTATAGAACAGGTTGTTCAGTGATCTCGCAATATAACAAGGTATAGAACAGGTTGTTCAGTGATGTCGCAATGTAACAAGGTATAGAACAGGTTGTTCAGCGATGTCGCAATATAAAAAGGTATAGTAAAGGCTGTTCAGTTATCTCGCAATATAACAAGGTATAGAACAGGTTGTTCAATGATCTTGCAATATAACAAGGTATACAACAGGTTGTTCAGTAATCTTGCAATATAACAAGGTATAGAAAAGGCTGTTTAGTGATCTTGCAATATAACAAGGTATAGAAAAAGCTGTTCAGTGATCTCGCAATATAACAAGGTATAGAACAGGTTGTTCAGTAATCTTGCAATGTAACAAGGTATAGAAAAGGCTGTTCAGTGATCTCGCAACATACCAATATATATACAACAGATTGTTCAGTGTTCTCACAATATAACAAATTATAGAACAGGTTGTTCAGTGATATCGCAATATAACAAGTTATAGAACAGGTTGTTCAGTGATATCACAATATAACAAGTTATAGAACAGGTTGTTCAGTGATCTCGCAATATAACAAGTTATAGAACAGGTTGTTCAGTGATCTCACAGTATAACAAGTTATAGAACAGGTTGTTCAGTGATCTCACAGTATAACAAGTTATAGAACAGGTTGTTCAGTGATCTCACAGTATAACAAGTTATGGAACAGGTTGTTCAGTGATCTCGCAATATAATAAGTTATAGAACAGGTTGTTCAGTGATGTCACAATATAACAAGGTATAGAAAAGGATGTTCAGTGATCTCGCAATATAACACGTTATAGAACAGGTTATTCAGCGATCTCACAGTATAAGGTGGTGTCGTGTAGTCAGCACGACGAATCCTCTCCGCCGTTACTCTTCGCTTCCCAGACCGCGGGCGCTATCTCACCGTGAGATAACTCCTTAATTTGTAATCACGTAGGCTGAGTGAACCTCGAAAGAACCTTCAGATCCAGGTAAAAATCCCTGGTATGACCGGGAATCAAGCCGGAGGTCTCCAGATAGGAGGCAGGCCCGCGGCCGCTGGCCCCCGATCCTGGAGTGAAATTTTCAACTCGCAAAGCACGTCACCTCTGGGAAAGTATTTGGTCCCAAATCCCATTTAACACCCAAAATGAACAGGGTAACTCCAGTGACCTTAGAAATAATAACTGGGATAATCTGAATATTTTTCCTAGTTCTCTGTCGAACCTATTAATATCTGTGTATATTTATGAATAAATTCAGAGTTTAATTTATTATTATAAATTACCGACTTATTCACTTAATTACAGATATGTAGCTTCTAAATATGTTTTTCAATGACATGGGTGAGTCGATGTTACCTAGCAACCTTGCAGGCTGTGATGTGAAGTATTGATGAATGGCTAGACATGGCCTGTGCAGCTCTCAAGGTACTGTTGCTAGGTAACATTGTATGGCACTACTTAGTTACACAAATTTCCGGGTCACTCCGAGCTCTGACATATTTATCTCAACAGGAGAATCACAGACATTAAGGAAGTGTTTTTATTTATTTATTTTCATTTTCTCTACTGTGTACCGTTGTTCGGACCTATAACAGTTATTATGCCTTTGTTATGATCCATGGTTTGCGTCCCACTCGCTCTTCCGGTTTCCCAATCACTGGTGTTGGAATTAATCGCCTTCTGGGATGATAACCCTGGGGTTACCGCTGACCTTGTTTTGGTCGTTGTCGCCAGCACAGAGAGATCCATACCTCGTCTTATGAGCTCGTACGGATTGAAAGAGAGGAATAGGAAGTCACGCATTTAATTTTCTTACACTGTTTAACATAATACGGAAAGTAGAACTCCACGTTACTGCAGTTACCATACTCAACATGTACCAATGTAAAAATATACCCTTAGAAAGGGTTAAGCTCGAACCTTATTGCTTTATTAATCTACGCAATTACCGAGCTCGATAGCTGTAGTCGCTTAAGTGCGGCCAGTATCCAGTATTCGGGAGATAGTAGGTTCTAACCCCACTGTCGGCAGCCCTGAAAATGGTTTTCCGTGGCTTCCCATTTTCACACCAGGCAAATGCTGGGACTGTACCTTAATTAAGGCCACGGCCGCTTCCTTCCCACTCCTAGCCCTTCCCTGTCCCATCGTCGCCATAAGACCTATCTGTGTCGGATACACACAAGTACTGTGCAATGCGACCAACTCTTACTCAAGACAATTACGCACTGATTTAAAGCCTAAAAGCACACACGCAACAAATAAATACTGTAGATAACTCCACTACAGAAGTGAGTTGTCGGCGGTTCACAGAGTGAGGGACTACACGAGGCTTCTACCAGAGCAACACAGAATGAGAATGAAGGAAGGCAACGATGTGATGGCTGTTTCTGCCATTGTGCTTCCTCCCTACAAATAGGTTTATGTAAAAGAAAATGTTATGTAGTTATTTTAATAATCCACGGGCAAAAATGCCTCATATTTTTTTATCTGCCTTTCATAATACGTCACAAAGTACAGTATAATATCCCTTAATCACGAGCAATTATGGGTGTCTCAGAGGAAGGTGTGTTCACTCCTTGTAGGTCCATAAGAGCATTGATTGAGCTATGGGTAAACATTGCCTGGCCATCCATCCACACCTTACATCACAGTCTACACGGTTGCTAGGTAACATTGCCTGGTCATCCATCAACACCTTACATCACAGTCTACACGGTTGCTAGGTAACATTGCCTGGCCATCCAACAACACCTTACATCACAGTCTGCACGGTTGCTAGGTAACATTGCCTGGCCATCCATCCACACCTTACATCACAGTCTACACGGTTGCTAGGTAACATTGCCTGGTCACCCATCCACACCTTACATCACAGTCTACACGGTTGCTAGGTAACATTGCCTGGCCATCCATCCACACCTTACATCACAGTCTACACGGTTGCTAGGTAACATTGCCTGGTCACCCATCCACACCTTACATCACAGTCTACACGGTTGCTAGGTAACATTGCCTGGTCACCCATCCACACCTTACATCACAGTCTACACGGTTGCTAGGTTACACTTACGTCACACATTTTGTGACATAACACTGTTTCGTTACACCATTTTCGGATGACTTCCAGCTCTAAAATACATGTACGTGGATAACACAGGACGAGGTGTACATACTTTGAACGGTGACTGTTCTTCACAAGTGTCCATTCAGTTTCTGTTAGGAAACATATTTATTTGTGTGTATTTTTTACTTAACTTACCTTGTGTTCTCTTGTTCACAGGTAAGTACCAGAGTATTCTGAAAACACTCCCGGGGATCCAGCGTATCGTGAGTATATAATCGTTCCTCCCTCTAGTGGAAGAAGCTAATGCACTGTTATGTCCAAGGAAGACTAGCGGAATGACTTGCTTTTAACGCGATACTTTTTTTGTTAATTTAATTCCCATAGAGGATGGTCGGAAACAACGTGCCCAGGGTATATCAGCGTGAGAGGGTTGGTAATACTGATAAATAATGTGAGAAAAATAATTCGATATCTTGGACCATTGCCATTTTATCAGCTGCTGAAGTTAGTCGATCAGATCACCTCGCGGGCGAATTCAAATGAACTTTGACGGGTGGTATTGTTACATCTGTACGTCGTTGGTGGATGCAGAGTGGGTCTCAGTCCACAAGTGGTCCGACAGCTATGCATTCTGATTGACCAACTGAGCAGAGGCTCTACCGTGGCTCTACGCCTCTGTATTCGGGAGACACAAAGGGGCTGGCCCCTGCAGTCGGCTGTCCTGAGAATGGTTTTTCATTCACCTGGACTAAGGCGAATTCCGGTACAGTTCGTAGTATAGACCACGGCCGCTAACCCTCTCACCATCTCCGCACGTCTCCTTCTCCGATACAAATCTCACGGCCTGAGAGACGGCGTCACCGTCTAGGAGGCTCGCTTCCCCTCTTCAGGGGAGGAATGAAAATAGTATTAGTAGTAGTAAGTCTGTACGTAACTTAAGACCGGAATGCGAACATCAGTCGAGGAATAAAACTTCGCCAGGGCAGGGTTTTGAATACATACCTCCAAGCTGAGAGGATCGCGCCATATCAAATACGCTACGATGATCCTGGATCAGTGTTGCCAACTTAGCGGATTTTACACTAAATTTGGCGGAATTAGAAGACTGTCGGTGGAGAAATGTCATCTAGCGGACAGCGGATTTTTTGGCGGAATTATAGATTTATTATAGCGGAATTTAGTGTTTTAACCATTTAACGTTTTTTTTTCTAAATTTGTACTCCAGTCTGTCTCCGAGCTATTCCGTATTTTTTGTCAGGAGCTAGTAGTCGCATGAGGAAAACCTGTTATTTGGATTTGATATTATGATATCATGGTATCATAAATTTGTAATGCGTGGGGAAAGGTTACTGATCTCTTAGTTGACGAATGATGACAGATAATGAAACTGTGAGAGAGCAGCATTTATATTAATTTATGCTACGAAGGAAGATGAATTTGCCTGTTCTGTGTGTTGCCTTTGGGGTAGTGGATTCTCCTAATTTGCACCCGGCAGTAAATTGCCTAAAAGTTTTAGCTCGACGGCTCGCAAGCATGGGGTTAATCCCAGTGAAACGCACAGATTAGGTGAGTGCAGGCATTTTACTTTTATTATTATTTATTATTATTGCTAATTTTTATTGCTCATTATTTGAGATCGGATTACTTGACGGAATTTTAGCGGATTTTTAGTAGTATTTAGCGGATCTTGAAAATATAAGTTGGCAACACTGTCCTGCATATAAGTGCATATAAGTCTCTGGTAAGACCCCAACTAGAGTATGGTACCAGTGTATGGGACCATCACCAGGATTACCTGATTCAAGAACTGGAAAAAATCCAAAGAAAAGCAGCTCGATTTGTTCTGGGTGATTTCCGACAAAAGAGTAGCGTTACAAAAATGTTGCAATGTTTGGGTTGGGAAGAATTGAGAGAAAGAAGAAGAGCTGCTCGACTAAGTGGTATGTTCCGAGCTGTCAGCGGAGAGATGGCGTGGAATGACATTAGTAGACGAATAGGTTTGAATGGCGTCTATAAAAGTAGGAAAGATCACAATAGGTTATGAAGATAAAGTTGGAATTCAAGAGGACAAACTGGGGCAAATATTCATTTATAGGAAGGGGAGTTAGGGATTGGAATAACTTACCAAGGGAGATGTTCAATAAATTTCCAATTTCTTTGAAATCATTTCGGAAAAGGCTAGGAAAGCAACAGATAGGGAATCTGCCACCTGGGCGACTGCCCTAAATGCAGATCAGTATTGATTGATTGATTGGATGAAACCAACGGTGTGTTTCTGTTTGATGCTGATCTGTCGACATGACTTTTCTTAAGTCGTTCAACAGGTTTCTGATCGATTACAAGATGACAAATAGCGATAAAGCTTTTGCTTATTACCATAAATGTGTTTATCTTTTCATTAATGTCGAGACCGTGGATAGTGAATGCTACTCTGTCGGTGACGTACTGTAATCTTTCTGGATTATCTGAAAAATTAGTGTCATCAAATACACTGGACACTTCCGTATTGTCCCGTACTAAACTGAGAGACACCGGGCGAGTTGGCCGTGCGGTTAGGGGTGCGCAGCTGTGAGCTCGCATCCGGGAAATTGTGGGTTCGAACCCCACTGTCGGCAGCCCTGAAGATGGTTTTCCGTGGTTTCCCATTTCTACACCAGGCAAATGTGGGGCTGACCCTTATTTAAGGCCACGGCCACTTCCTTCCCATCCCTAGGCCTGTCCTGCCCCATCGTCGCCATAAGACCTACCTGTGTCGGTGCGACTTAATGCAAAAAACAATCAAACACTGAGAGGCATGTTGACAGTGGCGCACCTGGCGGACCGACCTTAAACATCAGGCGGCAAGTTTGAAACTACTAAAATTGCATGTCAAAATGGATGGAAATAATGAAATTAAATAACGATTTTTGCTTTGTTCTACTACGAGAGTTGAATGTTAATACTGATTGAAAAAATGAAGCTCAGTTATGATTTCGTTTTGTGCGAAATCTTGGCTGAATGGTCAGCGTTGAGACCTTCGGTTCAGAAGGTCTGTGATTTAATTCCCGGCTGGATCGGAAATTAAAGTCGCGTCAAATTCATTCTCCTGACTCGGGGACTGGGTGTTTGTGTTTGTTCCAACACGTTTCTCTTCACGTTCAGACAACACACTACACTTCCAGCCATCACAGAAACATGCAATAGCAATTACTAGTCCTTGGATATTTGAGAGTCACCGAGCTCGATAGCTGCAGTCGCTTAAGTGCGGCCAGTATCCAGTATTCGGGAGATAGTAGGCTCGAACCCCACTGTCGGCAGCCCTGAAAATGGTTTTCCGTGGTTTCCCATTTTCACATCAGGAAAATGCTGGGGCTGTACCTTAATTAAGGCCACGGCCGCTTCCTTCCCACTCCTAGCCCTTCCCTGTCCCATCGTCGCCATAAGACCTATCTGTGTCGGTGCGACGTAAAGCAACTTGCAAAAAAAATAAAATAAAAAAAATTTGAGAGTATATTTTAGACAACTAACATAGGTTTTAAAATATTCTTAGACAGCTTCAGTTTTAAGTACTTTAATAGGCATCAATTAAAAACCGTATTTACTTTGCTAAATTGATAACAACTCGTTTCACTTACCTCTTTGCTGCGGACGTCACAGAATATAATTTTACCATCCGATGTGAAATGGTGAAACTCCTGTAACCACTTTTTAATTAACTACGACTTGAAACCTGACACTTTCAACATAATTCATAAGGTATAGTGCTGTTAGTACACTCAGTTTCAAGGCCGTCCCGCTAGGTGCGCTGGTAATCAATATCTTGTGATATCTCGCAAAGTGGTACGTATTATCTAAAGTGTATTTAGTGTCATCCGTATATAGAACGTTGTATAACCATTGGTCATTTACAAGCACTCCCATTTCTGTATCTTCCAATGCTTCCCTGCAGTTAATTCTGAATAGAAGCTAAATAGCAATGGAGATATTATACAAACCTGCCTTCAGTCACTAGTCAGCATTTAGAGGCAGTCGCCCAGGTGACAGATTCCCTGCGAGTTGTTTGCCTAGCATTTTTAAAAATATTATCAAAGAACCTGGACATTTATCGAACATTTCCCTTCATAAATTATTCCAATTCCTTACTTTTCGTCCTATAAATGAATATTTGCCTCAATTTTTCCGCTTGAATTCCAACTTCGTTTCCATCTGTATCTTTCCTACTTTTAAAAGCTCCACTCAAGCTTATTCATGAACTAATGTCATTCCACGCTATTTCTCCTCGGACAGCTCTGTACATACCGTTTAGTCAAGCAGCTCGTCTCCTTACTCCCAAGTCTTCCCAGCCCAACGTTTGCAACATTTTCGTAACACTACTATTTTGTGTAAAATCATCCAGACCGCGCTGCTTTCCGTTGGAGCTTTTCCAGCTCTCGTATCAAGTATTTCTCGTGAGGGTCGCATACACTGTGGTCTTACCAGAGACTTATACACCCTCTCCTTTACATCCTTCTTTCTTAATCTATTTACCCTCCAGGGTTGGTTCTTCCCTCGGACTCTGCTGCGAAGGATCCCATCTCTACCGCCTCAAGGACAGTGTCCTGGAGCGTGAGACAACGGATTGGGGGATACAACTGCGGAGGATGACCAGTACCTCCCCTAGGCGGCCTCACCTGCTGTGCTGAACAGGGGCCTTGGTGGGGGATGGGAAGATTGGAAGGGATAGACAAGGAAGACAGAAGGAAGCGGCCGTGGCCTTAAGTTATGTACCATCCCGGTATTTGCCTGGAGGAGAAGTGGGAAACCACGGAAAACCACTTCCAGAATGGCTGAGGTGGGAATCGAACCCACCTCTACTCAGTTGACCTACCGAGATTGAGTGGACCACTTTTCAAATTTCGTGGCAGAGCCGGCAATCGAGCCCGGGCCTCCGGGGGTGGCAGCTAATCACACTGACCACTACACCACAGAGGCGGACTACGTCCTTGCTACAACCCCTAATTCTCCCGTAACCATGTGAAGAGATCTGTAACCTTTCTTAACAACCCCATTTATCTGATTATCCCAATGAAGATCATTCCTTATATTAACACCTGAGTACTTAGAGTGATCCCCACGTGGTCCAATAACTCCATCAGCAGAGTAATTGAAACTGAGAGGACTTTTCCCCTTGGTGAAACTTACAACTTGACTTTTCATCCCATTTACCTTCATACCATCTCAATACATTGCATACACACCGCTGCATATGTACATCTTCTTTATTCTCCCCTAGGCAAAATAATCCATAGAAATCAGTGCCTCGATATGCGTGATAACGCCTGTCAGTGTTTTTTTGGTCTCAAAATATATTTTTAACGCCAATTTACGAGCCTAGTGAATGTAATTTTAAAAATATGTGTGGATCATTGTTTGGAGTGTTCGTTCCATTGTTGTCGTGTTCCACACTGGTTTATTACATCCCCCGAGCGAGCATGTTGTTTACACTGGGAACAATAGCTGACCACAAAGTGTCTCCTGTACAGCATTAGAGGACATTTCCTACCCTCTACTCCTACAAACTGGCAGCAACAAACTACAGACGCAATGCGGCACAAAACTTGCCGGAAGTCAAATAACAATAGCAGTAGTGAGATTATTGTGGTATTTTTTATCTTTATCTTATTTTTTATCTTATGCGAGCCGTTTAAATCGCTAGATGAATCTCCCTATTTTTATGCAATTTTCTCGGCTGTATTTTTGTAAAAATTCTATTGCAAGTTCACTGAACCAGAATGAAATGTCCTTTCTGATTTGTATATGACACATAATTCATTTTAATTGAAACAAATGATAATAATATCCTTTCAAAAGACGGAAGTAATGTCAAACGTCAAAGACAACACGACCCAACTGAGCACAAAGTACGGAGCAATAAATGGTGTGCACATGAGTTTGGATACCTTGGTGAGTGGATTCAGTCAAACGGACCAGATACAGAGACCTTAGAGGCCAGAGAGGGAAAAAATGGAGCTAGCTTTCCAGACCACCCGGAACAAGTATAACAAAAGGTTCTTTTCTATAAATACCAAAATTCACCAAGCCAGTGTCTCTTTATGCATCAGAATGCCTTATGCTCTGTCAGAAATGTGCTCTCGCTAAGTTAGAGCAAAAAGAGAGAAATATTTTCCACAATATACTTGGCCCAAACTATAAAAATGGGATGTATATAAGAAAATCCAGACAAGAAACCTATTCTAAGACAGAGAAGATCACGGATACCATGCGCAGACGCAGGACTCGCTTCTACGGTCACTTACGACAGATGGACGACTGTCGATGGACAAAACGCACTTTCAATACTTTCGACTCAAAATCAAAATCAACAATTCCCAGGTACGTTAACGCCAAGAAGTACCTCGAAGAAATGGGCCTACAACCAGATGACGCCCACAAACGAGACTTTTTTAGAACAAGTATTGTGACTTTTGGGACTTTCCGGGATGTGAAGTGGACAACTGGTGCACAGTGGTCGGATTGAACGCCGCGCTCAACACAGCGAAGTCATGAAAAGCTATTGGATCTATCGAAAATTGAATAAATGCCAGAATGTGTAATGAATGAATGAATTAGCGAATAATAAATAAATAAATAAATAAATAAATAAATAAATAAATAAATAAATAAATAAATAAATAAATAAATAAATAAATAAATAAATAAATAAATAAATAAATAAATAAATAAATAAATAAATAAATAAATAAATAAATAAATAAAATAAACATACGGAAAAATTTGGAATTGATGGTAATACACTGACGGAAACCATTTCCAAAGTTAAATTGTGTGGACATTAAGAGAGGTGTTTAACATCGTGGGATAAGTAATGAGAACATGGAGGAAAAGCATGAAAGAAGTGATGTAAGGAATCTGTTCAGGTACAAAAAAGCAGAGAGTGAAGATGGAATGCTTATCATTCGCTGATGGCACGGCATTACTAGCAGTAGATAAAGAAGATGCCGAAACAATGCTTGAAAAATTACCCGAAATCGCAGAGAAACAGGACTCAGGATTTCATACGAAACAAAAAAGTACATGGAATAAAATCAGAAAACAAACACCGTGGTAATCAGGCAACCAGTGTTCGTCTTCTTCTTCCTCACGTTATTACACTGCCTTCTATATACAATAGGTAACCAGACAACCGGTGTTCGTCGTCATCTTCCTCGCTTTATTACACTGCTTTCTATATACAGTAGGTAACCAGGCAACCAGTGTTTGTCATCTCCTTCCTCATGTTATTACACTGCCTTCTATATACAGTAGGTAACCAGACAACCGGTGTTCGTCGTCATCTTCCTCGCTTTATTACACTGCTTTCTATATACAGTAGGTAACCAGGCAACCAGTGTTAGTCATCTTCTTCCTCATGTTATTACCATGCGAGAGAACACTGCCTTTTATATACAGTAGGCTACATACAGAAGGCGCTACTGTTTTTTTTCTGGCCTTTCGTCCAGGTCAAGCCCTTTACACACGATACCGTCACCAACGGCAGCAGAATTCTTTTCATAATACGTGTCTTGCGAATATTTATAACCATAACATTATGTGCTATATCAGCGACCATTGTGTTGGACGTAGATCTTGATAGGTCTGACATGGCATGGGAATGTTGTGGATGATCTGTCCTGCTTATTTATGGGAATTCTTTATCTCCCCCGTGGGTGGATTGAAATTATCTGTCTCTCCTGCATGTCGTAAGAGGTTACTAAGAGGGTAACATCCAAAGAATCTCTACTCCCTCTCTCATGGCTCTTGCTTTTCGGCGTAGCGAAGAATCTGTATGAGTGCGAATTATTTTTCAGACTCTTGTAGAAGCTACAGCAGGTAGCAGTTAGCAGGTCACTATGAATGGTGTCATGGCCCCGTTCAGTGATATTTGAAGCGGTAGCTAGTCGATCGGTCTGCGCGCTATTAGTAATTTAAGGATGCGTGTGAGCTCTTCTTTCTTCCCTCCCTCCCCCCCCCCCCACTCGATGGCCCCTTCCAGCACGACATCGAACAGGTGGTGGGGATGGATTTCATTACCCAATACATAGTTCAATTTTTACTTATTTATAGCACACTCAGAAATTTTATTAAGTTTCGTGGAAACGATTTTTGGTAATTTCCGATAACTGAGTTACACAACACGGATATTTAGACGCCATTCATGCTTCTCCTGATCTCTGCTCGGTTTGAATCTGAGGACTTGTACTTGACGAGGCGGCATATTCTGCTATTTTACCGCTTTCACTAGCGTAGTGTATTTTTTTTAAGTTTACATTGAGGATTTGTATTACTTATGAAATGTTGTAGACCTCTTTATTGTGTCGTTGATTTGTATTTTATGAACTATTTCTTAATTTTAGAGTTACTGTCACTAGCGTAGCCAGTATCGGCCGACGACGGGGGGTGGGGGTGGGGGGGATTTGACGGGCTATAGTTGCAAATTGACGATAGAACACAATCAAGGTGCTTGTTCGTGTGTATTGCGCACATCCAAGACTTGTCATTATAACGATGCAAGTGAATTATGTTGATATTCAGATTACAAGAACAATAAAATCAAGGTCAACAGTTTTTCAGCGAATGGTATGTTCAGTTTACAATCTAAAATCCAACTTTCGAGGCTTCACCTATGTATATAAAGTAACATGTCCTGACTGACTGACTGACTGACTGACTGACTGACGACTGATTCATCGTCGCCGGGCCGAAATTTCTGGGCACAAAGAAATGAAATTTTGGGGGTACATTTATATTAGAGTATAGGTGCTCGCTAAGTGAGGATTTTTGGACATTCCATCGCTGAGGGGGTGAAAAGGGGGTGAATTTTTCAAATGAGTATATCTCAAAAGCTTAAAAGTTTACGGACGTAGAAATTGGCATTTGGATTCTTCTTTAAAAATAGAGACATAGATAATTTGTTTTCTGAAAATCCACTTAAGGGGAACTAAAAAAGGGTGAATTTTAAAATGAGCATATATACAATGTATCTACAAAATTTACCATGTTACAGAAGTGAAAATTGGTATTTGGAATCTCTTTTAAAAATAAGCATGTATTGTTTTGTTTTCGGAAAAGGCACTTGAGGGCGGGGGTGGAGGACTGGAAAAGGGGTTGAATTTTTTATTAGGATACTGATATCTCAAAAACTGAAGATGTTACAGACGTGAAAATTGGTATTTGGAATCTCGTTTAAACGTATACAGTACTAATTTTTTGTTTTAAGAAAATTCACTTAAGGGGGCTGAAAGAATTGAAAAATTAGTTGAAGTATTTGTATGAGGATACTTATATCTCAAAAATGAAAGATGTTGGAGACATGAAAATTGGTATTTGGAATCTACTTTAAAAATTAAAGAAACATGTTTTTTTTCTGACTTGAGAGAGGACTGTTTCTCACTGGTGCAGTTCTTTGTCACATAGTCATCTTAGCCCCAAAAGGCAATACCACAAACGTTGTTTACAAAGAGTTTCTCGGTTAAATGAAGCTCAATTTTTCGGTGAGTTTTTATACTTTAGGGATCTTCAGGTAATATCTTAGTACAGTACCGAGGAACGGTTACTTTTATCAAATCCCGAAATCCACGCGAGCTAAGCTGTGAGTAACAGCTAGTTTTATATATAGTAGATTCGACAGATCTGTTTGTTCTACAATTATGTCTCAGAATATTTAATTTATTGTTAGTTTGTTTAAATTTTCTTTTTGTAAAAGTTCTATTGGGGGGAGGGTTTGAAACCCCCTTAGTAGCCACCCCCCGCCTGGCTACTCTCCTGCTTACTGTTGTGTGTTTATGTATAGATTATTATTTTCGCGTTAAACTTTGACCTCGTAACAGCCCAGTTTCTCTGGGAAGTAGCTGATCTTTTGAGATCAATAATAGAAATGAGTGATAAATTCATGGATTTACGTGTCACGCTATGGATAGGATGTGCACGATTCCAACTGATGAAGCGACTGTCACTAATCAGCCTAGTGACCCAGAAGACTGTGGATTCAACTCTAATCTCAGTCATTTTAGACATTTTGTTCTTCACCCCTCCCGATGCCGAAGGTGGCTGAACTGGACTTAAAACGGCCTCCAGTGTGTCGGAGTTCATTCTCAGATTAATACATAGGCGATTCTTGATTATTTTTTACATGCCACCCCCAGTCTCCGGCGGGAAGCGATAGCTTGCCTGCCTCAGCCTCGCATCAGCTACGGTTCTGCGTTAAGTGGATCTTCATACATTTATGGGGTGCATCATAACTAAGTCGACAAAAAGTCAGGGATGCTCTTCGTGTTGTGTTAAAAAGGATGGTGCAATCGGATTGGCGGAGACAGTTTTTTCTTTTCGAGAAAGTGAGTTTAGTTTGTTATTTCCGGGTGCATGATTCAAATTGACGAACTCGCCGCCAGAGCACACGCTGCTGCCGTGCTTCAGGGAAGAGAAGGGAAAGTGGGGTGTATGCTGGAGACAGAGATAATGCTCTGTGCGTATGAACAAGTTTCCTCATTCGACTCGCACAGGACTGTCCTTGTATCTTACAAGCAATATGCACAGTTCGTTTATTAAACAGCCGTAGTATTACAAGAACACACTCTAATTAAGACACACTTGTCAGTGAAGGAATGCACCAGATCGTTTCTCCTCTCATCTGTTGGCCGCAGCGATGTTCCGTATGATCAGAGATGATACGTATTGCACGAAAGAATTGCCATAGCAAAATAAGGCTTTAAGAAAAAATCAAAATTACTTTGTGGACCACTAAACAAAGATTTGAGGAAAATACTTGCTAAGTGTTATATTTGGAGCATAGCGCTGTATGGCGCAGAGACTCGGACATTGAGAAAGGAAGAGAAGATTGGAGGCGCTAGAGATGTGGGTACGGAGGAGAATAGAACGAGTGAAATGGGAAGAACAGGTAAGGAATGAGGAGGTATTACGAAGAGTTGGAGAAGAACGAAGTATGTTGCAAATCATTAGAAACGAGAAAAATGAACTGGATCGGACCTTGTTTGAGGAGGGACTGTTTACTGAAAGAAGGAGTGGTGAAAGGCAAACGAGGAAGAGGAAGGAAAAGATATCAAATGTTGGTCAATATCCAAGGAAATAAATGTTCGGACATGAAAAACTTGGCGCAGGACAGGCAACATTGGAAGAGGTTCATCCCATGACCTGGATGATGATGGAGATGCAGCGCTGCCACTCCACGGTTGCGTACGTATTCCTTCACTCACAACATCGTAAATGGAATGAAATACTAAACGAAGGAAACAATACGCTCAATTGTTGGATTACATTAGATGTTCAATATTTCCCCCTGCTACTTCGATGCACAGTTCACTATGGTGTAGTAATGACCTTTGTACACTGTTCAGAAAGTGTGGTGTGTCGCGAACAACGTGGAAAGCTGCCTGTGTTCTTGGTACAAGTTCATCTTCTCTTTCTGCGCGGTTCGCATACTATAGATAATTCCACGTTAAGAAAACAGTATTGCTCTTATAGCGACATGGTTGCCATATTGAGCGGCTCTGCTCAACAGTATCAGGAGGAAACGATGGCAAATACATTTGTGAAACTCAGTATTTAGGTTCAAGATTAAAGGGGGAAGAAACTAAGCTGAAAATTATATTCATGAACCCTATTGCAAGGTGAGGGGTAAGTGGTAGAGGAGCTCATTTTGATGTTCACAACATAAGGGAGGGGTAAATAAATTTGTTGATCTTTGTTAAGTTCAAGATAAATGGGAGGGCAGTTTACTTTTAATTTCTTCCTCGTCCACAGAGTAAATATTAATGTTAAAGAAATAAATCGTCCACGTGGGCTAATTAATCACAATACATTCACTCAACAGGAGGACAGTACGCACTCATATAAATACACATAAGTAGACGACTTCTCTACAATAGTAATAAGCTGCCAGGATTAATGGAGTAACGGATTATACGTTACATGTACCAGAGAGACACAGAAGGAAAGGCCATTCCTGTCAGTGTGCTTCCTCCCTGTGAATGCATTTGTGAAATAGAAAAGCTTCAGTAGTTCTTTTAATAACGCACGGGTAAAAAATACGCCTTCCTTTTTTGTTTCTTATATAATACAATATAAAATGCATTATAATATTCGAAACCGACTTTCAACCTATTAGGTCGTGTTACGTACATTTAGTACGTGTTGAAGAGATGTTAAGTACAGAACAAAAATGGCCAACCAGACACCAGTGGGATCCGAACACACAACCTCCCGATTTCGCGTCGGTTGCTCTACCAATTGAGCTATGGTGGCCTAGGCCATCTTTGTTCTGTTGGAAAGGATCTGAGCTACAGGTCTGGTAGAGCAACCGACGCGAAATCGGGAGGTTGTGGGTTCGGATCCCACTGGTGTGTGGTTGGCCATTTTTGTTCTGTACTTAACATCTCTTCAACACGTACTAAATGTACGTAACACGACCTAATAGGTTGAAAGTCGGTTTCGATTACAATGCGGTCGTGAAAATTCAATATTCATTGACTTGGCCCTCAACGGGCAACTTGAACGCACTCTACAGTGTGATGGTAGTAGTACCAGACCTGTAGCTCAGATCCTTTCCAACAGAACAAAGATGGCCTAGGCCACCATAGCTCAATTGGTAGAGCAACCGACGCGAAATCGGGAGGTTGTGGGTTCGGATCCCACTGGTGTCTGGTTGGCCATTTTTGTTCTGTACTTAACATCTCTTCAACACGTACTAAATGTACGTAACACGACCTAATAGGTTGAAAGTCGGTTTCGATTACAATGCGGTCGTGAAAATTCAATATTCATTGACTTGCCCCTCGACGGGCAACTTAAACGCACTCAACAGTGTGATGGTAGTAGTACCAGACCTGTAGCTCAGATCCTTTCCAACAGAACAAAGATGGCCTAGGCCACCATAGCTCAATTGGTAAAGCAACCGACGCGAAATCGGGAGGTTGTGGGTTCGGATCCCACTGGTGTCTGGTTGGCCATTTTTGTTCTGTACTTAACATCTCTTCAACACGTACTAAATGTACGTAACACGACCTAATAGGTTGAAAGTCGGTTTCGATTACAATGCGGTCGTGAAAATTCAATATTCATTGACTTGGCCCTCAACGGGCAACTTGAACGCACTCTACAGTGTGATGGTAGTAGTACCAGACCTGTAGCTCAGATCCTTTCCAACAGAACAAAGATGGCCTAGGCCACCATAGCTCAATTGGTAGAGCAACCGACGCGAAATCGGGAGGTTGTGGGTTCGGATCCCACTGGTGTCTGGTTGGCCATTTTTGTTCTGTAGTTAACATCTCTTCAACACGTACTAAATTTACGTAACACGACCTAATAGGTTGAAAGTCGGTTTCGATTACAATGCGGTCGTGAAAATTCAATATTCATTATAATATTCTTTAATCACGAGATATTATGGGTGTCGAAGAGGGAGTGTGATCACTCCTTGTAGGTCCATAAGAGCAATACTGTGCATTACCTCTGTCTCCCACTTCTCCCAGCTTCCAGATATATTCAACACATGGCAGAGCATCCTAATAACTTACATGCTGCTACGAGAAAAAAAAAGTCTTCGTACAAACAGACCCCATCATGACACACGCCTTAGACATTATCTGGAAACACCTATCAAAGGATAACCTAGCTACACTAGAAAGAGTAAAGGCCATGTATCTTAAAAAGTTCTCTGCCTGGCAAAAAACAAAAACTTCGAGACTAACCTATGATCTAACAAGACAACCGTTCTATATGACAGAAGAACTGCGATTAGAAAGAACACCATTGCCTTCTACGACACAGTACTAAGCTTTACATCAAGAACTGCAGGATAAAAAAAAAAACGAATATGTGGCCGGATTTTTACCAAACATACGGTATGATGACGTCAAAATGGATTAATTCTGAATACGAACTGTGACACACGCTTGTTATTTAAAGCTCATAAAACCATTCAAAATGGCAGGTAATAATAATATGACTACGACAGGCATATCAAGACGAGTTATCTGACTTATTTATAACGAATGTTGTGGAGCAGCGCGGGTACATTTGCTTGTTTTATAATTAAATCACACTTAACCAAAAATGGTATAAAATCATTTTTTGGTCATATTGTAATTGTTTATGCCGTTCTCCTATTGTTAACATGTTTTTTGCCGATAATGCCAAGTAATTTTATTGGTTTGTGCTTGTTTAATTTTTAACGTTATTTCATTTTGTCATTGTCCGACTCGTTGGCTGAATGGTCAGCGTACAGGCCTTCGGTTTAGAAGGTCCTGGGTTCGATTTCCGGCCGGGTCGGGGATTTTAACCTTAATTGGTTAATTCCAATGGCTCGGGGGCTGGACGTGTGTATGGCGTATTCAACATTAGAAATCATCCTAGGCAGGGCCCTCATCTTCACAGACGTGCAGGTCGCATAATAGGCCGTCTACTAGAAAAAGACCTGCACCAGGCCCCTCCGGAGGCCATACGCCATTTATTTATTTTGTGATTAAATGAAGAAAACTAATGGTTTTCACGATCAGTAAGTTGTCAAAATAAAAACAATAAAGGAATGCCACAAATGTGAGCAGGTTACTTGTGATTTTCCAGAGACTATTTTTACAATACTTTCTTCTTCATATTTTGGTGTATTATCTAGCTTAAGTGCGTGCATATTTCCAGAGTTTTTAGACCATAGAAATCGAGTCCTAGTTATTACTAACTCCGAACTTGGAGGAAAATTTAATTACTAGAGTGAAATTTAATTAAAACGAAAAGGAACTGTAGTTCAGCATGTTTGTATCACTGTTATGTCTACACATAATATGGTAGTGCTATTTAAAAAAAGAGGAAGCGGAAAACATTGAGGAGGTTTATCAGGAGGCCTTGACCCGCTGTGCCAGTTAATAAGGCAGGCTGTTTACTGGTTGTTATGGTGACGGATGGACGGGATTATAGTTGGCGATTATTATTATTAGGGTTTTAAAAGGAACGCAATAAAGTACTGTGCATGGCAAACAGATAAACGTTTATGTTAAAATAGTTCATGTTTAATCTGGGGAATCTCGGTGTAAAAAAAGGAAGGAAAGGACCTTGGATGAATGGGCACGCCATTTAATAACTTCAATAGCTACCTGTCACGCTAAAGGAAGCTGTGTGTTTTATTATGTAAATGCAGATATTATAAATACGACCGGAATTATTCGGAGTTTCTTTTACTCCTAATTACAGGATTTGACTATCACCAGTAGCCTTGATGACAGACAGACAGACAGACAGACAGACAGACAGACAGACAGACAGACAGACAGACAGACAGACAGACAGACAGACAGACAGACAGACAGACAGACAGACAGACAGACAGACAGACCGGATTCAACAAAATTTCTCAGCGTCGTAAGAGGTGTAATAGTACGGTAAATCAATTGCCCTGTGCATCTGATGACTAATAGTAATTGTAAATCTAACGTTGTAAACTTTCTGTTGACTCATAATGATGTGATGAAGTGCAATTTTGAAGCTAACGTCACTAAACAATTTAAGTTAAATGATCGGGAAAATGATTATGATGTAATACAGGAAAATAAAGACATGGGCATGTAGCAAGTTTCCTCATGCTGAGTGTAGTGATGTATTATCATCGTATGATAATGATTATAGCATGAGAAATTTGAACATAGAAATGAAGAAGTATGATCATATTTTCAAATATGTGTAGGGGAAAGTTGTCTGCCAAAATGTCAGGAATATTTGAAAATAGTTATTGTTGGAAAGCAAACGTGGAATTGGAAGCAAAATAACTGACTATTTTATGTCAATGACTGAATATAGTGAGGGTATACGTAACAACTGTATAACATTACTGATGTCCTTATTAAGGCGCATATGAATAGAATCAATGATTTAACAGAGAAAAATCTTATCAGTCAAAATATCAAACGTAAGAGATATTGCGTGTTTGCTCTTGGAGATGTTATCGGACTGTAGTCGTAACAAGACGATCGAATGTTTTAATTTAATACTACATTTGTTTTGAAAGCCTCCGTGGCTCAGACGGCAGCCTGTCGGCCTCTCGCCGCTGGATACCGTGCTTCAAATCCCGGTCACTCCATGTGAGATTTGTGCTGGACAAAGCGGAGGCGGGACAGGATTTTCTCTGGGTACTCCGGTTTTTCCTGTCATCTTCATTCCAGCAACACTCTCCATTCTCTTTTCATAGCATCTATCAGTCCTTAATATATCACTTTGGGAGTGGCGACCCCATCGTACTAATAGCCTATATATATATATAGATACTTCATTAATTTCATCCCTGACCCGGTCAGTGACTGGAAAACACGTTGTAGGTTTTCATTTTCATTACATTTGTTTTGTTCTTATCGCTGGTTCTTTCAGATGAACATCAACCTTGTTCCTTCCTTGTATTATGTTACAAGAACGATGCAACCTTATTAAAATCTGCATTTCGTTGGGTTCCGAAGTTGAAATGTGTAGTGTTTTAATAGCTCGCTGTGTTAGTGTGCTCCTCAAGCCGCTAGATGGCAGCACTACAAGCTGTCGCCGCTACTCTGCGTGTTAAGTGAGGAGAGTTCCCACTATTATCATATTAAGCTATTTGAGCCGGTATAGGTTGGCTCGGTGGCAAGAAATTGTCCCTTAAGGTGGAGGAACCAAATTTTGGTTAACGGCATTAGGGTGCAAAAGGCAACGGGGAACCATTGCATTCAAGATCAAGGATATCCCTTTAAATTCACATAGTAATGGTTCAGTAGAATGTAAAATTCAGAGCTGGCTACGTGAATCACCAACCTCCGTCTTAAGGCGACACTCCGGAGATAAAAATGTATTTTTACGTATTGCATGGATTTTCATGAAATTTTGTAGGAATGTCAGCTACATAAAAGTAGAGATATCACGAAAATTTCTTTCATATACAATTACTCGTTTTTTCAAAATATTTTTTTGAAATTTTTAATTCCATTTTTTCATGAAATTTAGTTAATATGTTAATATAAATTCGTAATGAGGTAGATAATACTTCTTTCAAAAACACTACATATCGATTTTTCTGTACGCTAATTATATAAGGAGATATATTGTACTAAAGTTTGTGTAATTTTTACATTCTAAAATTTTGGACTAAAAATCCCTACTACTTGAAAAAATTCTGAAATAAAACATTCCATTCCCAGGTTTTTAATATAGCTGTGATACATATACCATACAATTTTTTTTTACATTTGGCAGAATATTATGGGAGTAAATGGGATTTAAATGTAAAATTACAATTGGCAAACAAATCATTATTACAGTGATAAATTGTTTGAATTCAGCGGAATAACTTCGTGACAAGAAAAAAGGCACACAATCTTTTCAATTTCATTAATAAAAAATCACCAAATGACCAAAATACAGATTTTTATCTCCGGGGTGTCGCTTTAAGAAGAAGGCGTGCATGGTTCAAGTTGTCTGTTGTAGGAGCTCGTGTCTCGGCACCTTGCAGTCATTTGCATTTGACGGCATCACTTGAGGGTGTCGTAAATCAGGGCAGTTTAGTGAATTGCCTGCGAGACAAAAGCGCCAATGTATGAACCAATGGTCTCATTAATGTTATTTGCACGCCGACATAAAAGTGAGTCGGCCTGTTTTATTGCCCATCTCATAGCACTCCAATTAAAGTTCTTCTCTTTTCCTTCCTACTTCACAGCAAGTGCAGGGTCGTGGGCACTAACAAACCCGTGTGCTTTTGACATGGAGTAGAGGAAACTGCTCGCTTCAAAATCTTGCTATTTTCATTACGGTCTCGTAAATAGTGATCCTATGGAAGAAATATTAAGCAGCATTTAGCTGGCTAGCATGAGGAGTAGGAGTATCACCCTTCACGACACAGTTTAATTTTATTTACGGCAAGTTTATACAGTGACGTTTATTTCGCCATTTCTTTAATCACAGCATAACTTAAATTTATATTTCCTTTGTTTGTTTGTTTGTTTGTTTGTTCAACCCTTGTCCCGTTTCTGTACGGGGTCGGGAATGAGGTGAGATGAATCTGTCGTGGCGGATGATCTTCCTTAGAGGAGCTAATAAGTTGAAATGAATGACGTGATATATGGTAGTAGGAAGGGAGAGGATGAAACCCGGTACCGGCACATAGCCTACTCCTGTCGAATAGCACCGGGAAGTCTCCTCAGTGCTTAACGTCCCTATCCGACAGACGAATCGCCACTCCTCCTGTGGTTGGGGGTGGTAGAATAACACCCACGGTATCCCCTGAGTGTCTTAAGAGGGGACTAGAAGGGGCATTGCTTCCATTTACTTGTGCCAGTCTCCTCACTTTCATCTATCCTATCGACCTCCCTTGGTCACCTCTTGTTATTTTTCGACCCCGACGGTATTAGAGCACTCGAATCCTAGGGAGTCTTTCATTTTCACGCCAATCGTGGCCCCTGTCTTCCTTTGGCCGATACCTTAATTTTTCGAAGTGTCGGATCCCTTCCATTTTCTTCTCTCTAATTAGTGTTCTATAAACCATGGTTGCCTGGTTGTACTTCCTCTCAAAACAATAATCATCACCATCGCCACGAATGAGCACCAACAGCGTCATATACCGTCACTCCATAGGTTTGGAATTTAATCCAGGCTTTTGGCTCGCAATCTAGTGATTAGGCACATTATACCACCACCTCCCCTGCCGTGACGGCCAATATTTTGATGGTGAAATTATTTTGACCAACGGGACTCGAACCAGCTAACAACGGTGTCAGACCGCTTAGACTTCAACGCCTTAACCATCATGGCCACCAAGCAGTCTTACATTTAATTTTTATTATTTATTATATCTTTATTTCAACAGAGCTTTATTAAATACAGGGCAATGATATGAGTAGTAAAGTTTAGCGGTTACATAAAAGTTTCTAGCGGAGCTGATTATGGTCCCATTTTGTTCAGAATGTAGTATTCTTATGAATGGTGGAGTAATCCCTTGCTTTTTGTGTTTTAAAGTCAGGAATTATAAAAATCTGTAGATTTCACCAACTGAAATGATTTTCAAGCCGTTTTGTAGAGTATCATCAAATACCGTAGAGACAATACGCGACACTTCCGTATTTAGCCTTGTTAAAATGGGAGACAAGTCGCAAGTGGCGCTCCTAGTGGCGTGACCTAAAAATTAGCGCTAAATTCAAATATCAATAGAAATGGATAAATAAATTACGTCTAGAAAGAAAGTGTTACTAAGATATTAACTTCGAAGTTGCTAAAGCAATTTTGGATAAGTGAATGAAGAATTATTTAACAGGTTATAATTTAAAGACTGAAATTAGACATATAATCAAGATGTGAAATGGACTGCTGTGAAAGGGCTTGATCTTTCATTTATGTATTACTTTTTTAGCTTTAGCGTTCCTGCCTGAACGTTCACGGCTAAATTTGTCTTTTTTCTCATTTAAAAGCATTGTATCATATTAAAACACTTATCAACAAAAATATCGGCACATTCCTTACACACATGATTCAGTGAATTTACATTTAAGAGCTGGACAATTTTCCTTTTAACTTGAAGCCTACTAACAGAAAGAAAATCTATAAATTTAGCCTCAAAAACATTCAGACTTTCCCTATAAGCAATACTTGCCATAATGCCATTATATTAGGGTAGAGCCAATTTGCATCATCGTATTGTTTCAACAAAATATGTACATTTCTCAAATCACCCATATTTTCTTCAGTGCTTGACAACGCCTTACGGCATTCAAAATGGGGTAACTTGGAACACAACCAGCCACACACATATGCATATGTATTTTCCTGAACTAAATCAAACCCACAGATCACACCTACAACAACACCTCGGTAGTGAAGGTTAACTGCTGCACTATACAATAAAATATGCGTCTTATATATTTTAAGCCAGTTAAAATGTGGGTCGAGCAGGTGAGAAATTTAGGAAATACTACAAAAATCTCTTTGTAACTGTAAGAATATATATGCAAACACAATATTTACTTACATTTTCTTGTCACGTGGGAAACGGAAGAAAGACCGCGAATTCTTCTGCACTTCATAGTTATTGCAGCCAAACACAGTACATATCTTTCCACTCATATTGAGAGGAGATATAAAGGAATAACACACGCTCCTATTTACTAATGTCAACTTAATGCAAACGCATGAATAACGCCAAAAACTTCACACACAAATACACGTGCTCTTATGACAGAATCAGTAGTTCTCAGGTCAATCCTCTAGAGAGAGCTGTAATAGCTGGTCCCCGGTATCTCGCTGAGTGTCGCGTATTGCCTCTACTGTATTTGGTATCATATAGGTTTCCAAACAACACTTTGTTTTTGTAATCAGACTCACGGTTCCGAAGTTATAACAATTTCCTTCGAGCGCGGTACCCCCAAAATGGGGTCGTGGTTGGCGGTCATCCTGTTGTGAATGGTGTGTTGGCTGTGCGGTTAGGGTCGCGGAGCTGTGAGCTTGCATTCGGGAGATGGCCAGTTCGAATCCCACCGTCGGCAATCCTGAAGATGGTTTTCCGTGGTTTCTTATTTTCACACCAGGCTGTACCTTAATTAGGGCCACGCTTGGTTCCTTCCCACTCCTAGCTCTACCGGGCGAGTTGGCCGTGCGCGTAGAGGCGCGTGGCTGTGAGCTTGCATCCGGGAGATAGTAGGTTCGAATCCCACTATCGGCAGCCCTGAAGATGGTTTTCCGTGGTTTCCCATTTTCACACCAGGCAAATGCTGGGGCTGTACCTTAATTAAGGCCACGGCCGATTCCTTCCAACTCCTAGGCCTTTTCTATCCCATCGTCGCCATAAGACCTATCTGTGTCGGTGCGACGTAAAGCCCCTAGCAAAAAAAAAAAAAAAACTCCTAGCTCTTTTCTGTCCCATCGTCGTTACTAAAGGGTATTTAGTAAATTAATGCTAAAAACTTACAATTATTTAGAAAATTTACTGTTTAAAAGCACAAGTATTTAGTAAATTTATCTTAAAAAGTGCAATAATTTAGTAAATTACTGCTATACATTGCAAGTATTTAGTAAACTACCAAAAATTACAAGTATTTAATAAATTACTGCCAAAAATTAAAAGTATTTAGTATACTAGTGTTAAAAACCTACAATAATTAAATTACTTCTAAACAGTACAATAATTTAGTAAACTACTGCTAAACACTACAACCGTCCATGTGTTGGTGCGGTGTTAAATCACTAGAAAAAGAAAGTAATAGGCAACAAGAACATTTTAAATTCTGTAATTAAAACTCTTGCAGTTTATGTAACTTAGAATAGTTTTAAGTTAGACTAGACATAAATTATCATGATACTGGAGTTAATATTCATTCCTTAGTATACATTAATTATTATTAATACCTGTGTCAAAATGATTGGTGTAGGTTTGCTATGATTGAGGTGTTTGTGCCCAGTTGTCAACCAGAGATCAATCAATCCATCAATCAATCAGCCTAATTTCTGTTTCTCCTTGTGGAGCAAAGGGCATCCAGGAAATCTCTCCACTGGGTACGTTCCGCATCCAGGTCTTTTACTTCATCGCAGGATTTCCCAGTTCCAATAAGTTCCTCTCTAAATGTTCACTTCTAACTGTTCCTTGTCTTCCACGTTTCCTCTTTCCTATGGACTCTGCTACTACTACTACTACTACTACTACTACTACTACTACTACTACTACTACTACCACCACCAAATGTTTTCATTCCTCCCCTTAAGGGGAAGGCGAGTCTCCTAGACGGTGACGCCTTCTGTCAGGCCAGGAGAAGTGAGAGGGTTGGCGGCCATGGCCTGTACTACGAACCGTCCCGGCTTTCGCCTCAGTGCAGGTGAATGGAAAACAACAGAGAACCATTCTCGGGACAGCCAATGGTGGGGACCAGCTCCTCTCCGTCTCCCGAATACAGAGGCGTGGCCACCATTCCTCTGCTCGGCTTGGTGGTCGGAAAGCAGAGCTGTCGGACCATGGACCAGCTGTGGTCACTTGTGTGTCAAGACACACCCGGTATCGGCTGATATAGGATTCCATTCAAAAACAGATTTTTCAACTGCTCCGTCCTGTTTTCTTAGCGTGTCCTATCATTTTCCACTTTTTTTCCTTATTTCTGCGTCAGTGGGTTTTTGGTTAGCTGCTTTTTATAAGTTTTCGTTTGTGATCACTTGCGGTCATCTTATTTTGATGATACGCTGCAATCTGCGATTCACGAACATGTGGAGTTGGTGCGGGATTCGTAGGCCCCGGATTTTTATAACAGTATAATAGCTTATAATGTAAACTAATTTGCTGATTAGGAAGTCTAGTGTAGGCCGCTCTTCCGCAATGTAGTGAGAGTAACATAAATTGTAGGGATTCTATGGGCGGAGCTCCTAATGTTTATGCAAAACTCATAGCATAACCGCTGTCCAGATTAGGGTATACTTGTTGGTGGCTCCGTAATGTAGTGCGAGTAATATAAATCCTAGGGGTTCTGATGGGCCGAGCTCCTAATGTTTATGCAAACTCATAGAATAACCGTTGTGCAGATTATGGTATACTTGTTGCTGGCTCCTTAATGTAGTGAGAGTAACATAAATCCTAGGGTTTCTGATGGCCCAAACCCCTAATGCTTATGCAAAACTCATAGCATAACCGTTGTGCAGATTAGGGTATACTTGTTGCTGGCTCCGTAATGTATTGAGAGTAACATAAATTCTAGGGTGTCTGATGGGCCAAACCCCTAATGCTTATGCAAAACTCATAGTATAATCGTTGTGCAGATTAGGGTATAATTGTTGCTGGCTTTAGTAAGTTCGCATTACTGCCTAAAAATCCGGGCTGTAGTGAATTTTTAGTGACCTTTTATGATTCACAGCCGTAAAGGGCAACGGATTTCACGTTCGTATTAAGACGTCGGATGGTGGTTTTTTGTGAGAGATTACTGTTTCTCCAAACAGGGTATAGTAAAACGAAAGAGTTATTTGCTTTCCGGATTCATAGTAGTCAATAATGGATGTTAGGGGTACCAATATATATTATTTCAGAGTAACTGAGATTATTAAATTCAATTTCAGTTTAACACTAGCTTCCAGGGGGAAATTATAACTCACTAGTAAAAAATTCCAGGGTGGGCAGAATAAAACTGGCCAAGGAAATATTTATAAGACTGACGCTATATTGCTAATGGACAGGAGAACTGCCCATCACAGGAAATGCTGGGAACCGTGATTTCGATGCACCAGTCGGTTGCTGTAGCATATCTGTGCATGCACATCTCCCGAGTACGTAATGTCATTACGTGTGAGTGCTGGGGGTGATTATTGTTTAAAGAGGAAGTACAACTAGGCAACCGTCCTCTATATAACACTAACCAGAGAGAAAAGGGAAGGGATCCGACACTTCGAAAAATGAAGGTATCGGCCAAAGGAAGACAAGGGCCACGAAGGGCGTGAAAATGAAAGACACCTTAGGCCTCCATAAGTAATACCGTCAGGGTCGGGAAACAACAAGAGTTGACCAAGGGAGGTCAGATAAGATAGATGAAAGTGAGGAGCCTGGCACAAGTAAGTGGAATCAATGCCAGGACTCAGCTGAGGGCCCCGTGGTCGCCAAAGCACGCTCCAAAGTTCAGAGCCCATGAGGCCCCTTTTAGTCGCCTCTTACGACAGGCGGCGGATACCGTGCGTGTTATTATACCGCCCCCACCCACAGGGGGATACGTGTGAGTGAGTGAGAGGAGCGGTCGTGTTTAGTGACCAGTTGAATGGTGCTCACGATAAAACAGCACGTGTTCATCGTCGAGTGTTATGCGAAGCACGATTCGTGGGAAACGGCGGGGAAGTGTTTGAGCAAGAGTTTGACATGAAGTGTTTTGGCAAAACCTCAAGCAAAGTCCGCAGTGCAAAACTTAGCGACAAAATTGTGTGAAACGGGCTCTTTGAGAATCCACAGCTTGTTTCTAGTCATTCGACCGGGTCAGAAATGGAATGAATGAAGCCCCATCTAGTGGCGAGGATAGGAATTGTGCCGGATGCCGAAGCATGTCGCACTCCTCTGGGGCGATGATTAATGCATGACAGATGAAATTATATGGCAATGGAGAGTGTTTCTGGATTGAAGGAAGACGGGGAAAACCGGGGTAATCGGAGAAAAACCTGTCCTGCCTCCGATTTGTCCAGCAAAAATCTCACATGGAGTGACCGGGATTTGAACCACGGATCCCAGCGGTAATAATAATAATAATAATAATAATAATAATAATAATAATAATAATAATAATAATAATAATAATGGCGTATGGCCTCCGGAGAGACCTATTGCGGGTCTTTTTCTCGTAGACTGCCTATTTGGCCACCTGCATGTCTGTGAAGATGAGAGCCCTACCTAGGATGATTTCTAATTCTGAATACGCCACACACACACACACACACACACGCAGCCCCCAGCCATTGGAATTAACCAATCAAGGTTAAAATCCCCGACCCGGCCGGCAATCGTACCTGGGACCCTCTCAACCAAAGACCAGTGCGCTGACCATTCAACCAACGAGTCAGACAACCCAGCACTGAAAAGCCAACACGCTGCCGTCTGAGCCACGGAGTCTCTGAAACGGGCTCTTTATAGAATAAAAAACCGTAACTATCCGAAAAGAATTCGAACACCAGAAAACATTGCTCGAGTGAAGCAATGCCTGGAACGACGTCCGACGAATTGTCAACGCCGTTTATCAGTGCAAGTGGGAGTTAAAGAGAACATCGTGTCGAAACAGTATCAAAAGGGTCGTGCCATTGTATTATTAACAAATTTACTGTTGTGAATGCATTACAGCGTCTAGACCAGGGCCTGTCAGGGTGCATGCGCCTGGTGCATGCACTGTGCACGGTGCAGAGACGACTTCGCTTGGTTGACCAGAATGCAGACTCCCACTCCTCGATTTGGAGCAATACCGCTCTCTCTCTCTCTCTCTCTCTCTTTTCCCACGCCTGTCTCCCTCTTCCTCACTTGCTCCATAGCGCTCCAAATTCGAGCTGAATTGAGCCGAGTTGAGCCGAGCTTAGCCGAGTAGCCCAGAGACGAAGCGTTGGTCCGAGCCGAGCCGAGTGGAACCGATGCACAGTGCACCTCGATTTGCACACGTGAGATTTTGGCCGTGTGAGAGGCCCTGGTCTAGACGAAGCTTCGCGTGTTGAGTTTTGCCGGCGGTTTCTTTGTGAAGTAGAATCAGGACTTTTCGATCCTCAGTTTTTCATTTCTTCAGATGTGGTAATTTCCACCATTATCTGTGATGGTCATTAAGAAGGGTCAACCACACGTCAGTCGTACTGTAAATATTATCCGGGCCAATTTTGATTCTGCGTTCCCGGTAACTCCCTCTCTCCAAAAGATACATTGACGCTTCAAAATAAACCTCTAGAAGTAGTACCAAAATTCAAATATCGCGGAGTTATCCTTCAAACAACTTTGGCATATTTTAACAAGCATACCAAAGAAAGAACAACATCAGCAATAAATACAATTTACAACATTCAGCAACCACAAAAACTATCAAAAAAAGAGCAATGGTACTGATTAAAACAGCTATAGCACCAATAGCAAGTTATGGGGTCCATATAATCTGGGATAAAGTTGATAACGCTAGAGAAAGTTAAAACTCGTTATATGAAACTAATCCTGTGTATCGGGAGGACAGTACCATGAAGACTGACCTATGCCTTACTAGAAGAAATTTTCTTCATAGAAGACATCAGAATGCATAAACACCTGCCAAACACTAAGGCCTACGAGAACACATTCCGAATTCTCATAGAAAAACGCAGCTGTATCTGGAGCGACTTTTATTCAAGAGACGTCATAATGACGGATGATTGGAAACAAGCAAATTAAGAGCTTCAACATATAATAACGCGATATGCAACACATGGTTTTCATCGCAAGTTCTCCCAAAATAAGAGATTTCATCATCGGAATGAATCTTGTGTGTGTGAATTGTACAATGAACCCTCTGAAATATATCGTGCAAATACACTGACTGACAGAGCAAATGCAACACCATGAAGGAGTGGTTCGAAAGGGATGAAAGTTGGGAAAAAAACAGAGACGGCACGGACGAATAATTGATGTTTATTTCAAACCGATATGCAGGTTACACAATGCGCACGGCATCGACTCAGTAGGATGTAGGACCACCGCGAGCGGCGATGCACGCAGAAACACGTCGAGGTACAGAGTCAATAAGAGTGCGGATGGTGTCCTGAGGGATGGTTCTCCATTCTCTGTCAACCATTTGCCACAGTTGGTCGTCCGTACGAGGCTGGGGCAGAGTTTGCAAACGGCGTCCAATGAGATCCCACACGTGTTCGATTGGTGAGAGATCCGGAGAGTACGCTGGCCACGGAAGCATCTGTACACCTCGTAGAGTCTGTTGGGAGATGCGAGCAGTGTGTGGGCGGGCATTATCCTGCTGAAACAGAGCATTGGGCAGCCCCTGAAGGTACGGGAGTGCTACCGGCCACAGCACATGCTGCACGTAGCGGTGGGCATTTAACGTGCCTTGAATACGCACTAGAGGTGACGTGGAATCATACGCAATAGCGCCCAAAACCATGATGCCGCGTTGTCTAGCGGTAGGGCGCTCCACAGTTACTGCCGGATTTGACCTTTCTCCACGCCGACGCCACACTCGTCTGCGGTGACTATCACTGACAGAACAGAAGCGTGACTCATCGGAGAACACGACGTTCCGCCATTCCCTCATCCAAGTCGCTCTAGCCCGGCACCATGCCAGGCGTGCACGTCTATGCTGTGGAGTCAATGGTAGTCTTCTGAGCGGACAACGGACGCCGGGAGTGCAGGCCTCCTTCAAGCAATCGACGGGAAATTGTTCTGGTCGATATTGGAACAGCCAGGGTGTCTTGCACATGCTGAAGAATGGCGGTTGACGTGGCGTGCGGGGCTGCCACCGCTTGGCGGCGGATGCGCCGATCCTCGCGTGCTGACGTCACTCGGGCTGCGCCTGGACCCCTCACACGTGCCACATGTCCCTGCGCCAACCATCTTCGCCACAGGCGCTGCACCGTGGACACATCCCTATGGGTATCGGCTGCGATTTGACGAAGCGACCAACCTGCCCTTCTCAGCCCGATCACTATACCCCTCGTAAAGTCGTCTGTCTGCTGGAAATGCCTCCGTTGACGGCGGCCTGGCATTCTTAGCTATACACGTGTCCTGTGGCACACGACAACACGTTCTACAATGACTGTCGGCTGAGAAATCACGGTACGAAGTGGGCCATTCGCCAACGCCGTGTCCCATTTATCGTTCGCTACGTGCGCAGCACAGCGGCGCATTTCACATCATGAGCATACCTCAGTGACGTCAGTCTACCCTGCAATTGGCATAAAGTTCTGACCACTCCTTCTTGGTGTTGCATTTGCTCTGTCAGTCAGTGTATATTCAGTAAAAGGCAAGTATCAATAACAAAACTACGACTAGAGTAATGCGGTTTAGTGTTCGTATTTTGAACATTCTGCGTATTTTCGTTAATAATATGGAACGCCTTGTACTTTCTTATGACTAGAACTCGGATTCTTAGGTGGTAATAGGTTAGAATGCAAAGTAATTTGGTTTGTAGGAAGTGTCATGCAACCCGTTGTACCATAATGTAGGAAGAGTAGCATCAATTCAAGGAGTTCTATAGGCTGTACTCCTAATATCTATGCAAATGTCATAGCATAACCGTTGTACAGTGTAGGGTATACTTGTTACTGTAAAGTATGTTTGCATTCTAACCTATCAGAACCTAATAATCCGGACTCTACTTACGACACTACAGTATTCTTGCATTTCCTTTTGATTTCTGTAATATTCTCGTTATACAATTTTTGTCTCTGTCTTGCTGCTTTTAATTTGAAAATTGTGGCCGCTGGCAGTTCCCTTGCAGTATTGGGAGATGAACGAGTTTATGGACCAAAGTTGGGTAGTTAATGATCTGCCCACAAGTACAGTACACTTGCCCCTCATAACCTAGCATTACAGTTATAGCCCGGCTCCTGCTATTGTTCTGTAGCTATCTTTTGTCTGCACAGTATTATGACTGCTCGCACCATTGTTGGGCGGACCAGGGAGCTCGCAGTTCTGAGTGACGGGATTAGAACTACTGTGCCGTGTCTCGCAAACATTGTTTAAACCATTAACTGCATAAATTTTCCGCGATGGTGCTTTTGTTAGTTTGCTACGTTGTCAAAGCCGTGCTGCTGAAGGTGACAACCGAGATGAGTTGAAATCTGTTACCCAGCTGGAGCTTGCCACTTGTGTGGATTTGGCTCGCCTTTTATAGCCGGATGCCCTTTGTGACGCCACATAATTCTTCAGTTGAGAATTCGAACATAGGATAGACTGGGATTCGAACTCCGCTCATCGGGGTGGAAATCCAACAGCAAAGCCATTGCGCTAGTCACGATCACCCGGTGTCCACTCCATAGTCTATAATAATAATAAATAATAATAATAATAATAATAATAATTCTTTTTCTTTCTCCAATACCGATCGAGAGAAATCTAAATTACGACTTCAACATCTTAGACCCGGCCAGGAATCGAACCGAGAACACTTTGAACCGAAGGCTACTACGCTGATCATTCAGCCAAGGAACATGACTTAATACTTCGTATAAAAATGAATAATTTATTACGCTCATATTACGGTATGAATACATTTATACTTTTTTTATTTGCAATTGTGGGTTAAAGAGATCCGACGCGAGTGGTGATGTATACTCGAAATCTTTAGTATCTCGTGGCCTGAAATATTAATTTCAGGCAAGAAATCAGCACAGCCCTCAGAACCACCCAGTACCTTCTTACACACTCTTTTTCATTGGTCACATCCATTAGGCGCGTTAACACGCACACACATCTGAAGAGTGAGGGGAGGTGGAGAAAACGAAGTACGCGCCTGCCCACACGTCCGACTGGCTGGATAATGAAGGGAGGAACCACACGCCTCCTGGAAGACGAACACATGTGACGTCGCCTTGCTTACTTCTCCTTCATCCTCAGGGTTCGCCAAAATCTTCGCCCAAACGTTACCTGATGCCTTTACCATCCGGAATTCTTGTGATCGTGATTGTACATTTCAGTCACGCGAGTACTTGAGGATTAACAGAATAAAGTTAAAACTTTAAAAAAATTATGTAAGTGAAGTACTGCATTTTCAATACAGTATTTGTGAAGTGTGATTGAGATGAATTTTTCTTCCAACGTTTACACAGTATGTACAGTGATAATATGTCAGCAAAATATAAATTAATAAGCGAGGAAAGAAGTAGCAACAGTGTATATTGATCAGTAATGTCGCGCACGGTCTTGGCTAATAAATGAGATGTACTTTCAAATTGTCAAAATCGCTGCCGTTTGTTTTCCCGTTTTCTAATCGCCATGTTATTTGTGATTTTTCTTGAATATTAAACACTTTCTCTTCCTTTTGCGACATTCTCACAACGATGCTTGTCTTGTCTATTTAACAGACAGACTGGTTTGAAACCTACACTCTACTGAAATCAAGAGGTTGAAGATAAGCTTTACATTGTTTTCAGCAATCTCCAAATGCTTAAAACAAAAATCAACATTGGACGTTATAGTTGATAATTTATCCCAAAATGTGATAGAAATACGCTGTTTTATATGTTATGTCGAAAGAAGCGATGTCGTACGAAGTGATGTTTTTAAATATAGTGTTCATATAGGATTTAGACGGGACCGTTAGATTTCGCCTTTATATCAAGTACGCCGTTAAAAGCGAATTGGCACTGTGTTCAAACCCAGCAGTCTACACTCAGCTGCTGTATGAGTTGACTGGACTTGGGGTAGTGAAAGTGAGGATTAGCCGTCCCCAGGTAACAACGCGCCGGACCACCTGCGATGCCATAAGGAAGAGAGACTTGTAAATACACTTGTAAGTGTGGCCATTCATAACTGGTTACGATAGTGTGTGTTTAAATATGTGTGTGTGTGTGTGTGCATTTAGTTAGAGTAATGACGCTACGAGTTCCTCGAAATTGGGTACTGCACTCCCCAGGCGTATGGAATCAATTAATCGTGATTCCAGTCGCAGTCCAGCATGTATTACTCTCTCTGTACATTGTATTGGAGAAAGTCATAAGAAACTGGGAAAACTCTCTGAAAGTAGAAGGCATACAGGGAATTCATCTTGGGCACAAGGGACAAAACTTGGAAATTAAATGTCTGGCTTTTGCTGATGATCTTGCTCTCTTAGCTCAAAACAGAGAGGATTCTCAAAGGATGCTGGAGCTTCTTCATGACAATGCGAAGAAAACAGGTCTGAAAGTCTCCTACGAAAAGACGAAGTACATGGAGTACCGACATCAGGGAGAGAAAAGTATGGAAGTGAAGTGCGGAAATGTTAGAAGAGTAGAAAAGATTAAGTATTTGGGAGAACTGATCCAACCCAATGGACTAGACAAGGAGCCAAACAAGGAAAGAGCTAGAAAATTGGAACTGGCCTACAGACTGACACAGAACAGGTACAATAAACGGGCAGTATCCTACAAAGCCAAAATTAAACACTACAACGTTGTTGTAAAACCAGGGGAGCTGTACGGTTCAGAATGCCTTATATTAAATAAAAAAGGGGAACTTAAAGAAATTGGGAAGAAGGAAAGGAAAATTCTGAGGAAAATTCCTGGACCTCAGGAAACGACGGATGTTCATGGAGGAAAAGAAGAAATGAGGATCTCTACAAGTATTCCGAAAAGATCACGGACACAATGCGATAACGAAGACTGAAATTTTACGGACATCTCGTCAGACTAAAAGGATATTTAAATATATAATTGGATTGAGGAGAACAACGAAATGGGTGGAGGAGGTTAAGAAGAACACAGAAGAAACTAAAATAACACCAGAGTTGATCCTCAACAGAAAGAAGCTTAGAACTCGAGTAGTTGACCACAAATTCCGTAAAGAGCAGCGGAAGAACAGGCCCAAATTTGTAATATCTGAGGAGTAGAGAAAAATAAGGAGTGAACGAATGAAGAAGTTCTGGGAAGAGAAAAGAAGAAGAGTAATGAAAGAGATGGTGTTTTATTCGTAACAACCAGTGTTTGTCAATAGGTTATGTTGTCTTCAAATGGACTGTATTTATATCTAAACGAAGATTCACTGTTCAGTGTCCGATAGCATTCTGTATGTGATTCAAAACTAACTTTTTGGAACGAAGAGCCTTTTAACAATGCCCGATTCAATTGTGGAGTATGTCAATTGCTGTAGTACTGTTTGCGCGCGCATCTTTGCTGTTCTTGTACGTACAACTCACAAAATAGTCTGCCTAAAACAGAGAGAGAGAGAGTAATACATGCTGGACTGCGACTGGAATCACGATGAATTGATTCCATATGCCTGGGGAGTGCAATACCCAATTTCGAGGAACTCGTGGCGTCATGAATGATGCAGACGCGTAAACACATGGAGTAGGAATGTATACCTTGCCCTCACTGGAGTGTCCTGGAGCTGTGTACTCCAATACGACTGTAATTTGATCAGTATATTGATTCTGCGTTGCAAACAAGCGAAGTTTGTGCATTGTCAATAAATCAAAACTCGTACGTATCAATACTGCCTGCCAATTCTACAAAATAATATATTATCCTACTAATTATTGTCCGACTCATTTGATGAATGGTCAGCGTTGAGGCCTTAGGTTTAGAGGGCCCCGGGTTCGATTTCCGCCCGGATCGAGGATTTTGATCGCGTCTGATTAATTACTCTGGCCCAGGGACTAGGTATTTGAGTTTGTCTCAAAATTTTCCTCTTCATATTCAGACACACTATTACAATAACAAAAACCAAACCAAACCCCATGGCACTACAGCCCTTGGAGGGCCTTGGCCTACCAAGCGACCGCTGCTCAGCCCGAAGGCCTGCAGAGTACGAGGTGTCGTGTGGTCAGCACGACGAATCCTTTCGGCCGTATTACAATAACAAGGAAATGTAATTTCAAATAATTCAAACAATTCTTTTATTTGTTCATGTAAGCCTGTACCTTAAACTACACCTCAACATAAGTTCCAAGCATATTAAGGCACTTGTCATTTCGTGAAGCCAGCTTCTGAATTCCATCATCATAGTAATCTGCCGCCTGATGTGCCAGCCACTGCCGCGCGGTCCTTTTTAGGTCATCATCATCGTCGTCGTGGCGTTGACTTCCTGAATGCTTTTTCAGGCTCAGGAACAAGTGGTAGTTACTAGACACTAGGTCACACCGAGCTCGATAGCTGCAGTTGCTTAAGTGCGGCCAGTATCCAGTAATCGGGAGATAGTGGGTTTGAGCCCCAATGTCGGCAGCCCTGAAGATGGTTTTCCGCGGTTTCTCATTTTCACACCCGGCAAATGCCGGGGCTGTACCTTAATTAAGGCCACGACCGCTTCCTTCCACTTCCTAGGCCTTTCCTATCCCATCGTCGTCATAAGACGTATCTGTGTCGGTGCGACGTAAAGAAAAAAACGCTAGGTCACGACTATACGGAGGATGATCAGATTGTCCCCAACCAATTGAAGCGATGAGGTCTCGGGGTTTCATTAGCCGTGTCATGAAGCAAAAGAATTACCCTTGTGAGCATGAACAGCCGATTGTTTTGGATTGCGTGAGCACAACTTCTGATAATCTAAGTATCCTGATACATTTTCATAAAGAACAACACTCCTTGAAATTTCAGGCATCTCATAACCTAATGACGAAATCTTAAAGCACCTGTTTCCTCGAATCTTTGCATCAACGTTTTTCAAGTCTTCAGTAATGATTAGGGCCCGGATGTTAATAGGTTAGAATGCAAACTTACTGAAGCGAGTAACATGTAGAGTCTACCCGCACGACGACGGTAATGCTATGAGGTTTGTATAAACATTAGGGGTTTGGTGTATTAGAACCCCTAGAATTTATGTTACTCCCACTACATTACGTTAGAGCGTGCTCAGTCGACATTTCCTACTAAGTAATTTTGTTACTAAATAATTTTGTTAGTAGGAAATGTCGACTAGCCCGCTCTAACGTAATGTAGTGGGAGTATCATAAATTCTAGGGGTTCTAATGGGCCGAACCCCTAATGTTTATCTAAACCTCATAGCATTACCGTCGTGCGGGTAGACTCTACTTATTACTCGCTTCAGTAAGTTTGCATTCTAACCTATTACTGCATAAACATCCGGGCCCTAGTAATGACAGACGATCGCCCACTACGCTTCTTGTCGTGGACATTAGTACGGCCTTTTTTAAATGATCTAACCCAATTTCTTACCATTCCTTTGCTCATAGTGTGTTCTCCATACACTTCACTAATCTGCCGATGAATTTAAACAGCTTTCACGCCTTTTCGATTTAAGGCGACACTCCGGAGATAAAAAGATTTTTCTGCCTAATACATGGATTTTCACGAAATTTTCCAAAATCATTATTTGTTTTGAAATTTTTAATTCCATTTTTTCCATGAAATGTAATTAACATCTTAATGTAAATTCTTAATTAGGTAGATAATACTCCTTTTAAAAGCACTACATATCGATTTTTCTGTACATAATTTATATAAGGAGATATATCGTCCTAAAGTTCGTGTAAGTTTTACGTTCTAAAATTTTGGACTTAAAAATCCCTACTAAAAATTCTGCAATAAAAATTCCGTATGCAAATTTCTTATTATATCTGTGATACATATACCATACAAATTTTGTTACATTTGGCAGACTATTATGGGAGAAAAATGATCTTTAAATGTAAAATTACAATTGGCAAACAAAGCATTATTACAGTGATAAATTGTTTGAATTCAGCAGAATAACTTCGTGACAAGAAAAAAGAAACTCAATCTTTTCAATTTCAGTCATAAAAAATTTCACCAAATGATCAAAATATTGACTTTTATCTCCGGAGTGTCGCCTTAAAAATCGAATCACAGCGCGTACTTCACACTCGGCGGGACTGTTAATTGTCAGAGGACCGGGCGAGTTGGCCGTGCGCGTAGAGGCGCGCGGCTGTGAGCTTGCATCCGGGAGATAGTAGGTTCGAATCCCACTATCGACAGCCCTGAAAATGGTTTTCCGTGGTTTCCCATTTTCACACCAGGCAAATGCTGGGGCTGTACCTTAATTAAGGCCACGGCCGCTTCCTTCCAACTCCTAGGCCTTTCCTATCCCATCGTCGCCATAAGACCTATCTGTGTCGGCGCGACGTAAAGCCCCTAGCAAAAAAAAATTGTCAGAGGCAATTTCAATACGCGCAAAAATAAATATGGGCGAATGGTTCCGTAATGGCGTTTGTGGCTAGCCTACAGATCGACGTACTGAGCGCGCATGCTCTGAACGACGATCGAAACGCTGCAGCGGCCATATTTAAAAACGGTACTTACTTTAAAAATATGCTTCGTATATTAATTAACAACGGCCGTAGCAATGTTGAAACACCGGATCCCGTGAGATCTCCGAAGTTAAGCAACATTGGGCGTGGTCAGGAGTTGGATGGGTTGTCACGCGCTGTTGGTGGGGGATAAGGGAATGGAGGAGCGGAAAGGAACTGGCCACCCTACCGCACGTAAACTCCGGCTCAGGAACACCTCTGCGGAGGTTCGGACCTGCCTTCGGGCAGAATAACCCTTACCTTACCTATTAATTAACATTATTATAGGCCGGCTTTTCAGGTTGCAATAGTTTTGAATGCTAACTTGCTGAAGTCTAGCCTGCACAACGGTTATGCTAAGGGGTTTGCAAAAACAGGAGTACGGCCAATCTGAACCCCTAGAATTTATGGTGCTCTGACTGCATTACTGATCTAGGCGACACTTCCTAATAATAAAATTAGTTCGCATTCTACTCTACTTCTACACAATTAATACTATTTACAGTTTTACTTTTAAATCTTTAATTTACTTTATCCATGAAATCACAGAGTTCGGCTTTGTATGAGCTTAAGGGCGCTCTTCTACTATATGTTGGATGGTCTGCTGGGGAACTACACAACTCCATTGCGGGGGAACGAGCTTGTCTGCTGTCGAGGACATGATCAGCATATCTACCGTGATTCTTCCTAATCCTGTAGAGAATTGACCACGTTTTTCGAGGAAAGTCTAAACTGCTTCGTTTTATTATTACGTTCGCCATACTTTGAAATCGGGATGGAGATGTTTCGACCAGTTCATGTTTCCAGGTCTACATTAGGTTGTACCGACTATTTATCAGGTTTCTTGTTGTTTTGACTGGTGGATTTCGGCAGCATTGATGTCCTCATTATTTGGCACCTGGTCGTTGACAGCCATCTTCTTATATTTTCGAACCGAGGCATATTTACGTCTGAGTTCAGGTTGTGGGATGTGACTCAGTGCTGATAGCCAAAATGCGTGTGTTGATATGACTGTACTAGTTTTAATCCTCATTGCCTGATTGAGCTGAATAGCGACAAGTTTTGTGTAACTACTTTTGAGCCACACTAGAGCTTCCCTGCATTCTTCTATAAGTGTCTTTTGAAGGGCAGAGTTCCATCTAAAGTTACTCCCAAATAGGCTGTTCGTTGTGGTTCAGCCGGTTGGACCCAAATGCACATCTAGTTCATAGTTAGCTAGCTTACTTAAACATGCCACTTTAGTTTTTTCCTCCATTTACAAAAGTACCCATTAAGAGTTTATAGATAATTAATTAAGGTCTTTTCTGTGTAGCAGTTGCACAGTCGTCTGCATAGTCGAACATTTTGGAACAGGTTACAGGCATATCGGAGATATAAGGAGTGAATACGAGTGGAGCTAAAACAGAGCCCTGAGGCAGACCATTATAAAGTTTCCTCTGACAGCTGATGGCATTATCCAGCGTTACTTGGAATATCCGGTTCATTAACATGTTATTCGTGAGATACTGATAAATAAATAATTAATAAAGAAGATTGAATTGTTTCTATAGGATCTTGATATACACTAATGAACAAAATTAAATTTCAAGAAATTTCAAAGCACAAACTTTTTAACTACTGAAATATACGTATGTATTTCTCTGTTAATTCTAGTACGATTTATGTAGCGTCCACCCTCTTAAAAATGGGAAGACCCGGCGAGTTTGCCATGCGGTTAGGGCCGCGCAGCTGTTAGCTTGCATCCGGGAGATAGTGGGTTTGAGCCTCACTGTCGGCAGTCCTGAAAATGGTTTTCCGTGGTTTCCAATTTTCACACCAGGCACACCTTAATTAAGGCCACGGCCGCTTCCTTCCCACTCCTAGGCATTTACTATCCCATCGTCGCCATAAGACCTATCTGTGTCGGTGCGACGTAAAGCCAATTGTAAAAATGGGAAGGTTTTAAGACGGTATATGAAATTGTGGTCCTCTGTTTTTTTTTTGCTCAATTAATCATTCCCGTTTCTTTCAGCCAGTAAGAAACAGTATATCGGGGAGCACTCAGTTTATTCGCGATCCCGGACACAGAAATGTAATAATAAAAAGCAATAATTATACGCCTCAGAAACGAATCCCTTGGAGGTCACTCTAAAATTATACAAATTGAAAAGCAAGAAAGGAAAATTCTCCGGAAAAATTTACGATCCCACAAGAGAAAATGATTGTGGATTAAGAGGAGAACAACGGACGGGTTCACTGGTGCCGTATGCAAGATACGCCTGGAATTGTATGGTCATATCTGTAGAATGGACTGCGACAGACTCGCCAAAAGATTACTTAAAGTAATCAACTCAAAGAAGGTCAACCGGGCGAATTGGCCGTGCGCGTAGAGGCGCGTGGCTGTGAGCTTGCATCCGGGAGATAGTAGGTTCGAATCCCACTATCGGCAGCCCTGAAGATGGTTTTCCGTGGTTTCCCATTTTCACACCAGGCAAATGCTGGGGCTGTACCTTAATTAAGGCCACGGCCGCTTCCTTTCAACTCCTAGGCCTTTCCTATCCCATCGTCGCCATAAGACCTATCTGTGTCGGTGCGACGTAAAGCCCCTAGCAAAAAAAAAAAAAGGTCAAAATAAACTGATTAGAAGAAACTAAGGTGGACCTTTAAGAAATGAATATCACAGACGACATGAGAGAAGATGGTGGAACTTTTAGTACAACAGTAGCCAAGCACAAATTCGTAGAAAAATATAAAAAGAGAAAAGAAAACTGGTAGGAAGTGTTCCACAGAACGCAAGTTGCAACACAGTTCATTCATGACGAGATTTTGGGAGGAGAAGAAGACAAAAATCATGAGGCCAACGAAGAAATTCGAATGCGCTCTTTGAAGGGGCATAACGAAGATAATAATAAAATGCCGGGCTGAGTGACTCAGACGGTTGAGGCGCTGGCCTTCTGACTCCAACTTGGCAGGTTCGATCCTGGCTCGTTCCGGTGGTATTTGAAGGCGCTCAAATACGCTAGCCTCGTGTCGATAGATTTACTGGCACGTAAAAATAACTCCTGCGGGACAAAATTCCGGCACCTCGGCGTCTCCGAAAACCGTAAAAGTAGTTAGTGAGACGTGAAGCAATTATTATTATTATTATTATTATTATTATTATTATTATTATTATTATTATTATTATTATTATTATTTAATTTATTTGTTCTGTTAGTAAATCGAAAAACTTGAATACTTTTGACTGCGGGTGTACGCTGTGCAACTCGGCACACATCCTCTCTAAGGGATAATTCATTTTTTATGATTTTTTGTCTGTTGCCTTTTTCCCCTTCTATTTCCCTCCTGGGAAATCCTCACTCGCTTGTCCTGAAATATTGGAAGAATTAATTACCTCCTGTGACATTCTCCGCTAATTGTGTTATGTGCGAAGCATTTTTAAAAATTGATTACTTTCTCTATAATAGAACAATGGAAGTGTTGCGTCAGGGTTGCAGTTCGTCAAATAATAAAATACAAAGCACGTGCATTCGGTTAAGTGCCTTTTGCTGCGAGCTGGCCTGCAGATAGCATTTCATCGTGGTCAGCCTACACCTTTTGATATAAATTTGGGTGGGGTGGTGGTGGTGGTGGTGGTGGTGGTGGTGGGGATTCATACGAAAACTTGCGTCACGAAATTAGCGGAACAAGGTGTGAGCCATGATGTTACCTAGCAATCGTGCAGGCTGTGATGTGAAGTATTGCGCTGATACTTCACTTGTCTTCTCCAAATTCCATACAGATGTTCTCGAAAACTGTTCGTTAGGTGCTAAGAAATTAGTGGTTATCAGTTTGTAGTCCGGCTTTTGTTACAAGAGGTCCTGGGTTCGATTTCCGGCCGGGTCGGGAAATTTGACTTTGATTGGTTAAATCCGATGGTTTGCGGCCTGGGTGCGTGTGTATGGCGACATAACCATTATAATCCATCTAGGGAGGAACCCATTCTCACAGACCTATCGAGAGGCTACATGTCATGAATTAATGAATTAATTAGCTATTTGGCAGAATTAGATCTATTGCGATTCACATCATCAGTTAAGCAGCGTTCACTGTGATCACTCTGCAATTGGGTGACCATCATACACCACGCGAGCTGCGAGAGAACTCCCACCTGAGTTATTTTACATGCGAACATCGTACGACGTGGAGATTCCTATAGGATTTCTTCTGCCCTTAAGAATCCTACTATTTTACCATCCCGTGTGGAATGACTAACTCTGACGGGTTCGAACCCACAAACTTGTTACTAGAGGCTGACACTCCTCCACTGATGTATAGAGGGAACTACTTAGTGCAGTAATTGAGAACTAGAGGACCTGTGCTGAACCGCAGTCATATAGTTTTCCCTGTCGTAATCAATGGTTTTATGAACATTTTGTAAGATGCGCAACATGGTATGCGTCAGTTCGTAGCCAGATTCATCCATTCTGACGTCATCATGCCGTCTGTTTGGTAAAAAATCTATCCATACATTCGCTTTTTTCTCCTGCAGTTATTGATGTAAAGCTTGGTATTGTGTCGTTGAAGGCAATGACGTTTTTAATCGCAGATTTTCTCTATAGAACGGTTCTCTTGTGAGCTCATAGGTTAGTCTGGAAGGAGCTTTTTTTTGTCAGACAGAGAACATTTTTATTGTTTTTAGTATTGGCTTAACGTCGCACCGACACAGTTAGGTCTTATTGCGACGGTGGATAGGAAAGGACTAGGAGTGGGAAAGAAGTGGGCGTGGCCTTAATTTACATCCCCAGCATTTGCCTGATGTGAAGATGGGAAACCATGGAAAAATCATATTCAGGGCTGCCGACAGTGGGGCTCGAACCCACCATCTCTCGAATGAAAGTTCACAGCTGCGGAGAAATTTCTGAAAGGGGGTACGGAATGCCCTATGCTTCCAATGATAAAATCGGCTGTTTATATTGTACCTTTTCTCTGAAACCACTGGAGTTGGACACTTCAAATTTTTGCAGCTTGTAGTTTAATATCTTGGTCTTCTACTGAAACAAGCATAATTTTTGTAACGACCTACTTAAGGAAGATATTATTTTTTATTTTGATACTAGATATTTTTGGCATTTTTAGAATAAATTTTTGCTAATAACATTTGTAATATACAGACAAATTAAAAACTGTTATTTCAGCAGTTGAAAGACATATTTATAAGTATGTCCTACAAATTTCAAGTTCATATATTCAAAACTGGCTGAGAATATGCACCTTAAGTATTAAAAAAGTAAACTTACGGGAAACGGGCTGCAAAGTTAACACATCAATGCCTGCCAGGTCCATAGCTTGGATTATCTGGATCTTCTTCAAATTCCACTTGTAGTTTGGCACCTCTCCTGTCCTTTCTGGCTTGAAGAGCTTTTTTCTAAAATGACATTTTCAGCAGACCTTAGCCTTACCATGTCTCTATGCAATATTGCATCAACAGTACAACACCCAACATTCAACCCTAACACTTTCAGAACTTTGCAGTTTGTGATGTTTCCCTGGTTAAAACTTGAAACAGCATCCTATACACCAAAATCAAGTGTGCTGATACCCACAAACACTGTTTTGGGTAGGCGGTTCCAGATGACACTATTTACACATTCCTTTGGGTTTTCTGTCCTGCCGTGCAGGCATTTTTTCAGGAGATTTTTATTAGAAAGATCCCTGAAAATTTGTTTGATTTCATCCGTAATGGCTGGTGGCAAGCTGTGAGGATGGTTATATTTCTCCCCTGTTACTTTGCTCCTGTTATATTTGCACCAGCTGTCTGTCCCTGAAGGACACAAGCCATGTACAGGATTTTCACTACTGGAATACATGTTGAAACATGATGCCCAGACAGCTTTCCTCATTGCTTCCATATTATCATTATTTTGCCTGATGGCAAAACCACAGTAATTCTGGAGAGTATCAATGACTGAATCAGTAAATCTGTTCTTACCCTCTGATGTTCTATCATCACTAAGTTTCTTTCCCTTCATGTTTGATTTTAGTCTTCTCAATCTTGTCCCCTTACGTTTTTGAACGTGACCAATACATTCCATTTAGGTTACATTTACATCATTTCCATAGGGTTTAGAATCATGAACAACTTTGAAAGCCTTAGAGTCACCATCATCCGGGAGATCGTGGGTTCGAATACCACTGTCGGCAGCCCTGAAGATGGTTTTCCGTGGTTTCCCATTTTCACACCAGGCAAATGCTGGGGCTGTACCTTAATTAAGGCCACGGCCGCTTCCTTCCCATTCCTAGGCCTTTCCTATCCCATCGTCGCCATAAGACCTATCTGAGTCGGTGCGACGTAAAGCCTGTAGTAACAACAAACAGAGTCACCATCCTCAAAGTAATACAAATACCTAGCATTGTACCACTGAATAGAACGTTGGTCAATTGACTTGCAAGAGACCGTCATGTCTACTCACAGCAGAAATCTGGCGTGCATCATCATGTAAATTAATTTAAAAAACACACTTGTAGTTATCATATCATCATAATCCATACACCATTTTAAAGTGGGCATTTGACACATTAAGAAATAACAATAATATAAAAATGACAAATTTTAGGCAAAATACCCATTCCATATCCACTTCATACATCGCCTTCACTCTTTCTAGTGTAGCTAGGTTCTCCTTCGATATGTGTTCTCAGATAATGTCTAAGGCGTATATCATGATTGGGTCTGTTTGTACGCAGACTTTTTTTCTCTTAGCAGCATGTAAGTTATCAGGAACGCTCTGCCATATGTTGAATATATTTGGAAGCTGGGCAAGGTTAAAGAATCAAGAGTATCTAGCAGGGAATAGCATTCTTCCCTGATCAGTGTAAACTCTGTGGCTAGACAGGTAGTAATCAAACATGGCTGCATATCAGAATATCAATGAAAGTGTCAGTCGCTTAGCAACCTGCTAAGTGTAGAATGTATTGCGGGTTAGGCTAAGCCGTCGCTTGCAATTATTGGAGTGAGCATTTAACTAATTGATTTTATGATTATTCAAAGTTGGCTGAACTTAGAGACCTGTCAATGTCTCATGATTCACCGACAGGTAGTTCCGGAGAGAATGAAACAGAAATGAAGCAAATCGTCCAGTAGAACGGACGGACGGATTTACCAAAGCTGTTTTTAGGAAACTCTTTTAATATATTGATTAATTATCTTCACTTGTCGATCTTCTAAATCGAGCGTTGACCCCTTTTAAAAGAAAGCGTATAGTACCGCCATCAGAGACGAAGAACCCCGGTACCAACCACATGACCATGTATTATCATTTGTATAGTTCTTGCATGCATTCGCCAGTATTCGAACCTCGGTTGAGAAACTGCTGATGCTTTCACTTGTGAAACCTAGTCATTCACTTTAAGATTCGCCCTCGTAGTTCCCTTTTTTCTAATTATAGCGAATGCCACGCGTCATTCATAAGTTCGTGTTGCAATTCCTGATACCCTAAATGTTCCGGTAATGACTTGGCAATTTGGGAGTGACAGCCTTAATGCGATATCCGTGTAGCGTTCCCAAGGCTTATTAATCGCCTTCTACGCCTGGCATTATGCAGAGCTTCGCACTTGCACACAGGATCCCTTTACGAATATTAATAGGATGAAAATGTGTGGCACATGGAAGGTGTTCACCATATTGAGTGTTAATTGAGCTTCTTACCTCTCAGAAAGCACGCAGATGCTAGACTCTTTGAGTGTCATCCTTCCTAAGTGACGTCCAAGGATTCAACGAGTACCCCGTGTGTGGGGGGAGGGGGGGGGACGCAGACGAAGAATACTCACCTGTGTGTGCCTGTCGTAAGAGCCGACTAAAAGGGGGCGACCAAGGGATGATTGTATTAGAACAATGAAACTAGTTGTGATTAGTACCACCACGCGGGGAACGCCATGGGTCGCTTTTACTTGCGCGTATTACCACTATGTTAGGTACCAAATAGGTTTGTGATAAGGAGCACCGTGCGATCATCCCACCACTTAGAGTGCACTGTCGGCTTTTACAGTACCTGTGATTAGTACCACTGTATGAGCGACACCATGGTTTTGGCTTGCCTATGATTAGTACCCACTATATGAGGAACACCACGGGATAGCGCGAGTCCCTGTGGATAGTACACTTACGTGATGAACACCATAGGTTTGCGTTGCCTGTAAATGGCGCCGCAATGTGTGAAACCCCATAGGTCTGTATTACACGTGCGTATTACATTACCTGTGAGTAGTACCATAATGTGTGGAATACTGCGAGTCTACACTACTTTTGATTAGTACCGCAACATGACAAATACGGTGGTTCTACTTTCCTGGCGATAAGTACCATTATGAGGGGCTGATGTCTTGGATTTTGGACCCCTTTAAACTGCAAGCATCATCGATTGAGTATTGTGCTTTAGAAGCAGTCCCTTGGTCAGTAATACTATTGGTTTACGTCAGTTTCTATGAATGTAAGACATTGCGGGTCGAATCCACTGATTGTTTTAAATTCGTATCCATCGATTCATTTTTCGTCCTCACGTTTTGAATTCTGGTCAGTGGAAGATTTTGGACTTTTGTCATTACATTGCGTCTCATTTCGTATCATTAGGGGCCGATGACCTAGATGTTAGGCCCCTTTAAACAAAAAGCATCATCATCATCACTTGCGTGTAGTACCACTACGTTAGGTACCTAATAGGTTTGCGATTAGTAGCAACAGCGAGCGGTTCACTGTGGGTTTCCAGTAGCCGTGATTAGTACCATTGTGAGAAAACACCACGGGCCTGGGCGTTGCCTGTGATTACTATCCACTGTATCAGGAACACCATGGGAATACCGGCGCCCGTAATTTATAGGCCTGCACCTAGGTGATGAACGCCATGGGTTTGCGTTGAATATGAGTGGCGCCATTATGTGAGAAAGACCATAGGTCTGCGTTACCTTTGCGACGTACAATACTTGTGAGTAGTACCGTGAGTGTACGCTACTTTTGATTAGTACCCCAACATGACAAATACTATGGTTCTACTTTACTAGGGATAAGTACCATTATGAGGGGCCGTTGACCTGGATTTTGAACCTCTTTAGACAACAAGCATCCTTGATTCAGGATTGTGCATTAGAAGCAGTCCCTTGGTAAGTAATACTATTCTTTATGGTAGTTTCTGGGTTGGATCCACTGATTGTTTTAATTAATATCCATCCATTCATCGCACGAACACATCAATCCTGAACCAACTTCAGATAAAAGTTCGTCTATCGTGTAAGGTCTCTCAACGGATTGTACGCTACTTTGGACATATAACGCGCCGAGATGGTAGTCTTCAAAAGCTGATTGTTGAGGGCAAAGTCCAGGGAACCAGACAACGAGGACGAATACCAACGCGATGGATTGACATGGTGGACGGCCCCCTACAGTGTTCTCTCAGAGTAACCACATTGAAAGCGTTAGATAGGGAAGAATGGCGGAGTATGGTTCATCGGCCAGAGGGCTGAATATTATGATAGTCACGACGCCTCAGTCATGAGGCAAAACGAAGAAGAGAAGATTCATTCTTTATCATCAGGTTTTTTATTCTGGTCAGTGGATAACTTTTAAATTGTCATTACATTTCGTACCGTTAGGGGCCGATGACCTAGATTTTAGAACCCTTCAAACAACAAGCATCATTATCAACGATTCAGCAAGTGTTCAAGGTTTTGATGTAGAATCTTTATACAGTGTGTGAACGGACGTATGCTTGCGCGAGTGTGTGTATGTTCTTAGTGATCTCTGGAATGCAGGGGGCAATTTCTACCAAGCTCGGTACACATATGACTTGGAATCTGAGAAAAATACTGTGGGTGGGGGGTAAGAAACCCCTAGCTCCCCTAGGGATGGAATGGTGATGGGGAGGGTGTGACATGTAATAATAATAATAATAATAATAATCGAAAACTACCAATGTTAATGTCGAATCCATAGTTTCCTGAGTTGATGAGGCGAATAGTGACACTAGGCTGATTCTACTTACCTGATTTTACCCAAACAGATTTAAAATTCCGCAGAAAAAGAAAATATGCTTTAATTATACCAGCAAGTGTAACACTAGTGATTGTAACTATACGGCAGTGCCAGATTAACAGTAACTGTAACACGTTGTTTCGACAAGTAGGATACGTAAACCGTGTGGTTAGCGACACTGAATCGAACCCATCAGTGAGAAAATAACTAAAAATCATCACCCTCTGCATCAACAGGGGAAAAGGAGTAAGGTTGTTCCCTAAGTGTGCAGGCTTACATGCCAGAGAGTATATATACTGTAAATTATTTGTATTCTTTACTTGAAAGGATGTTCTTTCTTTCTTTCTTTCTTTCTTTCTGCCTATTTTTCTTCATTCAGCTTCTTTTTTCCCAGTTCTTTTCCTTAAAACTCGTTTTCGCCTTCCACTTCTTTCTCCTTCGTTTTCATCCCTCTGTGCTCTCCTTCCTAATGTTCGCATTGCTTTCTGTAATTTTACATTAATTTCTAATTTTCTTTTTCTTTATTCATTTCCTCATGTATTTCTGTATAATTTTGTTTTCTTTTCCTTTTACCCCCTCTGGTTTTTCTCGTTCTCCTTTGTCCCTTCAACGAACGTAGGTGAATCGTTCACCTTCTCGTCTTCACACCTCTGTCAACAGGCAGCATATCATCGCAGCAGTTTCAGACTAGACTAGGAATCTCCTATTCTAGCGCATGTGCACAACGTTGCTGAGAGGCAGCTCGTGCAAGTGTGTGTGCTATGGATGTAGTGGACCGGGGTGGGGTATTTAGGAGAGATTCTATCTATCACAACCACTGATTCTAGCTGCGTGGTCACGTTCCGCCCACGAGCTTGCTGACGACCAGAATTTTAAAACCCTCCCCGCAAGGCAATTCTTCTCGGTCAGACAGCCACCACCTTCTGCCTTTCATTCATGGCTGTCAGTTACTCGGCATTATAACCACCTCGCTGCCTTCTCTTCACGAGCGTCCAGCTCGTCTTCTGAGATCAGGAACGTGGGATCAAATCCTGGCGAAGGAAAGCGGGTGTGCAAAGGTACCTAAGTAGAAGTACAGTGTTTCTGTAAATAGTCTTCCGTTAACCAAGCCTAACTGTACTCTGTTGATCGTAAACTAATCTACCCTAAACTATTCGACAACATATTTTCATTGATCGTCACCTGAGATAACTTAAGGAAATGTATCTTTACCTATCTCTGAACACAGCCATCTGTTATTCGGTAACCAAACCAAAGCTGTCTCTCACAACAGTTTGCAGTTATTCGTAATGTAACTTCACTCTGACAATTTTTCATTGTTCGTAATGTTACACAACTTATCTCTGACAATAATCTTTCAAAACAACCTAACTTGTCTTTACAATATTTTGTTACTATAACCTAACCTGTCTCTGACAACATTCTTCTGTTTGCCATAACTTAACCTGTCTCTGACAATTTTTCTTATCGTAACCTAACCTGTTTGACAATTTTTATCATAACCTATCGTGTCTCCAACCACATTCTTCTGTTGACCGTAACCTAACTTTTCTTTGATAACGTTCTTCTTTTAGTCATAACCTAACCTGTCTCTCACAGTTTTGTGTTGGTCATAACCCAACCAATTTCTGACAACAGTCGTCTGTTAGTCATAACCTAACCTGTCTCTGACAACAATCTTCTGTCAGTCATAACCTAAATTGTCTCTGACAACATTCTTCTGTCAGTCATAACCTAAACTGTCTCTGACAACAATCCTCTGCTGGTCATATAACGTAACCTGTCCCTGACAACAATCTTCTATTGATCATACAACCTAACCTGTCTCTGACAACAATCTTCTATTGATCATATAACCTAACCTGTCTCTGACAACACCCTTCTGTTGGACATAACCTATTCTGTCTCTGACAACTACCTTCTATTGGTCATATAACCTAACCTGTCTCTGACAACAATCTTCTGCTGGTTATATAACCTAACCTGTCTCTGACAATAACCTTCTGTTGGTTATAACCTATTCTGTCTCTGACAACAATCTTCTGTTGATAATATAACCTAACCTGTCTCTGACAACAATCTTCTATTGATCATATATCCTAACCTGTCTCTGACAACGATCTTCTGTTGATCATATAACCTAACCTGGCTCCGACAACAATCTTTTGTTAGTCATAACCTGTTCTGTCTCTGACAACAATTTTCTATTGATTATATAATGTAACCTGTCTCTGACAACAATCCTCTATTGATCATATAACCTATGCTGCATCTGACAACAATCTTCTGTTGGTCATAACCTGTTCTGTCTCTGACAACAATCTTCTATTAATCATATAACCTAACCAGTCTCTGACAACAATCTTCTGGGTAATATAACCTAACCTGTCTCTGACAACAATCTTCTATTGATCATATAACCTATGCTGTCTGACAACAATCTTCTATTGATCATATAACCTAACCTGTCTCTGACAACAATCTTCTATTGGTAATATAACCTAACCTGTCTCTGACAACAATCTTCTATTGGTAATATAACCTAACCTGTCTCTGACAACAATCTTCTGGGTAATATAACCTAACCTGTCTCTGGCAACAATCGTCTGTTGATCATATAACCTAACCTGTCTCTGACAACAATCTTCTATTGGTAATATAACCTAACCTGTCTCTGACAACATTCTTCTGGGTAATATAACCTAACCTGTCTCTGGCAACAATCTTCTGTTGATCATATAATCTAACCTGTCTCTGACAACAATCTTCTATTGGTAATATAACCTAACCTGTCTCTGACAACAATCTTCTATTGGTAATATAACCTAACCTGTCTCTGACAACAATCTTCTATTGGTAATATAACCTAACCTGTCTCTGACAACAATCTTCTGGGTAATATAACCTAACCTGTCTCTGGCAACAATCTTCTGTTGATCATATAACCTAACCTGTCTCTGACAACAATCTTCTATTGGTAATATAACCTAACCTGTCTCTGACAACATTCTTCTGTTCGTTATAACCTAACTTGTCTCTGACAATATGTTCTTATCATCATTACCTATCCTGTAAGAGGAAGTATTTTTTATTGATTTCTATCGAAGGATTCTCTAACAGTGGTGACAACTTACACTAAATATAAACAAACTTTAAAAAGCGAAAGCAATTTTGTGTGGACGGTATTATCTCGATTCTTTCATTTGTAGATTAATAGCAATTCTAAAGCGAATTAATATTCTTCGTGAGAAATGCTGTGTTGTGCTCTGTTTGTAAAAGAAGGTCCCCGGTTATCCCGATAATGCACTCGATAGTGTTTCCCTCACCTGTCAGCAGCCACACAGTTGATGTGGGCGTATTCTAGGCGTTATCTGTGGTCTAACCTCGTCCATTTCTGTCATTACTCATGACAGTTAAAACTCCGGAGACATGTTATCTGATGGAGACGAATGATCCGTTTTTACTAGCTGAGGAACTTGTATTGTATTATATTGTTTTTGCTTTGATGAATTTTAAATTGACGAGCTGGTTGTCTACGCTGTTCGGGTTATGTGGGTTTGATCTTGTATGCAGGAGATGGTTGTTTTGAACGCCACTGTTGGCAGCCCTGGAAATTGAATTGCGTGGTTTCCCATTTTCACGACAGGTAATGACTGGGGCTATACGTTAATTAAGGCCACGGTCGCTTCTTTTTCAGAGGTGCTTGTCTAAGTGTAGGGAATTATATTTCTTCGTAATATTTGTCTTTCGTATGGAATGCTTTATTTTTATTTCGAGCTCTACCACTGGTGATGTCATTTGGAATTGTTTTCGATTTTCATGAATTTGGCGTATCAAACGTTGTGAAAATTAGGGTTTAATTTTCGAGAAGTTTTCCCTGACACGTCTACGTAAAACGGAGAGGTACGGGCTTATGGATAACAAATTGCATTTTTCAAATATTTAAGTGTGATACAACTATTTGTTTCTTTTGAAATAATTAATCTGACGTTAGAAGCAGATTTACTTCAATAAAACTGCAACTCATTAAATTAGCATGCATTAATGCCCCACACATTTAAGTACAAGAATTCTCGATTAAACTCCACTTAAGAATCGCTTACGTAACGTTAAAAACTAGTATTTGTTATAACCTTGTACAGTACATAAATAAATGCACATCTTGCTTTCTATCATGAGAGCTTTTCTTCCCAGACCTCGGTCCCCACTGACATTACTTAAATGAGGCTGGAATATCATGCCAAGGCTTGATTCTATTAAACTAAATTCCGCAATGAATTGAAATTATGTAAAATCCTTACTACTATTAAAACATGACAATACATTCGTTATGTGCATACCTTCTCGCCGGACTTCTGCTAATCCCAACATGTTTCATTAACACTGATTTACACTAACAAGACTATTACACTCTGTAGTCATTAGGTTAGGCCCTATGCCATTCCTTATGTAATGAAACAGGGCCCAGTTTACTTTCCTGCTTCCTAACTACTCACCATTACACGCTAGTTCATTGATCAGGCGTACAGCTACAGTGGACTGTCCTCTATTCACTTCCCCTTCACCGCGGATATGAGATAGTTCACAAATTAATAGAATTACATCACAGTATTTAGAAAACATTGACATGAGAGTATCGAGTTACTAAACATCTGAGCTATAGAAAACAGTATTGCTCTTATGGAGCGAACACTCTCCCTCTTAGACACCCATATCTCCCCGCGATTAAGGAATATTATATTATACTTTTAACACGTATAGTTTTAACACGTATTATTTGCAGAAGAATGAAAAGAAAAGTTGAAGCTGAGTTGGAGAAGATCAATTTGGCTTCAGAAGAAATGTAGGAACACGTGAAGCAATCCTGACTTTACGTCTGATCTTAGAGGATCGAATTAAGAAGGACAAGCCCACGTACATGGCGTTCGTAGATCTAGAAAAGGAATTCGATAATTTTGATTGGACCAAGCTATTTAAGATTCTGAAGGTGATTGGGATCAGATACCGAAAACGAAGAATTATCTACAATCTATATAAAATCAGTCTGCAGAGATAAGAATCGAGGGCTTTGAAAAAGAAGCAGTAATCCAGAAAGGAGTGAGGCAAGGCTGCAGTTTGTCCCCCCTCCTTTTCAATGTTTACATAGAACAGGCAGTAAAGGAAATCAAAGAGGAATTTGGAAAGGGAATCACAATACAAGGAGAGGAAATTAAGACCTTGAGATTTGCCGATGATATTGTTATTTTATCTGAGACTGCAGAAGGTCTCGAGAAGCTGCTGAATAGTATGGACGAAGTCTTGGGTAAGAAGTACAAGATGAAAATAAATAAGTCCAAAACAAAAATAATGAAGTGCAGTCGAACGAAGGCAGGTGATGCAAGAAATATTAGATTAGGAAATGAAGTCTTAAAGGAAGTAGATGAATGTTGTTACTTGGGTAGTAAAATAACTAACGATGGCAGAAGTAAGGAGGACATAAAATGCAGACTAGCACATTTTTTTTTTTTGCTAGGGGCTTTACGTCGCACCGACACAGATAGGTCTTATGGCGACAATGGGATAGGAAAGGCCTAGGAGTTGGATGGAAGCGGCCGTGGCCTTAATTAAGGTACAGCCCCAGCATTTGCCTGGTGTGAAAATGGGAAACCACGGAAAACCATCTTCAGGGCTGCCGATAGTGGGATTCGAACCTACTATCTCCCGGATGCAAGCTAGCACAATTAAGGAAGAGCTTTCTTAAGAAAAGAAATTTGCTCACTTCAAACATTGATATCGGAATTAGAAAGATGTTTCTAAAGACTTTCGTCTGGAGCGTGGCATTGTATGGAAGTGAAACGTGGAGAAAAGAAGAAAAGAATAGAAGCTTTTGAAATGTTGTGTTACAGAAGAATGCTGAAGGTGAGATGGGTAGATCGAATCACGAATGAAGAGATACTGAATCGAATTGGTGAGAGGAGATCGATTTGGCTCAAGGACACATCTTAAGACACCCAGGACTTGTTCAGTTGGGTTTTGAAGGAAGTGTAGGTGGTAAGAACGGTAGGGGTAGACCAAGGTATGAATATGACAAGCAGATTAGAGCAGATGTAGGATGCAATAGTTAGTAGAAATGAAAAGGTTAGCACAGGATAGGGTGGCATGGAGAGCTGCATCAAACCAGTTTATGGACTGACGACTTAAACAACAACAACAACAACAAGAACAACTACAGAAGCTTTTCTGTTTTATAAATACATTCGCAGGGAGGAAGCACAAAGAAGGAAACAGCCACCCTTCCTTCATTCCGTTTCTCAGTGAATCCTTGCAGCTTATTATTGTTGTAGAGAAGTTGTCTACTGAAGTGTTGCCGATGTTGAGTGAGTGTTATGTGATTAATTAGCCAATGTATGCGATTTTTTCCTTAACATTAATACAGTGGTTTATTTACTTCATAGATAAGACTGAGGAAGAAGCAAAAGTAAACTTTTCTGATTTTGCAGGTTGTTTTCTTACCCATTTTTTGTGAACTTAAAAACTCATTATCACAAAATAAGTTCCGAAGTCTTTCAGAAATATCAACAAATACAAGGAGTACAGCAGTTAACAGTGGAGCGATCAACGAGCGGGAGAAGCTGTTCTAGGCGGAACCTCTGGTAAAGCTGCACTTAGGGACAAAGGAACATCATGGTGGAATAATGAATTAAAGGAAGCAATCAAGACCAAAAGGCTTGCCAAGAAGAGCTGGGATCGATCTGGGTCTTTACAGACAGGTAAATAAAGACGCTAAACGAGGCAAGGTCAACCGCGTGGGATGATGTCTACGAGGAGCTTGAAACTACCAAAGGAGTAAAGAAACTTTTCAGGATAGCGAAGGCAAGGGACAAGGCATTGAAAGATTTCACACATCAAGCAGATGAAGAATTGAGAAGGAGTTGTTCTTGAAGATGACAAGCAGATTTAAAAAAATGGGAAGAGTATTTCAACCACCTGCTTAATTGAGGAAAATGAAAGACTGGTTTTTGAAGATGGTGTCCCCAATCAGGGTTTAACCAATGAAATTACTAGAGAAGAAGTGATGGTTGCTGTTAGGAAAGTGAAAAATGGAAAAGCAGCAGGTCCTGACGAAATTCCAGTGAAAGTCTGGAAGTGCCTTGGAGAGACCGGAACGGATATGCTCTGGGATCTAATGCAGCGGATTTATGAGGAAGAGAAAATACCTATGGAGTGGAAGCAGACAACAATACTACCTATTTACAAAGAGAAGGGAGATCTCCAGGACTTTTCTGACTATAGGGCGATAACACTAATGTCCCATACGATGAAAATCAGGGAGAAGATTGTTAAGAAAAGGCTTTGAGAAGAAGCAATCGGGGATGAACTGTTTCATGCCTGGGAGAAGTACCACTGATGCAATTTTTGCGCTCCGACAAACCATAGAGATGCACAGGGAGAGAAATAAAAGGTTGCACGTGGTCTTTATAGACTTACAGAAGGCTTATTATCGAGTCCCACCTCAGGAAGTCTGGAGATGTTTGAGGACCAGGGCAGTACCGGAAAAGTTTGTGAGAATTATCCAGGATATGTACGAGGGAGTTACAACGAGAGTACGAAGCAGTGTAGGGTTGACTGGATGGATACCAGTTCGAGTTGTCTTGTATCAGGGGTCGTCATTGAGTCCATACCTATTCAACCTTGTGATGGATATCTTATCTGATGGTGGACGAACTAAAGCACCGTGGTGCATGATGTTTGCTAATGATATTGTTTTATTAGCACCAATAGCATAGAATTGGAAGAGAGGCTGGAAAGCTTGATAAAACCCTTCGAAGACAGAAGCCTAAAAATTAATAGAAACAAAACCGAATAGCTGTGCTTCGGAGGTGAGGGGAATGAATTGTTAGAGATGGATGGTACATGCTTAAAACAGTGGATGGTTTCAAGTATTTAGGGTCTTTTGTGTCTAAGGATGGCAACCTGGATGAACTGGGAAATAATGTCTGGCATCCTTTGGGACAAAAGACTTGGCATAAGGAAAAGCCTACAAGACGGCAGTGAGGCCAGCCATGTTGTATGGTGCAGAGACTTGTGCAACAAAAAAGGTACGATGCAATAAATGAGATGTTTCAGGGATGAAGATGCCAAGATGAATGAGTGGTGTCACTAGAATGGACAGCATCAAAAATGAGAAAATCAGTGGAACAGTTAGTGACAGAAGTACCCAAGAAAAGTACAGGAGAGAAGACTGCTCTGGTATGGACACATTATGCGGAAGGACGAAAGCTACGTAGGGAGGAGAGTGATGGATATGACTGTGGATGGGACTAGAGATAGAGGGAGACGAAGAAGGAGGTGGACAGACAATATACGAGAAGGTCTGAAGGAGAAGATCTTAAGGGGAAGGTGATGAGTTGGATAGGATAAAGTGGAAAAGACTTTCTAGAAACATCGACCCCGCTTGAAGCGGGATAAGAAGAAGAAGAAGAAGAAGAAGTTTTCCCGTTATGCTGTGAACACAAAAATGAACACGTCTTATCCTCCACACATCCCCTAGAGTTCATGAATATAAATTTTAGCTTAGTTTCTTCTCCCTTTAATCTTGAACTTAATAACTTAGTTTAATTTTCATCCGCGAGGTAGTGGGTTCGAATCCCACTGTCGGTAGCCCCGAAGATGGTTTTCCGTAGTTTCCCATTTACACACCGGGCAAATGGCTGTACCGTATTTGAAGACCACGGCCGCTTCTTTCCCACTTCTAGCCCTTTCCTGTCCCATCGTCGCCATAACATCTATCTGTGTCGATGCTACGTAAAGCCAGCTGTAAAGAAAATGACTGAGTTTAACCAATATATGTGACGCCGATTTTCCGTGATGCTCTAAGCACAGCCGTTCCATATGGCAACTCTCTTGTCATAAGAGCAATACTGTTTTCTTAATGGAGTTATGTATAGTAATGAATATTCAATATTGTCGCACTGCGCCAAATTATTTCCATAGTATGGATGCCGAATAACTTTGCGACACCATCTAATACTATAGTAGAATCACAAATGAAGTATAATTTCGCAGAATCACGTAAACATAACTCGAAGTCTAAGAATTACATAGGAATTACATAGAATCTATACGTAATCAGAGACTTATCATCTTCCTTCCTGGCGGTATGTGTGCCCACATAGACACTCCCCAGTATCACTCAGGGTCGGTTCTTCTAATCCTTAGAGAGTCCTCCCTGCGGATGGATGTCTCCGCCACTGGAATGGGCAATCTATTCAGGGCCTTTCCGGCTGTACGCCACCATGTTGCCCTCGGACGTCCGCGTCTTCTTCTTGGTTCCTCGACTGCAAGAGTTCTCCTAACGGGATGATCTTCATCTCGACGTTGTACATGTCCAGACTTAACCTAGTAAAATAATCGTAGTCACATCGTAGACTGAATATACTCTGTCGTAGTAGTGTATCTAGAAATGCACATAAAATCGGGGAAATGAGTTAGTTTTTCGTTCCTTTCCTCACTGAGCCAGAATTTGCTAATACCTTTCGGTCTGCCAAGTCCACTGAAATGAACTGATCAGCTGACCCTGTGAGCAACAGCTCTTGTGGGTGCAATGTCATTATTAGCATCTCTCATACCTCTGTCACTTTTATACCGTTAAAGCTAAGAATAAGGCTGATATAGGATCAATGAAAATAACAAAATTGATCCGGTTCATAGCAGAAGACATACCTACACTGGGTCTAGCTATCAAAGGCACCTAACGTTGTGTAGGAATGAAATTTTATTGGAGGAAAAATTTGGCCTCCCTATTCTTCTCTCAAAGTACGATACCCGTATAAAGCAATGGGGACAACATCATTTAAGTAAGTAGTTGACTTGCGAATGCTATTTCTTAAAAGCATTTCTTTTTGTTGCTATCAACCCCGTGCGACTGAATGAATTTGTACACCCCTGGGAAATGAGGCTAGGCTAGGATCATCATCAATTCGCGTTCTTCTTGCGCTGCCGGCTCATAAATTTAAATTATATTCGCATCTCTCGCGAGGTCGGTTCGTCGCATTAGCGCTAATTCTAAAGAATGTTCCAGCGTCTTAGCTCGAGCACTCGGTTCTGCACTGTAATGAACCATTAACCCTCAGACAGCAGCTGTAAAGCCAACAACGCACGATCTCTAAAAGAGACATCGAACATTACTGCCCCATAACGCAGTAACAGTTTTAAAAACGAATAGGACATTCGTATCCTGAATGCTACGTCTTGTCGATACAATCATTATTCTGGCTTCTGCGACTCGATTCATCTTCGTGTATCTTTCATATCCTATTCTCCTTATGTTTTCTACATTAGAAACGGTTTTCTAGTAGGGCTCAACTTGCAGAATTCTAGCAAGTAAAACCATATATCTTTGATTCAAGTTGTCAAACGGACTGTATCGCCATTGACTTGCCCAAGGCTTTTGAGAGGGTGGATCATGGAACACTACTGACAAAAATGTGGGTCATTGAACTGGACAAAGGAGTAATTGAATGAGTGGCTAAATTTCTTGAAAACGGAACTCATAGAGTAGGTGAAGCATCATTTGATTCTGTAATGATTACGACGGGGTTCCACAAGGGATTACTATTGGACCTTTATTTTTTCTGATATATAATATGAGTGTGGAGCTTGAATCACACATAAGACTTTTGCGGATGACGTTATACTGTTTAGAGTAATAGATAAAGTATAGGATTATGAGTGAATGCAAATAGACCTGAATAAGGTTGTGAGATCTATCTCGGCTGAAAAGCCAGGTTATAAGTTTTACCAAAAGGAAGTGCCCTTTCAAGTGTAATGACTGTGTTGTTGAAGTGATGAGGATTACTGTAAGTACCTGGGTGTTAATTTAAGGAAAGAACTTCATTGCGGTAAACACATTAACGGTGTTGTAAATAAAGCTTACAGATCTCTTCATATGGTTATGAGATCTGTTTTCTGTGATTTAAGCCATTTACTCAAATCATATATTATAAACAATAAAGGTCCAATCATGCTGCCTTGTGGAACTCCTGTGAATCATTACATAATCTGATAATGTTTCACCTACTCTATTTCTCTGAGTTATGTTTTCTAGAAACTTAGCCACTGGGTAGATATATCGAAATCTCACATAGAGGCAAACATATTTCCGTACGTTTGGGAACGGCGAGACCAGTAATTATTTTGCCAAATGTTCGAGAGGGTTGCCGGGTCCCATCCTTGCTACGTAACATTAAGTGCTGGTGGTGATTATAGTTTTAAGAGAAAAAACAATGTGGCAACCATCCTCTATTAAGACTAATCAGAAGGAAAATGGAAGAGGCCCGACACTTCGAAAAATGATGGTATCGGATAAAGAAAGCAAAGAACCACGAAGAGCGTGAAAATTAAAGACTTCTTAGAGTTCGCAAATCTAATACCATCAGGGTCGGAAAAGAACAAGAGTTGACCAAGGGAGGTCGGATAAGAAAGGTAAGAGCGAGGAAGGTGACACAAGTGGAAGCAACGACGGACTCAGCTACCCCCTGCGGGAGGGGGGCGCACATGTAGAATACACCCGCGGTATCCCCTGCCTGTCGTAAGAGACGACTAAAAAGGGCGACCAAGGGATGATCAAATTAGAACCATGAGACTACTTTTAATTAGTACCATCCCGCAGGGAGCAGCATGGATCGCATTTACTTGCGCTTAGTACCACTATGTTAGGTACGCAATAGGTTTGTGATTAGTAGCGACAGTGTGTAAATCAGGATGAGGGTCATACAGTACCTGTGATTCGTACCCCTATATGAGCAACACCATGGGATGAGCGACACCATGGTTCTGCCTTGCGTATGCTTAGCTCCCACTGTGTGAGGAATACCACGAGATAGTTCGGGTCCCTGTGCTTAGTCCACTTATGCGAGGAACGCCATAGGTTTGGGTTGCCTGTAAATAGCGCCGCAATGTGCGAAACACCATAGGTCTGTGTTACATGTGCGCATTACACTACCTGTGATTAGTACCATAATGTGTGGAATACCGCGAGTCTAGGCTACTTTTGATTAGTACCGCCAAATGACAAATAGCATGGTTCTACTTTCCTAGCGATAAGTACCATTATGTGGGTACGATGACCTGGATTTTGGACCCGTTTCTACTACAAGCATAATCGATTCAGCATCATGCTGTAGAAGCAGTACCTTGATCAGTACTACTATTGTTTTGTGCCAGCTTCTGTGCATGTGAGGCACTGCGGATCGGTTCCACTGATAGTTTTAAATTCATATCCATCCATTCATTCTTCGTCCTCACGCTTTGAATTCTGGTCAGTGGAGGATTTTTGACTTTTAATTTTTCATAACATTTCGTCTCATTTCGTACCATTAGGGGCTTTTGACCTCGATGTTAGGCCCCTTTAAACAACAAGCATCATCATCATCATCATCATCATCATCATCATCATCATCATCATCATCATCATCAACAACAACAATTGACTCGGCTAGGGGAACGTTGTCGCCAACCCACACTCCTTGGTTCCCTTTTTAGTCGCCTCCTCTTACGACAGATATAATAACGTTAACGGTACCCCCTATCACCACCACCCACAGGCTGATGTAAGATTAAGTATTAGTGATGCAGATGTGTGTTACGTAGCTCACATTGAGGCATCTTTATCATTTTAGTGCTCATTTTTTTCATTGTAAATGCCTATTTTAATTATCTTATTGGCTATTTCCTAAATTTAAGTAGCTGGACTGAGTGGCTCAGACGGTTAAGACGCTGGCCTTCTGACCCCAACTTGGCAGGTTCGATCCTGGCTCAGTCCGGTGGTATTTGAAGGTGCTCAAATACGTCAGCCTCGTGTCGGTAGATTTACTGGCACGTAAAAGAACTCCTGCGGGACTAAATTCCGGCACCTCGGCGTCTCCGAAAACCGTAAAAGAGTAGTTAGTGGGACGTAAAACAAATAACATTATTATTACTAAATTTAAGTGCTTATTTGCGTGCCTGTTTTAGCAAAAATAAATGCCCGAACTTCAAACCTCTAATTATGAGGGTCTTTAGGGATTTTTAGTGAGGATGTAAAGGAGAGGCTTGCTTAAAATATAATTGACGAAGTTGTACGCATGAACCAGTTTCTGTGATGGAGTCATGTGTGTCCAATTTAGGGGGATAGGTTACCCTGGAGAATAATGGACTATGTCATAGAGGGTAAGAAAAGTCGAGGAAGACATAATTTAAAGATGAGAGGTATAAAATTAAACGACGTCACAGAGCTGGTTACAGGCGTTTACTAAATTCGCAGAGGCTTGCAGAGTGAATGCGGAAAGGCATAATAGTCTATGATGGAGATGTTTGTGTGATGTATGTAAAGGAGAGGGCGATAAGTCGCTGGTAAGACCCCAATTAGAATATGGTTCCATTGTAGGGGTCCCTCATCAGGATTGCGTGATTTGAGAACAAGGAAAAATCCAAAGGAAAGCAGCCCGATTTGTTACGGATGATTTCCGACAAAAAACTAATGTTACGAAAATGTTACAATATTTGGCCTGGGAAGACTTGGGAGCAAGGAGACGAGCTGCTTGACTAAGTGGTATGTTCCGAGCTGTCAGTGGAGAGATGGCGTGGAATGACATTAGTAGACGAATTAGAACAAAGAGGACTGGAGATTGAGCTGACCACTCTTTATTCGATTTATTTCTGAAGTTGCGGACAGTGGAAAAGTAGCTACTACTGATCCATGGAGACAAAGACAACCGGATATAAAGCAAATCGTTATATCGCACTTAATTCTAGTTTAAGTACACTGGGAGACTTAACAATACTCCATGAGAACAAAACAGCTTGGACATAGAGCTAATCGCTCTACCTCACTTAGTGCTAGGTGAAGGACAGTGGTAGTATAGTATAGTATAGTATAGTAGAGTGTGCTATAGTTCAGCATAGTTCATTAAGAACAAACCGCCAGTTGCTCCTCGGCTGGTCTCGTTAAACAGCTGAACTTTAACAGCAAAATCATAGTCCACTCTTCTTTTTTCTACAGCATGTAAGTCTAAGTAAATCATTTAGAAATTGAAATAGCACCGGTAATGTGAGATTGGCACAGCCGTGTCGGTACCCACGGGGATCACCTGTGAGTCCCTAGGTGTTAATATAAGGAAAGCTCTTCATTGCGGTAATCACATTAACGGTGTTGCAAATGAAGGTTACGGGTCTCTCTATGTGGCTATGAGATCTGTTTTCTGCGATTTAAGTCCTTTACTCAAATCATATATAATAAACAATAAAGGCCCAATCATGCTGCCTTGTGGAACCCCTCTGAATCGTTACATAATCAGATAATGCTTCACCTACTCTATTTCTGTGAGAGTTATGTTTTCTAGAAACTTAGTCTCTGTTCTACAATGATACGGAGACTGATATAGGACTGATGAATAATGGAAACTTTACTTTCCAGTACCCCCATGGAAGCAAGGCGCTCAGCTGGGTGTTGCCACTCTATCGCACCTTTTGTCTATGTTTAATACCATTTCATGATGAGAAATACTTTCAGATGGAGACCTGACCATAAATTTCGTGATAGAGACTGGCTTCATTAGTAATGGTGTTACCAGTATCGACCATACCTGTACTACTGTACTGTCAAAGTTTTGACATACTGTATTGATGAAAAATTACGAACGTATCCAGATCTATGCCAGAAGTATAGGCCACATTTCCTTTTTGCTTCCGCCAAAGAGAGGAATGCAAGGCGACTTCTCTTTATTGCATTACTTGGGGAAGGACGATGATCTGTCCGCAGTGGCCGGAAGAGGAGCGCAATGCGGATAATTGCAGTTCGCCCAACTTCTACTTTGTATTAGTATACATAACACAGCAGTTAATGTTGTTCCTCTTTGAACACGCTAACTTGGAGCTGTCACGGAACTTTGTGCTGCCTTACTTGTGTGACCGGAAGAATTGATTCTCCATTGAACTAACAGCGGAGATCCACCTGCCTGCGTTGGAATCGGCCGCGATGTACTAGGCGGTCCTCTTTAGGATGGCGTTCTAGAACTTGGCGTACTATTTGTCTCCAAGGACTTGACAAACGATCAGCTTAATTGATCACTTCTTTCGACAAAGGCCTTTTGATCAGTCTTTCTTTAAATATCTTGTGTAGTATTTCGTTGTTACTTGGCAAGGATTTTAGCAGGATCACTACTTCTCTCACAGATATCTAGTTGTCTCTCTGGATTGTACGCTAACCTTTAGGGAGCACTTCTTCTAAAAAATGGCTGTTCCAATCTGGGGCACCCATCCCTAAACACTTAAAGCAACAGCACTAGAGTAGAACGCAGCCCGGAAGGCGGTTTCGTTGCGCAGAGAGAGACAGAAGTATGAGGTGCGGTGATGCCAGTGTGGCTACTCATAACAGCATGTATGTGTAAACATTTTTTCATCCAGTTATATCTTTAATTCCAAAGCGATGACCTATATTTTTTGTGGGCTTAAAAGTTTCGTGAAAGTCCAAATTAATTTTTAACATCAAACCTCGAGAAAATGTTGAGTGAAATTTTTGAGATATTAATGAAGTTAAATGACAGTTGAGAGAAACGAAGGCGAAGTGCAGAGAACATAACAGCATAAATGTGTAAACATTTTTTTCTTCCAGTTATATCTTCAATTCCAAAGCGATTACCTTTCTTTTTTGTGGGCTTAAACGTTTTCTAAAAGTCCAAATTAATTTTTAACATCAAACCCCGCGAAAGTGTTAAGGAAAATTTTCGAGATATTAAGGAAGGTAAATGGACGGTCCAGTTTCAATGCCGTAGGATATTCGCCGTTTTTATACATATCAAATATTGTTGTACGCAGAACATTTTTAATGAAACCATCGAGGACCGTCCCTGGCTTCTTCCTCTAAGGGTTATTCTCTAGCGACCTCCACACCGCATTATTTTTATTTCCGAAGCTTGTTTTATCCTCTGTGCTGTTTGCAGGCCGATACCACACGCGAGTGCTGTCTTCTTTTGAAGCGTGGCAGCATGGCGTTCCTCACCTTCTCCGCCTATGAACGCCTGCTGCTGCATGCTTACAAAATACAAATACACTTTAAATACTATTTCCCTCGCCTGTCGACGGAATACTTGTCTTTATGCTCTTCCTGGATCTATCGTACACACGCAAATAGTTCCCTAAATTCGTTGATTATGATATTTACAAATAAAACTTGAAACATTCACTCATGACCCGCACAAACAGGCACCTCTTACTGAAATGATTCTATTGGATCAGCGGAAAACACGTCATACTACAAAGCGCGCGAATGTTACTGCGCAACCCTCTTCAAACCGCCTTCCGGGCTGCGTTCTACTCTAGGAGTATGCTATATTCCTGACCAGAATGGGACAAATTGTTTCAGGCTAAGTATATCGATGCAGCCTTGTATGAGAAAGTTGTGAAAATTTAAAATGTATAATCCCACCTTTACAATACTGTAATTGTCTTTATTGAAAATGCTACATTAGACTATATTCGTGATACATGTTTCGTCGTCCTATGGGACATCTTCAGTCACACATACAAACATTGAAAATAAGGTCAGGACGCGTTGAAATAAGTAAATAAAAAGTCTTTGAATCTTGTGACGCGGCGTGTTGGCGTCTTGTCAATCTTGAACGTTAAAATGGTACAGCATGAACATAATGTGAAGTATGAAGTCCAGTTAAAGCACAGATTAAAATGTTGTTATATGCAGAGAATTGTCCAATTATAAAACAATGCATATAATTTTATTCGTACAGCCACTCATGTTTCACATTATGTTCATGCTGTACCATTTTAACATTCCAAGATTTACAAGACGCCAACACGCCGCGTCACAAGATTTAAAGACTTTTTATTTACTTATTTCTACGTGTCCTGACCTTATTTTCAATGTTTGTATGTGTGACTGAAGATGTCCCATAGGAGGACGAAACATGTATCACGATAATAGTCTAATGTAGTCTTCTCAATAAGGCAATTATTACAGTATTGTAAAGGTGGAATTATAAATTCCTGTTTTTCACAAGTTCATACAATACGGGCTCTAATATGAAATTTATAACGTGCAATGAAAGTACTTGCTGACTGTGAGGCCGGCTCCAGTGAAGGAAAGTAAACTATGCTGCTGGGATTTCTCCGAGTCTCATCAGAAAGGAAGTTACGGCAAACAAACACACACACAAAAAAAGCAGATCTACAGCCGTAGCATCTTCCTTTCCGGCACGATCTCGCTCGACCAGGATTGTAATCCAGAAGTAGCTTCCTAAGAACTTCCGAGCTCCTTGAATGGTCTGTAGAGGAAACCAGAATCTACAAATGGAAAGATAGAACTTCCCACCTGCTAACATGAATGGAACTTACTGGATCACTACCCCTTGGCATCAAAGAACACTGGCCGAATTGGAAATGTAGTAACAGATTGATGACTGAAGTTGGAAGATCTAGGAATAAATTTACGGAATTATGTTCGGTGTGAGTGTAAGTGTTTCTGATACAGCCTGTATAAGTCTTGTCTGAACACGACTGTGTCCTGGATGGCAGAGTTGTGCAGCTTCTCAGGATTGCGCCCAGGGTTTGCGAAATTCTTGCGACTCGTGCCGCGGGGCAGGTCCACAGCCAATATATTTTGCTCATCTCGTGAGGTTACGCTCTCTGATCACGGCCCCAATTGGTTCCAATCAATCGAGTAAGCGGGCCCTGGAGGACATTCATCGGTGTCTAGAGCGAAGCGGAAGATTCCTCTCTATGGGCGTCTTACAGGCGAGACGAGTGTTAAGCTCAGATGATCCCTGGAAATAGAAGTTGAACTGGAGATAAACAAATGCATGAATGAATGAATGAATGAATGAATGAATGAATGAATGAATGCATAAATACCGTGCGTGGGTGGCGGGCGCAGACGAAGAATACACCCACGGTAACTACTTGTAGTTAGTATCATCACGCGAGGAACACCACGGCTCGCCTATACTTGCGAGTAGTACCGTTATGTTAGGTACCCAATAGGTTTGTGGTTAGTAGCAACAGAGGGTGAAACAGTATAGGTTTTACATTACTCATGATTAGTACCATTATATGCGGAATACCATGGGCTTACGTTGCCTGTGATTGGTAGCCACTATATGGGGAATACCACGGTCTAAGTTTCATGTGATTAGTACCCACTATGTGAGGATTACCACGGGATAGTACGAGTCCCTGTGATTGGTACACCTATGTGAGGAACACCATGGGTTTGCGTTGCCTATGAGTGGGGCCGTAATGTGAAAAACACCATAGGTCTGCGTTACCTGTGCGTTTTACATTACCTGTGAGAAGTACTACAGTGTGTGGAACACCGTAATTCTACGTTACTTATGATTAATAACTTAAGCCCAGATTTTCATGCGGTAAGAGGTTAGATTGCAAACTAAATTGGTTAGTAGAAAATATCGGCCACCCGCTCTTCCATAATGTACAAAGAGTAACATAAATTATAGGGGTTGTGATGGGCCGTACCCCTAATATTTATGCAAACCCCATAGCATAATCGTTGTGAAGGTAGACTATACTTGCTTCTCGCTTCAGTAAGTTTGCATTCTAACCTATTAATGCATAAAATTTCGGGCTCTATTAATAACGTTATTTACTTTACTTTATTGCTTACGATTAGTACCGCTACATAAAAAATACCATGGTTCTTACTTAACTAGCGATAAGTACCATTATGAGGGACCGGAGACCTGGATGTTGGGCCCCTTTAGACAAGAAGCGTTATCGATTCAGGATTGTGCTTGGGAAGCAGTCCCTTGATCAGGATATATTATTGTTTTAATAAAGTTTCTGGGAAGGTGGCGCATTGCGGGTCGGATCCACTGATTGTTTTACGTCCATAATCATTGACATAGCCTCTTTTTTGAATTCTGGTCAGTGGATGAATTTTGGACTCTTAAATTGTCATTACATTTCGTCTCATTTCGTACCACCAGGGGCCAATGACCTAGATGTTAGCCCCCTTTAAACAAAAATCATCAGCATCATCTATATATAAGATTGGTTCTGCATGTATCCACTGCTGAAGCAGAAAGCTTTTAGCTGATATTTCTTTTGATATGATTTTTAGTGTGTACTGGTCTTCATACAATGGAAGTATGGGTTATAGGTGCAACGTGGAGGCTGCTCCGGTAGACTCTCAATGCTCTTGCTAACGTCGGCGTATTATACACAGCTACTGAATAACACAAAAGATAGGCTAGAGCTACAAAATATTGGTCTGGACTAGACCACTAGTATGGATTGGTTAGTTCCGGCTAGCGATAATACCATAAATGGGGCCATTTAGTTTCGGGGTGACTCGGTTTTAATTCTTCTATACGAGTAAGAGTATTTTTTTGGGGCGGGTGGATTTGGCGCTGGCAGGCATCGACACAGGATCTCTCCTCTCTGTTACTTGAGGTATCTTAAAAATATATTTTTCTATGATTCCAACCTCTGAACTAAAGCGCCACCGAAATACTCATATTTTGCCATTATTAATATTGTCGGCTTCCGGAATTTTAACAAGTTAATTTCTTTGCTCTGTTGTACGGATTTGAATAAAAGCAAATACAGTAGAGACAATACGCGACACTCTGCGAGATGTCGAGGGACAGCTATTAGAGCTCTATCTAGCGGATTGACCTGAGAACTACTGATTCTGTCATAAGAGCACGTGTATTTGTGTGTGAAGGTTTTGGCGTTATTTATGCGTTTTCAGTGAGTTGATAAAATTAAATGGTAGCGTGTGTCATTCCTTGATATCTCCTCTCAACGTGAGGGGGAAAGGTATGCGCTGTGTTTGGCTGCAGTAACTATGCAGTAGAGAAGAATGCGCGGACTTTCTTCCGTTCCCCTCGTGAAAAGAAAATGTAAGTAATATTGTGTTTGCATATATATTCTTCCAGTGACAAAGACATTTTTGTAGTACTTCATAATCTTCTGACCTGCTCGAACCATATTTTAACTAGCTTAAAATATAAGACGCATATTTTATTGTATAGTGCAGCAGTTAACCTTCAATACTGATGTGTTGTTGTAGGTGTGATTTGTGGGTTTGATTTAATTCAGGAAAATACATATGCATATGAGTGTGGCTGGTTGTGTTCCAAGTTACCCCATTTGGAATGCCGTAATGCGTTGTCTAGCACTGAAGGAAATATGGGTGATTTGAGAAATGTACATATTTTGTTGAAACAATATGAAGATGCAAATTTACTTTACCCTCATATGGCATTATGGCAAGTATTGCTTATAGGAAAATTATGAATATTTTTGAGGCTAAATTTATAGATTTTCTTTCTGTTAGTAGGCTTCATGTTAAAAGGAAAATTATCCAGCTGTTAAATATGAATTCATTGAATCATTCGTGTAAGGAATGTGCCGATATTTTTTGTTGACATGTGTTTCAATATGATGATACAATGCTTTTAAATGAGAAAAAGGAAAAATATAACCGTGAACTTTCAGGCAAGAATTCTAAAGCTAAAAAAGTAATGCATAAATGAAAGATCAAGCCCTTTCACAGCAGTCCATTTCACATCTTGATTATATGTCTAATTTCAGTCTTTAAAAAATAACCTGTTAAATAATCCTTCATTCATTTATCCAGAATGGCTTTAGCAACTTTGAAGTTAATATCTTAGTAACACTTTCTTTCTAGACGTAATTTATTTATCCATTTCCGTACATATATTTCCATTGATATTTGAATTTAGCGCGAATTTTCAGGTCAAGCCACTAGGAGCGCCACTTGCGACTTGTCTCCCATTTTAACAAGGCTAAATCCAGAAGTGTCGCGTATTGTCTCTACTGTATTTGATAAAAGTATGCAGTAATATATTGTTGTATACGAAATAATAATAAAACTGCAATAATGCATTTATAATTACGTCTGTCAAAACCCCGAGTTTTACCGATGATATTGCTATTTTATCTGACTCTTGGGGAAGGAGAACAAGATGAAAATAATGCGTTTAAAACAAACTTAACCGGAGTTCAGTAGAATGAAGTCAGGTGCTGCAGGAGATATTAGATTAGGAAATGAAGTCTTAAAGGAAATAGATGGATATTGTTACTTGGGTAATAAAATAACTAATAACGGCGGAACTAAGGAGGACATAAAATGCGGACATGCACAAGCAAAGAAGGCTTTCTTAAGGAAAGAAGTTTGTTCACTTCGAACTTTGATATAGGAATTGGAAATATGTCTTTGAAGACTTTCGTCTGGAGCGTGGCATTGTATGGAAGTGAAACATGGACGATAACTATCTCAGAAAGAAAGAGAATAGAAGCTTTTGAAATGTGGTGGTACACAAAGAATGGTGAAAGTGAGATGGATAGAACGAATCATGAATGAAGAGATACTGAATCGAATTGGTAACAAGAGAACCATTTTGCTAAATTTGACGAGAAGAAGAGAATTGAGAAATTCTCGCCATCATACAATACGACACATAATCGCGACCTCGCTGAGGTATCACGGTTTCACGGTGCACGAAGAGGTCTCTGGCCCATCTACCGACGGGAGTAACAGGCGTATTGACTTGATAACCTTTCAACCAGCTAGCAAGCAAGGACTAATCTTAGATCCCACAATACGCTTCAAGTCGGGCGTTGGCCAGGCCGAGGAGGTGGACGCCGAGGAGAAGTCGATTTATCAGCCTACCGTGAACTACTATAAGGACTTATATCACATAGACAATATTTCCGTCCATGGACTCATGAGCGGAGCTCGAGGCACAATCCCAAAATTTCTTGTACAGGTATGGGATTACTTCGATCTCAACCGGACACAACTTCACGACATGGCTGTCGCCACAATACGACGATCAGTAATCATAATCCGCAGCCATCTGTATACCATTTGAAGAACCATACATCATGCCACATACCATATTCGTTCCAAACTTATTCCTGAGCCTTGTGATGGGCATTTCTGTCTGGCATACTAGCAAACTTAGAAGACAGAATACTGTGTAGTTGATATACTTTGTCTTTGTGACAGCCTCCTCATGGGGGAAGTGGTATTAATAATAAAATAATAAAATAAATAATAATAGAATGATATTACACTCCTTAAGACTCTCATGACTTGTTCAGATTGTTTTTGAGGGAAGTGTAGGTGGTAAGAACGGCAGGGGGAGACGAAGATTGACAAACAGATTGGAGTAGATGTAGGAATGCATCATACCAGTCCGTGGACTGATGATTCAAATAACACATGTCAAGAATATCCGCGTAATGAATTTTGTATGCACTGTAAACCTTGGCGATTCCATTTGAAATAGCCCAGATTGTGTCAAATTAATATACCTGCTCACAAAAGAGAAGTCCATAGGATTATTATTGTTATTCTTCTTCTTCATTTCGGATATAACAGACAGGATACTACAGAGAAAGGTAGAAAAGGGCATGAGCTAAAATGTGAGTCGCTGTTGAGTCAAGATAATTTCTCACTTTACTCCCCGTCACCAGTTACTGATAAGAACGTTCTGATTATCGGCGTAGGGGCTATTAAATTTAGAGTCATGTCTGGTGATTTCGTCTCCCTCGCCTTGATCTAGCATAGTTTATTTTGTTCTGTTTTCTTCTGACTTCGATGATGTGTTTTTCCTTTTCTTTATCTCATTATTGGCAGCCCGTGATAAATCGAAACATTGCGTCCTTCAGTTTTCCAAGGTCGTTGCTTACTCCATTCATATCCTTTCCGAAAATCTGAGGATACATTTCAAGCAGTTTATAAATGAGTTCGAATGTTGTGTGAACATTCCACACACAAAAATGCCTCTCTCTCTCTCTCTGTAGTTCACCGTTTGAGGCGCTGGCCGTCTGAAGCCAACTTGGCAAGTTCGATCCTGATTCAGTCCGGTGTTATTTGAAGGTGCTAAAGTACGTCGGCCATGTGTCGATAGATTTACTGGCACGCGAAAGAACTCATGCGGGCCAAAATTCCGGCACCTCGGCGTCTCCGAAGACCATAACAGTAGTTACTGAGACGTAGAAACAATAACCCTCTTCTTCTTCTGCTTCTTTACGATGAGGCCTGCCAGGGACCACGTATCAATTTCAAGTTCTCCTTCCTTCTTTTTTTCTCTTCCGCTCTTCCCACTATTCTTTCATCATTGCACTATGTTTTATTCTTCTCTCCTCAGACCACTTTGGACGGCGTTTTCTTTTCATTCTTCCTTTGAATCTTTCCTTTCTTAAAACTTTGTTTTTAAAAATTTCCCTTCCCTTATTTTATTAATTTCTAAATGTTTGTTGACCTCTTTTATCCAGCTCGTTGTTGACTTTTTCTTCCAAAGGTACTTGAATATCTATTTTGTCAGTCTGTTATCATCCATTCTATAGATAGGTCCGAAAAATTGCAATCTCCTTTTCCTTATTGCTTCTGTTGTATGTATTTCCTATGTTATTGTATATTTCCTTATGACTTGTTATTTTCCATTGTTCTGTTTTTTCATTGGTTCTAACAAGGAACATGGGCAATAGGTAAGTTGCCGATCGCGATGAAACTTGGAAAACACATTGAGGTACACGTAAAAACGATCTCGGCATCAATTTTGGGTGCCAACATTCATTAGGGCGTTAACTACGGGGCCTAAAAGTTGCGACATTTCAAATTCCGCGCGATCAGCGATGAATACCTGCTGGCCAATGCTAAGCTGGCACACTGTGTACCTGGAGACACGCCTCTTCACCTCCTCTCCTCCACGCTTCAATTGGTTCGCCACCGCACTTTTCCCTTCTCCCCGCGCTTGCCTTCTGCGGTGGCGAACCAATTGGAGCGGGAGGGCAGGAGGTGCAGAGGCGTGTCTCCAGGTACGCAGTGTGCCAGCTTAGCATTGGCCAGCAGGTATTCATCGCTGATCGCGCGGAATTTGAAATGTCGCAACTTTTAGGCCTCGTAGTTAACGCTCTAATGAATGTTGGCACCCAAAATTGATGCCGACATCATTTTTACGTGTACCTCAATGTGTTTTCCAAGTTTCATCGCGATCGGCGACTTAAGCATTGTCGATGTTTCCTTGTAAGATTTTTTCGTGATTCTTCTTAACATAACTTTATTATTATTATTATTATTATTATTATTATTATTATTATTATTATTATCATTTCTCTCTCTCTCCTTTAGTCTTATATTTTCAGTATACGTTCCTCAGAACCTTCTTGGAATGTTTTCTAATTTGGTCTCTAGTCTACAAGTTGTAATTACTGCCACTCGAACGGGAAGCTAACTAATGACTCCTTGTCTTCTTAGCTTCGTTACTGTGTGAATACACGGCACAGCTGTAGGACATGACGGCAGTGAGGGGCCGGTAATCACTTGAAGGCTGTTATTGTGAATATTGAAATTACAAGATCACATGAACACCATATTATGTTCTATAGTCGTTAGATCTACAATCTACAGAAATCGGTTTGCGGTGATAGGAATCCAGGCCTATGAAAAGGAGGCAGCTGTCTGTAAGGGAGTGAGCCAAAACTGCAGTTTTTACCCTCTCCGTTTCAGTGTTTATATAGAACAGGCGGTAAAGGAAATGAAGGAGAAATTTTGGAAATAGAATCTCAGTACAAGAAGAAGAAATGAAAACTCTTGAGATTTGCGGATGAATTTATTTTATCGGAGTCTGCAGAAACCTCGAGAAATTGCTGAACGTTATGGACACGACTCTTGCAGAAGGAGGAAAAGTTGAAAATAAATAAATAAGTCTAAAACTAAGGCAGATTAGTGAAGTTATCATTTTATTAACAGATACATACGAATTTGGAAATATCCTGGTGGCAGTGGCCACTTACAGTAGTGTGAGAATAAAGTAAAGTTAAAAAATAATTACCCAACAACAACAACAACAACAGCAGCAGCAGCAACAGCAACAACAACAGCAACAACAATTCTATGGAAAGAAAATATTACAAGAAATATTACTAGTTTAACAATCTAAATCCAGCATCATCATAATTATACAAATTGGACGAAGTCAGGTGATGCAGGAAATGTTAGATTAGGAAATGAAGTACCGAGTTTGATAGCTGCAGTCGCTTAAGTGCGGCCAGTATCCAGTATTCGGGAGATAGTAGGTTCGAACCCCACTGTCGGCAGCCCTTAAGATGGTTTTCCCATTTTCACACCAAGCAAATGCTGGGGCTGTACCGTAATTAAGGCCACGGCCGCTTACTCCCCACTCCCAGCCCTTTCCTGTCCCATCGTCGCCATAAGACCTATGTGTTTCGGTGAGACGTAAAGCAACTTGCAAAAAAAAAAAAAAAAAAAAGGAAATAAAATTTTAAAGGAAGTAGTTGTTAGTTGCTTTACGTCGCACAGACACAGATAGGCCTTATGGCGACGATGGGATAGGGAAGGGCTAGGAGTGAGAAGGAAGCGGCCGTTGCCTTAATTAGGGTATAGCCCCAGCATTTGCTTGGTGTAAAAATGGGAAAACCATCTTCAGGGCTGCCGACAGTGAGGTTCGAACCCACCTACCTCCCGGATGCTAGCACACAGCTGCGCGCTCCTTACCGCACGGCCAACTCGCCCGGTAGGAAGCAGAAGAAATATAACAGAAGTAAGGGGGCATATTTGAAGACTAGCACAAGCAAAAAGGACCTTTCCCTAAGAAAAGAAATTTGTTCTCTTCGAACATTAATATAGGTATTAGAAATATGTTTTTGAAGATTTTCGTCTGAAGCGTGACATTGTACGAAAGTGAAACGTAGACTATAAGTAGCTCAAAAAGAATGTAAGGTTTTAAAATATGATATTACAGAAGAATGCTGAAGGTGAGATGAATAGATCGAATCAAGAAGAAAGCGATGATGAATCGAATTGGTGAGAGGAGGGCTATTTAGTGACATTTGCTCAGAACGAGAGACAGGACAAACCTTCCGACAAGGAAGACTTGTTCAGTTTTTTTTAAGAGAAGTGTAGGCGGTAAGAATGGTAAGGGTAGAGCAAGGTATGACCATGGCCAGATTACAGTAGATTCAGAATGCAGTAGTTTCGTAGAAATGAAAAGTATAGCATAGGATAGGGCGGCATGGACTGATAACACAACCAACAGCATACTCATCAGCGCTGTGCCGACTCTGTCGCGCATTACCTGGGAATGTGGAACTCTTGTAATCGGTGGCGTATGCTGGTATGAAGACGTGGGCTACCACTAGACTTAGGTTACCCCTTTTCGATAGTTGGTTTAGTGAACGTCAAGCCTTAAGCATCTTGAGCTGCAGCCAACAACCAACGGAGAAGCCTGCTGTGTTGTCAAAGCTGCTTCACAAGCTACTGTCCTGGCCTCTGCCACCACCAATACTCAACACCTGATCAATTGAGTTGGTAGACTAAGGTTTCGCAAACTGCAGTCCAGCTTTGAGGCTAAATGGATAGAATGCTTGCCTTTGGTCCGACGGCCCCGGTTCAATTTCAGGATCAACCCCCTCATACTGTTAATTCCCCTGGCTTGGAGACTGGGTGTTTATGACGTCTTCGCCATTCATTTTTTCCTTATTAGGTCACCACCAACCCTATACAGATGCCATGCATTATTATTATTATTATTATTATTATTATTATTATTATTATTATTATTATTATTATTATTATTATTATTATTATTGTTAACATCATCATCATCATCATAATCGTTAAGTAACAATGTTGAATTTTTCAGCGGTCGTATCCATCGTTCACTGGTTGATTATCTTCCTCGGAGGATCATTCGTGGTGTCCGACCCATAATCACGGATTAGATTCCAACCAACAAAAGAGAACACTAAACCTGAAAGATCTACCAATAAAAAGAAAACTATATTGCTCCTATAACAGCAGCCCTGCAGTGTCTTCCTACAAGGATGTATATAGAAGTAAACGGGAGTGAAATACCAGCACTCCGTTATCTATCTAATTAAGTCAGAAGGATGAGGTGAGGAAGTATATACGATATTAACGCATGGTTGATGTTGTTAGCAGTGGCGATCTGACGGACGGAAGCCTAGCACATCTATCCTCAGCTGGTCCCCGCGCCTGTAGGCATACAGCAGCAAGCCGCGTGAGGCGAGTCGAGGTGAGCGGGACGAGAATCTGAACTGCAATATCAGTCTCCGAAGCCTTGTTTTCAGAAATACGTGCGACTTCTTTTCTTCGCAAATGGAACAATGTGTCCATCGCTTGCATTTGGGTTTTGGGCTTCACTGATAGCCTTGGTAGCCCTCAGTATACGCCACTGCTTGTAATCTGCGAGGTGCAGTTAAAATGTGAACGACCTGCTGGAGACAACACGACTTAACGACAGTGCACGCACAGTTATCACCATGGTTACTCACAACTGCAGTACCGACCGGGATACTTTGCCTATGTCTTATGTCTCCAGGTTTCGGCAACACTCCACTGTTTTATGGTTTCACACGTTAAGAATAATATTCTGTTGGTTTTACGTGCCACTAAGTACAGGATTGTGCAAAAAAATCGTAAACAGTTTAAGCTCCTATGTCGGAAATTTTGCGACTTTCTGTTGTGCTCGTATTTTGGAAATGTTCGGACATAATATTTACTCCAAGAATACCTTGTTTCAACGGAAGAATTTAAGTAGCTAGTGATTTTCGAGCAATACCTAGAATTTAGAGACTCCATGGCCTTCTGAATATTATTAGCGTGATTTGGGCAGGCAGTTCGAGCGTCGTGTTTACTGTTGGAAGACGCAAAATAGTCTGATGCAAATCAAGTGGGGTGAGCAGTATGTTACTACATCACGATTTTCACTTTTGTTCGTATGTTGGATTTGTGCTATGCGAAGTCTTTTATTCCAGCTCGAGTTTTGCAAAATAACCTCCTTTAGCCTTAAGAACAGATAGCAATATAGCAATGGTGTAACGTAAATAGCTAAAGAAATTCGAGCACTCAGGGTTAATTTGAAGTGATTAACAAGTTGATATTTTTACATAGTTTCGCTAATTCATTTAGATTTTTAATCAGTAATGAGATGTTGTTTGGATAATGGTGAATGTTGTGAGGAGTAAGATATATATGATTTAGAATATACAGTTTAACCTAACTTATGCGTATATGGAGTGAACGGCAAATTTTACGTATAACTAAGAAATACTTGCAAATCTGGTTTAGATACAGTGCCGTATAATTATTAAAAGAATTTTCTATATTTTCAGAAATAAGATTAAAAACAGTTTATTTCAGAGCTATAAGTTAACAACGTAATTTGAACTTACGAAATTTTTAATATAACCGAGCATGTGGTCGCGTGGTTGAGTCACTTTTCTATCAGCTTTCATGTGCGAGATTGTGGGTTCGAACCCCACTGGACGTAGGCCTGAAGATGGTTTTCTGTGGTTTCCCATTTTCACACTAGGCCACGGTCGCTTCCTTTACACTCCTAGGACTTTCCTATCCCATCGACACCATAAGACCTATTTGTATAGGAGCGACGTGAAGAAAATGTGTATAATAATAATAATAATAATAATAATAATAATAATAATAATAATAATAATAATAATAATAATAATAAGCTTACTTCTGTTTGTTTCTTATGTAATTCAGCATGGGAAGGCAAGTAGAAAATCCACAGGCAAGCAACTCAATGTTGAAAACATCCTAGGGATATGAGCTAAGAATTTTAGGTAAATAAAATATAATAAAGCTTGAGAATATATTACTTATTTTTTTTTCCTAATACTTACAGTCCGTTTTTTGTCCGACTCGTTGGCTGAACGGTCAGCGTACTGGCCTTCGGTTCAGAGGGTCCCGGGTTCGATTCCCGGCCGGGTCGGGGATTTTAATCGTCTCTGATTAATTCTTCTAGCCCGGGGACTGGGTGTTTGTGTTTGTCCCAACACTTTCCTCTTCATATTCACACAACACACTACACTAATAACCACCACAGAAACACGCAATAGTGATTACATCCCTTCATATAGGGTTGGCGTCAGGAAGGGCATCCGGCCGTAAAACAGGGCCAAATCCACATGTGCGACACAGTTCGCACCCGCGACCCCACAGGTGTGGGAAAAGCGGTAGAAGAAGAAGAAGAAGAAGAAGAAGAAGAAGAAGAAGAAGAAGAAGAAGAAGACTTACAGTCCGTTTTTTAATCATCGCCGGTCGATTAGATTAGCATTATGCATTTTTTCTACAGCTTTTTAAAATTAATGATATTTGCTCGTGGTGTCGACCTCTGTAGATCTTTTGCCACTACTTTCATCGTATGAGAGGAACCTGCGTTGTAAGTGGAATTGCGGAAGTGTAGTGTGTTGAATTTGAAGAAAGGAACGTTAAGGACGACACAACCACCCAGTCCCCAGGCCAGGGAAATTAATAATTTATTTGTACAATTAAAAACCCTGATCCGGCCGGGAATGGAACGCGAGGCTGCCGGGTGACAGGCGGACGCGTTGCCCCCCACACCGCGGGGCCGGATTTTTTCTTCCACCACGAGCGCTAATATGAGTCAGTGCATGGTTTCACTTAAGCACACTACGAGCGCTAAGGTGAGTCAGTGTATTGTTTCACTTAAGGACCACTACGAGCGCTAAGGTGAGTCAGTGCATTGTTTCACTTAAGCACCACTACGAGCGCTAAGGTGAGTCAGTGCATTGTTTCACTTAAGCACCACTACGAGCGCTAAAGTGAGTCAGTGCATGGTTTCACTTAAGCACCACTACGAGCGCTAAGGTGAGTCAGTGCATTGTTTCACTTAAGCACCACTACGAGCGCTAAGGTGAGTCAGTGCATTGTTTCGCTTAAGCACCACTACGAGCGCTAAAGTGAGTCAGTGCATTGTTTCACTTAAGCACCACTACGAGCGCTAAGGTGAGTCAGTGCATTGTTTCACTTAAGCACCACTACGAGCGCTAAGGTGAGTCAGTGCATTGTTTCGCTTAAGCACCACTACGAGCGCTAAGGTGAGTCAGTGCATGGTTTCACTTAAATACCACTACGAGCGCTAAGGTGAGTCAGTGCATTGTTTCACTTAAGCACCACTATGAGCGCGAATGTGAGTCAGTCCATTGTTTCACTTAAGCACCACTACGAGCGGTAATGTGAGTCAGTCCATTGTTTCACTTAAGCACCATTACGAGCGTTAAAGTGAGCAAGTCCGTTGTTTCACTTAAGCACCACTACGAGCGCTAAGGTGAGTCAGTGCATTGTTTCACTTAAGCACCATTACGAGCACTAAAGTGAGTCTGTGCATTGTTTCACTTAAGCACCATTACGAGCACTAAAGTGAGCAAGTCCATTGTTTCACTTAAGCACCACTACGAGCGTTAAAGTGAGTCAGTGCATTGTTTCACTTAAGCACCACTACGAGCGGTAATGTGAGTCAGTCCATTGTTTCACTTAAGCACCACTACGAGCGTTAAAGTGAGCAAGTCCGTTGTTTCACTTAAGCACCACTACGAGCGCTAAAGTGAGTCAGTGCATTGTTTCACTTAAGCACCACTACGAGCGCTAAAGTGAGTCAGTGCATTGTTTCACTCGAGCACCACTACGAGCGCTAAAGTGAGCCAGTCCATTGTTTCACTTAAGCACCACTACGAGCGCTAAAGTGAGCCAGTCCATTGTTTCACTTAAGCACCACTACGAGCGGTAATGTGAGTCAGTGCATTGTTTCACTTAAGCACCACTACGAGCGGTAATGTGAGTCAGTGCATTATTTCACTTAAGCACCATTACGAGCGCTAATGTGAGTCAGTGCATTGTTTCACTTAAGCACCACTACGAGCGCTAATGTGAGTCAGTGCATTGTTTCACTTAAGCACCACTACGAGCGCTAATGTGAGTCAGTGCATTGTTTCACTTAAGCACCACTACGAGCGCGAATGTGAGTCAGTCCATTGTTTCACTTAAGCACCACTACGAGCGGTAATGTGAGTCAGTGCATTGTTTCACTTAAGCACCACTGCGAGCGGTAATGTGAGTCAGTGCATTGTTTCACTTAAGCCCTTATAACGGTGTGGACATTTAAAAATTCAAAATAATCCGGAGGGTATTGAATCAAGGAACACATTACATAAAGAATTATGTAAATAAGTTAATTTGACTAGGATTTGAATAAAAAAGAAAACGAGTAAAGAAACAAGCGATTTTAGGCTGTTTTTCTCGAAGTTCATTTAGGCCGGAAGGGATTTTCGAAATTTGTTTTCTAGTT